>NC_016091.4:11664041-12285704 GCF_000004515.6 Glycine max
AGTAATTGGGGTACCTGGATTTGAGTCTCTTCCAATTGTAATTATTTTTTTACCTGCTTCCAATTGTAATTATAATTTTTTTATCAGCAAAAAGGTTATTAATATAACTGGTACCTAAATCAGTGGTACCTAAATCAGAATCATGTTTCAGTACAGATCAAAGGTAAAGCCTAAGGTTAATGGATATGATCTTCGTACCAAACAGTAAGTATAAATACTGCATAACCCCAGCAAACCCGAAATTGCATCAGCGCCCCACGTATATACCTCCAGTAAATACAGATGGAGATAGCAAATAATTGGATAAATAGATTATTACTCATGCATCCTTGGTAGTAGTTGACAAGACACAATAACAATGTTAGCTGGATTTATTAGAAAAGTATATATATTTTACTCTTCCCTCCCCATTTTGATTTTTGAGAGCTATTGAAATAAAATTACATTTTTAAACTTGCAAATTGTTACAAGCTTTGCTATGATGCAGGTGTTACTGTTAAGGCGTGTGGCGGTTGTTAAGGATAGCAATATAGTTGATACTCTTTCATTTAGCATACTGTCATCTCATTGAGTGTTGCATCCCCGCCAACAAAGATTTCCTTACTATCATCGTTCGAGGTATGTATGTGATTCTCACACTTATGTGCTTAAGTATTATATGCAATGGTTGACATGTTACTATTCTTTAGTAGTACATTGTAATTCATTGAGTGAGCCATAGTTCCCCGTTTGAGATTGAATACAACGATTAATACAGACAGTTTGGATTAATTATTGTATTCAATCTTGAATTGTTCGTTTGGACAGTTTGGGAAGACAAATTGTTTTTACTTCATTTTGACTTATAAGTTAAGTATGTTGTGTTATTTTTGACTAAATTTCGAACAATGCATCTTGCTTTGTTCTCTGGGTGCATACATGATAGGCGTGAATTGATGTCACTGCTTTCATGTTGTGTACTTGGAGACCAAAGCGAAATGCTGCCAAAATTTTGTCAAAATTAACATAACCGTCTTAACTTGTTTGTTTGAATGAAGTAAAAAATTGTCTTTCCGAATGGGGTAGGGTCATACCTTTTTATGAAAAAGAGAGGTTGACATGCATATCGGTTAATGTGCGGGCTATGGCAGAACACCAGAATGGATCAAAGTTGGACAAGACCACACATAAGTGACGAGTATGACAATGGAGTTGAAGATTTCTTGCAATTTGCCAAACATAATGCAGCACCCATTGGTGGACTATACTTATGTCCATGTGTTAATTGTTTGAATGGACGACGACAATCTTTGGATGACATTAGAACACATCTTATATGTGATGGTATCAGTCCAAATTATACGAAATGGATTTGGCATGGTGAATTACCACAAATGTCATCAAGCCCTCCGACTGCTCCAGTTGACGAAGAAGTTGGTGATCGTATAGAAGACATGCTACGTGATCTTGGACAAGAGGGTTTTAGGCAAGCACATTCACCTTACTATGAAAGCTTAGATACTGATTCTACGACTCCATTGTATATGGGATGCACAAAGTACACACGGTTATCAACGGTCTTAGGTTTGGTGAATTTGAAAGCAAGATTTGGGTGGAGTGACAAAAGTTTCAACGAATTACTTTTGTTATTGAAGAATATGCTTCCTGTAGATAACACATTACCCAAGAACCATTACGAGGCAAAGAAGATATTATGCCCTGTGGGTATGGAATACCACAAAATGCATGCTTGCCCTAATGATTGTATTTTGTATAGACATCAATTTGCTGAAATGCGCAGCTGCCCTACATGTGGAGCGTCACGTTACAAAGTGAAGTCTGATGAAAGCAGTGTTGATGGAAGCACATACAAAGATTTTCCATCAAAAGTGTGTTGGTATCTTCCAGTAATACCAAGGTTTAAGCGATTGTTTGCTAATGCACAAGACGCAAAACACCTAACATGGCATGCTGATGGGAGGATTAAAGATGGATTGCTCCATCATCCTGCTGATTCTCCTCAATGGAAGTCAATTGATGAGTTGTATCCAAAATTTGGACAAGATCCCAGAAACCTAAGGGTTGGTCTCGCCTCTGATGGAATGAATCCTTTTGGGAACTTGAGCTGCAACGACAGTTCCTGGCCTGTTTTGCTGATGATTTACAACCTTCCTCCTTGGTTGTGCATCAAACGGAAGTACATAATGATGTGTATGATGATAGCTGGTCCCAGACAGTCAGGAAATGACATTGATGTGTATCTTGCTCCGTTGATTGAAGACCTCAGGAAATTGTGGGTAGAAGGGGTTGATGTGTATGATAGGAATGCTCAGGAGACATTCAGGTTGCGTGTAATGATTTTTTGCACCATTAATGACTTTCCGGCATATGGGAATTTGAGTGGATATAACGTCAAAGGCCACCACGCATGTCCTATATGTGAGAAAGACACAAGTTACATCCAATTAAAGCATGGAAATAAGACAGTGTATACAAGACATCGAAGATTTTTAAAAGCTTTTCACCCATACAGGCGAATGAAGAAGGCATTTAATGGCACATCTGAGTTTGACAGTGCACCGATTCCTTTGTCAGGTCATGAAGTTTTTGATCGGGTGAAGAACATCGTCCCTATATATGGGAAGACACAAAAAAAGGATGGGTCCCACAACCAGCTTTGGAAGAAAAAGTCTATATTTTTTTATCTGCCTTACTGGTGTCATTTAGATGTGAGACATTGTTTAGATGTTATGCATGTTGAGAAAAATGTATGTGATAGTCTAGTTGGGACACTGCTAAACATTAAAGGCAAGACAAAAGATGGTTTGAAATGTCATCAAGATTTAGTAGAGATGGGCATACGACAACAGTTGCACCCAGTTTCAAAAGGTGTTCGAACTTATTTGTCGCCCGCATCTCATACAATGTCAAAGACAGAGAAAAAAAACTTTTGTCATTGTCTGAAAAATGTCAAAGTCCCACAAGGATACTCTTCAAATATAAAGAGCCTTGTATCTGTGAGTGATATGAAATTGGTTGGCTTGAAGTCTCATGATTGCCACATTTTAATGCAACAATTATTGCCTATAGCCATCCGGGGTATATTGCCTGACAAAGTAAGGGTTGCAATAACTAGATTGTGTTTTTTCTTCAATGTCATCTGCAGCAAAGTAATCGACCCGAAACAGTTGGATGATTTGGAAAATGAGGCTTTCATTATCATTTGTCAATTGGAGATGTATTTTCCACCTGCATTTTTTGACATAATGGTTCACTTGGTTGTTCATCTAGTTCGAGAAATACGGTTGTGCGGGCCCGTTTATCTGCGTTGGATGTATCCTGTTGAGCGGTACATGAAGGTATTGAAAGGTTATACGAAAAATCAATATCGCCCAGAAGCAAGCATTGTTGAAAGGTATGTGGCTGAAGAAGCCATTGAGTTTTGTTCTGAGTACATTGAAAATGATTCACCTGTTGGTCTTCCTGAAAGCCGTCACGACTCCACCCGGCAAGGAAGGGGTACACGAGGATTCAATGTTGTAACCATGGATCGGGAACAGGTCTCACAAGCGCATTTATATGTACTAAACAACACTGCTGAAGTTATACCATACTTAGATGCTCACAAGGAATATGTTGCAGCTTGTCACCCAAACATGAATATGATGTGCGTGTTGCAGGAGCACAATAGGAGTTTCATTAATTGGTTTGGAAAAACAATTTTTGGAATTAACACTGCTTCTAAGACATTAACAATGTTAGCTGTTGGGCCTAATCTGAATGTCCTCACTTGGAAGGGGTATGATATCAACAATTATTCATTTTACACAAAATCGCAGGATGATCACAGTGTTGTACAAAACAGTGGAGTCACCATTGATGCTCATTCGGACCACTTTAGTAGTGCAGTGGATAACCATCCTATTCGAGCGTCCATGCCTTATTATGGACTAATCAAGGAAATTTGGGAGCTTGATTATGGTGAACTTAGAGTGCCTAAAATGCAGGTGTCCGACAAGACAAAATGGGGTTTACTTTGGTTGACCTTCAAAGGATTGGTTATAAGGACGAGCCATTCATCCTGGCAGCACAAGCAAGATAGGTGTTCTATGTTGAAGATCCCAACGACTCAAGATGGTCAGTTGTTCTTCAGGGGAAAACAATTGGTATCTCTCCCGATATTGATGCTTCAACCCTTGATGTTAACGACATGCTGACCTTCTCCACAGAAATGCCTCCCGTAAATGATGAAAATGAGGAGGATGATGTATATGCAAATCGTATCGATCGTGACGAAGGTTTATGGGAAAATACATCTACTTGAATGCGGTATACAACACCATTTTGTTTACCTTATCCATTGTCATTTTAAATTTCTTATTATTTGTATTTCATTACTATTTGATACGTTTATGTTGTGGTAATTTAGTTGCCTTAATTTATTTCCGTATTTCTATGCAGGCATGGCAACACCCCCGAGGTCCCCTCCACCACCAGATTCTCCTACGGAAACCACAAAAAAGAAGACTAGACAAACTACCAGGATGCTAAGGTTGAATGCCAAAAGCTTAGATCAACCACGACCAACTGTCCACGTCAACCCTTCTACTAGTAGAGGATCTGGCCCTCATAAAGAAAAATTTCATAGTTACCTGGGGGTAGTGGCACAGGAGATAATCCCTATCGTTCATACTACTTGGAAGGATGTCCCAGAAACTCTAAAAGTTCTTGTATGGGATGACATTTTGGTAAGTACGCTAAACTGGTAACTAGATATTTATTATTAGAGTAACTTATTCAGCAGTATTTAGAAGTAACATGTAACTAGATATTTTGAACTCTTCTCTTAATTAATATGATTATAGAAAAGTGATGTAATTGAGTCTATGCAATTCAAGGCACCCAACTTCATTGATATGGCTTGGAACTGGTCAAGATTCATTAAGAGGTCATCACCATGAGTCAAGTATTTATTCAATTTTATTTATGTGAAAATGGGTGGGGGGGCGGGGGGAAGGGTAAGAACAAGCAACAAGTATTTATTGAATTTCATTTATGTGAAAATGAGGGGAAAAAAACTAACCATCAATGAACATAAATAGGTAAGCTCTGTACAACAAAAATTAAAAAATCTGTATCAATGATAAGTTTGGACAGTGAAAGACTACTTAAGACTCAAAGTAAATTGGGTTATTATAGTATGTAATACAATAATTTTTATCAAACATGAGACACAAAAGTGAAACGGAATCCTCATAAAATAAAATTATTAAGATGAAGAAAATATGATACAAAATCATCATAAACAATAAAACAAAATAGAAAGGAAAAAAAAGAACTAAACAAAGCTTCTCAATCCCCCTACATATAAAATTGAAGACTTGTATATACTTAATATGTATATGTATATAACATTAATCATAGAACCACATCTCAGAGATCGTATCAGTTCCAACTTTTATGTTTGTTTATCAAGCGATTGGTCTTTTTTAATTAATGTTTTTAAGCAGGTTCTGATCTGCAACCTGAGTAAACCCAGCCAAAGAATGCAAAACATGAACATGTAAGAAAGATTCAATGTTAGTGTTTCAAAATAAAATGATTTCTTAATTCCTAACAAATACTCTAAAACTAGTAAAGTACTTTATAAGAAAATGACATACAAGTATAACCATACATGCCAAAGCTCAAGTTCATACCAGCTCTTTTATAATCCCCTAAATCAGAAAAACACTGGGCAGCAGATTCTACCATTCCTATGCCTTCAAAAATTTCAGCAGCTTCCCTAAGCATTGCATTTGAATCCTCAGGATTCAAATCACGCAAACAGTTTGCATTTGCCCTAAGACCAGAAACCTTAGACTTTCTCTCCCAGTAAGAGTCTCCTGCTCTTTCAAAACACATTGTTGCCATCTCATAGTTATTTTGATAGTATAGCTGCAAACGAACAACCAAAGTGATCTGATAACATTTGGGTAGATTTCAAAGAAAACTATAATAAACCTCATAAGACACCAATAAAAAATGATTCAATCAAATGAAAATAAAGTATGACATCTTATTTTAATTCATTACTATAGAAGCACAACGAATATAATGGATGATTATAAAAACAACCTTTTTGCCACGCGACCTCCATTCTTCAAGACTACTTGCAACTTTCATTGCTTGAGCAAGTGAATCATCCAGTTCTTTAAATTGCACAAGACCTTTCTTTCTCCAATAATCAAACATAGGTCTAGAGTACTCCTCTGTATTCTCACATATCCATAATCTTTGTCTTGTACGAGTTATAGCCACATATAACTGCTTAAGTTCAGAGCACAAGAGATTGTGTTTGGAATCACTGAAATTTGGATACGACTTAAGTTCTGTAGGTTCCAACATTTCTTGTTCCTTCATATACTCATATATCACTCTCCATCAATTTTTCAAAGGTGAAGAGCCAAAAAAGTTGTACAGCAATACATCCTGGAAAAGGACACATCAGACCATTAATTTGTCATTAATTGAACATATGATCTTAATATTACTATCTCATTTGTCATCTAATATTGCACACCAAAAGATAGGATTCTACTCTTATCGTATGTTCTTATTCTGCTTTCTTATCTTACCATATTTTTTTTTCTAATCATATACTGCAAACCAAATCAAACATGCCCGTAACAGAAAACTCTTGAATAAGAGCTTTATCACAATTTATAAAAATTTAACTTCAGTAATTAGTAATCGCTGCATGATTCGGGATCAAGCACAGAGAAGCATAAATCCAGTCCCTTAAATTCAAAGTTAGAAACCAACCCATGAACTAACTAGTTTAAATACATAATTCATAGACTCATAGACACTGCAAGAATTTAAACCTAAACAAATGTTAATATTTAGTTCTACTATTGAATTAACAAAACACAATATTGATGAGAATGTCGCTTCACAGAATGTCTCTGATTCAGTCACCACCTTCCACGTCTCTTTCAGAACTTAAAAGCAAGCATCAAGCATGCAACAGCAGCAGAGTGCAGCCAAACTGCAGAACAAGACAATAATATCAGCCTGTGTCATTTTTCTTCTAGTCACGGTTTTCAACATTAAAAAAAAAACTAAACATTAGCAACAAATTACTTGCTCAACACCAAAGCCAACAATTCCCCCCCACCCACCCATTTTCACATATATATTATCTTGAATAATATTAAATCTAAAACTTTATATTATAAAAATTCTATTTCAGACTATTATCTTCTAACAAAGCTAGCATGAATTTTTTAGCAACCATAAGGAACTCGTAATTAATTAGGCATGCAAGTACAAAACATGTGTGATAGGACAAAGCTATGAATGGCATGTTTAATTAGTTACTTGTTTGAGTGGTCTCGTCCGTTAATGCTGTTGTTGAACAAATCTAGAAAAACACTGTTAGTTTCTTCATCCTTTATGTGGGACCTGAGTGTTTGAAGCAATGCAGCAGTTTTAGCCCATGCAAATCGCTCTAGAGACTTCTTAGGCTCAAATATGTTGGCTAGCTGCTGCTATATAGTAAGAAAATAGGAGACTTTCGTTGCTCAACCCAAACCCTCTAGTCTTGCTTCCGTGTACCACCTAATATACACATGCTGTTGCAAATATTGGATGTTTATTTGGTTGTTGCTTTCATCAAAGTAGCATATAAAGTAGCATATAAATTAGTACGAAAATGAAGGGGTTCCATACTAATCATTCATTCAAGAAATGTAGAATCCTTAGTCTTGATGATTCGATTGAAAGTGATCAATATATAAGACCGGAGGGAGTAATGAATAACTAATGATTAGTAATAACCAAAGAGATAGGGAGATTATGATTAGGGGTCAAAAGGTAACAACTACAAGGATTCAAAATTGCTAAAATAAGGAGCGTGATTAAAAAGATAAAATATAAAATTATGATTGTTAATTAAAAATTAACAGTTTAAAATATAATAAAGTGTATATTAATAAAATATAAATATGGTAACAAACAACCTTAAGGATTTACACAGACATTGAGTATGGTTGAGTGGGTCTGCCATTCTCTTACTTTTGAGTCTATGTGGGCTATTATTGGGCCAGTCAGTACCCATGCCCACTGCATCGTAATTATTTCTCTACTCTGCATTCTGCAAACACGCCACAGCGCATATGGTATGCTCCATGTAATTGAGACAATAGGATAATTTATTTATTTTATCTATCACTAGTTATTTTAGAATAGGGACATGAATTAATAGTTAGTTTTTCCAAAAGCATCACTTGCAATCCTCACTTAAGTTATTACTTACTTTCTATATATCCAAAACAAAATGCATGTGATTATTATTTTATTGAAAGGCTTAATTATGTTTATAGTCTTTAAAATTTAGGGTGAATCCAATTCTGGTTCTCAAATTTTAAAAGAAAAAATATCTTAATCTCGCATATATGAAAAGAAAAACAGTTCTAGTTTACTGTTTAGGGTGAATAGTGTTTAGAGAAGGAGATGTAGAAATTGGACAACTGTGCATTGTATTAAGGTCATCTCATACTATGACTGTGCATTGTATTAGGGAAAAATGCTTCCATATATGTAGTTTTTAGTAATGTACAGCAGTAATTTCCTCTCACTTGCAACTGCAGTCTGGAAGAGATGAAAAGAAAATAGGGATTATGAAAAACATTAAGAACAAAAAAGTGTGGTGTGCCAAAGTCTAAAATTGTTTGCATTAGCTTAAAAGCAGAAGAGAAAATTGTTTGCACTTCCCTTAATTCTTTAATATAGGTTGGTATAGGTACACCAGACTGTTTTGTCAACTTTTTATAAGCAGCTTGCAACCTTCTAGTGACTGGTATATATATTATTTAATTGCGGTGGAAATGTGGTCTATGCAGTAACAAATTTAACTTTGTCTATTTATTATTTTAGGCCAAATGTGACATCCCTGAAGGTTTAACTGCGAAGAAGAAGGTTATGTCCACCGTTGGGACCAAATGGAGGCAATTTAAGTCCTCCCTGACGACCAGATATGTATATGCTGAGAATGACGATGAACAAAACAAGGATCCATCTGCTAAGTATGGTATTGATCGAAATACATGGGAAGAATTTGCAAAGACTCGACAGACCCCTACTTGGAAGGTTTAAATTTTAATCTTTTTATAGAACATTTTAGTTACGTAATTTAGTTGTTAATGTCAAACATTTTTGAGTTGTATTTGAAAATGCTGACAGGGAATATGCAAAAAAGCACAGGAAATTCAAAAATTCAATGAATCTCCCCACGTACTCTCTCGTGGAGGCTATGATGTGCTTGAAAAAAAATTAATGGCCGAGAAAACAAAGTCATGACTAAATGAAGGTGACAATAGTCAAAATGCAGATATGGTCGTCGACCCTCCATCCCCTATTGCGAGACATGAGAAGTGGAAAAAGGCTTGGACAAACAAATTTGGACAAATGACATCTGCAGCAGCTCAAGAAATCGCAGACAAAATTGTAAGTTGAATATATGCCACAATTATAAATTGTAATTTGTAACCATAACAACGAGTTAATTTGTTGTCAATGTCATAGGATGAATTACAAGAACAAGCTAAACAGGGAGCTTTTGTCCCACATGGTCGTCAAGACATCCTAAACACTGCCATTGGTCGTCCAGAGCATCCTGAACGTGTTCGTGTCGATGGACATGGTGTGACCATAACCAGCTACTTTGGACATGCTTCCTGTGGGTCCCACAGTTCATCGCCTGTGATCACCGCCGAAAGATTGGTTGAAATCATACAAACTATAAAGCAAGAGGTGAAGAAAGAGGTAGAAGACGAGAACAAAGACCGTATGGACAAGATGAAAATGGAGTTGGATGCGATCAAGAGTGAATTATCCCAAATTCATACGCAACAGTCAGCTCCCCCAAGACCGTCTAACCCTGACGTATTTGTTGCACGTGTTAGCACGAAAGAGAGTTGTGTTGAAGTTGCCAATAATGTTGTTGGTAACGAGCGGTCTACATTTGATACATGTAGTATGGGCTTCCACATTGTTTGTGGTGACAGTACATAGCTGGTGGCAGGGGGAAAGGTCTTTGGAGTAGGTGGCACGATACACACTGTTGCTTATGGAGATGATGTAGTAAGGGTGTGTGTTGAAACTGTATACGATGCTGAAGCCATTGTCCCGTTACCCACTTCAGAGATTCAGTATGTCAGGGACGCCATGAACTCATTCATTGGATGGCCCATACATCTAGTGAAACCTTTATCTTATGTAAGTAATATAATAATCCCCCTACCAAATTGTCATTTGAATACACACTTGTAATATTTGTTAAGTTGTTGATTAAATTTAATACTTATTTTCTTGTACCACTTAGGATTCTGACCTTAATGTGCGGAAGCCAATTGAACATAGTAGTGATGCAAAGCTTGCAGGTGAATCCGATCCATTGGGAGAGTTGATGAAGATATTGTTTTATGTGTACCAGAATCCAGTGGAAGTGCCGTGGGAGGCGAACCAATTGGGACTTCCTGATATTGGGGCAAAATTTTTCATCACACATGCAGATCTAGCGGAAATAATATCAGGTGACAAGTGTTTAAACATAGCGATACTACAATTGTGGACCATGTAAGTCATTTTCCTGCAACCTTTATGTTTGATTACCTGATAACCATTATTTTTAAATCTAAAACATTTAAAATAATCATGACTTGTCTTCCAAATAGATTTATGAATGAGTGCGGTAGAAGCAAAGCTGATCAATCACTATATGGTTTGCTAGAGCCTCAATCTATACAAAATGCTAAGGAAAGACGTCAACAATGCCAACAATACATTGAAACATGGGTCAAGGAATCACAAAGGCAGTTGTATTTAGGAGCTTACTTGCATCAGTAAGTTCAATTGTTCTTCGAATTTAAGTTTTTTTTTTTGTTGTTATACAATTCTGTTATTATAATTGTCCAATTCAGGGCACATTGGCAACTATTTGTTCTCCACCCAAGGGAAAACACGGTCGTTTGGTTTTGTTCTCTGAGGAAGAAGCCTGATATTAACATCAAAGGCGCAATTAACAGGTTCTATTCAAATATACAAATCATGGCATCCTTTAGTTGGTAATTGTTGTTACATATACAACAAAAATGGTTGTCATATATATGCTTTTTTTTTTAACTAGTGCAATGAAGACAATAACCAGTTCTTTTGAAGGCATGTCTAATCAAGGTGCACCTCGGTGGGTTGAACCCATGGTAATCAGTACTTGTTTGTAATGAACCGTTTGTACATATTTAAGTGTTGAATGTTAAGTAACCATTAAAAATGTTATATGTAGAGTAATGTGCAAACTGGAGGGTTTGAGTGCGGATATTATGTCATGCACTGGATGTGGTGCATCGTGACTGCCGGTTTGAAGGATGACTGGCACAAGGTAAACATAATGCATGGAGTTACAATTGTAACTTTGGTTAATATTTGTTAAGTTACTAATAATTTTATCTAATGTTAATTTTGTAGTGGTTTTCTGATGGCTCATCATTAGACGTGGAGGCCATCACAACAGTTCGACAGAAATGAACAACTTACTTTTTATCTTTTAGGAAAAGCAGTTGCTAAATTTGATTTGTATTATGTACAAGTACATTTTTCCTGTGGTTTCATCAAAGAATTAGAACAATTATGGTTGCAACTTTGTATGTTGGATACATTAGAGGATCATTAATTCAAAAAAGGGTATTCAATTTGCATGGACTTATATATGTAGGATGCATGTCATTTGATGCTATTGTTCAGATTTCATTTGATGCTATTATTTAATTTGCATGGTCTGATTTAATTTATAGGTACCAGAGATCAATGTAAAAAAAATGCATCAATAAAACAAAGAAAATAAAAAAAATTAGACATACAAAGACGGTTCCCGAAAACATCGTAAAATGACAACATAATGTAAACCTACAAAGACGGTTCCCATAACCGTCGTAAATTGGCATAACATACAAAGACGTTTCCCATAAACGTCTTAGTATGCAGTCTTGACATGCCATCTAAGACGATCATAAAAACCATCGTAAATTGGCATAACATACAAAGACGGTCATAATAACCGTCTTAAAATGTAAATTATGATTGTTACAATTAAGACGGTTTTCCAATAGACGTCGTAGACGATGCGCACCTACTAAGACGGTTTTCGTAACCATCTTAATATCCCAAAATTATCTGTATACTTTAAGACGATTATAGAAGAAACGTTATAATATTTAGCACATACTAAGACGGTTATTTATAACCGTCGTAGTATTCAAAACTTACAACGACGATTCCCATAACCGTCGTAAAATAGATTATACATTTTACAACGTTGGCATTAACGACGGTTGAAAACCGTCGTGGCATGGGCATAAGAACCGACTTAAAATCCAATTTTTCTAGTAGTGTTTGTATTTAACTTCGTAATGGTTAGATTAGCATCTGATCATTATGCTTCTGGTATGGTGAGGGGAATATCACCATTTATGATGATAAGCTAGAGTTTTTTCTAAGTGGACTTGATGTACATCTCCATTATGTCTTTCCATTAAGGGTAGTCCTCTCCTATGAAGTCTAGTGGCCTTTCGAGGGATGCTCTCTCAGCAATGAATTTACCATTGTTGTTGTTATCCACCATCAATATCTTTTCCTCTAGACATGATCAGGCGCTCAACCCTGAGAGGTTGAGCTCTGATACCAATTTGTAAAGGCAAATATCACAAGAAAGGGAGTTGAATTTTATTTTAGACATTTTTAAATCCTTTTTCGTGAAAACAAAGTTATCGTCTGAAATAAAACTTTGTAAGATAGATAACAAATTTTTGCAAAAGCAAGTCTAGACGGTGGAAGCAGATTTTTCAAAACAAAATCAAATTCAAACCTTAGGTCAATTTAAAGCAAACGAGAAATGAAAATATATAAGAAAGAGATTTATACTACTTCATCTCTAGCCGACTACGTCCAATTCTTGACTAATCACCAAGTTCCACTAACTTCAACAAGTTATAAGCAATAGTCATTGCCACTTCTATCTCTACAACTCAAGCTCTACACAAAGCTTGACACAATCCAACATTCTTTATCCTACCAAGCCACGTTTGGCTCTTAAATAAAAAGATTTGTGGTTTTCTTGCTCACTGACTAAATCTCAATCATCTTATAGACATATATGAAATCTAAGCAAGCACTTAGTCTTTTCTATCAAAGTGTTTGAAAAACACATAAGATAGAGATTTATACTACTTCATCTCACCTGACTACGTCCAGTTCTTGGCTAACCACCAAGTTCTACTAACTTCATCAAGTTATAAGCATTAGTCATGGCCACTTCTAGCTCTACAACTCAAACCCTACACCAAGCTTGACACAATCAATATTCTTTGTCTTATCAAGCCACTGTTGAATTTTAAACAAATAAAAAGATTTGTGGTTTGTTTGCTCACTGACTAAATCTTAATTGTATTACAGACGAATATGAAATCTAAGCAAGCACTTAGTCTTTTCTATCAAAGTGTTTTGAAAGCTTTTTCGAACTATACAAGAATATATAGAGAGATTTTCACAAAACAAATTTAAATGTTAGCGCACAGGTTCGTAACCCATGTCTTTAAAACTTTTGTTATTTATAGGCATTCATCTTCAAGTATTTGTTGTCTCTAAACAAATAGTTTTCTTCACTTGAGCTTGCATATGATGTTTATGGTCGTTGGGGCATTGCATTAAATGCACGTACTTCTTTATGCCAGAAAACCACTCTTATTCACTTTCATGTAGAATAATTCAGCAGACACCATTTCCTTTGCGTCAAAGTAGGTCTGTTATAGCAAAGTGCGTCTTTTGATGATGTTTGACAACTTTAAGATCTTGAGCTTCATTTATTCTTAATAGGATTCGACAAATCTTAGGAGAATGTCTCTGCAAAATGAATCTTAAATACAAAGTATTAAATGAAGTTTTAAATGCTATCTTTTAATGTTGTATCAAATCATGACATACCTCTCCTATCATCTAAAACTATAGACGTAGATGCATGAGTCACCGTTTGATATTATATAAGACACAACTTTTAACTTTTGTATTTATTTATTTATTTTGAATCAAAATTATTAGAAATCTTGATTCGTGTTAAGATACAAATATTTTTTTGGCTTAACAAAAACGTAGGACCACTTTTTTATTAATCAAAATTGAATATGTCGCTAGCATAATCAGATATGTTATTGATTGTGTAAAGAAGAGCATAATCAATTATGTGAAAAACCAATTAATTATGCTCTTTCGTTTAAAAACAAAACACACAACATATTGTTAAATTAAAAAAAAAAAGTTTATGTAGCTGGAAATAATTCTGGGTAAAATTGAAATTTTACAAATATAATATTTTTAATTTTTAATTTTCTTACCAACTAACTTATTTTAATTCAGATCTTTCATTTCTACCGAATAACCTCACATTCATCTCTGTTTCATTTTTTTCATTTCTCGTACTTTAAATATTTTTTACCTACTAACCAAACACAAAGCTTAAAAATAGTTTTATTTTTTTTTTATGTTAGCTAAGTAATAATTAGATAGTTTAGTTCTAACGTCTCATAATGAAACATTCATATAACTAATGTCAAACACAAATAGAATTGAAATCTAAGAAAGTAGTTATTCAATTAAATTATTAGAATATGTGGAAAAAAATTGTGATGCCAAAAATAAAATAAATATACATAATAATTGCATAACATAATTAAATAACTACATATAATTGATAAACATATTTTCTCATGCATTAAGGCAAAAATACCAATTGGGGTTTCTTTTACAAATTATTTATCTAAATGGGTCTGTTATGAAATTATTTACTTCGTGAGTCTATTTTTTTTTTACTACAATGCGCTTCTCCGTTGGACGCGTTCCCCATAATAGCGACACGTGGCATGACGTGACTAGGTGACAGGGGAGGTGGGACAGGGTTAGGAAGTACTGGCCTGCCAGGCGCGACCAGATGTGCAGGTCTGCCAAGCATGTCCAGCTGCCTACAATAAATAATTAATGTCGTCAACAAACAATAATATAAAAAATATATTAACATAAAATAAATTATTAACCTAAAATAAATTAACATCAACAAATTACTCAAAATAAATTAAATTAATGTGAGAACAAATTACTACTTCTCACACTCATGATGCAAAACAATCGGCATTTATTTTTAACGTCTATGTAAATTTGGCCTATTAAAAAAATATACCAACAACATAAATAATTATGAGCTTAACTAATAATAATAATAATATTAAAATACAACACAAAATAATTAAATATGTGGTGGACATAAAAACTACTACAATAAATAATTATTGTCATCAACAAACAAATATAACATATATAAACACAACATAATTATAACCAAATATTAAATTATTAAGTTACAAAAAATTACTATTTATCACACAAAAAATATAAACAAAATTACTATTTCATTTTATCGTCCGTGTCAATTTGTCTATGCACCTACAAAATATAATCATTATTATCATCAACAGAATAAATATTAAATAATGCTATAATATATTGAAGATAAAAACATTTATTAGTTTTGAGCAAAATTTCTAACCGGTATAAAGCACTTCAACAATGATACATACAACAGCAAGGAGTGAGACTCAATTGAGCGTAAACCACTTCAACGATTTCGTAGTGCAAATGGAACGAAGGAGGAGGAAGGGTTTTACAGGGAAACGTGGTAGACCAGCACAGCTGGTCGCGCCTGGCAGGCCATCACTTCCTAACCCTGTCCCACCTCCCCTGCCACCTAGTCACGTCATGCCACGTGTCGCTATTACAGGGAACGCGCCCAGCGAAGAAGCGCATTGTAGTAAAAAAATAGATCCCCGAAGTAAATAATTTCAGAACAGATCCTTTTAGGTAAATAATTTGTAAAAGGAACCCCAATTGGTATTTTTGCCCATGCATTAATAAAATAGAAATACGATATTGTACTACATAGTGTTACATGCTAGAATCTGAATCGAGAGTACATATACTAGTACTAGAATACGTTATTAATCAAACCACATGTCAAAAGCTTAATGCTAGTTGGAAATAACAAAATATATCCAAAACGGAGAAAGTGGAACCCTAAATACAAAATATCTACTTCATTTTTGAAGATATTAAATCCTTTGGCTTAGGTATGTGCTTGAGAGATAACCATGGTAATTTTATCAAAGATGAGACCTGTACTGCTAGTGGAATCCCTTCTCCATCTGAGGCAGAAGTTTGGGCCCTTCATTCGGCTATTGTATGGATAAAAGGCCTTGGTTTTTCAAATGTAATTATTGAAACTGATTGCAAAGTTTCTTCCGATTGTTTCTACAGCGGCATCAAAGTTTCATCAGATTTTCATGTCATTTTGAATAAATATAAAGATGTTCTTTCTCTGATTCCAAACTTTAAAGGATGAGTTTTGTAAAGAGGCAAACTGATTTTATAGCTCATAATTTATTAAGGCCTTCAAGATTTTATACTAATTTCTACATCTTCAAGATTTTATACTAAATATTTTTTTTAATTTAAAATTTAAAATTAAAATATATTTTCTTTATCAATTATGTTTTTTAAAGATAAGATGTTTTTAGTATTAGTTTCCATGAAAAACTAAAAGTATCCCACTACTTCTATTCCTATATCTTAGAAAATTATCTTTTATTAGTTACAAGTTTTTAACATTAGAATGTTTGTTATTCAATTTTATTTTCTGTTTTCTAATGTTATTGCTACAAGTATTTCGTTGTTATACATTGGTAACCAATCAGTCCTCTATATATGTAGCTCCTTGCCTGCTACAAGTATTCCTATATGTAGCACCTGCTTGCTGCAAGTATTTTGTTGTGAAAACACACCTTGGTTGTACCAATCAGTCCTCTATATATATAGCTCCTTGCTAAAAAACACACGTGAAAATACAGTACACAAAATAATAAAATAATCATAACTCAAACAATAGATATTTTACTTGTCTCTTTACAACATTATACTATTATTTAAAATATGTTTTGGGAGTATAACACATGTGTTTGGAGAAGGTCAAGTGAAGCTAGAGCTATCTTCAGGGAATTCTCTTATTTTAGATGGAGTCTATCACATTTCTGATATCAGGAAAAATTTAATAAGTACTTCTTTGTTAGTCCAACAAGGGTACAAGGTTGGTTTTGAGTCCAATAGAGTTGTTATTACTAGACATGGTGTTTTTTGGCTACATTTGTGATGGTTTGTTTAAGTTAAGTCTTATGCCTCTTTCTATTAATAAAACATCTAACATTTCTTCTTTTGTTGCAAATGTTGAATGTTCTGAAATGTGGCATGCTAGGCTTGGACATGTGAATTTGAATTCTATAAAAAAAAATGATGTCTCTTAATCTTATTTTCAAAGCTTCTATTGATTTAAACCAAAAATGTGAAACATTTATACAAGCAAAGAAACCTAGAAAGGGTTTTACTACATGTATTGAAATAGAAACTAACTTACTTGAATTGGTTCATAGTTGTATGTGATAGTAATGATGTATTAACACGTGGTGGTAAGAGATACTTTATTAATTTCATTGATGATTTCTCCAAATATTGATATGTGTATTTAGTCAATCACAAAAGTGAGTTGTTTGATAAGTTCAAAGTATATAAAACAGAAGTATAAAATCAATTAGAAAGAAAAATAAAAATTCTACGTTCTTATAGAGGTGGAGAATACACATCTTTAAATATGAGTAATTTTTGTGAAATGCATGATATTATTCATGAAGGGACACCTTCGTATGCTCCTCAATCTAATGGTATTGCGGAAAGAAAGAATTGTACCTTGCTTGATATGGTGAATGCTATACTTGTAAGTTTTGGCTTGCCAAAAAATATGTGGGGTGAAGCTTTATATTTTTCATGTCATATTCTTAAAAGTGTACCTTATAAATTTTTTGAAAAAACCCTTATGAGTTATGGAGAAAAAGAGAACCACATATGAAATATCTTAAAGTGTGGGGGTATCTTGCAAAGGTTAACATCCCCATTAATAAGAAAAGAAAAATTGGACCAAAAACTATGGATTGTGTTTTTGTTGGATATTCTTTGCATAATACTACTTATAGATTCTTGGTTGTTAATTTTGAAGTGTCAGAAATTTCTAATACTATTAGGGAATCTAGAGAGGCCACTTTCTTTGAAAATGTTTTTCCTTTGAAAAATAAATTGTCTAAACTTGTTTGTGATACTTTTTGTTCTAATTTACCATCTTGTAATAATGTTAATAAGGATGTTGTTTTTGAACTTAGAAAGAGTAAAAGATCTAAAAAAGCTAATGATTTTGCTTCTGAATTTTGTTCTTTTCTACTTGAAGATGATCCTAAAACTTATGGCGAGGTCGTGAGGTCTATTGATGCACCTTTTTGGAAAAGAAGCTATTAATGATGAAGTGAGTTCTCTTAAAACTAATAAAACTTTATTTCTAACTGATCTCCCCTTGGTTGTAAAAGTATAGGTTGTAAGTGGATTTTCCGGAAGAAACTAAGAACTGATGGATCTATAGAAAAATTTAAGGTAAGACTTGTTGTGATTGGTTGTAAACAAGTAGAAGGTGTAGATTTCTTTGATACATATTCTCCTGTTTCTAAATTTACTACTATTAGAGTTTTAATTGCACCTGCTTGTGTTTTTAATTTGGAAATTCATCAAATAGATGTAAAAACTATTTTTTAAAATGGTGATTTAAAAGAAGAAATTTATATGAGTCAAACTGAAGGTTTTGCAGAACCAGGTAACGAAAAGAAATTTTGCAAATTTGTTAAATTTTTATATGGTTTGAAACAAGCTCCAAAGCAATGACATCAAAATTTTGATCAAGTTGTTCTTTCATATGGTTTTCAAATCAATAATAGTGATAAATGTGTGTATGTGAAACAATTTGATGATAGTGGATATGCCATTTTTTTTCTATGTGGATGACATATTGATATTTGGTAGTAATATGCATTTCATAAATTATGTGAAGTCTTTCTTGTCTAGTAATTTTGATATGAAAGACCTTGGTCCTGTAGATGTGATTTTGGGTATTAAGCTTATAAAGAAAGATGATAGCATGATTTTAACCCAATCACATTTTGTTGAAAACATATTGAAGAAGTTTAATTATTTTGATGTGAAACCTGTTTCTACGCCTTATGACTTATCCATTAGGTTAAAGAAAAAATTTGAGTAAAGAAATTTCTTCTCATAAATATTCTCAAATTATTGGTTCTTTGTTGCATTTGACAAACTTCTCTAAGCCTGACATTGCATATGTAGTTGGTAGATTAGGAAGGTAAACTAATAATCATGATCATTCTCATTGAATTGCATCATAAAGGGTTTTTAGATACTTAAAAGGAACCATTAATTATAACATTCATTATACATCTTTTCTTGCTATTATTGAGGGATTTAGTGATGCAAATTGGATTTTTGATTCTGATGAAACAAAATTGACAAGTGGTTATGTCTTTACTTTAGTTGGTGGTGTAGTATCATGGAAATCTTCTAAACAAACTATTATTTCACATTCTACCCTAGAAGCATAAATTATTGATTTAGATACTATTACTAGTGATGTAAGCTCCATTGGAGCTTGCAAGCCTAGGATCTTTTTCATCAATGGATTCCTTTGCTTCTTGGAAGATGAATGGCAGCGGAATGGAGAAGGAAGAGAGAGAGGAGACGCCACTTCAAGGAGAAGATGAGTCTAGAAGAAGCTCACCACCATAAGAGGCCATTGATAAGAGCTTGGAGGAAGAAGGAGATGAATGAAGGGAGAGGAAGAGAAGAGCACAAAATTTTGTGCTCTAAAAGAGCTCTAAAATCTGAAGTTTAATTTTCAAATGATCAAAGTTGAAAAAATCCACACACATGACCTCTATTTATAGCCTAAGTGTCACACAAAATTGGAGGGAAATTTGAATTTCTCAATTCAAATTTCACTTGAATTTGAAATTGAATTTGTGGAGCCAAATTTTGGAGCCAAAATTTCACTAATTATGATTAGTGAATTTTAGTTATGGTTCAGCCCACTGATCCAAGATCAATTCCAAGATTCTCCACTAACTGTGCTTAGGTGTCATGAGACATGTAAAGCATGAAGGTCATGCACAAAGTGTGACTATATGATGTGGCAATGGGGTGTAGTAAGCAAATGCTCACCTCCACCTCTAAAATTTAATTGGATTGGGCTTCTACCAATTCAATTAAATTTATTTCCCAACACACACATCAAATATTCACTTAGTGCATGTGAAATTACAAAACTACTCCTAATACAAAAACTAGTCTAAGCGCCCTAAAATACAAGGGCTGAAAAATCCTATATTTCTAGGGTACCCTACCTACATTATGGAGCCCTAAATACAAGGATCAAATATAATGACATCCTAATCTAATAAGTACAAAGATAATTGGACCCAACCTTGGCCCATGGGCTCAGAAATCTACCCTAAGGTTCATAAGAACCCTAGGGCCTTCTTCAGCAGCTCTAGCCCAATCCTCTTGGAGTCTCTTGCTCATGGCTCTAGTGACTGGTCCCTTCCTAGGGAGGATTGCATCATCCCCTCCCCCTTGAAGAGGATTTGACCTCAAATCTGTTAATTCCTCCTCCTCAATATCAGCTCTACCTGCAAAAGGAATTAAATCAGAAATGTTAAAAGTGGTGTTGACTCCATACTCTTCTGGGAGGTCCAACCTATAGGCATTGTTATTGATCCTCTCCAAAACCTGGAAAGGTCCATCCCCTCTAGGGCTAAGCTTGGATTTCCTTTTAGTAAGGAATCTATCCTTTCTAAGATAGAGCCAAACCCAATTACCCTCATTAAGAATTAGCTATTTTCTTCCTCTATTGTCTTTAGTTGAATACACCTTTGTTTGGTTTTCTATTTGGTTCTTAACTCTCTCATGCAACTTCTTTACAATGTTAGGGGATTGAACCCATAGACAACCTCAAAAGAGGATTGCTTGGTGGTTCTATGAACCCCCCTATTGTAGGCAAATTCTACATGAGGAAGATACTCATCCCAAGACTTATGGTTGCCTTTCAGAAGAGCCCTTAAAAGGGTGGATACAGACCTATTCACTACCTCTATTTGCCCATCAGTTTGTGGATGACAAGTGGTAGAGAAAATAAGTTTAGTTCCTAGCTTAGCCCATAAGGTTTTCCAGAAGTGGCTAAGGAACTTAGCATCTCTATCTGACACAATGGTCCTAGGCAAACCATGGAGTCTCAACTTCCCTGAAAAAGAGTTTTGAGATGTGGGAAGCATCATCCACCTTGTGGCAGGGTATAAAGTGTTCCATCTTACTAAACCTATCCACCACCACAGAGATAGAGTCTACACCTCTTTGGGTTCTAGGAAGCCCATGGACAAAGTCCATACTAATGTCTACCCAAGGTGCAGATGGGATAGGTATGGGTGTGTATAACCCATGAGGCATCACCCTAGACTTGGCTTGTAAACAAGCCACACACCTAGCGCAATGCTTATGGACATCTTTCTTTATATGGGGCCAATAAAAATTTTCTTTGAGTAAGACAAGGGTCTTATCTATCCCAAAGTTTCCCATGAGCTCACCCTCATGGCTCTCTTTCACAAGTAATTTCCTAATGGATCCGGGGTATGCATAACTTTCCCTCTTTGAACAAATACCCCTCAGCCAAATAGAATCCATCTTGGGCCTTTTTCCCATAACTCTCGTAAATGGGAGAGAAATGTTCATCTAAAGCATACAAGTCCCTAGTATTATCAAATCCTAAAATTTGAGCTCTTAGGGAGCAAAACAATGTGTGTCTCCTAGAGAGGGCATCAGCTACCACATTTGTTTTTCCCTTTTTGTATTTGATAGCATATGGAAATTGCTCTAGGTACTCTACCCATTTTGCATGCCTTTTGTTTAACTTGCTTTGCCCTCTAATGTACTTAAGTGATTGATGATCACTATGAATGATAAATTCCTTGGAAACAAGGTAATGTTCCCAAGTTTGGAGGGCTCTTATTAAGGCATAAAGCTCTTTATCATAGGTGGGGTAGTTGAGGGTGGCACTATGAAGTTTTTCACTAAAATAAGCAATAGGGTGCCCACCTTGTAACAATACAGCTCCAACTCCCACTCTAGATGCATCACATTCTAGCTCAAAAGTTTTAGAAAAGTTAGGAAGAGTTAGAACAAGTGTCTTAGTAAGCTTTTCTTTGAGCAAAGCAAAGGCTTGCTCTTGTTTTTTACCCCAGGTAAATGCCACATTCTTCTTCACCACTCATTGAGAGGTGATGCAATTGTAGAGAAATTAGGAATGAACCTTCTATAGAAGCTTGCTAACCCATGGAAGCTCCTAATATCTCCCACACTTTTTGGGGTGGGCCATTCTTAGATGGCCTTGATTTTCTCAAGGTCCACTTGGACCCCATTTCTACCAACTACAAACCCTAAGAAAACTATATTATCTACACAAAAGGTACACTTCTCTATATTTGCATAGAGGGTGTTTTTCCTAAGTACTGAAAGAACTTGCTTGAGATGTCCTAAGTGATCATCTAGGCTCCTACTGTATACTAAAATATCATCAAAATAAACAACTACAAATCTACCTATGAAATCCCTTAAGACATTATGCATAAGCCTCATAAAGGTGCTTGGTGCATTAGTGAGCCCAAAAGGCATCACTAGCCATTCATACAAACCAAACTTGGTCTTGAAAGCGGTTTTCCACTCATCACCCTTTTTCATCCTGATTTGGTGATAACCACTTTTAAGATCAATTTTTGAAAAGATATTGACACCATACAACTCATCAAGCAAATCATCAAGTCTAAGAATGAGGTGCCTATACTTTATAGTGATGTTGTTGAAGGCCCTGCAATCTGCACACATTCTCCACGTACCATCCTTTTTGGGCACCAACAACACTGGCACAACACATGGGCTTAGGCTCTCTTGAACCCAACCCTTCTTCAACAATTCTTTAACCTGATACTTTATCTCCTTAGTCTCCTAAGGGTTAGTCATATAGGCTGACCTATTAGGAAGGCTTGCTCCTGGGACTAAATCTATTTGGTGTTCTATTCCCCTTAAAGGAGGTAGCCCAGGGGGTATCTTTTTGGGAAATATATCACCAAATTCATGTAAGAGTTCTTGGACCTTTGGAGGTAAGTTCTCAAATGTAGGAATTGTGGCAGTGCTAAGGAATGTTTCCCTTGATAGGAGAAGGTAGAAAGATTGCTTAAGAAGGAGTGCTCTTTTAATATCACCTTTTGTTGCAAAATGATTTTTCTTCTTAACAATCTTCATAGAGGAATCCTTTCCCTCTTTTTCCTTCCCCTTGGCCTTTGAAGACAAGGCCTTACTATGTTTCTTTTTCTTTTGTTTTTCTAGTTTTTCTTCCTCATCCCTCTTATCTTTCATAGTTAGTTGATCTTTGACAACCTATGAAGGTGTTTGAGGATGCAACACAAATTTAGTGCCAAGATGGGTGAGGGTAATCTCATTAGTTAGGCCATTGTAAATGATCTTCCTATCAAATTGCCACGACCTTCCTAAAAGAATATGTCCTGCCTCCATGGGAACTATATCATAATTAACTTCATCCTTATATGTCCCAATGGAGAAAGGTACTTTCACTTGTTGGTTAACTATCATTTCCCCTTGCTCATTGAGCCATTGAAGTTTATAAGGTTTTGGGTGGGGAATGATAGTGAGTTTTAACTTGGAAACTAATCTTGTGCTACAACAATTGCAACAAGATCCACCATCCACAATGAGAGAACAAGTTTTATCTAAAATTTTGCATCTTGTATGATAGATGTTCTCTCTTTGGGATTGAGATAGATCACAAGTTTGACCTCCAAGAAGCCTTCTAACCATTAAGAGGTCACCTTCTTCATGGGGGTAGACTTCCTCACTAGACTCTTCACCCCTTACATCATCTTCACTTCCACTAGAGGAAGGGCAAGAAGTAGTCTCCTCTTGACTACTATAAATGTCTTGACCCCTCATGATCGTGGTTTTCTTTGTGGGGCATTGAGAGACAATGTGACCTCTCCTAAGACATTTGAAACATTTAATGTTGCTAGTCCTTTCTTGGGAACTAGTCTTAGGGGTGTATTTCTCTATGGTCTTACCCTTATCTTCCTTAGGTTTTGAAGGTGCATCCCCCAAAATTCCATGGGCTTGGTCCTTCCTTGGATAAGAGTGAGAGCCATAAGATTTTGAAGAAGGCTTTCTTTTAAGTTGTTGCTCCACTCTTATACAAAGTTGGACTAGCTCATCTAGGTCCCTATATGGAAGGAGTTCAACCTTGTCCCTCACTTCTATATTAAGCCAACTAAGGAACCTAGCTATGCTTGTTCTTTCCTCCTCCCTAAGTCCAGCTCTTAAAAAGAGTAGTTCCATTTGTTGTCTATATTCTTCAACAATCATACTCCCTTGTCTAAGCCTTTGGAGCTTGTCCATAAGCTCCCTTTCATAGTAGAAGGGAATGTGCCTCTTCCTAAGGGCACTCTTAAGATCATTCCAATACTCTACTGGAGGATCCCCACGAATCCTTCATTCCCTAACAAGGGAAGTCCACCAATAGAGGGCATACCCTTGAAAGCTAAGGGTAGCCAATGGAACTTTTCTCTCTTCGCTAATATGATGGCAAGCAAAGAGTTGTTCAACTTCATTTCCCAATCTAAGTAAGCCTAAACATTATCTTTTCCATGGAAATATGGGAGGCTAATGTTAACCTCTTGAGGCCTTCTATCCTTTTCTCTTCTTTGGGAGTGATGTTTAGTATGTGAACTATGGCGCCCTCTATAATAGTCGCTAAGTTCTTCACTTAAACTCTTGAAAGAGTCATGACTACTATAGGAGGCATGTTTTTCTCTTTTCATTTCTTTCATTATTTTTCTTCTTTCTTCCTTTCTTATTTTCTCTCTTTCATCTTGACTTATTTCTTCCACTCTTTTTTTATCTTTTTCTTTTCTCTCTTGTTTTTCTTTCCGTAACTTAAGGGATCTCAACTCATCTAATATCTTATACAAGGGGTCCTTAGGAGTAGAACCCTCATCATTAACACTAGATGAAGAATGAAGACTCATGTTTGTTCCTAAGTTATGGTTCTTTCTTGTTGGGGGTTTGAAAACAAAAGGTAAAAGAAACTATGGTTGAAACTAGCCAAAATAAACACTAAAAGAGGTGTGAAAGATAAGGTAAAAACTAATTGGTAAAAGGCAAGCTATCTAGGCAGTTTGACAATGGAGGGTAAAGGAAATAAGCTATGAAAGTAAGCAAGAAATTAAAGTCCAAGAAATGCAAACTAGGCGGATCCTAAGAGTGTTTGGATGACCTCATTTAAGGTTCCCAACAAAACACTCACTATCCTAAGGGAAAATTGCCTAAAATTATTACACGCAAATGGAAGTAGGGTGACCTATTGGAGGCTCCCAACTTACTTCCAATGAAAGGCCTTTTTGTTACAAATTTGAAAGTAAAGAAAATTGCCAATTACAAAATTACAAAAAAAAAAAAGTCCTCAATTGTGGTGGCTATTCTCTCTTTGGTGTTTCACTCAATTTGGAGTGCTTCTTAGTCCAATAGCTCTTAAGGTGGTTGGCCCCTTGCTTCTTGACTCAAATTCTTCAAGGTATGACACCAATACTCCTTTCCAATTCCCTATATGGCAACTCACAAGCAAGGAAACAAAGAGACAAGCAATAACCAAAGACAAAAAAAATGAAATGAAAGCTAAACCAATAGAGTTTTAACAAGACAAATTTTCAAGGATTATTCAACAATTAAAGCAATGAAAAGCACACAAAAGCAAGCTAGGACTCAAAGAGAAACCTAGAATGACTCTATAGTAAAAAGACTCAAGAAACCTCTAGTTTTGGCACTTGTTTTCACAATAAATTTCAATTTAAATTTCAGAACTAGGAATAATATAAAATAGACACCAATTATAGAACAAATTTTGAGCCAAAACAATAAGCACACTTCCCTTTCACTTTTTTTTTCCTGGACACTGATTTTTCAGCCAACTTGTGTGATTTTTCTTATTTTTTCCTTTAACCCAAATCACTTGGTTCTTTTTCATAATTTTGGTTCAGATGTTTAGAAAATTCAGTAAAAATTTCAGCTTAAAACATGTAGTGACCAATTCCCAGTAATTTATACAAGTTTGTATGTTCAAGCTGCCAGCACCAGCGATTTCAACCTAGAAATCAAGAGTAATATTTATGTTGCTTAAGGCTTGGATAGTTACAATTTGTGTTTGCTTATGCTAAATTATCTTGAATAACACAATTCAAGAGAGCTTAAGACTTATTCTAATTCACAAATCCAGCCACAACTCAACTTCATCATAGGCATCATGTAGGAAACTTAGAAAACAAAAAAAAAAAAGGTTCAACAACAAGACTATTTCTAGGAATTGATTTAAAACATGTTATGAACTAAATAACATGCATGAATTAGACTCAAAATTCAAAAGATAGGCTAAGAATGACAAGAATACAAGACCAAATGTATCTAGAATTCAATCAACAAAATAAAAATTCAACACAAACTTATAACATAATGTGACAATTACTATTACTAAACATGACTCTAAGACAACATGGATTAAGTGATTTACACTTAGATTTTTGTGTTTTTTTTCTAATCAATATTTTGGAAGAAAATTTAGATCTAAGGTTCAGCACAAGAATATTATGAATGAAAAATGATAGAACCTAAAATCAACACAAAAATATGATTCAAGAGTAGATCTACAAAATTTGAACCATAGAAATGCAAGAACAAGTGTAAATCTAAGATTTAATCGGTTTATTTTTTTTTAATATACTCTAAACAACACCAAACCACAAGACAATGGAGGATATACTTGGAGAATAAGATGAAGAACAAGGAATTAAAGAGAATTCACCGAAAAGAAAGATAGAGGAAGCAAAAGAACATCACCTAGATGAAGATGCTCTTGATACCACATGATGTAAGCTCCATTGGAGCTTGTAGGCCTAGGATCTTCTTCATCAATGGATTCCTTTGCTTCTTGGAAGATGAATGGCAGCGGAATGGAGAAGGAAGAGAGAGAGGAGATGCCACTTCAAGGAAAAGATGAGTCTAGAAGAAGCTCACCACCATAGGAGGTCATGAATAAGAGCTTGGAGAAAGAAGGAGATGAATAAAGGGAGAGGAAGAGAAGAGCATAAAATTTTGTGCTCTAAAAGAGATATGAAATCTGAAGTTTAATTTTCAAATGATCAAAGTTGAAAAAATCCACACACATGACCTCTATTTATAGCCTAAGTGTCACACAAAATTGGAGGGAAATTTGAATTTCTCAATTCAAATTTCACTTGAATTTGAAATTGAATTTGTGGAGCCAAATTTTGGAGCCAAAATTTCACTAATTATGATTAGTGAATTTCAGTTATGGTTCAGCCCACTAATCCAAGATCAATTCCAAGATTCTCCACTAAGTGTGCTTAGGTGTCATGAGGCATGTAAAGCATGAGGGACATGCACAGAGTGTGACTATATGATGTGACAATGAGGTGTAGTAAGCAAATGCTCACCTCCACCTCTAAAATTTAATTGGATTGGGCTTCTACAAATTCAATTAAATTTATTTTCCAACACACACATCAAATATTCACTTAGTGCATGTGAAATTATAAAACTACCCTTAATACAAAAACTAGTCTAGGTGCCCTAAAATACAAGGGCTGAAAAATTCTATATTTCTAGGGTACCCAACCTACATTATGGAGCCCTAAATACAAGGACCAAATATAATGACATCCTAATCTAATAGGTACAAAGATAATTGGACCCAACCTTGGCTCATGGGCTCAGAAATCTACCCTAAGGTTCGTAAGAATCCTAGGGCCTTCTTCAGCAGCTCTAGCCCAATCCTCTTGGAGCCTCTTGCTCATGGCTCTAGTGACTGGTCCCTTCCTAGGGAGGATTGCATCAACTAGTCAGTCTGAGTTTCTTTTAAAAAAATTATGTGATTTTCCATTTTTAAGTAAGCCTATACTTCCAATTTCAATGCATTGTGATAGTCAAGTTGTTATATCTAAAGTTACTAGCAAAAATTTTAATGAAAAAATAAGACACTTAAAAGTGAGACATGAGTCAATCCGAAATTTGATTTTTTATGGTGTTATTTCTCTTTACTTTGCCAGGTCAAAAAATAATATTGCGAATCCGCTTACAAAAGGGTTGGTGCGTTAACAAGTACTTGAGTTGTCGAGGGAAATAAGACTAAAGCTCATTATTTAGTTACAACAATGGACACCCGTCTCTGTGTGATTGGTGATCCCATGAATGGAGTTCAATGGGTAACAACAAAATTGTTTGTTGACTGAAGTATACCAAAATAAAATTTTGCGGAATTGTTCTGTTTCTCATTACTATGACGAGTTGTATTGTAAATTTTGGCAATATTAAGGTTGAGGCATTTACATATATGTATTTATTTTTGTCTAAAATATTAATGGATCCAATGACAATTATTGTAGGGGTGGCGGTCACAAACCACTCTTTGAGGATTCACCTAGTGAGTGTGGCGGTGGGACCACCACTGTGAGATATGGGCTAATCTCTACATAACACTCATGAAACAAGATACATGCGCAAGACCGTGTAATGCACAACCACTGATTGGAACCTAAATGAACACTAATATTGTAGGGGTTGTGTACTAAAGTCCGATTAAAGAAGGTGTAGTTCAAGACAATTAAGTCTCTACATCTTTCTCAGGTGGAAGTTTATAAACACTAGGTATAAGCCTCAAACCCGAAACCCAAGTTTTGTTTTTATAAAATAAAATATTTATTTTATTTTGTTTTGATTTTTAACGTAACAAGATTTTTTAAGCTTAGAGATTATTTCTAACTATATTTAGTTTGTTAAGTTTTTTTTATCCTGCACGTTGCATTTGCACGTTGGGAGTATCTTTGTTTGTTTTATAACTGATGGTTTGTTAACATTCAAGGTGCTACGGTTTTTCAACGTTGCACATTGCACGTAACAAGATTGTTTTATAATTGGTCTGTTAATATTCAAAAAAGGTGTTGCAGTTTTTTTTAAGATATTATACTTGGGTTGTATCTATATATATCACTCTTTCTTTAGCCAAGTGACACAAGCAAAAAAATAGTTTTCTTTTTTCTCTAAATTTTTTTGAGAGCAAGAACATTAGTGTTCATAATTTTGGGGATCCTTTCGTTGCACGCGATCAGAACTAGCGGGTTGTGGTATCTTGGGAGAAGAGTGCAATCAGATTTTCCTACCTATACAGTGGGGGTGTTTTCTCTCTAAGGATAGCATTTGCGCGTTTCAACTCAAACTATTTAAAAATTTTCCCTTAAAAATTATTTTTCTTTGTGCTTATTGTATGTTATATTGCATTGTTAATTCATGTTTTGTCATATTCTGAAGTTATTATGCTACTGTTGTTTTGTTATTTAGTTTAAGACTTTGCATTTTCTTCTCATTTATTATTTTTTTTATTTTATTTTTCTAACACATGGAGGTTTGCACTTAATTGCATTTAAAAAAAAAGACTAACTGAACATCTTGTGTTGTTTTCTTCAATCTCGCTTCATGTGCTTGTGTTTTGCTACACGGTTCCTGCCTTTAGGCTGCACTTTTTTTGCGTGTGTCTATTCTAGAGGAATTTCATTTTCTAATTGGCTGAAAGAAGTTTCAAACCTCTATGAATTAGGTTGTAATCCTCCGTTTCTCAAAACATTCGATATGAAATATTTTGGTGTGTGATTCAGGATACTATTCATTTTTCTTCTTCTTTTGATCTATTTAGATGGAGATCCTCTCCAAATTAAGAAATCCATTTATTGTGGAGTATAAAGATTCATGGGTAGAAAAGGTATGTGACTCTTGAATTCTACTTCTCTTCATCTCCTCAGTTAATTTCAAGAAGTCAAGATAAGCTTCTATTGGATAATTGCTTTTAAGTCTCTCTACATTTGCACTATAAAATATTTCAAGAAGTTTTGACTCTTTGACTTGATCTTAAGCGATGCTAATACTAATATATTATTTCATTTGGCTTCATTTTCCTTAATGATAATAAATTGGTGTCACCAATGATGGGCTAGTTTGTATCTTCAATGAATAACATGCACAATAATTTTGACTAAAGACTAAGTAATATAACTTTGTTATTAGTTAAGATTTAAGTTTATTCTCTATTTTGGATAATTACTTTGGTTATTTCTTTTTATTATTACAGTTTTTCTTTATTGTTGATTGTTGATGGATGACATATTAACCTAACTTCCTTCTTAGGGTTGCTATGTGTGCATTGTTATAGGTTATTGTGAGGCTGGAGACATGTAAGTTTCTTTTCTCAGCTTTGTACTAGTTTACTCTCTATGGTTCTATATTCTTTCACTTGGTTATTTTAATAAATTGTGTTGTTAATATTGTTTTAAATATATCATTGATGAAACATTGGGCGAAAGCTATAAAGAAAGCTAGTGGTGTTATGTTTCCTAAGGAGGTTATGCCTAATTTTTTTTCCTTGCAGAAATTTTAAATTTTTTTATCTCTTTTCCCCTTTCAGACATGGATATTCATCTTTGAATAAAGAAGATAACATTTATTTTGGATATTTAAAATCTAAAATAGTTATCTGTTTGTAGAAACTATGTAAATGGCTTGTTCAAATGCTTATGGCACTTGATTACTTGCAGGTGAACCATATTCTTCATAGTTATGTCAAGGTTAGCTACAAAATCTTATTTGTGCTTAGTGACAACATTCCTATTTTCATCTAATTTCCTTCAAACAAAATATATTAATGAGAATTACATGATTCTATCAGTGTTCAAATATTTTCTTGACAAAAAAATCATGACATGCGCCTTGGTAAGTCATTCTATTGTTTCTTTAAATAAAGCATAGTTGCATAGATGGTTAAAATTTAGCTTACGAGTGATCAATGATGAATCAAGTGATTTTGGACTTGCCAAAATGTTGACTTTAGATGATCTAACTTCCTCTGTAAGAAATATTTAATCTAAGAACTGAGTTTACCTTCATGATTGTAACTTTTTGAAAATAATCATCCATAATGTCTTCTAATTTAGGTTGTGGGAATTCCTAGCTACATGTGTCGTGAGCTCCTTGTTGATATACCTTATGACTCTAAATTGGATATTTGGTTATTACATTACCGCAAAAAAGTCATTTAACGACGGTTAAAAATGACTTTCAACGACAGTTAAGAACTATCTTTATAGCCAACATCGTTGAAAGTTGACATTATTAACGACGGTTCCAATAAAAACTGTCTTAAAAAAATTGATCATTTTAAGACGGTTCTTATATAAAAAAGACAGTTCTTATAAGAATCTTCTTAGAATAGATGTTTTCTAAGATGATTGTTTTATAAGAAACGTCATAGAAAGCATACATTCTAAGACGATTCTTATATATAAGATTTAACTACAGAACAATGTATTCACATGTGTAATCAATGTATTCAAGATTTAACTACAGAACATTCTATTTTCATGTTGTAGTAATCTCAAAACACCTAAACACACGCGCAAGCTGGACAAACCTTGATATCTAAGAATAAATGAGCAACTCCTGTCTGTGACCAATCGATTCCTACTAAAGGCATGAATTGACCTAGAAAATCTAACCTATAAAGCATAAAATAAAAGAAAGAATTTAACATTATCAAACCATTGAGTAGAATTAAATCAAGAGAAAAAAGAAAAGAAAAGAAATGGTGTGGAAACTAACAGGCAAATATCTAGATGTTATAATATTTCAAGGTTTGCAGCTAGAAGGAGAAGCTACGAAGCTAAAGGTTGAAAAAGGTATTGTGGCCATATTCCTTGATACAAAGTATGAGCTACACACCACAAGAAGTCCAATATTCCTTGGTCTTGAACCAGCAAAAAGCACTAACATGTGGTCAGAGAAGCTAGCTAGCCATGATGTTATAGTAGGAGTGTTAGACACTGGGATTTGGCCAGAGAGTGAAAGCTTCAAAGATGTAGGCATGAGACCAGTACCTGCTTATTGGGAAGGTGCATGTGAGATTGGAACAAGCTTCACAAAAAGTCACTGCAATAAAAAGGTTGTGGGGGTAAGAGTGTTCTACCATGGATATGAAGCAGTAGTTGGTAGAATTAATGAGCAAAAAGAGTATAAGTCACCAAGAGATCAAGATAGGCATGGCACTCATGCAGTAGCTACGGTTGGAGGCTCTCCTATGCATGGGGCTAACCTTCTAGGTTATGCTAATGGCATAACCAGAGGAATGGCACCGGGTGAAAGGATTGCAGCCTACAAAGTGTGTTGGGTTGGTGGCTACTTCAACTCAGATATTGTGTCAGCTATTGATAAAGTTGTGGCTGATGGAGTGAATGTTCTTTACACCTCTTTGGGTGGTGGAGTCTCCTCTTATTACAGAGATAGTTTATCAATGATTGCATTTGAAGCAATGGAGAGGTGTGTTTTTGTTTCATGTTCTGCTGGAAATGCAGGACCTGACCCTGCCAGCCTCACCAATGTGTCACCATGGATCACCATAGTTGGAGGAAACACAATGGATAGGGATTTTCTAGTGGATGTTAGGCTTGGGAATGGCAAAAAAATGATTGGAGTTTCACTCTATAAATGGAAAAATGTGCTATCAATTGAGAAACAATACCCTTGGGTGTACATGGTGAGCAATTCTAGTAGGGTTGATCCAAGATCTATATGCTTGGAAGGGACCTTGGATCCTAAAGTGCTGTCAGGAAAGATAGTAATTTGTGATAGAAGCCTTAGTCCTAGAGTGCAAAAGGGTGATGTGGTGAGAAGTTTAGGAGGGGTGGGAATGATTCTCACAAACACGGAAGCCAATGGAGAAGAATTGGTTGCAGATTCTCACCTCCTTCTAGTAGTTGAAATAGGAGAGAAAGAAGGAAAAAAGCTCAAAAGTTATCTCCTATCAAGTAAAAGTTCTACTGCAACTCTAGCTTTTAAAGGCACAAGGTTGGGAATCAAACCATCTCCTGTAGTAGCAGCATTTTCATCAAGAAGGCCTAATTTTCTCACCCTTGAAATTCTAAAGCCTAACTTAGTGGCTCCTGCGGTGAACATTCTTGTTGCTTGGAGTGAGGCCATTCGTCCATCAAGCTTGAAAATAAACAACAGAAAAGTGAAGTTCAATATAGTCTCTGGCACCTCAATGTCATGCCCTCATGTGAGTGGCATAGCAACTTTGGTCAAGTCTAGGCACCCTGAGTGGAGTCCTACTACTGTAAAACCTGCTTTGATGACAACAACTTATGTTCTTGATAACACCAAGAAAACTCTCAGAGATGCCTCAATTGCTAAACCATTCAGTCCTTATGATCATGGTCTAAGACACATTGACCCTATTAGAGCTCTTGACCCTAGTTTGGTCTATGACATTATGCCACAGGACTACTTTGAATTTCTGTGCACATAGAATCTGACTCCAACATAACTAAAAGTTTTTGCCAAATATTCAAACAGATCTTGTAGACACTCTCTTGCAAGTCCAGGGGACTTGAACTACCCAGCCACATCATCAGTGTTTACCTAAAAACACCCATTTCATTCCTAGTCCTGTGATTGTTCACAAAACTATCACCAATGTTGGCCCTCCTGATTCCAAATACCATGTTATGGTCTCACCATTCAAAGGTGCTTCTATGAAAGTTGAGCCAAAAACCTTGAATTTTATCGAAAAACACCAGAAGTTGTCTTGTAAGATTACCTTCAAGCCAAAGATTCAACAAACCTCTCCTGAATTCGGTAGTATGGAATGGAAGGATGGCTTGCACACTATGAGAAGCCCTATTGTGATAACATGGATGCCACCACCAATGTGAATTTCAATGGGACTATTTACAAGTTCAGTAGTATTTCTTTGTTGCAATAAGAAAATCTTTTGTACTAGGAACTAGAAGTCCATCCTTTTGTATTACAAGAGAAGTTATTATCTTAGTGTTCAATCCTATGTGCCTTTTCCTACATCTTATAACTCAACCAAGATCATTCACCTATAATTCATAGATTCAAAGTAGCGGAATGCTTAAAATTGCCTACAAATGGAACTTATAGCTGATTCTCAATTATTTTGGTTACATTAGCTATGAAAAATTTGATGAACCAAAGCTTAGCTGACAAAAGAAGAGACACATAAATGAATGATGCAATCCTACCCCCCAAGGGCATTGGATAGAAGACTCCAAGAAGATTGGACCAGAGATGCAAGAGAAGGTCCTAGGGTTCTCATGAGCCTTAGGATAGATTTTGGGCCCATGGGCTAAATATAAGCCCACTTATCTTTGTACATATTAGATTAAGGTTTCATTATTTTTGGACCTTGTATTTAGGGCTCCATAATGTAGGTAGTGTACCTTAGAAACGTAGGATTTTTCAACCCTTGTATTTTAGGGCACCTAGACTAGTTTTTGTATTAGGGATAGTTTTGTAATTTCATATGCATTAAGTGAATATTTGATGTGTGTGTTGGGAAATAAATTTAATTGAATTGGGAGAAGCCCAATCCAATTAAATTTTAGAGGGAGAGGTGAGCATTTGCTTGCTACACCTCATTGCCACATCATATAGTCACACTTTGTGCATGTCCTTCATGCTTTACATGTCTCATGACACCTAAACACTCTTAGTGGAGAATCTTGGACTTGATCTTGGATTAGTGGGCTGAACCATAGCTAAAATTCACTAATCATAATTAGTGAAATTTTGACTCCAAAATTTGGCTCCACAAATTCAATTTCAAATTCAAGTGAAATTTGAATAAAAATTCAAATTTCCCTTCAATTTTGTGTGACACTTAGGCTATAAATAGAGGCCATGTGTGTGCATTTTTTCAACTTTTATCATTTGAGAATTATAATTCAAAGTTCAGAACTCATTTGAGGCACAAAATATCGTGCTCTTTCTCTCCCTCTCCCTTCACTCATCTTCTCCTACCTTCAAGCTCTTATCCATGGCTTCCTATGGTGGTGAGCTTCTTCTTGACTCATCTTCTCCTTGAAGTGGTGTCTCCAATCATCTTTCTTCCTTCTCCATTCCGTTGCCATTGATCTCCAAGAAGCAAAGGACTCCATTGATGAAGAAGATCCAAGGCCTAAAAGCTTCACATAGGAGCTACATCAATGAATAAATATGTTTTCAAAGTGAACACTTACTACAGAGATACCTCAACTACCTCTGCAGAGAAAATCCCACAAAAAATGTTCAATAAAACTAAAGCTTGAACTCTAACTGAGGGCTGAAAACCCAACCCAAATGGCATGTCCCTCTTTTAATGCTTACTCGTATGGCTATAACAATAATAAAATTTTATGTATTCGCATTCTACATTTTGCTGCAGAAAAGGATTTTATTGTCTATCCTTAATTGTTGTTAGACAAAGAAGACCTTCAATTTGAGGCTATCAATCTTAACCAAACCCATGCCTAAAAATATTGAAAGAAGGAACATGGGGAAAAAAATTTGGACCATTTCTTGATTTGTGCATGTCATCCTTGCACAGGGGCCATGCTAATCTTCTATGTATCGTTCCAATTTTATTGGATGTCCCCGAAGGGACATGTTTTTTATCGTTGCTTGGGGTTAATTATATTCACCGATGTGGACTTGCTACAAACTAGGTGTTGCCCTAACGAAAGGAAGATACCTCACATTTCCATTAAGCTTAACTCGATCTCTTCACTCGGTTGTAGAAAAGAACAAATAAGCACCCTTTAGACTGAGAACAAACTGGATTCAACCATTGTACCCACATCGAAGGAAAACGAACACTTGAAAGATAAGGGTTCTTACCTACACAGACACCTTTGACGGAGACTTGACAGATGAACTACTCCAGCATTGCTTCGCAAAGCTTCAAGAGAGAGAGGGCCCAGTCAAAGCTTGAGTGAGAGAGTGCAAGTGGGTTCGAGGGTCACAACTGTAAACACAAAGGCAAACACACTTTTAAGCAGAAATTCTAGGAGGGTCAAAGAAAGTCGAACAGAAATAGAAAACTAAGCGAGGTTTGAGGGAGTCATTGAATTCAAACCTTCGAGGGAATCCACAACTTGGACAAAGATGAACGTAAGTAAAGAAGAAGGTTACACGCGATTGAGAGGAAGCTAATTAGTGATTTTGGGAATAATAAGTAAGATTATTCAAAGACGGTCTTATATAAAAATCGTCTTTGTACTAGCAATACAATTATGACGGTTTTTGTCAACCTGTCGTTGTACTCCTTGTTCAAAGGTTAAACTCACTATTGAAAATGGATATTCAATAATCGTCATCATATACATTCGTTAAAATTACTACACTATCACCACGTATATCCATTATTGTGGTAGTGTTGGGTAAGTACTCATATATTATGGTTATTTTTGCAATCTTGCTTGATAAGTTTTTTCATTATCTAGTTGATTGTGTATTTGTTATCTCTAAAATTGGTTGTTCAGGATGTTGTATATACAAAATGACCTCACTTAAGCCTGCATTTAAAGCATTTGTAGGTAGGAGGGGTCCAATTGGTGTAGGGAGAGGAAAGGAAATAAAGAGAACTAACCATATATTTTTTTTTAAAAAAAAATCTTTTTACATCGGTTGAAACCACAAACGATATGGTAATTGATAAATTTATAAATTTTGACATACTTCCTACATCGATTTTAGGAACAACTAAAGTAAAAATATGTTTTTCATATCATATCGGTTTTAAAATTGATGTTGAAAGTATTTGACTTTGAACATAGTTAAATACAACATCAATTTTAAAACCGATATTAAATGAATTTTTTAATCGATACTAAATGTCTTTATTATAGTAGCATGGGGTGCTCCTATTTCCTAATTTCCTCCTTATTTCTAACTGAGAAATGGAAGAATTCATATGGACAGTAGAAAGCATTGCCTGAAATTTCAAGTTGGTCATATTAACCTTAATACTACTACTATATTTTTTCAATTTCTGATTTCTCAAGTTCAAAATTATATTGTTATTTGTTCTAATAAAAGAATTCACGTAGAATTTCTTAGATTACAAATCTCACGGATAAAATATTTTATTTGTTACTAGTTAGATTTGTGAAAAGTTAATTTTTAGGAAATAATTCATCATTTATTCTTGAATCGAATTATCATCCTCAACATAATTACAAAGTAAATTATTTATCATAAATTAAAAAATATTTTATATATTTAAAATATTTATTTATTATAAACTTTATTTATAATATAATTTTCATATTTAAAATATTTATTTATAGTAAATTTTAGTCATATAAAATATTATTTAATTTTCTACAAATTTATCTGTACTCAAAATATTAAAGAAAATGTTGAGAAAATAAATATGAAGGATGATGATGATATCATGATAGTAAGTAAAGTGAAAAAGAATAAAAAAAAGAAGTGTGGGATAAGACACGTAAGAGAAAGAAACCGAAAGTGGACACACGGCCATTTCTCGAATAAAAAAGGCACCGAGTAAAGATACCTTACCATGACACGAATACGAATTTTCGGTGACAAATGCAAATGCTGCATGCTATGCTATTGCTAGTTGCTAGATGAGTATTGAGATGCATGTCACTATCACTACTATTTTTTTCTCATCTTCCACCCAACCTCCCTTCTCATTTGCCATTCAAGTTCACTTTTTTTTTTCTTTCTATATTTAATGTATTGATTGAGTTTTGGTTCTACTTTTACAAATCACCTCAGATCAAAATACATTTGAAAAGAGGAATATTAATTATACTCTATTTTGATAATTTCTTTCTGACATTCGCTACGTGGTTATTCAAATTTATTAAAAATTATGAATTTTGATTTGTTTTAATTCTGAATTAAGAAATAGAATAATTTATAACAAATGAGACCCACTAAATTTAATAATTTTCAGTAATTTTTTATCAATCACAGAGCAAATGTTAAAAGAGAATTTAAGTAAGAATATCGAGTTAAAAAAATATTTTCAAAATTAAAGTAGATAAATGCGTTTTTAAAACTTTAATATCACTCACAGTTTTCTATATTTACACGTATTGAATTGGTATCCTCACATTAAATTAACTTTTAGTCTTTTGTTAAAAAGTTCCCGAAATTTTTTCAAATAGTTTTATTTAAGTTAAGAATACTTATAATTCGGTGAATTTAATTTACTAATAACACGTGGTTTTTGTTTGAGTGGTGATGACTTGAATTCCAAATGATTAGAGATTTGAATCTTAACTCATATATATAGAGAGAAAATCTAATTAGGAGGAGATAATTGATCTTTTAAAAGTGCCTTCAGAACTCTTGAAAGAGACGAGTTTCAATGAATAATGGAAGATACTCCTTATAATTATGTGTGTAAAAAAATGGAATGAAATTATTTTTTACTAATTTTTTTTATACATATAAGTCAAATAAAAAACTATTTAATTAAATAAATTAAATACAAACCACTTTTTTTTACAGCAATACAAATCACTTAAACTGATGAGTTTACCTTCTCTCTCTCTTTTTTTTTGTATAATGATGGTAATGGAATTAGAACTTAAGGTTAAACTCTCCGCCATTAGACCAACTATAATAGATTACTAATAAGTTAATTTTATATGTAATATTTTATATAAATATTCAACAGAAATTTACACTCCTATCACATTATATTAATAAAAAATGGCATATTAAAATAATAAAATTTCATTAGATGCTTCTTTAAAAAAATTACACTAATATACATAAATTAAATTCTAAACTATTTTTATAATTATTCATTAGTTTTTTTTGTAAAAGAATTATTCATTAGTTTAAGGTTAATGCAGGATACGGTTAAAAAAAATTAATGTAGTGTTATTAAGTTAATTTTAAAAATAAAAACTGATAATATTTAATTATTGGTGCCATTTTTTTTATTCTTATCGTCATGTTGATATATCTGTGCACGATTCAAATGAACATTTATTTGCATAGCAAATCAAAGAACATATTTGAAGTAATTTCATTAGATTTTTAGTACTAATTAGAAATTGAATCAGACTATCGGTAAGAAAATTTATAATAATTTAGGTGACCCATGTAATTTATTAGATGGTAATTGATTAGATTAAGAGTGTGCGTTAAAGGAAAATGAAGAAGAAAAAAATAGAAACGAAAGGAAAGGAAGAGAAAGTAAAAAAGAGAAAAATAAAAGAGAGAAGAAAAGTAGAAAGAAGTAGAGACGGAGCAGAAGAAGGATCCACACCGTTCTCTTCCTCTCTTCTTCTCCTTCTTCATTACCAAACCTAAAAGGTATGTATGTATTCATATCATATGCATGTCCTCTCTCTATCTTTATATACATACACTAATGTTTCTTTTTTTAGTTTTTACGTTTTGGATTATATAAAAAAATTACTAATAGATGGAAAAACGATGGTTAGAAATGGAAATGGTGGTTGTGGTGTGGTTATGTGATTGTGAGATATTAGAAAATATGAATTTGAAATGAATGCATTTATATTTTTGGGTAAAGTTTGGTGTCGGGTGAAGAAAGAATTAATAAATGCAACCACGGATCCAACCCATGACATTAATTAATTAATATACGATCCTCCTTTCTTTTTATTCATTATGTTCATGTGTATAACGCCTTCCATCACCAACTTCACTTCTCTCACTTCATTAAAAACCAAACCCCAAAATTAAAATTAAAAAAGAAAAAAAAAACTCTTTGTTTGTGTTCTCAACTTGTTAAGCTTCGTACCAGCCAGCCACACTGCAATCGCCGAAATTTTCCACTTCCGCGAAACGGCGTGTCGTTTTGGAATCAGAGAGTTTTGGTTTTTGCTTTCGTAGGTTTTGATTGGGGTTACAGAATGAACAAGTGTTTGACAGCTACAATAAAAAAAGGTTCATAAACGACAATTCTCACACCTTGTTAGATTCACCTGTTTGATTCCATCAATTCAATGACTCTGCATTTTACTTTTTAATTTTAGTTTTAAAATTTTAAGATTTCATGTACCTTACAATTCGCTGAAATATTAGGTGTTTTTATTGCATTTCCTTTCTAGAGATTTTTTTCCCCATAATTTCTAATTTTAATTTCAATTTTTGGTTTGTGATTGGAGCAGTAATTTATTTTCCTTTATTTTTTTAATTTTGATTTTAACTTTTGGTTGTGTATGTGTGGAGCAGTGATTTATGATATGATGGAGTTTGGTGTGAATTTGATTTGCTGATGCAACGATTAGGATCAACTGTCACTGGTTTTGTGTTGAGACTAAAATGTCAATGTCAGGTATTTTCAGCTTTTTCTTTGCTATATATTGTAGTGTTTTTTTATGTATGTTGTGATTGGTGTGTGACTTTGTGAGTGTAAATTACTTGGCTGATGATGTTGTATTTCATTGGTTATTGATGGAATGTGGGTGTGAAAGGATTTGAAGGGCAATGTAGTAATGATGAGATTAGAGAGAGGAGGTCTGATATTGAGAACTCGGAAGATGAGAGGCGGCAGTCGAGAATTGGAACCTTGAAGAAGAAGGCAATGAATGCGTCGTCTAGATTCACTCATTCTCTTAAGAAAAGAGGGAAAAGGAAAATTGATTATCGGGTTCCATCAGTGTCCATTGAAGATGTAAGAGATGCACGGGAGGAGACTGCCGTCCATGAATTGCGCCAGAAACTTGTTGAGAGGGGATCTTTACCTCCTAGGCATGATGACTATCATACATTGTTAAGGTATTTCATCAATTCAAAATGGCACAACCAAATATCAAGTGATCTTTTTTTGGCTCACACTTGCTCTGTTGCTCTCTACTTCTTGGTAGGTTTCTTAAAGCCAGGGACTTTAACATTGAGAAGACGATTCAGATGTGGGAAGAAATGCTTACGTGGCGAAAGGAATATGGAACTGATACCATCCTTGAGGTAAAGATAATAATATATATCATAGCCCACAGAATGTTTCAGTGTATCAAAGTACAATACCTAATCCCTTGGTTTATCTGATTTTGTAGATTCTAAATTGAATTTGTTTGTTATATAATTTGAACAAGTCAGATATAGAAGCATTCATTAGCCTCTACCTCACAGATTAAGCTTTCGCAATAAATGACCTTGAGATGGTATTAGGGCTCTTATGACCAAGCAAAGTGGTCAAGAGTTCTGTCATTGCTGCCTAATTCTTCTACAGATAAGCTTAATTTCTTTGCAAGACAAAATTTGCATTGTCTACACTTCAAGTGAGGCATGTTAAATATAAAAAAACCATTGATGGACATCCACCTAATAGCTTAAGCTTTTAGGAGAGTTGGGCTTTGACATAATATTAGTCTCTATGATCAAGTGGTACTGAGTTTGATATCTGCTACCCCCAATTCTGTCCATGCATCAAGCACAAATAGTTCTTATGAGGGGACATGTTAGATATAAAACCATTCATTTTCCAAATGGCATAAGATTTTAGGAGAGTTGGTCCTTGATAGAATAAAACAGAATTATTTGCTTTTTTAATCTTTGAATATTTCAGCATCAGCATATTTTCAATGCTAGAAGACACCGGATACATGTTTTATTTTGGTTGGGTGTTTTTGAAGGATTTTGAATTTGGAGAGCTGGAAGAAGTATTGCAGTATTATCCTCAAGGGTACCATGGAGTTGATAAGGAAGGTAGGCCAGTTTACATTGAGAGACTTGGGAAAGCCCATCCAAGCCGCCTAATGCACATCACCACAATAGATCGATATTTGAATTACCACGTCCAGGAGTTTGAGAGGACCCTGCAGGAGAAATTTCCAGCATGCTCCATTGCGGCAAAGAGACAGATTTCTTCAACAACAACAATATTGGATGTACAGGGCTTGGTATGTTGTATTACACAAAATTATTTGTGTACCTTACTAATAATATAAGGTGTATTTCTGTTGCTGTTTCTCTTTGTATGCGTGATAGTTTGTGCTGCTTTTTTATAGTAGATTATTAATGTAGTTATCCTTTAAGCATTTTATCAAATATGATATTTGCCTTTAATATTTTACAATCCAATCTATTTACTGAGGGGGTTGTTCCTGATTGGGTGTTTCTCTATTTTGGGATCTTCCTTGTTTTAAGTTGTTGAAAAGTTTTTCTACTAAAATTTTAGCTGACACTTGATATGTGATGCAGGGAATGAAAAATTTCTCACGTACTGCTGCAAATCTCTTGTCTGCTGTGACAAAAATAGATAGCAGTTACTATCCTGAGGTTTTTGTCCCATCCTTTCCCAAATTAACATCTTTTCATCCCTCTTCCATTCTATATAAAACTTGATAGTGTATATTTGCAGACATTACATCAAATGTATATTGTCAATGCTGGTTCTGGCTTTAAGAAGATGCTTTGGCCTGCCACACAGAAGTTTCTTGATTCCAAAACCATTGCGAAGATACAGGTGAAGAATATAATCTTCAGGCTTCAGCTAATATTTCATATGATCTATTTCTGCAGTGCCACTGACTTTACATTCATTTCCCAAATTTCCAGATTCTTGATTCTAAGTCTTTATATAAATTACTGGAAGTCATTGACTCTAGGTATACATCTATGTCTTCATCATACTGCATTGTAATTTCTATTCAATATATTGATTAATTTGGATTTTGTAAATGAATCTATACAGTCAGTTGCCAGACTTTCTGGGTGGTTCTTGTACATGTGCTGCAGAAGGTGGATGTCTTCGGTCTAACAAGGGTCCATGGAATGATCCTGACATCATGAAGGTAATGTTTCTTTGTATATCTTGTTTCTTAGTATTTACATGTGTCAGCTTCTGAAAATATATATAACTTGGAATTGCCTTGTCAAACTATTATATGGCCAACTAATGTTGGATATTCTGATCTGTAGCTGGTACATAATGAGGAGGCAACATTTGTGAGGCAAATCACCAGAATGCCCAATGGTCAACATACATTTGACTCCTTTCAAATGCACCCACTGAAGGCAAGTCTTGGTCTTCTTGTCATTGGAAAGTTGGGAACTTCACGTGTTTACTTTATATATATGGACTTTTAGCCTCTCTTTTTTTCTCATCTCCCAGGAACGATGCAGTGATACATCAACAGCTGAATCAGGGTCTGATATGAACGATTACTCCTCTCCCAACAGACACAGGAGCTGTCCTTATCCTCATTTAGCCCCAGTTCATGAAGAAGTCAATTTGGAACCTTTGAATCTAATTTATTTGAGATCCCTCATTCTTGTCTTTACTTCCATGCACATTACCTGTGGTTGTGTCTTGAGATTTTAATCACACCTAACACTGTATCTTATGTAGGTTAAAGCACCAGATCTCAATGGCTACTACAGTTGTGATGATAGTGCTCTAGCAGTTGAGAAAGTGATTGAAAGTGATCACTTTCACCTTAATCGAGAGCAGCCATTGCAAACTAATAATATAGGGAATATTTCTTGTAGAACAGATTCAGGAGGTATTGTCATGAAATTGTTGAAGAAATAATATTTATATGCCATGTGGAACTGAAGTTGCTGATATACCTTGTCATATTTGAATGTGGAAGTTGGAAACTCATGGTAGCTATCATTCATGCTAGGTTTAACTGATTTCATTGACAAGTAATTCGATAGTGTCCTTATCTGCTGAACTCACACCACTTCATTTTTTGTTAGGTACTTATGTCAACAGTTGGTTCAGCATTGTTAAGGAAAAAATAGAGAAAATAAATGTCTTATATGTTGCAAGAGTGATGACATTTTTCATGGAAAAACTAGTAACACTCTTCCGCTATTTAACATTCGAATTTTGGAGAACACAGAACAATGTTCACCCACCAATTACCATGGAACATAACATTAATAACCATTCAGCAGCTGTTGAAACAGCTTCTGAAAGAGATTATATTCTTCCATGTGTACAACGTCTTCAGAGACTAGAAAAAGTCTTTGAGGAACTTAACAACAAACCTGATGGTATGCCTCAGGAGAAGGAGCAGATGCTTATGGATTCCATGGATAGGATTAAATCTGTTGAGTTTGACCTTGAAAAGACCAAGAGGGTACTAATCTATATGTTCTTGGTCATGTAGAACTTTTGATTATGCTGATTGATAGGATGGTGTTTAAACTTTGTACTTTTACTGTAGGTGCTACATGCTGCAGTGATGAAGCAGCTTGAGATTGCTGAATTGCTGGAGAACTTGAAGAAATCAAAGTGCCGAGTAAGTTGTTCCTTGTATAATTTCTATATTCAAAATTTTTTGGGCTATTCAATGTCTGGTTGCATTAATTATGTTACCTGAATGAAGATGAACTGGTAGAGTAGGATTTTCCCCTTGTTATTTTAACAACATTTCTACATCTTTAGATAAGTGAGCATGCTACTGCCAAATTCTACTGATGAATTCATAGTTACAGCTACCAGTTTCACTTAAAACTTTGATTAAATCTCAAGTTTATAGTAGTAGTTGACTCTCCTTTTATCCTTTGCATTTCCCCTCCTATTGTTCTTGTCATGCTGTGTTCTGTTTCTTTCTTTATCAGGTACTTGTCCACATCAAATTTTTAAACCTCCCTGAAAACTATTCTAAACCCCTGACCTCTTACCCAACCTATGTGTTTGGGTTGTGATTCTGTGCTCTTTAGTTCCTTATTTTAGTCAAGGCCCTAATGAATCTTGACTCATTTGTTTTTGCAATTGAAATATGCCATTATAAATTACAGTTACATAAATGAATAAATTAGTGTACCAACTTAAGTTGGCAATGCTTGTGCAATTTGTATTGATAGAGATCATACTTCAATTATGTCACCAATGTTGAGACTTCCAAGATCCAAGTAACCTAACAAGTAGGGGTGGATCCACGTTCATGATTAGGGGGGCAACCTTCAGAACAACTTTGGTTCAATCTACACAGTAAATTGATTATAAAAAAATAAATTTTTACACCATCAGCACTTGCCACTTCCAACATGGTCTGTGGTATCACCTCTGTGCACAAGTACAATGGTTGAACTTGAGTTCATAGCTCTGTAGTTTTTTGAAAACTTTTTTAACAAGGATTATTCTTGCAGCAAAGAAGGCTATTCTGTTGAGTCATCTAAACGTTTAGCAACAGAAGTCCTTGGCACCACAGAAGATATTTCCATCAAAGAGAAGACTTATTGCAACCTCACTCCTAGATTGGACCCAAGGAAGCATGAGGCGACGGAGTTTTGGTAGAGCATACATAGAAACACGACGAATCTGGATGGTACACAGTCCACTTTGTTTTATATCTAATAATAATAATAATAATATGATATATAATATAGTTTTCCTCTTACATCTTTTGTTTTCTTTCATAGTAAATAAGTGTAAAGAAGGTGTAATTATGCATGGACGAGATGTTCTATCAAGTTTTAGACAGTTTTGAGAACAGAAAGAAAATAGATAAGTTTATAGTGCAGAAAGTTTAAGAAATCCCAACCTTTGTGTTACGCGTAAAGGATTTTGAAAATGTTTTAACAGACATTGGAATGATAAGTCACCAGCTGGGTGTGTGACAGTAGTCTATTTTCGGCAAATTGACCACACTGGATTTCATTTAGAAACTAATTTTAAATAAGGGTCCGTTTTGAAACATTTTGTGTGGAGGATCTGTTTTGTGTAAGCATTTCATCAGCACGATCAGCGAAACACCTAGTGCATGTGGCCAGTGAGCTTGGCGAAACAGCTAGTGATTGCCTGGCCGTCCACGTGGCATGTCGCCAGTGAGCTTGGCGAAACAGCTTAGCAAAATAATGCACCTGAACATGGCACACTGTCTCCTCCCCTCTCGCACGCTGCGCGAAGAACAGAGCCCTTGCCACCGCAACCGCAAACCTTAGAATTCCGAGCGAAGAAATCGATTCCGATTCCGATCCCTTGGACGCCAACACAGATAAAAAAAGCTCTCTGGAGGATGGTCTAGCGTGAGCGTGCGGCAGCATCCAATTGAGAGCGAAAATGCCGCGAATGCTGTTAGCGTCGGTAGCGGCGGGATCGAGACGGAGGAGCTTGGGCGAAGCGGCGTTGGCGGAGGCGGCGTGGCGGTGACGATGATAGACACCTTCGATCCAGCGAACGAGGGCAGTTTTGGAGGAGCGGTTAGGGTCGTACTCGATCCTTTCGACGACACTGAGAGAAGAAGCGGTATTCCGTTTGTGATTGACGGTTTGTTGCAAGTGCTTGGCTCTGCTGCCGCGGTGGAAGGACAACCATTTCGCTGTTATAGATGGCGAAATTTTTTTTAATTACAAGTATTTCGCCATCTGAATTGGCGAAATACACTCCACATTTTGCCACGTGGGTGATTGCTGCACATGCTGTTTCGTCATCTTCATTGGCGAATTTACCTGATTTCACATTGTTCCTATGCACCTATTTCTTTGTTCCTCTTGGCAAAACATGTGTTTCGCCATGCTCCCCGGCAAAACGCTCACACAAAATAGACCTCCTTCACAAAATGTTTCAAAACAGACTCTGATTGGAAATTAGTTTCAAAAAGAAACCCTAGCTTAATTTGCCTCTATTTTCCCTGTTGGTACGTGTAAGGTTTGAAAAGTACTCAAAACTGGCCTGATTATCACAAATAAAACTCAGTGAACTGGCTAGCAAGTGCTACCACTTTTGTTCAAAGACATGTTAGATTTGCAATCATCTTTGGTAGGCAATTTATGAGTATTATGTTAATCACAAACAAACTCAGCCAAACTTATTTGGCTTGTTGATTTTGGCACATTTTTATTTATTGTGTTTTGGAGTAAACTATACTTCTCAGTACTCTCTCTCCAAAGATTATTAAATTAAATATCTAAAAATCAAGATGGTTCCCACGACTTAGAATTTCCATGCAAACATGAGAAGATTTGCGTAGAAATAAACAATACTATTCGCTTTGGACAATAGTAACCCACGGTTTTGGTGCATTTGCTGATTAGGAAATCAATTTTGTTCAAGGACATAGTGTTTGTTTGGATTTGCGTCTTGCACCAAAAACGTGTTTCAGAGACGTGTAAATGTGAAGCAAGACGTGGAGAGAGAAGATCTTGATTCACATTTTTTAATTATTTTCCAAACACTTGGTATAATCGATTTTGTTTGTGCTTGTGTTTCAAAATGGCTCTAAAAATGGATTTTTGGTAGACAACCATAACTGATTTAGGTTGTTTCTTTGATAGCCGTATTCCATGTGCTTCTTTGATCTGTATATTAGTAGGTTTAAGATAAATAAAATAAAAATAATTATTATTATAATAATATATTTTATTTAATATTGTTTTTCTTTCCTTTTCTTACCTACTAAAAAATTTAATTTCAATTTTTTTCTTTCTATTTTACTTTATTTCTCTCCCGTGAAACAATTTTTATTTCTATCATATTTCTCACCTATTTTTCTTCTTTCTTTTATCACTTGTTCATTTTTATTTTCTCTTTTTTTCCTCAACAACTAGAGCATGTTTGGTTTCTGATCTAACAATGTGCACGAATTCTAAAATCAAATCCAATGGTCTATAGCAAACTGAACGCTAAAGGAAAGGTGAAGATGTTTTTATAAACTTTATTTTGTCACTAATGTCTATTTACAACAAATATCCAAACATGCACTAACACCGTTGAAAATTCCTAGGAGTCAAACACATTGAAGGCCACCGAATTTTCAACCCCACACAATGCTGAATCAAACACATTGAACCAATGATCGTGACTCCCTCTCTCTATTTCTTTATTTCAAACAAATTTTGTCCTTTTTTTCCTTTTTTGTTGGAATCTTGTCATTACTACTCATTACTCAAATTAGAAAGATAACTCTAATTTGAAACTAACCATAAAAAGTAAGATCATCGAACTATTAGAGCATCTTTAGTGGAAGATTTTGAGCTAAGATTTGGTCTTGTCCAAATCTTTCACTAGAGAGAGACCTAGATCTCCAATATGGAGGATGGAATCTTCTACAAGACCTTTTAAAGATCCTCACCATTCTAATTTTAATTTTTTTTACTGTTTCTCTCCCTAATAGATTGTGAAGGGAAGCAACAGAAATGAACAAAAAAAAGAGAAGAAGATGAAGAGGAAAACAAACTGAAAAATTCAGAAGGGAGTGTGATGCGCTACTGAGGGGAGTGTGGTGGCATCGCACGCCGCGGATGGGGAGGGTGGTGGCGTCGTGTGCCTCGCGGAGGTGGAGGCTGGTGCTCTGTGTGGAGGTGGAGGGTGAGGGAATGGGAAAGGAAAGGGAACGGAAGAGGAGAGGGGATTGTGTGGCTTGGAGAAAGTGTATGTGATAAAGTGGGCTTCTACTATGCACGATGACAAACTGGGTTCCTACCGTGCACGATAGAGGCTATGTGAAAAAGTGAAAAAAAAAAGTGAGGAGAAGGTGAAGGTGAATGTTGGCTGGTGAGTTGAGAGAAAAGAAATTTAAAAAAAAAATTAAAATAAATGTTACTATTGGTAATCGAATGTTACCTTCCAATCACATATTAGTGGAACCATTGAGTTCGATCATCTAGTGTAATTTACAATTAATGGAACTCCATATAACACGGGATACTATCTTGTAGATGACATTTATCCTCATTTGGTCATTTTTGTGAAAACCACCCCCATGCCACAAAGAGAAAAAAGAAAGTTATTTGCAAAATGTTAAGAATCGACAAGAAAGGATGTGGAGAAAGCATTTGATGTGCTAAAATCTCGATTTGCAATTATATGTGGTCCATCACATAACTGGAACATCGATGCGATGAAGAATATTATATTGACATGCATTATATTGCATAACATGATTGTTGAAGACGAACGAGATACATATAATGATAATGTTGATGTTGATTATGATCATGTAGACGAAGAAATTTCAAATATCAGCGTATCTTGTGGTGTTCATTCCAACTTTGCTACATACCTACAAACAAAACATTATATGCATACAAGAAGAGTTCATCATCAACTTCAAACAGACTTGGTGGAGCATATTTAGGCGCGTTTCCGTCGCAACAATGATGAAATATAATTTTTCTTGCTTAATGACAATGTTTTGTATTTTGTTGTGTATGTATGTTATGTGTTTTTCGTCGGTTTAACTTTAAGTCATAAATAAAAAATTTAATTATCAAAATATTTAGTTATTTAATAATTAAAATGTTTATAATTAATTATTTAAATTTAATTTAAAAATAATTATTAAAATATATTTAAGTGGAGTTTATTGTAGGACTCACAAAAGTGACTCAAGATTCTAAATTAAAATATATCATTAAAGTAAAAAAGAAACAAAATCTTGATACACATATAATGCTTTGGGATTCATAAAAAAGTGATCTAAAATCTCAAAATGAGATCCACTTGCCCCTTGGATAAACTCCATCTATAAATATCTTTCTATCCACCTTCTCCCAGTTATCATCAAGTCATGGCATTGTCTTTCACTCAACGATTCTTCCTTTCTCCTTCACTTCTTCTTCTCCTCCTCCTCATTGCTCTCTCTTCTTCTTCTCTTACTGGTAAGTTCTTAATCTGAATTGGAGTTTGTGGTATCATTTTTTTACAATTTCGGGAAAAAAAAATCAAGAGTTTCTTTGTTAATATTTGGTTGCAGAGAGTAGTTTCAATTCTCAAGCGGAGCATACTGGTCGGAACCTTCTTCAGGCTAAAAAAAGTTTGTAATTTTTTGTTATGCTATTTTTGTCTTTTCATTTCTTTTTCTCTGCCTATGCTTTTGGATCTACCAGATTATTAGCTTTTTTTTTTAAATAAAAAAAAAGAAAAAAAAAACTCCATATTATATATATATTATGAAACTATATCTACCTACTAAGCTTCTGCATCAACTAGTAAGCACTTTAATAAGTAGTCTCTAGTTCAAATCTTGTATTAAATACTTTCAAAAAAGTTTTATAGTTGATAATAACTTTAGCCAACTTGAACAGGATACATGTAGTCATACAAACAATCTAAATGTATATGATCAAATCTTTCCACATGCATAGTTTTATGCTATGCTTATTATTACTACGAAGAAGATTCGTTTACCACGAAATAATCTTTTTTCTTTAAGAAAGACTAAACTACCATTTTGGTATTCCAATTTTCAAATATATACTTGATATCAATTTGGTCCACTGAAGGTTTATGAAAGCAAATTAGTACTACAAAAGTTTAAAAGTGACATAAATTAAATGGTCAAAATTGATTTAACTGATCTAATCTTTGGAAATCTAATTTGGGTATCACAATTTTTCAGAGTTCCAAATTGATGTTTAGTGTCCTTTACAGGATCAGAATGGTAGTTTTTTTTTTTTATCCAGAAAGAAACAAGCTATCTACTTATGTTCACATACATACATATACATCAGTAATGGGCTAATGAAGAATAATGGTTCCATAATTATCATAGTATTGAATTAGTTCTGGCAAAACTATGGCTCCAAAATGAACTATAGTAGACTCTCAAAAGTAAAATAGTGGTTTGATGAGAATGTTTATTTCACCATGCACCTGTAGGTTGTCCTGTGAATTTCGAGTTTTTAAACTACACAATAATCACATGCAAATGCAAAGGAGCCCAGTACCCTCCAAGCAACGCTGTGCGGCATTGAAAGAGTTGTTGCTTGCCCTTATGCCAATGTTTTAAACGATTTAACGAATGATTGTGCCACAATCATGTTTAGTTTCATTAATCTCTATGGAAAATACCCTCCCGGCTTCTTTGCTAGCATGTGTCACGAAGGGAAGAAAGGTATTACTATTAACTGTCTTCCTGCTGCTGCTGCATCGCCACCATCAGTATCAGCAGATGACACTGGGATGAAAACTCACCAGATGCGTGTGAGTGTGACTGTAGTAGTAGTAGTCTATTTTCATGTTGTAATGTTACATGTAATAAGGTTTGTTCAGTAACTGGACAAGTACTAAACCACTTCAGTTTAAAGACATGTTAAATTAGCAGTTGTCCTTTGTAGACAATTTATAAGTAGTAATATGTTTGTTTCCAAGTCTCTAGTAGGAAATGCCTCAATATTTACTTTCATCTAGACATGGCAATGGGGTGAGACAAGGATGGGTATCGGGTATCCTGTTCTCATCCCATCTTCGATTCAGATTTGTAAGAAAAAAAATTGTAAAAAATTATATTAAAATTCTGATTTAAAAAATATTGATTGTTAGATATTTATTTTTAACTATTTGTATTTGTAACACATTTGTTTATAAAAATCATCAAGAAAATAATCTTAAACTATGTAAAAATTATAAAAAAAAATAACAAATAATTAATAAAATTTTAATAATTTCATCATCGGACGAATACGAGAATGTGTATGGGACGGACAGTGACATTTCATCCCCGACCCCCACCCCAATTAAAAAAGTCGAATAATCTCCAAATCCGTACCTGGTCAGCTCAGGTATTTTTCTTCAAAATCAAGACAATCCACATATAAGGATTTCATTGACATGCCTACTTTCATCATCTCTTTTATATTTTGTTTCTCTTAAATTTCTAATCATAAAAAAATTAAAATTTAGTTCTATAGAAATGAGAATCCAAGACCAAACCGCAATTCATCTAAAAAAATATCATCCAATCTAGGTGTTTACCCAACCCCACAAGGCCACCTCACATCAAATTATGTCATGATTTATATTTTTAAACAATTTAATCAATTAACATGGTGTTCAAACATATGACCAAAAACATCCACCTCTAAATAGTGTTTGGTTTCTAACTTTATTAGGCTTTATTACTATCAATTAGATTTATTTTAAAAATGCTTGAGTGGTGGAGGGTTGTGTTAGGTTTTATTATCATGAAATAGATTCACTTTTAAGAATAGATAGTTTAGGAAGGAAAGTTATCTTATTTTCAAGCTCAAAACACCAGATTATAAGTCAACCTTTTTAACAAACCCGTGAATATAAGTCAATAAATTTCTCAGATAAATTATAATATTTTATTATATTTATCAAAACTGCGTTTAAGTAACTAAAGCTTACATTTATTAAATATTTTATTTTAGTATATATTATGAACAATTTTAAACTCTTATTAATTCTCCTACTCCATTTCTATGGTAAGTTTTAAATGTGCTTTATGTTTCTTAAGACATTAAATATATTTATTTTTATTTAATACTAATTTCCTTAGAAAGTAGTATGAAAATTAATAAGAAAAACTGTAAAAGGTAGGGTGGGCACGAATCCAAGTTGAATTGACCCCAACTAAATTGAAGAATTTTTTTTGAATTAGTTCATACGATCAGTTTAATTTGAATTTTAAAGTTATAAATCCGATGATATCAGTTTAGGTATCAAATTTGGGCACATAGAACATGAACCAACACAAACTTATAAATGTTTTTTTTTATTTTTTATATTATGTAGTTTTATAATTCTGTAAATTTTATGTCGTGTGTTTCTATAATTTTTTAATTTTGAGTATTCTATTATGATCTCTTTTTTTATTTTTTTATACTTTTTCATATTATTAGTCTAGGTCATTCGACCAAATTAATTAATCTGTTAATAGTGTAGAATTTTACATTAAATTAAACTCTTATCTTATATGGTTATTATAAAAAAATTTATAAATAGTGAACTTAAATATAAATAAATTTTAATTAATTTTATTTTATTTAATGTTATTATTTATAAAATATATTTCATTTAATTAAAATTAATTTTTAATAATTTTTATGGTTAATACCAAATTTTAATAAAAGAAAGTTTAAGAAAAATGTGTTTTTAAATAAAATTTAATAATACTCCTAGCCCTGCTACTCTTCGAATCACAAAGTTCGCCGGGCAATAATTATTTTTTGTTTTGTAGATGAGATGTATATTTTATAAGAGACAATTTTGTTTCGGTTGATAATATATTTATTTTTGGATAAATCTGTTATATAGAGATAATCAAATTATAGTGGTGTAATTTTGATAATTATTACACCATTTTTATAACTTAATATAGAATATGATTTTTATTAATTCAATTGTTGAATTATATCTATATATTATCAAGATAGTGTATATTAAATTTTATTAAAATTGAACAACAATAAAAATGTAACTAAATGATCTTATTTGAGTATATTTTAAAACATTTATATTAGTTAATTTTAATTTATATAAATAAGATAATTTCTCTCTATATATAATTATAAATTTGAGAATGCCTTTGAGAGGTTGGAGAATCACATGATATTTAAGAGAAACTTTCGAGCTTTGGAATACATGTGTCACATGAAGAGAGGTTTAGATAATATGTATTAATAAGCAGTGCTTCGTATATATTATGTTTGGTTTCAGACCATAATTATATTTGTTATAATAGTTATATTTTTTGTAACTGAATTTTCTCATTTAACATGTTTTAAATAGTTACAGATTGTTCGGGTCATTTAAATTTTGAATCTTAATTTTTTATTGGATTTTTTATAAAGGTTATCATTACACGGAAATAAAATCCATAAATATATTGTTTCTATCTTAAATAATTATTTCTGTAAAATATAAATTATTTCAATTAAACTACTATCCTAATTATTAATATATAATATGATATTTTTACTTACATATTAGCTTGCATCAAATAATCATACGAGAGCAAGAATTTGGTTTATATAAAATTATTTTAAATTAGATGATTAAATTAATTAATGTGATTTTAAATTTAAAATGAACCATTACTTTTAATCTGAATATCAAATTTCCATTTAAATTATTTACATATTAAAATAATAATTTATTTTCATATTATTTATTTAGTTATTATCCATGTTGTTAATTCCAAATGATTTATTAGAATTTTTGTGGATTAAAATTTAGAATGAACAGATAATTTAGAATGACAATCAATTTGCGATAAATATAAAATTTTATTTTATTATATTTGAATTGAAACAAATTTTCTAAAGTAAATAATTGAAAGAAATTAAAAGAATAATAATTAAAGAAACAAAGAATTTAAAGGATAAAAAATAATTAATTCAAATATTTATTAGAAATGTGTAATTAATTTATATTATTAACTAATTCAATTAATTTGCGATAAATATAAAATTTTATTTTATTATATTTGAATTGAAACAAATTTTCTAAAGTAAATAATTGAAAGAAATTAAAAGAATAAAATTTTAAACTAATTTATAAGTATAATTTCTATAAATTAATTCATTATGAAATTAATTTTCATTAAACGGACTAACATATATGGACAATCAGTAATTAACGGTGATAGTATCAAAGTTATATACAGTATATTTTTTATTCAGAATTTTTTTTATCCAGTATATATAGTATATAGACAAATCGTTATACGAATAAAATAAATAGTGTTAAGATGTTAAAAAAGAAAGTTTATCCTACCCAAATCAGGGTCATTTTTTTTTTAATTTTTTAGTGTATCAATTTATCAATTAATTAGTATTTATTAATTATTCAATTACATTAAAAAAGCATTCACTATTAATGTTTTTATGAAGTAATTTCAGGAAATAATTTCAAATCGAATTTTATTTTTAACAAAATTTTAAAATGCTCTTGATTTTCTCTTCTATTTATACTGAGTGATCCTGAAAATTTTAACAATTTATTTTTTCAGCAAATAGAATGTGTTCAGATTATTTGTTTCAATATCCAACCCATAGCAGTTATATTTTTTATTATTAATGAAGTATTTTTTTTAAAAATAGTACCAATGTCATTTTGATTTTAAGTATACTAATGTGGTTGTTAGAATAACAAATGATGTTGCTATTCTATTTAATCTGCAATCTGCTAATGGAGAAATTATTTCATTTCTTCGTCTAGAATAATCGTCCTGTTATTATTATTTTTATACTATCTCGTTTTGAATTTCTTTCTCATTTTAAACTCATTAATTTATATTGTAATCTTGTATTTTGAGTTTATTTTCAGATTTCAAACTATCTTGAAGTGGACAAATTTGGTGTTTCCATTAGAGGAGAAATTGTTTTGCATTCTCTGTATTTAGAGATAATACATACTTTGTTTGGGTGTTGATGTTACATTATTGTGTGTTATTGATTTGTTTCGTGATCCTATGTTCTACGACTAATTTTGATCTCTAAATCTTTATAGCTTTGACGTAGGGAACAAGATCATCAACGATAGGGAACGAATTCAAAAACACGAAAATATTCAAATTCATGGAGCTTATTCACTAATGGATGTGTAGAGGGACATGGGTAGTATGTTCATAATATTTCATTTAGAATATTTTATTTGGTGTAGAGGATTGGATTATAATGTTTTACAATTGTTTGTAAGATGGGAATGTCTTGTGTTCTTTTTTAACTAATTTTTATTTAAATTTTTTAATATAATTTTTAATTTTTACAATTTTAGAATATTTGTAATTACATTTTTACACTAACTATTATATGAATTTAATTTTTATTTTATTTTCTTATATAAGTTCTATTTGGTTTTGTTTTATAGTTTAGTTTGGTAATATGATGAATTATTTGTTTTTTCAAGAGACTATGAATTATTGTATACTTTACAATGATTGTTATTAAATATGTGTACAAAATAATTTGATTATATTTTTTACTGTACTAAAACTTGGGACAATAAAATAACATCATGAGGTTTTTATTATATTAAAATATGTTTTTTATTCGTGATCAAATTAATGTTAATTAATTATTTTAAGCTAACTTAATCTTAATTAATTTGAATTATATAATGTATAAAAAAATATTTTACTTCTCGAGAGAATTAAATATGAACTCTAGTATTAAATAGATCATTACTTTAACATTACTACATCAATCCTATCTATGAAACTCAACCCTATGAGTTTCCTATGAGTTTCATGTGATGACACTTTTATAAATTTGATTAAAATGTGTCTTAAGTAGATATAATTACCCATTTGTATAACAATTAATAAGTTTTGAAGTTTTCAATCAATTTCATTTTGATATTTATTTTATATGTTATATAATTTATTAATTGATGTCAATTTATTTTAAAAGAGATCATTTTCAAAAATGAAACAAACTATAAATTGATGTTAAACACTTATCGATTGACATTTATTTTACAAACTATAAAATAGGTTTGTGATCACTTAGGTGAGAGACAATGATTGACCATTAATTTTACCTATTTTCTAATGTAATTTAAAATTAAATAAACATTGCTAAATAACATATGATATAAATTTATAATATAATTTTAATTTATAGCTAAAATGTAATTTTTGTTCTTCTATTTTTTCAAATCTACAATTTTAATTCATTCATTTTTTAGTTGAAGCATTTTCTTTTACTTTTTAAAAAAGACTTAATTAAGTTTTTCATACCTAGAATATAGTTCGTTTTCAAAAAACTACCTAACATTCAATTTTTTTTCTTAGATATCTGAAAAAAATTTACGTTTCATTTTATCACTTGTCGTTAGGTTACATCCGTTAACTGATGATGTGGCCAACGGAGTGTCATGCCATCACGCATAATCAATAACCACGTAAGCGCCTTTTTTTGTGTCATTAATTTTCATTTTTAAATATTTAAAAAATGAAATTTGATTCAAACTGAGTTTTGTATCGTTTTGGAAATTGTTCATACCTCGCAAACGACACTTCATCTTCTTGGCAATGGTATTCACTTTCTTCAATGGCTAATTACGAGTGTTATCGAAGTAGTGAGTTCATGTATTTTGTGACTTCATTGTAGTGGTCCATTTGTTAGTGGCTTTCTTCACAAACGTGACTTCATCTTCATCTTCGTTCATGTATGTTCACGTGTATGTGTTGTGGCATTGTTTAGTGGTCCTTGTTGTCTTCGAAAACGAGAGAGGAGTCATCTTCGAATTGTACCAGGTAATGTTGTTTTATGGTATTGTTTATTTGCTTTTTCTTTGTTAGTGGTCCCCTTGTCTCCCCTGACAGGTTGCAATGGTCCCTATTTTGTGAAGTCAAAAATTTTTAAATTTGCATTTGGTTTTTTTGGGTTTTTGGAAGGTTCGAGTACCTAATGATTTTGGGTTTTGTGTAGGGTTGGTTTATGGTTTAACCGAGTTCGATTAGGATTGATTACTTTTCAATGAGGGTCTGATTAATAGCATAATCGAGTACAAATTGCATAATTAACATTCATATATATGTGTCTAAAACATTGTTAAAACATCCTTTATGCCCTTAAACTATTTGGAGTTAAACATTATTTCTATATGTGTTGCAGGCATGAGTTTCAAATTGAAATTGCATCACGGTGGTTTCTTTCAATGAGATTTTGTGATGCAATATGTTAGGACTAGAAATTCTGTAAGTGCCATTGATATAGATGCTGACAAGTGGTCATTCTTTGAAGCAATTGGAATTTTAAAAGAAGACTTTGGATTTGGTGATCAACCAGTGAGGCTATGGTGGTGATGGTGACTATAAAGAGATGACCATGGATAGTCATGCATTAGAGCTGTCTAATTATGTGATTGCTAACAGTTGTGAGGTAGTGTTGTTTGTGGAATGTTTTGGTGATAATGAGGTGGTTGTGGATGACAATTTTTCTAAAGACGACAATGATGAATCACTGAAGAATGCATAGTTAGATGAGTCTGAGAAGGAAAGGGCAATTGGACTGGATGATGGTTTTGATTTACCTGTTCTAGAAATTGGTAGAATGAAAAATAAACGAATAAAGAGGATGGCTTTAAAAAAGGTGTATAATCTGAGGGAGGAAGGTGATTAAAGTGATGATACTTGTGCTAGTGTTTATGTTCATAAAAATGATGACATACCTAATAGTCAACGTGTACGTGTTGAATTAGTTGAAGTATCTGATGATTACTTCAACCTAGATGAAAACTTAAACCTACAAAGTGAAGTATGGAGTGATGCACATTTCAGGTAGGTGAACAAAGATGTTGATGGCAAGAAGGTTGTTGTTGGAGGTAAAAAGCCTGATGGTAGGGGTAAGCAGGGTGCTGGTTGGGGTAAAAAGGTTGTTGATAGGGATAACAAGGGTACTAGTGGAGGAAACAAGCCTACTGGTAGGGGTAAGAGGGTTGAACATAATTTATTGAATGTCAATGGCAGTTTTTTGGTGTCACCCAATTTGCCTAAAGATGATATTGAAGATGGTTATGTTAGTGAACAATTGTGCAATGATGATTCAGATGAAGACGTTTTGAAGAAAAAGTATGAAAGATTCAACCCCAAGTTGCTTTGTAAGGAATTTAAATGGAGGTTGGGATTGGAGTTTGTGTTCGACCGATTGGCAAGTCCACCAATTTGTCCAAGTAGTAATTAAAATGGTAAGACCCAGTATCATATCCACAGAGAATTTGTTTCACTCAGAAACAATACATTCAGTATGCAAACATTTGTATATGACTAAAAGCGAGATAAATATCAGGTTGAATTTTTGTGCTAAAATCTAGTTAAATATAAACTGAATATCTAAAGTTTGAGAAGTAAAAACAGTCAAGTAAAAAGCGTCGGGTCGTTCTACTGAATTTTCCTTGATGTTGTTATGTATTTTTCTCTATTTAATGCTACCCTAGTGTTCTTATGCTAAGAAATTACCCAAACCAAGACCCCTCTAGTGAATGAGCCTAACTCTCTTTAAACTTCATCCTTGATCCCTCAACAAACTCAGCCTAAAAGAGTTGCATTAAGTCTATAACATAATATGAACTAGATCACTACACTCGATTCCTATACATACAAATGGGTGATCAAGTCACAAGCATGTAAAAATAAGCATAGATAGAAGCAATGAACACATAAAAACAACATTAAATAGATAGTGAAAGAGTATTACATCAAGGGTTCAGCAAAACTTCCCAACCAAGAGGCTTAGCCTTCCATTACAAGAAATAGACTCTCAATACAAGGAAGAACAGAGTTTAGAGAAAGAAAATGGCAAAGAAGGGTTGAGGATGTCTCCTTCAACCTCTAAAACCCTAATCTCACTCCTCTAACCTAAGCTCTCTTAGCAGCTTGATTTATGTCACTTCAACTTCTCCTCAGGCTCTATTTTTCTACTCTCCTTTGTTTACGCCAACTTCAGTGTTTTAAAGGCTCCTTGGACGTTTCAGCTTCTAAAGGCTCACTTAGCAAGATTGGCTTGCTAAGCAAGAGTAAGTGAATTTTGGCTTAGCGAGCTGGGCACGCTAAGCGCAAGAAGAGACAACTGACTCGTTTGGCGAGCTGACGGCGTGCTAGGTGGGCACATCTCTGACTGATCCTCTTCTAGGGTTTCCCAACCCGCTAAGCGAGTTGTATGCCTCGCTTAGCGGATGTCATTCGCTTATCGAAACATCAGCTATTTGAACCTTCTCTTCTTTTGGCCTGAAACTGAAGTGGTTTCAACATTAATTCACAAAATGGGAGTATCTACTATATAAAATCACACTAAACATGAAAATATGTACAATTCCTACAAAAAGAACCATAAATTAGAGGTAAAGCGCTAATTTTGTGCAAATATTCAATACAAAACTTAGTCGTGAATAGCGACTAACAGTTTGCTTCTTTGAAAGAGTTCAAAGAAGTCATACTAGAATACAATGTTTTAATTGGTAGAGAAATCAAGTTTGATTTCAATGATAAAAGACGAACAAGAGCAAGATGTAAGCATTGCACTGACTATCTGGTATATGTTAAAAAGGTAGGTCAGATTGACACATATAGGCTTAATACCTTACAACCTAAACACAATTGTGGTAGGATATTCAATAATAAAAGTGCTAAGTCTACCTAGATAGCCAAAGTCTTAATCAAAAAGATGAAGGCAACATATGCTGACATGTCTATAAAGGACATTATTGGTAACACAAGGGCTAACTACTCAATTGGAATTACATGCTCCAGGGCATGGAGGGCCACACAACTAGCAAAATAGGTTGTTGATGGTGATTTTGTCCAACAGTATTCCTAGCTTTGGTCATATGCTACTGAACTAAAGGATAGATGCCCGAACAATTCAAGTTTGATTCAAGTGAAGAGACCATCCATTGAAGTGCTACCAAGATTTGGTAGTTTCTATATGTGCTTAGAAGGTCCAAAAACTGCTTTCAAAATAGCCTGTAGACCCTTGATTAGTGTTGATGGATGCCATTTGAAATCAAAGTTTGGAGGACAACTGTTGATTGTTGTTGGTAGAGATCCCAATGACCAGTACATGCTTATTGCTTTTGTTGTTGTAGAAACAAAGACTAAGGAAACATGGAGATGGTTTCTGATTTTGTTGTTTGAGGATATTGGTAGTGTTGAAACCAAAAAATGAGTGTTCATTAGTGATCAACAGAAGGTAAAAAAATTATACTCTTGGATTGTACTTTTATTTTGTAATTTTTTTTTTCATTATTTTTATGAGTTAATTTATTTGTAGGGATTACAACAAGTTTTTCTGGAATTTCCAACCCCGATAGAGCTGAAAGATTTGATGATGGGAGCTGAAAGATCTTTATAACAATTTTAAGAAACAATTTGGTGGTGGGGTGATGCTGAAAGATCTGATGATGGGAGCTGCTAAAGCTACTTATGAACATTTGTGGAAATAAAAAAATGCAATAGATTAAGGACATCAATGAATCTGCATATCATTGGTTGTATAACCTGGAGAGGAAAACATGGTGCAAGTAAGCATTTTCACATTATCCAAAGTGTGATATTTTGATGAACAACCTTAGTGAGTGTTTAACAGTACAATACTAGTAGCTAGGGATAAGCTTATCATAACTATGTGTGAGTGGATTAGAATGTGTCTTATGAATAGATTTGCAACCTTTAGAGACAAGTTGAAAATTTTCAAATGTGAGGTGATGCCTAAGCCCTTAAAAAGATTGGACTGGAAGGTGATGCCTTGCAGACATGCAGTTGCCATATAATTCAAAAATTTTAAGGTTGTGGATTATGTGAATAATTATTATTCAAGGGTAACATATGGTGTTTGTTATGGCCATAAGGTGACATCAATCAATGGTATGGATATGTGGCCACCTACAGAGTTTGAAGACATTCGACCACCAAAATACAAAAAGGGTCTTAGTAGACCAAAGAAATTGAGAAAGAGAGAGCCTGATGAGGACCCTAACAAGACTAGACTAAGAAGGGACCTTGTTAGTGCTTAGCTCTACGGAGTTTTAAAAGATTGGCTAAGATTTTGTTAAAACATAAGCACTTAGACAATGAAGGAAAGCTGGAGTTGCTGCACATGATGTCCAACGTTATGTCAAGGAATAAGATCGGGCTGCACAATGCACAAGGCAAGATAAAATGTCAAATGAAGAATTGAAGTTGCAGGATCCACGATGTCGGATACAATGTCCTGACATCCTGCCCGAAAATACTGGAGTTGCTGCACAATGCATAAGTCAAGATAAAATGTCAAATGAAGCATTGAAGCTGCAGGATCCACGATGTTGGATACGATGTCCTGACATCTTGCCCGAAAATACTGGACACATAAATCTGTTATATCTTTAACAGATTATTGTGCAGTTAGCAAGAGATTAGATGATTTATCTTTAGGAACGAATTAAAAGATAATTAAAGTTCGAATTTCAAAGTAGAAGAGTTCGTTCAGGGATTAAAGATTAAAGATAAAAACTAAAAGATCAAACTGTATCTTTTAGATCTTTAAGTGCAGATTCTCAGAAAGAATGATAGATCTCATCCAGCACAAGGAGTTGCAGCCCAGAAACGCACATTGCTATATAATCATGGAGGCTGCACGAGTTCTGTACCAAGTCCGGGATTGAAGAGTTACTTTGTGAGTTTTGGGACTTGAGTGTTTTGTGAGCCACCTTGATGTTATCCTAACATCAAGTGTTGGACCTGTGTGTGTAGAGTTGATCTCTAGTGTGTAGAGTTGATCTCTAGTGTGTAGAGTTGATCTCTAGTGTGTAGGGTTGATCCCTTTTGTTCAGAGTTGATCTCTGGTGTGTCTTTGATTTATTTGTAAACACGGGAGTGTGATTGAGAGGGAGTGAGCGGGGTTCTCATATCTAAGAGTGGCTCTTAGGTAGAGATTGCACGGGTAGTGGTTAGGTGAGAAGGTTGTAAACAGTGGCTGTTAGACCTTGAACTAACACTATTTTAGTGGATTTCCTCCCTGGCTTGGTAGCCCCCAGATGTAGGTGAGGTTGCACCGAACTGGGTTAACAATTCTCTTGTGTTATTTACTTGCTTAATCTGTTCATACAGTCAAAGACAATCTGCATGTTCTGAAGCGTGATGTCGTGACATCCTGTACGACATCTGTCCCCAGTATCAGAATTTCAATTGGTATCAGAGCAGGCACTCGAAATCACTGAGTGAGATCTAGGGAGATAAATTCTGATGAACATGGAGAAAGAAGGAGGACCAGTGAACAGACCACCAATTCTTGATGGAACCAACTATGAATACTGGAAAGCAAGAATGGTGGCCTTTCTCAAATCACTGGATAGCAGAACCTGGAAAGCTGTCATCAAAGGCTGGGAACATCCCAAGATGCTGGACACAGAAGGAAAGCCCTCTAATGAATTGAAGCCAGAAGAAGACTGGACTAAAGAAGAAGACGAATTGGCACTTGGAAACTCCAAAGCTTTGAATGCTCTATTCAATGGAGTTGACAAGAATATCTTCAGACTGATCAACACATGCACAGTGGCCAAAGATGCATGGGAGATCCTGAAAACCACTCATGAAGGAACCTCCAAAGTGAAGATGTCCAGATTGCAACTATTGGCCACAAAATTCGAAAATCTGAAGATGAAGGAGGAAGAGTGTATTCATGACTTCCACATGAACATTCTTGAAATTGCCAATGCTTGCACTGCCTTGGGAGAGAGGATGACAGATGAAAAGCTGGTGAGAAAGATCCTCAGATCCTTGCCTAAGAGATTTGACATGAAAGTCACTGCAATAGAGGAGGCCCAAGACATTTGCAACATGAGAGTAGATGAACTCATTGGTTCTCTTCAAACCTTTGAGCTAGGACTCTCGGATAGGGCTGAAAAGAAGAGCAAGAATCTGGCTTTCGTGTCCAATGATGAAGGAGAAGAAGATGAGTATGACCTGGATACTGATGAAGGTCTGACTAACGCAGTTGTGCTCCTTGGAAAACAGTTCAACAAAGTGATGAACAGAATGGACAGGAGGCAGAAACCACATGTCCGAAACATCCCTTTCGACATCAGGAAAGGTAGTGAATACCAGAAAAGGTCAGATGAAAAGCCCAGTCACAGCAAAGGAATTCAATGCCGTGGGTGTGAAGGCTTTGGACACATCAAAGCTGAATGTCCCACTCATCTCAAGAAGCAGAGGAAAGGACTTTCTGTAAGTCGGTCTGATGATACAGAGAGTGAACAAGAAAGTGATTCTGACAGAGATGTGAATGCACTCACTGGGAGATTTGACTCTGCTGAAGATTCAAGTGATACAGATAGTGAAATCACTTTTGATGAGCTTGCTATATCCTATAGAGAACTATGCATCAAAAGTGAGAAGATTCTTCAGCAGGAAGCACAACTGAAGAAGGTCATTGCAAATCTGGAGGCTGAAAAGGAGGCACATGAAGAGGAGATCTCTGAGCTTAAAGGAGAAGTTGGTTTTCTGAACTCTAAACTGGAAAACATGACAAAATCAATAAAGATGTTGAATAAAGGCTCAGATACGCTTGATGAGGTGCTACAGCTTGGAAAGAATGTTGGAAACCAGAGAGGACTTGGATTTAATCCTAAGTCTGCTGGCAGAACAATCATGACAGAATTTGTTCCTGCCAAAAACAGCACTGGAGCCACGATGTCACAACATCGGTCTCGACATCATGGAACGCAGCAGAAAAGGAGCAAAAGAAAGAATTGGAGGTGTCACTACTGTGGCAAGTATGGTCACATAAAGCCCTTTTGCTATCATTTACATGATCATTCACATCATGGAACTCAAAGTAGCAGCAGCAGAAGGAAGATGATGTGGGTTCCAAAACACAAGACTGTTAGTCTTGTTGTTCATACTTCACTTAGAGCATCAGCTAAGGAAGATTGGTACCTAGACAGCGGCTGTTCCAGACACATGACAGGAGTCAAAGAATTCCTGGTGAACATTGAACCTTGCTCCACTAGCTATGTGACATTTGGAGATGGCTCTAAAGGAAAGATCACTGGAATGGGAAAGCTAGTCCATGATGGACTTCCTAGTCTGGACAAAGTACTGCTGGTGAAGGGACTGACTGCAAACTTGATCAGCATCAGTCAGCTGTGTGATGAAGGATTCAATGTAAACTTCACAAAGTCAGAATGCTTGGTGACAAATGAGAAGAGTGAAGTTCTAATGAAGGGCAGCAGATCAAAGGACAACTGCTACCTATGGACACCTCAAGAAACCAGTTACTCCTCCACATGTCTATCCTCCAAAGAAGATGAAGTCAGAATATGACATCAAAGATTTGGACATCTGCACTTAAGAGGCATGAAGAAAATCATTGACAAAGGTGCTGTTAGAGGCATTCCCAATCTGAAAATAGAAGAAGGCAGAATCTGTGGTGAATGTCAGATTGGAAAGCAAGTCAAGATGTCCCACCAGAAGCTTCAACATCAGACCACTTCCAGGGTGCTGGAACTACTTCACATGGACTTGATGGGGCCTATGCAAGTTGAAAGCCTTGGAGGAAAAAGGTATGCCTATGTTGTTGTGGATGATTTCTCCAGATTTACCTGGGTCAACTTTATCAGAGAAAAATCAGACACCTTTGAAGTATTCAAGGAGTTGAGTCTAAGACTTCAAAGAGAAAAAGACTGTGTCATCAAGAGAATCAGGAGTGACCATGGCAGAGAGTTTGAAAACAGCAGGTTCACTGAATTCTGCACATCTGAAGGCATCACTCATGAGTTCTCTGCAGCCATTACACCACAACAGAATGGCATAGTTGAGAGGAAAAACAGGACTTTGCAAGAGGCTGCTAGGGTCATGCTTCATGCCAAAGAACTTCCCTATAATCTCTGGGCTGAAGCCATGAACACAGCATGCTACATCCACAACAGAGTCACACTGAGAAGAGGGACTCCAACCACACTGTATGAAATCTGGAAAGGAAGGAAGCCAACTGTCAAGCACTTCCACATCTTTGGAAGTCCATGTTACATTTTGGCAGATAGAGAGCAAAGGAGAAAGATGGATCCCAAGAGTGATGCAGGAATATTCCTGGGATACTCTACAAACAGCAGAGCATATAGAGTATTCAATTCCAGAACCAGAACTGTGATGGAATCCATCAATGTGGTTGTTGATGATCTAACTCCAGCAAGAAAGAAGGATGTCGAAGAAGATGTCAGAACATCGGGAGACAATGTAGCAGATACAGCTAACAGTGCAGAGAATGCAGAAAACTCTGATTCTGCTACAGATGAACCAAGCATCACCCAACCTGACAAGAGACCCTCCATTAGAATCCAGAAGATGCACCCCAAGGAGCTGATTATAGGAGATCCAAACAGAGGAGTCACTACAAGATCAAGGGAAATTGAGATTGTCTCCAATTCATGCTTTGTCTCCAAAATTGAGCCCAAGAATGTGAAAGAGGCACTGACTGATGAGTTCTGGATCAATGCTATGCAAGAAGAATTGGAGCAATTCAAAAGGAATGAAGTTTGGGAGCTAGTTCCGAGACCCGAGGGAACTAATGTGATTGGCACCAAGTGGATCTTCAAGAACAAAACCAATGAAGAAGGTGTTATAACCAGAAACAAGGCCAGACTTGTTGCTCAAGGCTACACTCAGATTGAAGGTGTAGACTTGGATGAAACTTTCGCTCTTGTTGCTAGACTTGAATCCATCAGATTGTTACTTGGTGTAGCTTGCATCCTCAAATTCAAGCTGTACCAGATGGATGTGAAGAGCGCGTTTCTGAATGGATACCTGAATGAAGAAGCCTATGTGGAGCAGCCAAAGGGATTTGTAGATCCTACTCATCCAGATCATGTATACAGGCTCAAGAAGGCTCTCTATGGATTGAAGCAAGCTCCAAGAGCTTGGTATGAAAGGCTAACAGAGTTCCTTACTCAGCAAGGGTATAGGAAGGGAGGAATTGACAAGACTCTCTTTGTCAAACAAGATGCTGAAAACTTGATGATTGCACAGATATATGTTGATGACATTGTGTTTGGAGGGATGTCGAATGAGATGCTTCGACATTTTGTTCAACAGATGCAATCTGAATTTGAGATGAGTCTTGTTGGAGAGCTGACTTATTTTCTGGGACTTCAAGTGAAGCAGATGGAAGACTCCATATTCCTCTCACAAAGCAAGTATGCAAAGAACATTGTCAAGAAGTTTGGGATGGAGAATGCCAGCCATAAAAGAACACCTGCACCTACTCACTTGAAGCTGTCAAAAGATGAAGCTGGCACCAGTGTTGATCAAAGTCTGTACAGAAGCATGATTGGGAGCTTACTATATTTAACAGCTAGCAGACCCGACATCACCTATGCAGTAGGTGTTTGTGCAAGATATCAAGCCAATCCTAAGATAAGTCACTTGACTCAAGTAAAGAGAATTCTGAAATATGTAAATGGCACCAGTGACTATGGGATTATGTACTGTCATTGTTCAGATTCAATGCTGGTTGGGTATTGTGATGCTGATTGGGCTGGAAGTGCAGATGACAGAAAAAGCACTTCTGGTGGATGCTTCTATCTGGGCAACAATCTTATTTCTTGGTTCAGCAAGAAGCAGAACTGTGTGTCCCTATCTACCGCAGAAGCAGAGTATATTGCAGCAGGAAGCAGCTGTTCACAACTAGTTTGGATGAAGCAGATGCTCAAAGAGTACAATGTCGAACAAGATGTCATGACATTATACTGTGACAACTTGAGTGCTATTAATATTACTAAAAATCCTGTGCAACACAGCAGAACCAAGCACATTGACATCAGACATCACTATATTAGAGAGCTTGTTGATGATAAAGTTATCACACTGGAGCATGTTGACACTGAGGAACAAATAGCAGATATTTTCACAAAGGCATTGGATGCAAAACAGTTTGAAAAACTGAGGGGCAAGCTGGGCATTTGTCTGCTAGAGGAATTGTAGCAACTACTGATATCTGAACGTGCCCAAACGAATCACTTAACATTAATAGCACGTTCACTACTGAACCAAAGCAAATTCGACCGTTGCTTCACACGTCCCTCTACATTCCTCATTCAAACTTATATTTTCGTGTTAATCTCGTTTTCTGCATTCCCCAACAGCTCTCAGAAATTTACGAAATCATTCCAAACGCTCTGCTTTTCCATGGCTACCTCACCAAAAGAAACTTCAGCTCCTGGTTCACCCTCTGTACCATCATCCACCAAAGCACCATCAATCCAGGAACAACCTGAATTCCATATCCAACCCATACAGATGATTCCTGGTCAAGCCCCTGTTCCTGAAAAACTGGTTCCCAGAAGACAACAGGGAGTGAAGATTGCTGAAAACCCTAGCCTTGCAACAAGTCCTAGGGAAGTAGACACGGAGATGGACAAGAAAATCCGCAGTATTGTGAGTAGCATTTTGAAAGACGCCTCTGTTCCTGAAGCTGATGAAGATGTCCCAACATCTTCCACCCCGAATGTTTCTGTGCCTGATGTTGAGAAAGATGTTCCAACATCTTCCGGCCCAAATGCTGAAGTACTCTCTTCCCCCAGCAAAGAGAGATCAACAGAGGAAGATGATCAAGCCACAGAGGAGACCCCTGCACCACAGGCACCAGAACCTGCTCCAGGTGACCTCATTGACCTAGAAGAGGTAGAATCTGATGAGGAACCCATTGCCAACAAATTGGCACCTGGCATTGCGGAAAGATTACAAAGCAGAAAGGGAAAAACCCCCATCAAGAGGTCTGGACGAATCAAGACTATGGCACAGAAGAAAAGCACTCCAATCACTCCTACCACATCCAGACGGAGCAAAGTTGCAATCCTTTCCAAGAAGAGGAAAGAAATTTCCTCATCTGATTCTGATGATGATGTCGAACTAGATGTCTCGACATCAAAGAGGGCCAAGAAATCTGGGAAAAAGGTGCCTGAAAATGTCCCTGATGCACCATTGGACAACATCTCATTCCACTCCATTGGCAATGCTGAAAGGTGGAAATTTGTGTATCAACGGAGACTTGCCTTGGAAAGAGAACTGGGAAGAGCTGCCTTGGATTGCAAGGAGATCATGGACCTCATCAAGGCTGCTGGACTGCTGAAGACTGTCACCAAGTTGGGAGATTGCTATGAAAGTCTAGTCAGGGAATTCATTGTCAACATTCCCTCTGACATAACAAACAGAAAAAGTGATGATTATCAAAGAGTGTTTGTCAGAGGAAAGTGTATTAGATTCTCCCCTGCTGTGATCAACAAGTACCTGGGCAGACCTACTGAAGGAATGGTGGATATTGATGTTTCTGAGCATCAGATTGCCAAGGAAATCACTGCCAAACGAGTCCAGCATTGGCCAAAGAAAGGGAAGCTTTCTGCAGGGAAGCTGAGTGTGAAGTATGCAATTCTGCATAGGATTGGCGCTGCAAACTGGGTACCCACCAATCATACTTCCACTGTTGCCACAGGTTTGGGTAAATTTCTGTATGCTGTGGGAACCAAGTCCAAATTTAATTTTGGAAACTATATTTTTGATCAAACTGTTAAGCATTCAGAATCATTTGCTGTCAAATTACCCATTGCCTTCCCTACTGTATTGTGTGGCATTATGTTGAGTCAACACCCCAATATTTTAAACTACACTGACTCTGTGATGAAGAGAGAATCTCCTCTATCCCTGCACTACAAACTGTTTGAGGGGACACATGTCCCAGACATTGTCTCGACATCAGGGAAAGCTGCTGCTTCAGGTGCTGTGTCCAAGGATGCCTTGATAGCTGAACTCAAGGACACATGCAAGGTGCTGGAAGCAACCATCAAAGCCACCACAGAGAAGAAGATGGAGCTAGAACGGATGATCAAAAGGCTCTCAGAAAGTGGCATTGATGATGGTGAAGCAGCCGAGGAAGAAGAAGCAGCTGAGCAAGAAGAAGAAGAAGCTGAGGAAGAAGAAGAAGAAGCCGATGACGAAGATGCAGCAGAGGATACAGAATCCGATGATGATGATTCTGAAGCCACCCCATGATCATCAGACCTTTATATTTTTTGCTTTTTACTAGCTATAAGGGCATGTCCCTTTGAACATTTGATTACTATTGGTCTGTAATATTTGCACCTTAAGTTCATGCATTCTACTTTTGTCAAATTCTGTCTAAAAAGGGGGAGTAATAGTATTATGCTTGCTATTATGCATGATTTTGAGCAGTAGGATACTATGTATGCAATAGTCGTATTATGCATGATTGATACGATGTATGGCAGTAGGAAACGATGTATGCATGATTCATGATTTTGAGGGGGAGTTGTATGTATATGGTTTTTGAGGGGGAGACTGCTGCTGAGGATGACTGATGTAAGCTACTAGAAGCTGATAGAAGATGCTGCAGTAAGAGCATGAAGACAGGGGGAGCAGAAAGCTGATGTCACAAGAGATGTCTTGACATCCTGGAAAGACTAGTAGCTGATAGAAGATGCTGCAGTAAGCATGGAGACAGGGGGAGCAGAAGCAGAAAGCTGATGTCACGAGAGATGTCTTGACATCCTGGAAACGATTTGCAACTTACCAATTCCGCTGTGCTTGATTACTCTGATAATGAAAGTTGCTGATCCCACTTGCATAACTGCTCGTACCTGCTCAGGAAGTGTCTAAGTATGTTTTAGACAAAATTTGCCAAAGGGGGAGATTGTTAGTGCTTAGCTCTACGGAGTTTTAAAAGATTGGCTAAGATTTTGTTAAAACATAAGCACTTAGACAATGAAGGAAAGCTGGAGTTGCTGCACATGATGTCCAACGTTATGTCAAGGAATAAGATCGGGCTGCACAATGCACAAGGCAAGATAAAATGTCAAATGAAGAATTGAAGTTGCAGGATCCACGATGTCGGATACAATGTCCTGACATCCTGCCCGAAAATACTGGAGTTGCTGCACAATGCATAAGTCAAGATAAAATGTCAAATGAAGCATTGAAGCTGCAGGATCCACGATGTCGGATACGATGTCCTGACATCTTGCCCGAAAATACTGGACACATAAATCTGTTATATCTTTAACAGATTATTGTGCAGTTAGCAAGAGATTAGATGATCTATCTTTAGGAACGAATTAAAAGATAATTAAAGTTCGAATTTCAAAGTAGAAGAGTTCGTTCAGGGATTAAAGATTAAAGATAAAAACTAAAAGATCAAACTGTATCTTTTAGATCTTTAAGTGCAGATTTTCAGGAAGAATGATAGATCTCATCCAGCACAAGGAGTTGCAACCCAGAAACGCACATTGCTATATAATCATGGAGGCTGCACGAGTTCTGTACCAAGTCTGGGATTGAAGAGTTACTTTGTGAGTTTTGGGACTTGAGTGTTTTGTGAGCCACCTTGATGTTATCCTAACATCAAGTGTTGGACCTGTGTGTGTAGAGTTGATCTCTAGTGTGTAGAGTTGATCTCTAGTGTGTAGAGTTGATCTCTAGTGTGTAGGGTTGATCCCTTTTGTTCAGAGTTGATCTCTGGTGTGTCTTTGATTTATTTGTAAACACGGGAGTGTGATTGAGAGGGAGTGAGCGGGGTTCTCATATCTAAGAGTGGCTCTTAGGTAGAGATTGCACGGGTAGTGGTTAGGTGAGAAGGTTGTAAACAGTGGCTGTTAGACCTTGAACTAACACTATTTTAGTGGATTTCCTCCCTGGCTTGGTAGCCCCCAGATGTAGGTGAGGTTGCACCGAACTGGGTTAACAATTCTCTTGTGTTATTTACTTGCTTAATCTGTTCATACAGTCAAAGACAATCTGCATGTTCTGAAGCGTGATGTCGTGACATCCTGTACGACATCTGTCCCCAGTATCAGAATTTCAGACCTAGTTCCATATAAATGCACCAGATGTCGGGCAACGGGTCATAATTCGAGGAGGTGTCCATTGCTACCTCTAGTAGTACCTGAAGAACAAAATCCGGAACCTAGTAGAGCTCAGGGTGCAACTCAAGGTGTTGCTCAGGGCGCAAATCAAGGTGCAAGTGAGGTTGAGGGTGCAACTCAAGGTGTAGCTCAGGATGCAAATCAAGGTGCGAGTGAGGGTGAGGGTGTAACTCAAGGTGTAGCTCAGGGTGCAAATCAAGGTGCAGGTGAGGGTGACGGTCCACCTGTTGGAGGTCAGACTCAAGAAGTCAATATTGTTGAGGGTACACTTGCTGGAGTTTAGTCTGAGCAGTCGAATGTTGTTCTGGGTGCACCTGTTGGAGGTCATCCTGAGCAATTGAATCTTGTTCTGAGTGCACCTACTGAAGTTCAGACTCAAAATAAAAAAAGAACATCATGCAAATTAGTAAGGTAAACTTTTCACAAATGCATAACATACCACATGACAGTTCATATAGATTAATTTGGTAATTTATTTTTGTAGGAAAAAGGTGTACAACAGTCTGTAAGAAAAGTTGTTGGACCTCAACAACATCAGCAGGCCAAACCTACAAATAGGCACACAACGATACTCACTGTTTTATTTTTGTACTAACTACATCAATTATTTATTGACTGCATTAATTTCACAAATTTAATTTTTATAGGGGCACTGTGGGCACAACACTGCTTTAAATGAAAAAGTATAGAAACTTGTTCCTAAACGCAAGGCACCAACAAGCAAAAAACTTAAAGGTTGCCAACTAACAACTGCTGACAGGAACATTGAGCTGGGAAATGGACTTGCTGACACTCAGATCAAGCCAGCCACATCAGTTAAAGATAGAAATTGACAAAAATAAGACTATGTCTAATACTTTTTGTTGTGGGTTGTGGGAATGTTGCTTGCTTCGTTTTTTACTTTTTGTAGTGGGATGTGGGAATCATGTGCATAGTTTATTGCATATTTTGTGTATTTGTTCTAAACAATGGGCACATTAACTATTACTTTAGGCCTTTTGGGACCATGTTGCTTATATCAAACAATTCTCACTTATGAATATATTGATATCTCTTTTGTTATATTTATATTGTCATATTAACTCCATGAATAAAATCTTCATTTTACTGCAAATTAACAAATATTCATTTCACTACCCAAATTAATTTTTTTAATATTGTAGTACCTGTAAAATTAAACATTTTCATTTTGATACTTAAATTTTTTTATATATTCCAACCAAAGCATCTACAAAACAAACCATTTTCGTATAACTAGCTCAAATTCATTTCATATTACTACCTATAATTCTTTTTGGTTCCAATAAACTACCTAAAACCTAACCTTGTTTGTCTTGTTAAGCCAATACAAAAGATGACATTAACACATCATAAACTACCAAATTTTACAGCCTACCAAGTTTAACAATACAACTACCGAAAGAAATGAACAAATTCAGCTACAACTCAGTTTCTTCTATGACCGCCAACATTAATTGCAATTAAAATACTTAGTAAAGAAATGAACACCCAAAGAACTATAACTGCAAAACCTAATAGCTTCACCATATCCCTTTCAACAACAACATTTTTCTTTTTCCTTCAAATTTTACTCTTCAAGTGCACAACTTCCGCTAAGGATGCACAACATTCTTCTTCATGTGCAACAATTTTTTTTCTCAAATGTGCTATTTCTTCTGCATTTGTTTTAGCTTCCTCCATTAATGAAGCAAGTTCAGCTTCAACTCTTCATTTCTGTGAACATACCGGATCAACTCACTCTCTTCTGCGAAAACATTATTGTCAGCTTCAGTATCATCAACCCATCGAAAAAATATGCAAGAACTGGATTCCTACAATACAATACCAATTAAATAGGGTAAAATTCAAAACAAAACACAAAATTGACATTTTCCTTACATTCCAGTGTGGGCATCTCTAAAACCTTCTCCCCGGATGGTTCACACTACGCGACATGAACATAATAATGGGTACCTCACATTTACACTTAACCATCATAGGAGATGACGATGACGACAACGACGATGATGACCCACCTTTTCCCTTCATCCTTTCACCCATCAACCAAACAACCTCCGTTAGGGTTCCAAAATCCCAAATGCCTCCCTTAGATGGAGAGGACGTCAGAGGGGTAGCCGTTGAAGATGATGTCAAAGCAGGCGGTGATGACGTGGGGGCTGAGAAGTGGCCTCCGAGGTCAAGGAGTGGTTGGGCCTTCGAAGGGGTACCGTTGAAGATGGTGAGGGGTTCAGTTTGATTTAAATTTCATTTTTAAGTATTTAAAATAAAAAAATTAATGACATGGAAAAAGGTGCTTACGTGGTTAGTGACTATGCGTGATGACATGATACTCTTTCGACCATGTCATCACTTAACGGATGTAGCCTAACAACAAGTACTAAAATGAAACGCAAAATTTTTCCAGGCGTCCAGGAGGGAGAATGAATGTTAGGAAGTTTTTTGAAAATGGATTATATTACAAGTATGAAAAACTTAATTAAACCTTTAAAAAAATCATGATTTTAGTGATTATGACTTATTTTAAATGTTGATTATACACTATGTTAGTCAGTTAGTGTTGACTTACACATGCTTATAAATAATTTAACATTTCTATAATATAAATAATAATTTTTTTAATTCAGTAATCTTATAATAATTATAACATTTATATAATATAAATAATAAATATAGTTATAATTGTTAATTCCTAAAAATGTATAATTACATGAATTACATGAATTAATTATAATTAATATGACATTTATGTTTTCAACTTTCAAAATATATATAAAGTTTGGTTGAAATTAATTTATAATTGATAATTTGAATAATATCTCTCTCTTTATATCATAAAGTATTTTTATTTTTCATTTGTGCTAACTCTTCTTCTTTCGATACACTTCATTTTCTCCTATTTCTTATTTTTTTTATTCATAATGGAGGAATTAATACAAGCAAGAAACACTAATATATGGGTAAGTTCATAACTCTCTTTTCTTTTCATCTCATTATTCATTCTCAAACTTAATATTTTTTTTTTATTTCCTCCTTTGGCATACCTTACAAGTCCAATTATTTATCTTTTTTCCTCACTTTTTAGCCTTAGGGTGTAAAGTCGAAGACAAAAAGAGATGAATTTGTGAGTAAATCTAAATTATTTACTCCATCTTGTCTCATGATAATTATTATCGTCTTAAGTTATTTTATATAAATCAAGAAAAATCAATAAATAGATGAAAGAAAATAATAATTTTATAAAATTAATCTTATTATTACTAATTTATTTTTTGTTTTTTAATGCATATCATTAATATCATACGAGATATAAGTAGAAAAATATAATTAATATTATATTGAAAAAGTAAAATAATAATTATTTTTGAACAATTTTTTTATTCTTACATAACAATTATAATGAAACGAAGGAAATATTGATTTTTTAAATTCTCTATTTTTTTTTCAAAAAGTGTGTCATACTATTTTTTTCCAAAAAGTGTGTCATACTATTTTTTTCATACTTAACTTAGTCTTTTTTTTCATTGATTTTAGTTTGATTTTTATGTTTCTTATTCTATATTTTTAATTGTGAGTTAAGTTATGTAGTAAACAATATTAATTATCAAGTGTTAGATATTGTCTAATATGAACGATTATATAGTTCAGGGTAAATATAAACCTTCTATTAAAGTATTATAAGAAAGAAAATACAATAAAAAAAAATATAACTGAATCTGCCAACAAGAGTAAAATGTTACAAATTTTAAAAAATTATTATATACTTTCTTTTTCTTTATTAAAGTATTTATTTTTTAAATATATTTTACCTCTTTTCATTTTACTTATTTTTATTTTTCTTTTAACCTAAGCTTATAAATATTATTATTACTTAAAAAATTTTATTTTCCCAATAAATAACATTATAGATTTACTTTTTAACATTTTTTTTGCAATTTTTACTAGTACATGACGTTTAAAAAAGGAATTATAGAGTGCGTTTGGATAGATAATTTTAACCGAGGAAAATAATTTATCACAGAATTTAAATTTTTTTAATATAAAATTCATTGTTTGAATTTTTTTATGAAGAATTTAAATATTTGAAATTTTAAAACAGAATTTTAAACAGCTAAAAGTGCAGAATTTTAATTTCCTTCTAAAAGGTGAAAAATTGAAATTCTCTTCTTGATAGAAGAACCTTCCAAAATGTTCACGTGTTTCCTTTATCACTTTCATCCTCTCTTCCATGTGAAAATTCTCGGAATCACGTTCTTGAACTCATGACTCTTCCCTCACGCCGATGATCCTCTTATTCAAGAAACACTGTCTGAACTCGAGGAGCATCGACCGGGTGCGGGCATAGGGGGACACGTAGAACTGCATCCGCCAGTCAGAGGAGCAACTGTCATTGCCCATCACGCGACGGAGGTGCTTGCCGACGCGGAGGATCTGGGTCATGCTTTGTGTCGTTGACTGAATTCATGGTCGTGTGTGGTGGTGTACGCTGCTGTGTCCTCATTCTTCTACAACTCCCCATGCGCATCAATATTCTTCTTTTTGGAAACACACCAATCATATTTTTTCTTCTCTTCACATTCATTTTCTTCCACCCTGATAATCTTTTTTTTTTCTAAATACAAAATTTTGAAAATAAAAGAATTTCATTTGAAGTATTTGAAATTCTTAGAATTTAAAATTTTTCAAAATTTAAAATTCTCTCATCCAAACCTTAAATTTTATATTTTAAATTGAACATTGCCTTCATCTTCATTTTTTTTCTTTCTCTAAAATATATTTATTACTTATTAAAAATAAAGATTTTATTGCTAATATAATACAATGTAGATATAAAATTCATTCATGTAACCACTATTTTTATAATATATATCGCTTTTTTATTTTCTTCCTCCATTGTAATGTTTATTTTTTAATTATGTTTTATAATTTTACTTCAAGAAACAATAAATATAAAATATAAATTGCCTATTTATATAATATCAATATAAGAATTAATAATTTATAAATTTTACAATTATTTTAATGTATGGAGTCAGAATAAAAGATTAATATCAAATATAAATGTACCATTAAAACTAATTTTTATGCTGATTACTAAAAATATATTTAAATATTTATTGACATATCTATTAATATATATTTTTTAAAATTTAAACTAAATAATTATTAATATAACATATATATATATATATATATATATATATATAAAGGAATTTTGATTTTATGGAGTGATATCCCATGAAACCTCCGTATTTATGTTTTTTTAAAATTATTTAATGATATTTAATTCAATTATTCAATCAAATATAATTTTATTTGAATTGTGATATATATTAATCGTCTTAGGAAAAAAAAAAAACTAACTTATTTTTTGTTCACCGAAATTGGATTGAGTGGGAGGAAAACAGAAAAGACAGCTTGCAGAAGAGCAGGTTTGCGCGTATTCGTGCTGTCACTCATTGCAAACGTCAGATCGTGTTTGCCTCTCTGTCTGTCTTCCTCTTTCTCTCTCTCTCTCTCAAGTCTCAAACTAAATTTGTTAGTTCAACTCTCTCTATTTCTACTTTCTTCTCTAGTCACTTCCAACACTTATTCAATTTTTATCTTTCTTTTGCTCTTTGTGCATTATAATCTTCTCTTGTCATTACAACCCCCCCGTTACTCAAATCAGAAACTCTCATTTGAAGCTAACAAACAACAAAGATCAACGGATCTATCTACCTTCAGTCATGGTGTTTTCTTTCAACCAACGCTTCTGGGTTTCTTCTTCGCTTCTCCTCCTCGCGGTCCTCTCTGTTTCTTCTCTCACTCCCACTTTCCTTTCTGGTAACTAACTCTTTCTTTCCGCTCTCATTTTTCACTCTTTTCCGAATCAGACTAGTTTCTTTGTTAATTAAACATTTGGTTATGGTTGCAGACACCGTTTTCGATTCTCAACCAGCGCATACCGGTCGGAACCTTCTTCAGGCTAAAAAGGGTTTGTATTTTTCTTTTTTTCTGCCTATGCTTTTGGATCTACCCGATTTTATTATTATTGCTTGTCCTGGTAACTGAATTAACCTATATCTTAAATATTAAAAGACCCGATGGGTGTGGTTTAGTTGTTAATATTTGTTGAGCATGTGAGTTTGCTCACGTAACAAATTCTTGGGGAGAGGCTAATGTGATTAAGCCTCAGACTAAGGATTAGTCAAACCCAAAGGGTTGGCATAATGGTGTGAGGCCCTGTGTGCAAAATTCTCTTGGGCCAGCAACTGTTGCGCACCACGAGCAGAATTAGTTTAAGGATTGAAGCTTGTGGGGATACCTGAGTGGAAAATCAGGGAGTTAAAGACCTTAATAACTTAATTAGGATAGTTACTGGAAAAAAATGTCAGAGTAACAGTATATGTACTTTACATTGTCTTCCAATTATAACCTGTTATCTATGTTAAGTTTGTTAATTTTGACAATAATTACCTTAAAAATCATATCTACTTGACTTTTGATTGTTTAACAGGTAAAATCTTTCTGTGCTATACTTTTGTTTGTTTGTATCGTTTTTTTAGATCGAAGAAAACAGAGTTTACTAGCAGTAAGTAAAGAAGATAGGGAAACATTTTGTGATGGCCTCCTTTAATTAGGTTTACAATTGCTCATTAAAGCAATAGTAAGAGGAAGTAGCTGGGTTTGCCAGGAAATAATATTTCTTTCAGAAAGAGAGACTAAAACTAACTACCATTTTGGTTTTGCAAATATATACTTGATATCTCAATTTCTGAAGTTTGTTAGAGCGAATTAGTCCTTCAAAAGTTTAAAGTGACATCAATTAAAATTGATTTCACTTTAAATCTTTGAAAGGTTGGTTTGATAGCACAATATTTCAGTTGTCCAAATTGTTGTTCAGTGTATCTCCGGAGGATCAAAATGTTGGTTTTTTTTCCAGAAAGAAACAAGCTTTCTACTTATGTTCACATGCATACATTAGTAATGAGCTATTGGAGAATTATGGCTCCAAAATTAGCAATAGTATAGAATGACTCCTGGCAAAATTTTCCTTTGTAATTAAAGTTGACATTTCATTTCAGTTGATAGAGGTGTGGGACATGAATTGAATGTGTGCAGTTTCAAACCTGCAATGCTCCCCTCCCCTTAGGAGGTCCTCCTCCATTGATCCCCAATATAGATGTACATAGCACGCATGCCAATTTTGACCAAAGCTAAACATTAGTCTGATGATACTGTTTTTTCACCTTGCACCTGCAGGTTGTTCTGTGAATTTCGAGTTTTTAAACTACACAGTAATCACAAGCAAATGCAAAGGACCCCGGTACCCTCCCAAAGAATGTTGTGGGGCTTTTAAAGAATTTGCTTGCCCTTATGCCGATGTATTAAATGATTTAACGAATGAGTGTGCATCAACCATGTTTAGTTACATTAATCTCTATGGAAAATACCCTCCTGGCCTCTTTGCTAGTGAGTGTCGTGAAGGAAAGTTTGGTCTTGCTTGTCCTGCAGTGCCACCATCAGCAGTATCAGCAGATGACACTGCAAATCAAGCTGTACACTGTCCGTCTCTATTGTTGATGCTCATAGCCTGCTTCTTAATCTTGTTATTCTGATATGTTTCTATACACAACTTCATTCTTTTTCTCTCAATATTGATGTATAATCAGTTACCATTTTTTTATATGTGGTGTGTGAATTACTTTTTGCGCAAAAACAAAAAATTGGCTATGTGCCTGGTAGTTTAAGGAGAGTTCTATTGATCAATTTATGTAATGAAATTACGTTTGCCAAGTGAGCCTTAGTAAATGGCTAACTTCTTACTGCTTCATCATATGCTTTAATTTGGTTTGACTGAAATCTTCATACCCTATTGCACAAAGATCCATAAAGCATGCCTTGCGTGCATTTTTTTGTTGCCATTCGTTGCGGGGGTGCTTCTGTCATTCATCCATTCTTACTTAATGTTGCATACGAATGAATGTGTAAAACATTTCTCAGAATCTCTATAAACAAGTGCTTGCTTATAATCTCGAAAAACCAACCACTGAACATGAATGAGTGTGCATATTAATTCTCAACTTGGAACGTGAATCAGTGAGTGGTCTCTTTGCATGCAACTTGAGATGGTTGTGAAACTCCTGAAACAAATAGTGTTGCAAATGTATGTGCCGACTATTTTTCTCTACATTATTGATTAAAAAATTTCCTTTTTTATGAGAAGTCATGTACTAAATAACGTTTTTTATATGTTATTCTTTGTAGAACTCATCATATTGTTCGTTAACGAACTCAAATCTAAGTCGTTTTATTTCAATTTACTTTTTGCACTAGTAAGTTGGTTGCAGCAATAGACCAGTGAGTCAATAATGAAACTATTCATAGCATGTTTGTATTGTAGTTATGAGAACGAGACACAATTTCTCAAATGAAAGTGATAATTTTCCATCTTCATCAAACTGTTGTTCTGCATTGTATACAACTTTACTGTTCCTTCCATTGCATAAAATATAAAATGATGATGATCCTTTTCTCGGGTGGGCGTGACCATGAAGTGCTGCTTGGTTCAGTTGTAAAACCATTGCAGACATAATGTTTTCGGTTCATTAAAAAATTGTCATCCTCAACTATAGACAAAAAAAAGACCTAATAACCAAACTCAAGGTGAAAAATTAAACTTCGTAGAGTAAGCCATCTTCGAAGTTTATGGCATTCTTAAAAGGACCATCTCATTTCATAAAATTGAATGGAAGAACCAGAGATGGATTCCATTATTCCAATGTCTAGGCATTTTTCTAATTACAAAAAACCTCTCACGTTGTGGTTTTGCTCTTCAACTATATTATTAACAGTTTCTTCACACTTGTGGTTTAGTCTTGAATCTTATTACATTATTCTTAACAACCTGAATGTTAACTATAGGCTTCGTTTCAAGAAGGAAATCATAATATACTTATACATACAAAAGCAGTTGCTAAAATTCACATCTTCTGTTGTTGCCTCTTTGGATGAGGGTGCATAATTGAGGAAATAAATTTTGTATCACAACAATCACCATATGAGGTTGAGTCTAGGCTTCTGACGGAACTGCTTTTTTGTGACGCACCAATGACCAGGAAAGGTGCTCAACTGTACACAATTCAAAGACAGTTAGCCTTGAAGCAGAGACTCTTTTTTATTACGTTTACTACAAAATATATGGAAAATGGTCAACGTTCGGCTAAAAATGTCCACCCAGCATCCACTCGGAACTGTTAACCACTTTTTAGGCACAGTAACCATAATTGGAAATCTTAATAACACTATTAATCACCTTTAAGGCAAAATTAACTATATTTACACGTGTATAAACCGTGTGAGAGGAGTGGACACTGAGTGGATAATTCTCAACGGTGCCATAATCACTACCCAAAATAGAATGCATATACAGCAAACTAAATTTGAGTATGTATCACAGGTAGTATGACTCACATTGCCAACAATCTTTGCTCCAAACCATGGAGTATCAGCACCATATGGAGGAGGTATGACTCTAATTCCATTGGACACGTAGGGAGGAAGTAAGGCATGGAGTTCCTTCTCTATCCTTTCTGTACCAGAATGGTCCCAAAAGTAGTAGAATTAGAAGTAGCCATTACCCCACTACAGGTGTTTAATTTCATTTCATCATTTCGCAAAGATATAAAATGTCATGTCACAAATAAAAAAGAATATTTACCAGCCAAACCAGGTAAGCATGCAGTCCCCCCTGATAAGACTATAGTCTTGTACCAATCACTGTCACATGCTAAATCTGCAGAATGGCAATGTTCCACACAAAGAGCTATGGCTTGGTGCAGACCCATAGCTTGCCTAAACCAAAAAATGAGTGCAACACAAGCTTTCACGGAATATATAAAACAAACTAACAAAAAGGGAAAAAAAACCAATATAGTAACCACATTATGTCCAGTGACTTGCAGTGTAGTTAGAGTTGCATATTGATCATTACAAAATCTTTAGAGTTTGATATAGATCATAATAATTCTTGTTTTTGACACCAAACCATTTGCTGAATCACTTCTGTATCGGAAGAAACACGAGTTGGGGCTGCTCTTATGAGTTGGGGATGCTCTTATGAACCCAACCCAAGTAAGAATATTGCTTTTGGTGCTTCATGTCTCCTCCATAGTGGCTTCCTTTATACCGTTCCAATCCCTTTCCACTATTTTTCTAATAGGTTGTGTTGTTCCTTTTCACTTTCTGTTGCTGTTGCATAATTTTTTAGTGGGGTAATGGGTAAAAACCCAAGAAAACCGATGTCGCATGGAGCCACAGTGAGAGTGCTCCTCCACACAGGCTTTTAGTTAAGTCCAAGTATTGTTAACATAGTTGTCAAGGTGGGGTTGTGAGGACCAAGGATGAAGCATCCCCTTCCCACAACAAAGGACAATGTTAGTGCTGCTTGTTCCTGATGAAGTTAGAGAGATGTTTTTGAAGCTGTTAGAAGATCAAAAAGCCAAAGGCAAACAGTCAAGAATGTTTTGAAGAAGTTGGTCCTCTGGATGCTAGTACAGGTGACAAATATAGTTTTATGTTACATTAGATTTCAGAAATCCATCCAATATTGCTCAAACTGTGTGATTCCATTTGTGAAGGTTTTAATGTTTGTAAATGATGACCCAGAACCTGCCATATCCTACATCTGTTAAGCTATGAATAAAACTAAAGAACAAATGGCAGCAAAGGAAGAGGAAGAACATTTTATATCAGAAGATGAGGATGAACTAAATGACATTGATCTTGACAATGATAAATGAGACACAAATAGTTAGATTATGTACTAGAATCTAAGCATAGGAATTGGGAAATAGGAATCTGCATTTTGCCATCTCATTTGATTTTTTTTAGGGGTTCAACACTTGAATTTTCTGCAGCTAGTCACTGTTTTTTTTGTCATTTTGATTTATGACTTGAATCTTTGATTATTTTGAAGTTCGTTCATGATATATCAGCTTCTGTTTCAGTTTATGCATTGGGTTATTCACTTGACTAATATCTTTATGTGAAAGTATATTTTGTTATTTTTAATTATTGATCATGTATCTTATGATTTATGATAAGATTCGGTTCACAATTTAAAAAATAGGTCTTAAAATTCATGATTCGAATCTCGATTTAATAATCTTGGTCCAGTCAACTTTAGACAGATTTCTGAGAGTTACACATTTATTAGCAAGACAGAGGCTAAATATATTATAGTTTTCCTCTCACTTCTATATTGAATATCTCATATTTATTTATTTTTGTTGTTATTGTTAGACAATAATGGGCATGACTTATCATAGTTTAAGTCATTCCCATTATTCGCATTTTAACAAAACCTCCTGTTAGGATATAAGGAGAAGAAAGAGTTAGTTAATATAGTTAGACTACTAATGAGTTAGTTAGTTAGAGGGGTTTATTGGATTTAAATAGAGGAAGACGGATAGGAGAGAGGGGGATCTTATCATTTGTAGATTGAGCATTAGCTCTTTGTGAAAGGAGAAATCCTTTGTAAAGGGGAAACCCTTGGAGGAGAGTTTTCTCTCCTATTTTCTGTTTTTTTCTTACTAGTCAATAAAATCTTTTATTTTCTTCCTCATTTCAATTCTTGGTTCCTAACACCTCCTCACTTTTGTCTTTTTGAGACTACCTAAAAAAGGGATTGTTTAATTATTATGATTGACAAACTAACCTATAGAATGCAAATGGGGAACACCCAAGTTCACTGGGAGGTAGGAATAAAAGAAAAATGAATTTTATTTATTTTCAAGTTAAATGCACTTTTACCAGCCATCCATCAAATTAGGCAATGGTATCACGTGCTAATTTATGAATGGCCAAAATCAAGGTAGAGTATTTCTATTATTGAAGCAAATATGCATGATCAATCTGTCAGAACTGTAAATAAAAAAATAAGAAAAGAACTCACACTCCGGCAAGATGTGGCTGGAATAGGATCTCTGCTGTCTGAAACCTCCCTTTTGAAAGGGTAAACCATCCTTCTCCAGCAGCTTCAAATGATGCTTTTGTATCTTTCAATAGCTCAGCTTCATAATCAAGTGCAACATAGCATAGATTCTGTTGCCATGCAAACGAAAAAAATACCAAACAACTTCTGTGAGAAGACATTTAAGTAAAAGAAATCTGCAAGATGGATACTAATCATTCCCACCACACTTCAGTGGAAAAAGGGAAAAGGGTAAAAAAAGACAAAAACAACTGGAAAGATATAATGAGGGATTTGTTCAAATAGTAAAATCCCATGTTACTCTCAGATGAATCTTTTTTAATTATTTGTGAACCCAAGGTATCTCCTAGTCAAGAGTCAAGGACTAATCCCTCAAGGTATTAAGATGCATTTAATGAGTTAATTTCTCCCAACAAATGTTATTATATACACAAGAACTTGGAGATCTAACCTAAGATCACATGCTTAAGGGATATAGCTATTTGCCAACCATACCGTGCTAGGTTGATCTAAGATGAATCTTATCTACCATAGGTTTTTCGACAGCAAGTACCGATTTACATGTATTACTTACCTGGTAATGCACAAGATGCTGTTCCAATTATTGAACCACAACAACCGAGTACCCTAAACCTTTCCAGCTCCCGCTCTTGGTTCAAGTAGCTGACTCCACCATATAGTTTACAAGGCTCTATAATGACTCAAGAATCAACTATTCCAAATATTTAAGCTATTATGTGAAGACACATGAATTTTTTTATATTATATTTTTGACTTGCCCCTCCACACAAGTCCTTTTAGGCTTGAAGCATGGATAATGCACAGACCCACCGACCTTAACTCCTTTACTTATGTATAACTTTATTATTTGATGTGCTCTCTAGGTTGATTCTAAACCTCTTTGTGCACTGAATCATTCATCCATTCATTCACTTTTATAAAAGTTTTATCTCTTTCATAAAAATATATCTTTGCAAAAGTTGTCTGTGAAAATTTGCTAAAATTGTTAAACCCCACCCCCTGGAGTTTTGAGGCCATTACTTGGTTACATACACACCTCACAGTCTCACACAAGAGCCCCTTAGGCTAGAAGCAAGGACAAGATACAGATCCACTTTACTTGGTGCTGAAATCTAATTTAATTATGAAAAATGAAGGCAACAAGGATTGAACTCCTAATCATTGGGTCATAGACACACTCGTTCCATCTCTAGAACCAATTCTCCTAAATGTTTAAGCTTAGGTAGAGGCCCCGGAATGATTTTAAATCTTAGTAGGCTAAATTCTTGGATAAGCAAAGAAAAATAGGGCTTATTTAAAATGTCTCCCCTAGGCTATTTGATGTCCTTCTCACACAACACAAGGTCTTGAATTGCCAAAAAATTGTTTGGTCGATACAAATTTGCCTCTAGAATTAAAGCCATTAGAGACAAGAAAGATCCTCTCCTTTTCATTGTGTGAAAAGCTTTTTATGAGGATGATCATTAATTTCAATTTTCAAATGCCTACAACAACCAAATGAAGAAAATTCTGTCCAACAAGGCAAAGTTAAACCTAAACCTTTGCACATTATCATCAGATAGAAATATCTTCCTCTAGCTGAAGGAGATTGGATGCCCTGTCTGCTCTTCAATGACCAAGTTCTTAAAGCCTACCATCTAATGATATAACTCCTTAATAACTATTTTTTAAAAACTGGTAAATAATTAAATATTAGCATGCTAATACCAGGAATCAGGACATATAAGGCAGCTTTTGGAGAACAGACATGGAGTAAGAGAGAAAGAAAGGGAAAAGACTAGAATATCATATCTTTATCAATCCAATGAGCTAGGTGTTAAAAAATGTCAAATATTTTAAATTCCAAGATCTAATCCAACCAAAGAAAGCTATAAGAAATTGAAGTAAATATTTATTTGTAGACTATATTTCATAAGTAATGTAGGGTCCAATGCTGTCCTCTTAGATGCACCGTGCTACCAAACCATAACTGATTGACAAAGATGAATATTTCAGACCACAAAGATGAATATCAATACCTCTTTCAATGTGCGAACAGTGTACAAAGATTGAAAACTTAAATTATTCAGTTGCATCTTCTCCCTAAGAAATCCTGTAAGTTTCAGTGCTCCCAGCCCCACAACTTCCACACCCACCTTGCGCATTACTTTACCGTTTAAAACTGAGAAAAGATAATGCAGGTCACAATCACATCAGAAGAAAAAGAAGTAGACAAATAGTCATTTGCTTCTGACATTCAAAAAACACTTTATGTATCAAAACAAAGTGGTGACATTTAAACATTATTGACTTCAAGTGAACCCTGTTTACATTTCAAGAACAATTACAGAAACTTTATGCAACAAATTTAAGAATTATACAAAGACAAAAAGGCAAGAGAAAGAGAAACAGAGAGCATACTTGGAACTATAGACGTGACTTGAAAACCTATATTAACAACTATTCCAGAAGTTCGTTTTGCAGCATACAGAGCTAGAGTGGCCTACATTTTACAATACAGATAATAAACACATGGAAATAACAAGAAATAACAGAAGCATACATAATTCATAAGGCAAAAAGCCATGCACAATTACATTCAATAGATAATGATTTGAAAGGTTGTAAACAAGGTTCTTTGCTCTAATGTCTAGACTCATAAGTTAACAGAGAGTAACAATTCAACTGCGCTTAATCAAGTGCTTTGGCGCTCTCACTTTCTTACAACTTCAGCAGGAGAACTAAATACGACAATCCTACTTTACCAGTGACTCATTATACTCATAGCCGAAACAAGTTCTGTATATATTCAATGCAAAGGAACATTCATGTCAAATAAACAAGGAAGCATAAATATGTATTACCTGGTTGATGGCGCAAACAGCAGGAACATTCATGTCAAACAAGGAAGCGTAAATTGCCTCTTTAAGCTGTTGCCTAGATGCTTTGGCTGATTCGGTATCTGAAATGAGGAAATAGATCAACATTGTACAGCTGAAAATCATATAGGAAGGAGAACTATGTATTATTCGTTGAAATTATAGGAGTGGAAATGGCAAGTCCAGACTGTATCCAGGACAAAGATTGTGGCCAGAACACATCTAGAACAGACACTGCTTCTGAGACAAAAACCAAGGCCAGCCAAAATACAACTTCTCTTCCCCTCAATGCTGTACTCATTGGAAAAAAGTCATACAGGATCCAAAACAATGAATTACCAGAGATTACCACCACAAAGAACACCAAGAAACAGCCCAAACACATCAAACTTGACAAATAGTGAGAGAGCATCTCAGAATAGACAAGTGCAGCCCAAGGGATCCTGACAATCATGGGAAGGTGGCAAACAAGGGAACATGACAGGGTAAGCTACACATGTTCACAGGATAGGATGCCTGTTAGGACACATGCCAAGGCCCCAGAGACAAAGCTCAGAGAGAGGGCAGCTGATCAAACATTTCTGAGACAGCTTGTGCCATCACCTTAATGGTTTAGGCCTTAGGGCATGGATTGGAGACCAATTATCCATCCCTGACAACGACAGATGGAATGATAGGACTGTAACGGAACATTCCAAACAAATTAGTTCCAAATTTTAGGGATACCAGAGTCACAAAGGTGGTTTTTCTCTGATACAGAAAAAAACAAAGAACAACTATGTACAACAAAGAAATGAAATAAATATGACAGCTGAAGTCAAAACTGAAAATTATTTTAACAATTGTGATAAAGTTCTTAAATCTTAATGTACTCCTTTTTCTTTTCTTAGTAGCACCACTTAAGTATATCAAAAAATGTAACTGACCATCATAATGGCATATTGGCACAGAAACAATAACTGGTTGTTTATTCGGTTTCACCTGCATCCTGCCAACAACATAAAACAAGTGAGAAAATGAGAAACAAAGCATTTTTGTATGTACCTGAGTGAGAATTACCACTCAGCTGAATGATCTATTTATAATTACAAGTATTACAAAGATAATCATTGCCAACTACATTTTAAAAGAGAGCAATTAAGTTATCACTACTTCCTAAGATGCATTGAACCTAGCTATACAAAGTATCTAGGCTACCTGGGAAGAGGAACAACATTGAAAATGCTGTTATATTTCCAACAAAACAATTATGCCTCCTTTATTCATGATAAGTATGAACATTTCTCGTCATAATAATTAAGTAATCATTGAAAATACTGCCCTCTCAACAAAGTGATTGCCCTGGTACAATTCATCTAAACATGTACATAGATATGCTAAAGTGCAACACAAGACACCAATAAGGATTGAATTCACTTAAATGATTATCAAGAGTTAGTTGTAACCATTCACCCAACAAGAAGGGAGAATCAGAATGGCACAATACCTGTTATAAATAGTTGCAAAAAAATGTCGAAGCCTAGTATACATTGGTGACTCAATATTACCAAATTCCTGCCCATCAAAAAGGAGGGAAAAGATGCAGCCAAGTGAGTGGAAACTGAAAAACAGAAAAAGCAATGCCTAGTATCTGCATAAGTGCTTTCTTCTATTTTGAGGCTCTACTTGGTCAAAGTCAAAATGACAATGTGCAAGCACAGCAAAAACTAGACAGTAGACAAATAGCAATTTTCAACCATGTCATCAACTATTTTCATTCTAATTAAACACAGCCCTAGTGCTAGTCCCAATCAAAATCATTACCAAAAATGTTGCTGAACGCCCTGATGGATATGCGTATTTGCTCCAACCAAATTTGCAATAGCCAGAACCACCTTGAGAGAAGAATGGACAAAAAGAAAAGTTTAAAAAAATCTAATCATCACAAGAGAACCATAAGTTCACAGAACAAAATTGCAAGACTAACCATCGATGATAATAGAACCAGGAACCAGTGCTCTCTGGCCATAAATATGCTTGAATGATAGTTGGGGCCAATGGCCAGCAAAGGGCCTGTAATTTAGGGAATTAAAAACACTCATAATCACAGAATACTAATCACGTTCACTTCTAAGATCCACCAAAGCATAGAACATCAATCACATGCACAACACATCAAATTGAGCACACGACACCAATCACATAAATAACCCATCATATTGAGCACACAACATCAATCACTAGATCCACCCACCAAAGCACAAAATTTCAATCACTAGGCAATACAAACCATCAAATTCACTTGCACCACCGTTCAAATTTCAAAGCACAAAATAACAATCACTCGCAAAACCCATCAAATCGAGCACACAACACCAAACACTAGAACCACCCATCAAAGCACAAAATTTCATATTTCAATCACTAGTCAATACAATCCATCAAATTCACTTGCACCACCATTCAAAGCACAAAATAACAATCACTCACACGGCCCATAAAAAACAACAAGGCACACAACACCAAAAAAGGGCAACACCAACCATAACTAAAACCACCAATCATCACTAGCACATCAGACCCATCATAGCAAAAAGAAACACACATCACTTGCACCACCCATCAAAACACAAAATTTCAATCACTAGCTACATAATCCATCATATTCACATGCAAGACTGACCAAAGCACAAAATTTGAATCACTAGCACACCAACCACCAAAACACAAAATTCCAATCACTGGCAGTATAATCCATCAAATTCACAAGTGTAGGTAAAAAATTTGAGTCACTACCACACCAATAACCACTTTCACCAACCACCAAAACACAGAATTCCAATCTCTATCAACACACAATCCATCAAACTCACAAGCAACAATCAATCCATGAGCATGCCCCATCACAGCAAAAACTAGCACCACCCATCAAAACACAAATTTTCAACCGCAATCCACCAAATTCACTAGCAACACCCATCAAAACACAATTTGTCAATCACAATCCACCAAATTCACTAGCAACATCCATCAAGATACAAATTTTCAAGCACAACCCACCACCAAATTTAACACCGATCAAGGCACAAAATTAGAATCCATGAAAGAGTGACGAAGGAAGAACACTAATACTCACGGAAGAGGGTAGCCATAGCTCAAGGTGGTCTCAGCAAAGAAGACAGAATCCCCAGAGGGCTCAGCCTGATGGGTCTGAAGAAAGTGAATCCAAAGTCTGTTATCAGACACAAGGGATCTCAAAGCCTTGCAAACCACACTCAACTTTGCAGCCTCTTTTGGACCCAAAAGTCTCAGAATGTGCATCAAGATGTCACTGGGTAGCAGCTCCAACTCGCCCATGTCAGAACATGCCACTTCTGGTGGTGATGATGATGATGAAGATGATGCTGATGCTGATGCTGACGTTGAAGAATCAGATCTCCATAACACCCTTTCCCACACCTTCCTGAGCAGCATCGACATGTTGAGAATGAACTCAACTCACCAAACGCCACAACACCACCCAATGTTCTCTGTTCTGTTTGAATCCTGTCCATACGATCGTAACAAGCAAAATCACCGAACAAAACACAAGTTTAATGGTGAATTCTAAGGTGAGGTCCAAAACTTACTCCCTCACCGATGGGGGAGCAAAATTACCTGCAATAACAGGTTTGTTACCGGAACAAAAATAAATAAACAATATTTAAAAATGAAATGAAAAAGTAAATTAAAAAATAGGAGAAAAAAAATCTTGTTTTGTCACCGTGTAGTAGGTTGTTTCCCTAATTAAAAATTATAATTGTAACTGTTGTAGATTATAAATAAATTAAATTCGTATACGGAACTAAACTTACTAATCGGTTCCAGGTAATAAATCTATTCCGTCGATTTTCTTAATATTATATCCTACGGTCTTAACAACTGCTTCACCCGTGTAGTTCCAAAGAAACTACTCCATATTAGAATTGACCAAGTTTAATAAGGAACTCTAACTATTTTCTCTCTTTTTGACGAATTAAAACACGTGTTCAAAAACATAAAATTTATGGACATCTAACATAAATGTATTAAGGAAACACTCCCCTTAAAATTTTGAAAAAAATATTTATGGGATAACCTTGAATTTTCTACAAATTGAGAGAAAAAATCATAAATGATTAGTTTAATTAATGATGTAGTACGATAAAAAGAAAACAGAGTTATTAATTAAATATTTGAAGTTTTTATTATCAAAATGTAATCACTCTAAATGAGTGGCATATTAAATATAAAATGTGACTAATTTTTAACAAAATTAAATTAATAATAGAGCATTAAATATTGTGATGTTAGTATTTCTCAATAATTAAGAATATGTTCATGTGTATTCTTATGTTATAGATTAAAATATAAGATTTAGATAGTGATATTTTCACTTTTCATGCTCTCTTAATTAGATATTTTTAATATTTTATTTTCTCTCTTCTTTGAAAGTAGAATTACATACTATTCCAATAATTATTTAAATATAATTATGTCTTAATCATCTCAAACTATAATTTTTTTATTTGTATGTTTGATTCTGTTTACTATTAATCTTTTTTTTATTTTTACTTCTAAATTGAATTTCAATATTTTTTTTTAAAAAAATCAATAATTAAAAATAACTTTATATCACAAATTAAATTGTTCATGATAATTTTAAAATATATTATATATTAAAAATACTTATTTATAATAAATTTGATAATAATTTAACTTATATACTTTTTATAAAAATTGATTATAATATAATTATATATTCAATTATATTTATGTGTACTATGGATTTTAATTATATATTTATCGTGTGTAATGCACAACTTAAAATATTATTTTTTAAAATAAAATGTATAATTGAAAAAATAATAATATTTTGAATAATTTTTAAAAATAATATTTAAATTATAAAAAAGTGAGAATTTAGGATAAAAAGTGCATGAAACTTGTTTAGACTATGCACTAAGAGAGAGATAAATGCAACTTTTAATAATAAAAAAAAAGTGATAAATATCACTACCTTCAGTTTTATATATAAGTTTTATATATAAGAAACAAAAGTAATATTTTCTTAATATTTAATTATAAGAAACATATAACTACTTTGTTGTTAAATTTTCTTTTTATCCTTAATTATGTATGAGGTTTATTAATGATTATCTTCTTTTTTCATAAAAATGAATGTATTTATTGAACTATCAACAAAACAAAATATATTCATTGGTTGAAAACTTATATTTTGAAAAATAATCATATGTTAAACCATTTAATGTCATGAGTAGTTTTTGAATAAAATTAAAGTTTATAACAAACTAACTAATCTAATCACTTTTATAGATTTTCATGAATTAGAGGTAGAGATAGTATTATTGAATTGTTCTACATTGATGGTATAAACAATAAAGTAGTTTTACACTGTCAATTAATTATAAATTATTATTGGTATATTTTTTAAAATAATTTTTATTTCTATAAAAGAAAAGTTAATTATTATAAAATTTAACAAACTTATCATATATGATAATTTGGAATTGGATGTGTAAAAGTGTTTTCTCTAAACATTCTCATGTTAAACTTTAAGATACATAGCAAATTTTGCTTTAAATTGAATGTTAGATTTATGTATTTATGTTTGTCAAGGTATTTCAAATAGTTTCTAACTCTTTTTACTAGTTAAAAATTTGTTTAACTATTTAGTAAGTGAATTTTCTTAATAATTTATAGCGTTTTGCGATGCTATTTAAAGTAATATTTTTTAAAACGTCGTTTCTAATTTTTTTATATTTTTTTCATTTTTTGTCCTTGATCATTTATCAGATTTTTTTCTATTTAAGGAAAATTTTTATTTTCCTTTATGTAAGTTTATATTTTTTTTGTTATTTCAACACATGATTTTATCTTGTAAGTCAATAAAATAATTTTTCAACTAATAGCTAACTTTTTCAACTAATTTTATCAAACATGCTTTGAAAAAACATATTACAAACTTCCTGTTTTCTATTATTATAACTAGTATCTAAATATACATAATATTCAATATAAATATTTATTTTATATAATTAAAATTTATAATATTTTTGAATATATAAATTATATTTTGAATATATGGTAAATAATTTACATTGTGTTATATGATTTTTTTAATTAATGGTAATTTATTTTAAAATAATGAAATTTAATTTATAAATAAAAAATTATAAATTAAAATAGATAAGAGGTTTAAAAATTGTTAAAAAAATTCTTAAAATATTTTCATTAAACAATAACTTCTAAAAGTATTTTTTAAGATATAAAAGCATTCTTATTCAAGATAGTTATGGTTATTTATACTTAATAGAATTTTTTTCATAAAGGGAAACTTGAGAGGATAAGGGAAGAAAAGTAAAATCCAAATTCTTGCACGAAGAAGGGAGTTGGATTGAAAAACTGGAAGATATTCAACGCGTGGGCATATTCTATTCAATTATTCATATTTATTATTTAATCATAATTTTCTACGATACACGTTAGCCATTTCATTCAACTGCTTAATTATTATTGGACGTATCCAGGTTTTTAAGGGTCTTTTTCTTTCAAAGAAGGTGTTTTTAGTTCAAAACTAGATCTAATATTTGGTTTATTTAAATATTAATTAACAATAGTGTTTGAACACTTAAAAAAATAGCGTTTGAATATATAAAAAATATATTAAGAAATTATTTTTTATTAGTTTTATAGTTTATTATAACTTATTTTTTAGTTACATTATTATAAATAATATAATTTTTATAAAGGGAAACGAGAGAGAATAAGATAAGAATATAAAAAAATAGTTATATTATTATAGTCCACCAAGAAAAGTAAGAATATTAAAGTCCAAATTCCTCCATTAGTTGGAATTGAGAATTTGGAACATGTTGCGACATTATTCAAAGCGTGGGCGTATGCTAATAATTAATTAATCACAACTTTCCAAAATAGTGAAAATAGATGTTATCTATTTTATATAACCGCCTAATTATTATTAGATCTATGATCTATCTAGATTTTGGAGGTTCCTTTTCTTCCAGAAGTTTTTAGTAGTTTTTTTTTTTTCATGCAAGGCGTTTTTAGTAAAAAAAATTATGTAAGGTATTTTTAGCTAAAAATTTAAAATAAGTATTTTTTATATTAAAGTTGGATATTTATTGATAAAAAAAGATACATCATTTTAAATGATTTGGTCCAACTTGAGAGATCTCCTCAATCCAGCAAAACTCATCATAAGAAAGCGATAAAGAAGTCAAAGAGTGAGCAACTTGGTTTCCATCTCTTTTGGTAAATAGAAGATCTTTCCATGTAGAGAGTTTGCAAGCATCATTTTGCGATCAACAATGATTCCATGGAACAATGATTCCCCCCCTGCGATCAACAATGATTCCATGGAACAATGATTCCCCCCACCCCCACTCATCTCTCTTCTTCCATTGTTGAAACAATTGCAAGCAGTCAGTTTCGTAACATGCATTAGAAAGCAGTAAATCGGCATCTTGTAAGATTGTCCATCAGAATGCATAGGCTTCTACCTCCCTTGGCTCCAAGATTGATTCGAGGAGCTTCATTGTCGCCACCAATACATGACCTTTAGATTCTCTACAATGAGCTTGAGACACTTCCTTTGGAATTGTAATGTCAAAATTGATCTTGAAGATACCATCGAGTGGAGCATTCCACCTTATCCTGTTATTACTTACACTCTCTGGAGGAGAACGGGGGTGGCTTGAAGCTGGCAAGGCTCTCCTTATCTTGTCCAAGATATGTGAAAAGCCTATTCAGGAATTATGGAAAATGCATTGGTTACGTGCAATCCAAATTGCCCAATGGTTGCCAAGACTGCTACTCTAGCCTCTACATCTATATAGCTCAAAAGATTCACCAACCAATCTTTGAAATTGTCATACCTCTCCTCCCCAGTTTGCAAGCTCAATGGTGATGCAAACAAACACAGCGGCTTCACCACAGTAGACTAGAGCATGCATGGTTGACTCTTCCTTTGTCCCACAAATTAGACACATCAGGTTCAAATCAACCCGATTCTTACAAAGATTTTTACAAACTAGTAAGATTTTTTAGCATGCCCTCCAAGCCAAGTTTTTACATTTTTCCAATGTTGAGTTGTTTCAGATTAAGCTCCACAAAGGGTCTAATACTTGAAAAGATGGTGACTCAAGACGGGAGTATTTGTTATTTGCCACAAAATACCTTGACTTCACAGTATAATAACCATTGGAGGTGTGCTTCCAGAAAATACTACACGTTGTCATTGTCCACCTAAGTGGCATTACTTTAATCGCTTCCATTGTTGGTTGGTCAAAAGGTTGGGAAAAAAGCTCCATGTTCCAGGAATTTTTCTCTTGATCTATTAATTGCACATACTTTCATCCCATCTGGAACATTAAGGGCATCATTTGGTGGGATTCTATTACCTAACAACCGATTGATCCATTTGTCAATTTTAACATCCACGGTTCTACCATCTTCTATTCTCCAAGCATTTCCTTCCTCCATAATCCATCTTGCCTCCCATATACTACATCATGTTGTTGGACAAGTGGCCTCAATAATTTAAGAAGGGGGGGGTGAATTAAGTTTCAAAATTTTTCCACTAACAAACTTAAACCCCTTTTTAAATGACAGGCTTAGAATGCAGAAGAAGAAGAAGAAGCAATCAATTTAATAATGTTCTTTTAAATGCGCAAGACAAAGTAAATTCCAGTAAAATAACTGAGATAAGGGAAGAGAGAAATACAAACTTGATTTATACTGGTTCGACCACTTCTCGTGTCTACGTCCAATCCTCAAACAACCCACTTGAGATTTTCACTAACTTTGTAAAAAACTTTTTTACAACTTCTGAACACTCAAGGAATCCCTTTCTCTTATGTTCAGGAAACTCACAATTTAAGAAACAACCAGTCTCTTGATTACAACTTACTTGCTGAGATGAACAAAAAGATTTCTCTCCTTTAGAGTGAATAATACAATTTGATGTTCCTAGATGAACTCTCAATAGATTTGCAAGTGTTTTCCCAAGAGTTGTTGAGAGAGCATTTGACAATGAAGTTCTCTTATAATCTCTCTCTCTCTTACTTTTTGAAGTCAGACACACATATATATAGGCCCTTCGTGCCTTTTCAAAATGGTTTGAAGAAATGTGTCTTTTCAAAAAGTTTTTTCTAAAATTCTTCACTAGTAATCGATTACAAATTTCTGGTAATCGATTACACAGTTATATTTTGAAGGGTCATGTCTTTTCAAATGGAATTTCAAGAGTTCCGTTGCTGGTAATCGATTACACATCAATGGTAATCGATTATACATTCAAAATTCAAATTTCAAACCATTTTAAGAAGCTGATTTGCAAACTTGCCTTCTGATAATCGATTATTCTTTGACATCATCAAAATCATGTATTCATACATTTACAATCTTCCCCTTTTTTATGATGACAGTATTTATCAAGTGAATTCTTCTCAGCATCATCAAAACCTGCATTATTCACATTCTCCCCCTTTTTGATGATGAGAATAATTATCAAGCAAATTCTTTTCGGCGTCATCAAAACCTGAAACCTACATGATTCACATTCTCCTCCTTTTTGATGATGAGAATCATCTGTAGGTTAGGAGTAAAAATAAAAGAATATCTATTTGTATAGTTTACTCTCCCTTGATTTTGCAATGATTACTTATATGAAACAATTGAAGATTTCATATATGTAAAAAAAAACTGTCTCATAAATAAAATAGATAAGTCCCCTTACTATCTTATCTTTTATCTATCTCTCCCCCTTTGTCAATATCAAAAACAAATCATGAGCAGAGATGAGAATAACATTAAGCAATTTATAATGAATTAAAAGAATAGAGCAGGCCATACCGTTCAAAGTACCATTTCTTGGCCCAAAAGAGAATGTTACCGCTTGTTTGAATATATGAAAATCAAATGATATCAAAAGGCCTTAAAACTAACTATTGTGCATCCACAAAAATACATATGCAGTATAAATAATCAAAATATATAATAATAAAAAACAATCATCAAAAGTAATCAATAATCAGCATAACTCTCAAAGACAATCATCAAGGACAATCAAAACTCAATCAAAAACAATCATCAAAGACAATCAACATAACTCTCAAAGATAAGCATCAAGGACAATCAAAACTCAATAAAAAACAATCATCAAAAGTAATCAATCAAAGACAAGTGGCCTTTTGGTATCATTTGATACCACTTGTTAGGCTTGTTGATCAAGTGGCCTTAATAAATCATGCATAAGATCATCAATAAGTAAAACATTTTTTTTATGGAGGTAGAGGGATTTGTACCTATTTTTCCAACTCCTACAATTTTACCTTTGTTTGTTGTCTCCATAGATCATATATTCACTATCTTTAGGAGAAATATGAATAATCTTTGATGCATCTCCCGCCATGTGTTTGGAGAAACCACTATCAATGTGCCATGAGACCCAGATTTATGATTTTATTTTCTGAATCACTTGAAGAATCCATGTCATTATCTTCCCAAGTGATGCTTGCTTTCTTTTCTTTGAAATTGCTCTTGTCAGATTTTTCCATTCTTCTTTTAAGGACATGACAATTTAATCGTAAGTGCCTAGGTTGATCGCATTCATCGCATTTTGGGGTTAAGTAGGAATCTTCTCCTTTCTTCTTTGGATTGATATTTGATCTCCTTTGATTTCCTTTATTTCTCAAAAATTTGTTGAATCTCTTTACAAAGAATCTGAAATCATCATCTTCTTCTATTTCATTCAAGTCTTCTTTGTCACTTTCTTCTTGAATAGAAGATTATGAGGCTCTGAGTGCTATTCCTTTCCTCTTTTTATTATTCTTTTCATGTTGATGGAGTCTCATAAGTTCCATTTCATGTTCTTGAAGCTTTCCAAAAAGAGTGGCAAGAGACATATTAGTGAGATCTCTTGATTCTGCAATTGCTGTTACTTTTGGTTTTCATTGCCTGCTTAAACATCTCAGCACTTTGTTAATGAGATCTTCATTAGGAAATATTTTTCTCAATAATGCAAGATGATTAACTATATAAGTAAATCTCTTATGCATATCTTGTATGGTCTCATATTGATACATTCTAAACAGTTCATATTCATGTGTAAGAGTGTTTATTCTAGATCTCTTGACACCAGTTGTGCCTTCATGGGTCACTTGTAATGTATCCCACATTTCTTTTTGCATTTTTACAATTTGAGACTCTAAAACATTCATTCATGCCTAATGCAAAAGTGATTATATTTTAGGTCTTTAAATTATATTGAACCTTTCTTCTTTCGTCATCATTCCATTCTTCTCTAGGTTTTTCTATAGTTGCATTTCCCACTACCATTGTAGGAATGAAGGGACCAAATTCAATGGCTTCCCATATATTTAAATCTATGATTTCAATAAAGATTTACATTTGGGTTTTCCAATAGTGATAACCCTTGCCATTGAAAACAACAGACCTATTAATAGAATTTCCCTTAGGAAATGGAAAGTTAGATGAGGTCATATCTATTCTTGTAGTTTTTAAACTTTAGACAATAATCCTACTCTGATACCACTTGTTGGACAAGTGGCCTCAATAACTTAAGAAGGGTGGGTGAATTACGTTTCAAAATTTTCCCACTAATAAACTTAAACCCCATTTTAAATGATAGGCTTAGAATGTAGAAGAAGAAGAAGAAGAAGCAATCAATTTAACAATGTTCTTTTAAATGTGCAGGACAAAGTAAACTCCAGTAAAATAGCTGAGATAAGGGAAGAGAGAAATACAAACTTGATTTATATTGGTTCAGCTATTTCCCGTGCCTACGTCCAGTCCTCAAGCAACCCACTTGAGATTTTCACTAACATTGTAAAAAAACTTTTTTACATCTTATGAACAACCAAAGAATCTCTTTCCTTTGTGTTTAGGAAACTCACAATTCAAGAGACAATTAGTCTCTTGATTACAACTTACTTTCTAAGATGAACATAAAGATTTCTCTCCTTTAAAGTGGATAATACAATTTGATGTTCCTGGATGAACTTTCAATAGATTTGCAAGTTTTTGCCCAAGAGTTGTTGAAAGAGCATTTGACAATGAAGTTCTCTTAGAATATCTCTCTCTTACTTTTTGAAGTCAGACACACATATATATAGGTCATTTGTGCCTTTTCAAAATGGTTTGAAGAGATGTGTCTTTTCAAAAAGCTTTTTCTAAAATTATTCACTGGTAATTGATTACAGGTTTCTGGTAATCGATTACACAGTTATATTTTGAAGGGTCATGTCCTTTCAAATTGAATTTCAAGAGTTCCGTTGCTAGTGATCGATTATACATTCAAAGTTCAAATTTCAAACCCTTTTAAGAAGCTGATTTGCAAACTTGTCTTCTGGTAATCAATTACACTATTTGGTAATCGATTACCAGAGCCTTGACATGTTGGAAACAATGTGTTTTGAGGAAAAAGTTGATCTTGAATGAATCTTGAAGCAATGCTTGTTTGTTGAAGCAACCTTGTCTTAATCTTGAAGCAATGCTTAACCTTTGAATGTTTGTTGAAGTGATCTTGAAAGCAACCTTGTTTGATTATTCTTTGACATCATCAAAATCATGTATTCATACATTCAAACATGTAAAACTCGATCTATGGCCTTTTGGTGCTCCCCTTAGAGAGAAATTAGGGAAATACTTTGCTTTCATCAGTCTCGCCACCAACAAGTCTTCATTAATTAAAAACCTCCACCATTTTTTTGCTAGCAGAACTTCATTGAAAACCTTCATGAAGCAAAAATTGAGGTCTTATGCTTCTTATTTTTTTCAATTTTTTCCAGCTCAACAAGTGGATCTTTCTTCCTCCAGCATCCCCTCCCTAAAAGAAACGAGCCATGATCCTTTCAATTTCCTCAAAAATCACTTTCGGCAACATAAATCATCCCATGACATAAGTAGGGATAGATTGGACTACGGATTTGATTAGAACCTTCCTCCCAACCTTTGATAAAGCCTTCTCCTTCCACCCTTTGAGTTTCTTTCAAATTTTCTCTAATAAAGTTGAAATTTTGATTTTTAGATCTTCCCACGATCATAGGATGACCCAAATATCATTCATGACTCTCCACTACCTTTACCTCCAACTGACTGATCAGTTCCTTAATTTTGGTACTAGGCATATTTTGGCTACAAAAAAGTTTTGACTTGTTGAGATTAATTCTTTGTCCAAAAATGTTACTATCATTTGCAAAAAATGATTGTGAGATTTAAGGAGTTCTTGGTGTAATTTTGATACCATGGATGAGACCTCTATTAATAGATGAGGACAATATTACATAGAAAGCTTTATCACATAAAATGAATAGGTATGGGGAGAGGAGGTCTCCCTGCCTAAGAACTGTGTGGGGCTATCATTTACTACCACAAAAATGACACATTGCTAACACATATCATTATGAAGGAAATCCAACCTCTTGGAAATCCCATAGCCCCAAGCACACTTTCCAAAAAAACACCATTCCACCCTGTCATAAGGTTTTGACATGTCCAATTTTAGACCTATGAACCCTTTCCTTCCTTTATCCTTATTTTTCATGTAATGGAAGCATTCAAAAGCTATGAGTGCATTATCAATAATGAGCCTATTAGGAACAAAAACACTTTGATTTTCCCCCACCGGACTAGGAAGGATGTTTTTCAGCCTATTTGCAATGGTTTTATTTACCAACTTAGATACCACATTACAAAAGCTAATAATAGGCTTGGAATCATTTGCATGCAAAGGGTTCTTAATCTTTGGTATAAGAACAATCATGCAGGGTCTTCACCATCATTGGGGATCTCCAAGACCTTGTGTGTCACATCATTACGAATTAGCTCCCAAAAAGATTTGTAAAACAAGGCTAGTGTACCATTGGTCCTCGATGCCTTCAACAAATGCATTTGTGCCAAAGTTTCCTTCACCTCTTCAAGAGTGAAATGTTCTTCTAAAACTTCCATCATTTCTAGGTTAACTCTACTCCCTATTCAGCTCGTAACATCATTAACACAAATAGGATTGGCGGAGGTGAAAAAGGTCTCAAAATGAGATGTTAGTAAATCTGCAACATCCTCCTTGTTATCCACTACAGTTCCATCAACTTCCTGGAGCCTCTCAATGGTATATGTTCTCCTCCTCTATAAAGCTTTTCCAGGGAAAAAATAGTGTTTTTTATCACCACTAGAGAGCCAGCCTATTCTTGAATGTTGCTCCCAAAAAAGCTCCTTCTACCATATCAAATCATCTAGCCTTTTCTCAGCCTTAAAAGCCTCTCCTACGATCTTGGCATTCTGGGTCTTCTACTGAAAGTCCAAAAGCAATTTCTTCCTTTCTTTTATTTTTTTTTCTTTAAATCCCCAAACTTCCCTTGACCCCATTCTTCCAAATTACCATCCGAGGTAAATTTGACATTATATTTCCTACTTGCAACCACGATGATGTCACCATCTAATCACATTCTTCTCCATCCAACCAAATTTGTATAGCTTCACGTTTTTCCTCTTATTTCAAGGTTTATGGTCAAACACAAAGCAATTAGGTTATGATCTGAACCATGCCTTGCTAGGTGAATGACTTCATGTTGTTTCCAAAACTAATACCACTTACCATTTGATAAAAATCTATCGAACCTCTCTTTAATGTTGTCTCCACTTCTCCTTTCTTTGCTCCATGTAAACTTGTGCACTTTAAAGCCAAGGTCCTCCATGCCACAAACTTCAAAAGTGTCTACAAAATGAAAAAATTTTTACATGGTAACGAGTTTACCCCATCTTTTTCATCTTTGTTTAGGATAACGTTGAAATCGCCAAACATAGCCATGACAACTTATCATTTTTCCTTCTCAACGCCTTCAACAACTCCATACTAAGAAGCTTATTAGTCTCCTCGAGGTGTCCATACATAGAAGACATGTGGAACACATCATCAATGTTTGGGATAGAAACCAAGGCGTCAATATGGTTCACTGAACAAGTCATTATATCAACCTCTAATTCGTCATTCCATAACAACACAAAACCACCTGTCCTCATACAACCTACACCCTTACAATCCGCCCAAACATATGACTTTGACCTCTCATACTCTTCAAAAAAATTAGTTCACATAATTTCTTTTTGATTTCCATTAGGAACACCAAATTGGGCCTTTCATCACAAATGAGCCTCCACAAGTTTCAAGTTGCATATGGGTTCCCAAGCCCATGGCAATTCCAACTTAAACACTTCATTGTTGCCGATGAGCCTGATAAATAGGCTCCACCAGTATAAGTGATATGTTTTGTTTGTTAGGACTGGACGATCCACTCATCTCTTATTTTTTATGAAAACAAAAATATAAATTTATGATGACTAATGGTTTAAATATAATTGAACATGACATATCTATTGAAAGAAAACATGGCAAAATCTCTTTAATCTTAACCAGCTCCATGATCGTCCACTTTGATTTACTGGAACCTGCTTCCATCCTAAATCATATATAGCATCCAATGGTCCTCAGATTCTCAAAGTTGAATCTGTTGTTTTATTATTAAAAGTGATTCACTTATTCTATTTCGAATAAGAGAATTAAGTATAAATAAAATATTATGTGGAACTATTTATCTTTCATTTTATAAATGACTAACATTTGAAATAAAGAACAAATTTGGAAAGAATAGATTCAAAATCATTTTCGATAAGGAAAATGTGTTGCACAACTAGTCTTATCTTTCTCCAGCTGAAACCAAATGATCAAGAGCAACAACGGTTATAATTTGAATGCACAAGATCCCATAGAGATTCAATCATCTTCTCCTTTATAAAGCTCATAAAAACTTTGCTCAGTACTGATGAAAAGTATATACGTTGAAAGAGCAAAAATGATTTCAAGAGAAATATTATTGAGTGAAACACAATGCTTATTAAGTCCATTATTTGCTTAGCAAAGTCATTGTACTAAGGATTTCTTTATTGTAAACGTACTCTTTGAGTGATAGAATCTATGATTCTACAAACTGTTTGTTTGTGAAAGCCAAGAGTGGCTTAATGACAAAAAAATACTTGGTGTTCTTAGATTCTAAGGGAGTCTAAGGGTTGTGCTAGTAGTGACTTAGAAAAAATACTTGCAAAGCCTGGAGTGGCAGGTCATAATACTTATTATAATCAAACATTGATTAGTGGAACCCTGGAGAACTGAACGTAGTTCATGTTGAGTGAACCAGTATAAATTAAGTGTTTCTACTACCCTCATTTAACTTTTCTGAGTATTTCTTAAGGTTTATTATTGATAAAACTTTGCACACAAGTTTTATATTAAACTGTATTTTGAATCACTATTTTATTAAACATTGGATGATAGTCCATAACACCTTTTTGAAAACATGAATTCTGTCACTAGACAACAATTTTTTGAGAACTCATTTTGCATGTAAAATCAATTCCATGGCGAAAAGATTTCTATGTTTATCTAACACATTATTCAACCCCCATTTCTAGTGTAGTTTATTATATTTCATTGTTTTTTCAAGCCACCTGGTTTCATTGACTCATCAATATCAATCTCTTCGATCTTTATTTTCCTCTTCCCATGGTCCACTACAAGGTTATGTTAGATCCCCCCAATTTTTCTTGTTATTTCCACCTTTTCTTGTCATCCCCACGCAACATTGGGACTTGCTTTTGTTTGCGAAGTGTGGCTTTCACTTTGGACCCCAATTTTCGTGCCAGAAATTGTCCTATGTTGCTTTTCTTTCACCTCAAAATAAATTCCTGACACTTCCTCCATCTATCTTTTCTGAAGCCCATGTATTGTTTCACTCCTCCCTTTGTGTACTCCTCATTATTGAGTTAAACCTTCAAAAGGGTCTCCACAACATCCTCCACCCTTGTTCCCACTACAAGAGCTTCTTATTTCTTTTTTCCCCTTTCCTTCTCCATACGCAAGTTCCTCTTGACACCCCTTAAGATTACCTCATTAATGATTCCTCCAGTGATGGTATTTTTCCTTGGGGACGCTCTCAGCCAAGGGCTAAAAGGTAGGCTTTCTCATGCCTCCTCCGTCTTATCCTCATTTCTCAACTCACAGGTTCTCAGCTGGTGATCTAGGTTACTGCAACCATAACATAAGTTGCACAACCTCTCATATTTGAAATGAACCCCAAGGGTTCCTTTAGTCCTTGCTCGATCTTTAGACTTGTTCTCAAAGGTTTTGAGACATCCATTTGTACCCAAAATTTGATGGATCTTCCTAACCTACTCTTCTTTGATTCATCTCACTCTACAAACACCCCAATCACATTGACAATGCATGTTGTCAACGCCCTTGTCCTTTGTTTAATTTATAGATCATATATTTTGATCCGAAAATGATATTTATTCAATACGGCCATTGTGGGTTTTGCTTCTTTATCCATCTTATTAATGACCACCAGGTTTTTGTCGAAGTTCGATTGGAACATTTTTAGCACCATCTTCATATTCTTCTTTTGAAAAAACTTGCACGAAAAAGGGTTTGTGGCCATGTCTCTAATCTCTACTCCCTCTTGCCTTCCACGCTTGATCATTGAGGTCTAGAACACCTTTTGGGTTCACATTGCTGTTTGAGAGAACCTTCCTGATCAACCAAAAATCCTCTTCATTCTCCTCCCCATTGTTATGATCTTCCTCTAACTCTAGTAATTGGATCACCTCCTCTTCCTTCCCTCCTTTAAACTCCTAATGGATTGATGCCAACCTTCCTTGTTGCCAACCAACCACCTTTCCACCAAACAATTCCTTCAATCTTCACAACACCATGATACTTCTTAGTGGTCACTTATAGATCGTGAGCAGAACAAAGAAAAACTTTGAGAAAACTTTGATGGCTCTTTTAGGGGTTAGAAGAAACCCTAGTAGAGTATGCATAGAGCTTACTATCAATCAAGTAACTTTTTTAAAAAACAAAGCAATGGACATAAAATCATGAAAATCGTTGTTCTAAGGTCTCATTATTTTTTTTTGTAAAAAAAGTCCTCGTTATTTTTTGACAACAAAATAATAAGGTCTCATTATTTTTTTTTGTAAAAAAAGTCCTCGTTATTTTTTGACAACAAAATAATAAGGTTTCATTATTTTTAAGTACCATAATTTGATAATAATATTATTTTTGAGTGGCTTAAAATGACTATAAAATACTTTTAATATATAAAAATATAAAAAAGGAAACATGGTTATTATGGGTTGTTAAATACCTCCCCATCTCCCCCTTTTCACACCTCTCTTTCAAATTTAGATAAAACTTCCCTTTAGGTTTCAAATTTAATTTTAATAATTTTCATTGACTTAATTTGGAAATCCCTCACTTTTAGTCATCAAATTTTATGACATTAAAAACATTGCCGACATAGTTAACAATATAGTTGTAAAGGAAAATGTCACAGGAAGGAGAGTTGAATTATGATTTTTAAAATTTTCATAAGCCTTTTCATAAGATACAATTATCGTCTTATATAACTTTATAAAAACATATAAGAGTTTTGAACATACTTTTTCTAAAAATAAAATCAAATTCAAACCCTTAGTCAGTTTAAAGCGAAAGCAATAAATATAACAAACACAAAGGTTTTATATTGATTTGTCTCTACCACTGAGACTATGTCCATTTCTTGGTAACCAATCAAGTCCAAAAACTTTCACAAAAGTTACAAGTATTCTTCCTTGCCACTTTTGACTCTTACAACACACCTAAACCTAAGCTTTATAACACAAGTATTCTTTCGCTACCAAGCCACTTTTGGCTCTTACACAAATCAATAGATTTGTTGGGGGTTTAATTGCATATAAACAAGTTAAGCGTCTTATAGACAAATATACAAGTTTAGCACTCAATCTTTTTCTCTCAAGATTTATAGGAGAAAGAGCTTGAAGAAGATGGGACAAAAAATTTCAAATATTATCGCATTGGTTCGTGGCTTCAACTCTTCAAAACTTCTTGTATTGAAAGGCAATCTTTAGTAGGTATTCATTGTCTCTGAATGACTTTATTTTCTTAGTTGAAGGCTTGCATTTGAAGAAGTGTTTTTTGGAACACTTAATGCTTGAATTAAATGTATGTCCTCTCCATGTTGAAACACCACTCTCTTTAGCTTTCTTGAAGCACGCTTCGGCTCAAAGTAGTCTTTTTAGAGCAGTCTATCACAACAGGTGTATCAGGTGCGTCTTTTCAGAGAAGAAAAATGTTGTCCTTTTAAAGATTTTGATTATTCTCCTTACTTCCTTGGTCTTCGATAGATCCTAGGAAGAAGGTTTCTAAGATATATCCTACAAAATGAATCTAAGACATAGAGTATTAAATGAGGTCTCATATATATATATATATATATATATATATATATATATATATATATATATATATATATATATATATGTTTTATCAAAACTTATTATTTGTCTGCCTCCATTTGATCTATCAAACACATATACAATGTGTTTGTTTGATTTGCACATAAGACTTGGTTTTTGAAATTTGTAATTATTTGTATCTAATCAAAATCATTGAGGGTCCTAAGTTGTCTAATGAATCAACAGTAGTGATTCGTGACCATTTGAACCCCAAAAATTGGATTCATGACTTAATCAAAGTTAACACTTACTAGCAATTTTTCACCACCACAAAGTAAAGTTTCATTTTTGTAAAATAATTTCAAACCCACCCCTACAAGCTCAAACCTCTCTTAAGAACCAACAATGACGAAGATGCACCCACTAAATTTCTATTTGTTTCCTTTGTCAATCATTTGCGAATAGCACAAGTTTCCCAAGTTTCCAAAAGACTTATGCATATGGCCTATGACCATTTCAAAATATGTTGTGTGGTTGAATCTTGTATCAACCACGAAGGTGACAACTAGAAAAATTAGGATATTTATGATTTGATAAATGTTATCTTGAGTAGATATTCCTTGACAATGCATCCTTCTAAATTATAATTGTCATCTTAGGTTTTTAGACCACAACCATAAACAAATCTATTTTCCTAAATATTGTTGTCAACCCTACCTTTTTGGAAGTGGCAGTTATTTTAGGATTGTCGTTGGGAGGAGACAAACTTGGAGATCAACTTCACCAAACATGATTCAAACTACAAGAAATTATTATGTTGAACGCCAAGAAGTTAGATAAAATCACTAAGGGAGAACATAATGCTTTTCTATTGTTTTGGATGTACAAATACTTTGCTTACACTAGTTTCATTTGAGTGGAAACCAAATACAACAACTTTGTATCAACTATCATTACTAGTAGATGGTTGGCCTTTAGGTCCCTTTTCTTATCCAACTTGTACCATGGATCTTCATATGGTTAGTTAATTTGGGGAAAGAAAAAGAGTTCAAAACAAATGTAGAGCCCTTGTGATCCGTGATTTTTTAGGTGCAATTGTATTTTCCCGAGGTCCTATATTTTAATGCCCCACGATTGTCAATTGTTTAAGATGACACTTATTATGCTCAACCCTTAATATGGCTTTCCACCCTTTGAATCTACAACCTTCCTTAGGCAATTACTTAACACACCATTTTTTTGTTTGATAAACCCCTAAAATTCCCAATATTCCTTTCTTACCCTTCCTCTTCCAAGCAAACCTAGTTGCATCTCCCCCAAACCTCCATGACTATTGCACCCCACCACATTGTTGCACTCAAACACCACCACCACAACTACCCAACACCACCTCCACACCATACTAAACCCACCATCGCCACACGCAAAACTATGGCCCATAAACCTCCACGCCATATCAAACTCATGTTACATGGCACCATCCCTATATAGTCATGGATTGAGTAATCCCTAAATAATAGTCCTTTCATAGTTTTTTTTCATAAAACCTAAAACCCTAAGTATCATTACCTTATCACTATTGGATCAGGCCGAGAATCTAGAAGGGAGATTGTATAAATTCTTTCAAAATCTTTACCAAATCGTTCTCAATACCAATTAAAAACACCTCTCTAAATCAATTAAAGTTTCTTCAAAAGATCTTTAGAAAACAATTACTTTTATAATGACCCTTTGAAATCGATTCCACTCCCAAGATGATTACAAAACTTAGTTATAGAGAATAAGAGAATCACACAAGAGTTTATACTGGTTTAGTCCAATCCAGACCTACATTCAGTTTGTTCGAAGTTCTCGTAGAACATCCACTATATAGAGAACACTAGTACAAACACTATGCACACCCAATTCTCTAATAGAAAACAAGTCTTTCTCTTAAATCCTACAAAAAAAGATTCAGAATTAAAACCTCATCAATTCTCCAGCATCCTTGGTAACTGTAACCAAGAACAACACTCTTAAAAGATTAAAACAAAAGGATCAAATACACTTAAAATGTGTAAACCTTTGATCTTCAATATGTCTTCACAAGTTGATCAATTCATGATTGTAAAATAAGTGGTTCTTTGATCAACTTCAATCTTCAGACTTATTGCAGTGCTATTCCTTTTTTAGGACTCTTTTGAAATTTTTTTTCCTCTTAAATTGAACAAATCAAGAGTCTCTTAAAAAGAAAATACATAGGGCTATTTATAAATTTTAATAATTAAAACAGATCTAATCTATTATAAAATAGGTAATCAACTATTTCGTCAAAATTCCCTTTGTTATGCAATTCCAGAAACTTGTTAATCGATTATCAGAAAGGGTAATCGATTAATTCGCTTCAATTTGAGAATTTTAGTTTCTTCTATGTTGACTGGAAAATCGATTGTCATGTGTGGTAATCAATTATAGATTCACACAGAGAGCTTCTTTTTGTTTCCAGGAATTGGGTAATCGATTATCCTAAGCTCCAAAACTTTCCTTCTTTTGGAATTGGCTTGGGCAGTCGATTACCAAATGAGGTAATTTATTAATTCGACGTTGCTAGCCAAATTTCAAGTAGAAGTGAGTTCTTAAGAAACTTAGAGACAAAGAAATTTTCATCTACTTCATAACTGATCAAACAATAAGCATGAAAAAGATTAAAAACTATATCACACATATGCCTAGTCTAAAACATTCAATACAAATGCCTCATCTATCAAAACATGCTGGACATTGCAAAATTATCAAACCAAAACCAAACTAGGGGCTTCAGGCTTTGTTCTAACAATCACTTATAGTACAAATCAAGCCACATTGGGAGCCCTATTTACCATGGGTTGATTGAACCATCATTAGCCAAAAGAAAGGGGTTTTCCAATTCATATAGCCAAATTTGGTGTCAAAGTGATTACTAAAATAGGTTTTAGTTTTATAAAAACTCCTAGTGACCTAATCATGAACCTTAATAATGCTTATAAAATTGGTAAATTAATTGGTTCAATTGCAATAGTAGTAATTTGGTAAGTATAGATGTTAGTCCCACAAGTATTACGATACCATAGATCAACTCAATCAAGTTATTACTTTACTTTCAAGGAGAAGCAATTTATATTTGTCACAATTTAGGGATTTCAATGCTAAATTTGAATTTAATGTTGTGTTTATGGGTATTATCAAAAGATTAAGTATTATTTATGGTTAAGAGTAGTTGAGGATTCAAATTTCCTTTTGTTCATCCTCTGCATTTTTACCAAGATTTAATATCAGTATTCTTACGAATTAGAAGTTTTATTTTATGAAGATTGGTTACTTGGCATAAAACCACTCTAGATTTACTTTAATGTTCTACTTTCACAACTCCATTATAATCAATCCAAGCATTAAGTACGAAATCTATAAGAACACACATGTTAATAAGACATTATATTATTCCTAGACTAATCTCAACACATGATAACCTACTCAGGTCTAGCATACATACATATGAATTCTCATCACACACATATCTTAGAATCAGTTCTAGTCAAAGGTTAGTTGATAGAAAGCATTAAGAATAAAGTATATTACTTTGATAACTAGAACTTGTAGAAAATCAAAAGGTTCAAATATAAAGGAGTTCCACAAAGTTAATCTAATCCTAACTACAATGAGCTTTTAACTTCACTCAACTTTGATATCAATTTTAGTAGGCAAACATTCCCCCCCCCCCCCCCTTTTACCTCCCAAAAAGAGTTTAGGCTTAATCACCTATGCAAAAAGGAATGCCACCTTGTTTTAGAAAACCACACTTATTACTTGGTGTATTAAGTTAGGCTACACTCCACTGCTTGCTTAGGAGTTAGGATAAAATAGCTCATTTTTTTCCAACAAAGAAGGAACACAAATCCTAGTCCCAAGTTAAATACAATATTTACTCATCTAGATAGAGTACTACTATTTTTCTCAACCTCCACTTGTTCATATATGCCATGCTTAGTTTTTGCCATGATATATTCCATTTCTTATACAAGTGAATAAATAGGTTGTTTAACTTATTTTTAATATTTATAGTTGTTATTGAATCAAATGTCCTTGCCATGATTATGTTCCATAATTTCTTTCCTATGTAATGTTATGCATGTTGTTATGTAGTGAATTTCTTGTTTAGGATCAACATCAAAATCTTTCCCTTCCAACCTTCTTGAGAAAACTTGAAAATATTTGACAATTGGTAGCTTTGAATTTTGTTCAACTCTTGATTATATAAGTCATAAGAATTTTCCACTTATTGACATTATTGATTGTGGGAGAAGTTATTGACGTAGAAGTTGTTGGTAAGAAGAATCCTCTCCATTGTAGATCCATTGTCCCAAGCTGCTAGTGTCAATCTTTGCATTACATTCTTTGCTTGTTTTCTCTTTCTCTTTAATGACATCATGTTTTCCCTCATCTAAACATGCTTCCAAACTCTGAGATTCTAACCAGGTTAAACAATCCTTTTTCTCATCTTGCTTAGCCTCATCAAGATTTTCAATGACATTCACAACCACATGTTTAAAAGGTGTAAAAGAAGTGTGTCTACTCACGTCTTCTTCCACTAATTGATAAACCACACCAATCTTTAAACAATAATCAAGGTTAAAAAGATGTTTCATTACATCTCTAATGTTGAAATTGACTTCCTCATTATTCATCCTTACAATGTTTAGCTCCATAGTTACAACAATCAAATATAACTAATTGTAATGAATGTTCTTTCCAAGATGAACTGACATTAATATCCTCTTCAATATCCAGCTAAAAAAACTTACTTGTCCATCTTATAGGTAACATTTTCTGATATTTTTAAAATGTATATTATACATTAAATCAAATTTATTTAATGAAGTGTTAAATAGTTTTAGAACTTTATAAAGATTTGTAGACATAATCTACTTGATAAGAACTTTGAATTCGAACTAAAAAAATTGGATTTTATTTGAATAAACTTTTTTTATAAGCACTTACTAGAAGAAAAAAAATAAGAAGATAAAATGTATTCTCATAAGCTAAAATAAACTCAACTTGTGTATCTTAAATTTTGAAAAAAGTTAAATGAGAGAACTTTTATAAAATTTTAGTGCATAAGATGATTTTAATTTATGAGAAAATAAACTCAACTTGTGTATCTTAAATTTTGAAAAAGTTAAATGAGAGAACTTTTATAAAATTTTAGTGCATAAGATGATTTTAATTTATGAGAAAAATCTATTTATTTTACTTTCTTGTTTTCTTTTTCTATAATTGTTTATGGAGAACTTTATCTAAATAAATTTTTAAATATTTTTTTACTTCATAAATAAAACTTTAAAATGTACAAAGAGTTGTCAAAAACAATAATTTTGCCTAATAAGAAATTTAAAGTAATTTAATTCCTCTTCACTTTCTTTATTATAACCAGAAATTAATTTTAGTGTAACCTAAAATAAATAAGAAAAGCTAGCACCATTTTTAATCATTTTCTTTATCCCTTATTTGTTTTGGAAGAAAGAAAGTAGAAGAAAATAAAAAGAAAAAATGAAATAGAAATACTACATTTATATTATTTGTTTAAGAGAATAAATAAGATAAAAGAAAGTTATTTTTATAAAGTTCATCAGAAAACGTTTTTTCTTTTAAATTGAAATGAAATGAGAAAAAAATTTGTTTAATTTTTAAAAAAATTTATAACATATTTTTATAATAATAATAATAATTAATTTTTATTAAGAAAATGTTAGATTAAAAATATATTTTTAATTATCATTAAAATATTGTTATATAATTTATAACAACATTTTCTCCGGTGGTCTCACAAACCAACCATGCTTATCACTTTTATTATTATTATTATTTTTTATTTTCTTTCCTTCATGTTCTCTTCCGAAAATATCTATCACTAAAAAAAACTTAAATAAATTTTTCATATTTAAAAAATAGATCTTTTTAGATTATTATTTAATATTTATTTTTTATCAAATAATTAATTGATTCTTTTTCAGATAATAAATAGATACTAAATTGAAACATAATTTTTTTTAAAAGATAATTATTTTATAAATAATGAATGTTAAATAATAACACGACCTGCTTTTTATTTTATGAAAAACATATTTAAGAAAAAAAAACTATTTTTTATTTATATTCATTCGTTAATTTGCATTTCTGAGTAGTACCGAGATCGATACGGCTCCTTCCAACAAAGGTTCGCATACTCTGAAATCTCAATTTTTCACCCTCTTGTTTTTTTATTTTTCTTTGAATGTCTTGGTTTCGTTTTCAGCTCTATTATTCTTTCATTTAATTTTTATTTTATTTCATTTTTACGTTTGACATATTAACTTCCATAACAACGATTTTTGGTTGTTTTGTTTTAATACTGTTATGCAATTATCGCCAAATTCTAGATGAATTTGAGAAATTATGGTAAAAAAAGGTGCCCTTGATTTTTATTATTTTTTTGTATAAAAAATTTTGGGCCTTATTCTATCGAAACCCTAATTTCTGGGTTGTCTATTGGTTAAGATGAATTTTGGGGGAAAAAACTGTTCAAGTTTTCCTTTTTTTTAAATGCCCTTGATTTCATTTGTATGATTTTGGAGCGTATTTTTATTGGAACCCTAATTTCAGGGTTGTGTAAAATTATTATTTTCTGTTTTAGTATCTGCATTCTTTTCAATGGGTTCATAGAAATAGCTAGTTATTGCCCATGCCAATCGTTGTTATATGGTTTTCCAATTATCGAGACATAACTAGGTATAAAATTGAATAATATTTTAACTCTCTGGAAACTATTGGCAGGTTAGACTGGTTACTGATTTTTTGTTTTGTTTACTTGTGGTTGTTTATTTATTTTTTAACTTTTACATTTTGGACACAATTGTTGTTGCTCACCCGGGACTATTGTTTGCATCTGATTTTCTAATTTTTCCAATTCTTGTTATTATAGGTTCTAATTAGTAGGGCAGAACATGTCCCGTCACCAAGGAGGTAATGCTGAAGATATGGCAGATGAATTTGAAATGGAAGATGTAGAAGACGACATGGATGATGAATCTATTGATAGAGAAAGGGGTGGTGTAGAGTCTGACATAGATGATTATGATCACTCGGTTTGTAAAGTGCTTCTTTATATTTTGCAGTTTGTGCTGTTTTATGAATACAATGTTGATGAGTATGTTGTTTTATGATTAGTCATTTTCTATTAGAGATGGTTTCAAATTACCCTCCTCCTTGAAGGATTCATCAAGCAAATGTTAACTATGTATACAATTATCTTTAGATTTCTAGGGCTAATATTGTAGTTTTGGTACAGAGTGGTAAGGGAGTAGACACTACAGCTGCTCAGGCCAGAAGAGGACAGGATATCCAGGGAATTCCTTGGGATAGCCTTAACATCACTAGAGAAAGATATCGGCAAACTAGGCTTGAGCAATACAAGAATTATGAAAATATCCCTGGTTCAGGGGACAAGTCGGGGAAGGTAACAAATTTGTACCTGTCAAAACACAGTTTGATATTTATGGATTTTTTTTTCAGTCACATCATTTTTCTGAAGCATAAAAGTATTCTCTAAAACATACAGGATTGTAAGAATACCAAAAAAGGATACTCCTTTTATGACTTCAGAAAAAATTCAAGATCAGTAAAGTCTTCAATTCTTCATTTTCAGGTAACCTCTGTCTACTCTGGTTTCTATCGTGCTTTAAATTCTAAGGGTATACCATGACATTTTGTTACATGTTGGCTCTGATTATTCTATTTCTATGAAGTTGTGAACTTGTGAACAGCTTATTACTGTCAGAAAAATACAAAACCATACGTTCAAATATATAAGCAAAGTTTGAAGAAGGGTTCTTATGCATAAAACTCTCCCCCTTCAATGAAAGCCTGCTGATTTTGAAATGGGAACAAAACATGAGCTTACTAGTACTATTACTACCAATGTTTTGTAGCTGCTGCACAGTTTTTCTTAGTATGCAAATCTTAAGCAGTATCAATCATTGTATAGGCTTTCTAAGAGATAGGATCTTGCTATTGTGGCCAGTTGACTGACATAATTTATTTTTTAAATGATTGTGCAGTTGAGGAATTTGGTATGGGCTACATCAAAGCATGATGTATACCTTATTTCACAGTTTTCAATAATGCATTGGTCCTCTTTGACTTGCAAAAGTTCAGAAGTACTTAATGTTTCGGGACATGTTGCACCATCAGAGGTGAATAACCCTTGTGATAATGTTGGTATAAATGAATACCATAGATTTTTTATTTTCATTGCATAAATTTATGATTAAATTGATTATTCACGATCTTAACTTCCAAGTTATCACTTTTTATTGTCAGAGACATCCTGAAAGTTTATTAGAAGGTTTTACTCACACTCAAGTCAGTACACTTGCAGTGAAGGAGAAGCTTCTAGTTGTTGGAGGATTTCAGGGTGAACTTATTTTTAAGGTAATTTGACGATTTGCTTTGGTTTTTAGGGATGTTTACTCTTGTAATTTTTAGTAGATACAGTTGCAAGTGTAAATTTTGCTCCTGGACCTCTGGGCATTTCATGAAACATGTTAAGATGTTCCACATTTTAGGTATATGACCAAATACTCCTTACAAGACTTGATCAATCATATTCCCTTGAGTTAGCTTTTGGGTTTGGGTTTGGGTTAGGCTCTGGTTTGTTTTTAACATGGTATCAAAGTCATTGTTGTTAGGATGATAAGTTAAATTGTAGTATCCTATGAGTTGAGCCTCCTCTTTCAGGCTTTGATGTAATCAAATTCAAACGTGTTATTTATATTTAATATCGATAGAGTACTTAAGTGTTGAAACTCCTTTCTCCTTCATTATTCCTCCTAGTCTTTCATTTTTCAGCTTCTCTTCACGAGCATTGGTTGGATTATCTTTTCACTCATGTTATTTCTTGTTTGGCATTTGCAATTCATAACTGTACATGCTTTTGTTTTATAGTTACTCTGCCAGATGCTGCTAACTTGTCCCTCATAGGAATTGTTCTTGGTATTAGAACTATCAACAGATATCAAGATTTTATCACCTTCTTTGTTACTGGAATGCAGCACCTAGATCGACCTGGTGTTAGCTTTTGCACGAGAACAACTTATGATGATAATGCTATCACCAATGCCATTGAGATTTATGATTGTCCTAGGTATATAGTTTTCCTTCTCCTGGTGGTTTTGTCATTTGATTTATGGATATCGGCACCAAGTTTAATGTGATTGTTTTCTGATTTTTAGTGGTGCAGTTCATTTCACAGCCGCTAATAATGATAGTGGAGTGAGAGACTTTGATATGGAGAAATTTCAGCTTTCTAAGCATTTTTGTTTTCCCTGGCCAGTGAATGTGAGTCCCTAAGACTTTTTTTCTTTATTTCCATCTTCTTTCCCAAGACTGATAAATGGATATTTTAGTTTTATTCCTTCAGAAATTGTGTTACCAGGTGTTCTCGTCAGACTACATTGTCTTGCATTAAGGAGCAGTTTTTGCAATAAGAAATGTTGCCTACACATTAGCAATATCGATGTGTGGCAATTGGCAATCTTTGTTGTCTATTCCCTCTCCTCTCTAACTACTATTGTTAATGTTTAAACAATTTTGAGAAATAACAGAAGAATGGGAGTGTTGATAACTCTTGACTTTGGAATATGGTCATGTAACAAGCCAGTAGTAATCTTGATAATCTTTCTGTTGGATCATGCTTGTTAATTGTTTTTGTGTCATTCCTTTGCTTTCTAATTTTTTTCCCTGTCTCCATTTACTGCAGCATACTTCTCTCAGCCCGAACGGTAAGCTACTACTAATTGTTGGAGACAATCCTGAATGTATGTTAGTGGACTCCCAAAATGGAAAGGTAACACTGTACTCCCTTTTTGTCCAACAACCAATCAATTCTTTAATTCAGTTGTATCCTGGAAAAAGATCCTCTCCAGTTTTTTTAGAACGGGAGGAAATCTCAACCATCGTTTATTTTTTATATTTAATTTATTTTAATATTTACAAGATAACAAAAAAAAAATGAACAGTGAGATTTATTTAAACTGCACACACTCCAGTTTTTTTTAACTGGAAAGGATTTGTGCCCGTTGTATCCCAAGAGAGCTTATAGTTATACGATTTTTTGTCTGTCTTGCAGACAATTGTTCCCTTATCTGGGCACTTTGATTATTCATTTGCATCATCATGGCATCCTGATGGTGTGACCTTTGCCACTGGAAACCAGGACAAAACCTGCCAGATTTGGGACTTGCGGAATTTATCCAAGTCAGTGGCTGTGCTGCAGAGCAACATTGGAGCCATCCGTTCAATCAAGTATACTTCAGATGGCCGGTATATGGCTGTTGCAGAGCCTGCAGATTTTGTACATGTGTATGATGTAAAAAGTGGGTATGAGAATGAACAGGAAATTGATTTCTTCGGTGAGATATCAGGCATATCTTTCAGTCCGGACACTGAGTCCCTGTTCATTGGGGTCTGGGATCGCACTTATGGTAGCCTTCTTGAGTATGGCCGGCGACGGTATTATGCATACCTTGATTCACTTACTTGAATATTCAAGGAACAAAAAATGACATGGTAGCTGAGGTGCACTTTAATAGCCTGCTTTAATATCTGATTGAGGTAGGTTGGCTTATGTATAAATTGAGTATCCTGCTACTGTTCTCAATTTGTTTTATACTGGTAGGGTGTGTTTATATCAGTCTGTGGAAAGCGAGAGGGAGTGTACAGGAGGCTAGAAGGCAATGATAGTGCAGATGGGGTGGAAAGTAAAAAATGCTGAGTATCAGTATGTTATTTACAGTGTCTATCTGTGCAAACAGATTATGGAGAGAACATATAAATTATGATGTTCTTTGATAGGGAAAATGAGTTTTGCTCATTGAGGATATTTAGTTTCCTTTTGTTTTCTTGCAAAAATAATAATGGACACTTAAAATTTGGATGGGTTGTATTATCAAATTATACATGAATAACTAATGATGACTAAGCTGTGATAAATAGGGACATTTAAAAAAGTTATTTCAATGTAAAATAATTTAGCGATTATTTTTTAGAGATTTAAAGAAAAAATAGAAGTTAATTTATGTTGGTTTTATGAAAAGTTATTTAAAATAGTTTGTATTATAATCAGATTTTAAATTTTTTTATAGTTTCTAATTATTTTGAAAAGGTGAAATATGAAAAATTTAGAAGTAATTATTCTTTAAAAAAGTTATTTATTTTACGATAAAAAACCTGGAACAAATAAATCCATAAGGAATTAACGCCAGTAAAACAGCTTACTTTTAAGTATTTGGATTAAATATAGATTTCTGACAAAAAAAATACTATAATTAGATTTGTAAAGAAAATGTTTAATTTTGTGCAGTAAAAGTAGCTTAAATTCTGTTTTTGGTGAATGGAGATAAAAGAAAAAGGCAACACAAACAAAAGAAAAATTACACACTGATAGCTCACTCCTCTAGCATATTAAATTTGTGCCTTTGTGCAATATCACTTCCTTAAACTTTTAAAATGCAGAATGTAATCTGTCATCTTTTAGCCATAAAAAGCGAATTTTTATTTTAAGGCTACAAATACAGATACGGCCGAAAATTGTCGAAATATTGGCGCAGGTACAATTGTTAAATGGCAATGAGTTAAATAGTAACACTAACATATCAATTAAAATTTTGCTTCCTAACCTGTTCTGACATTGAAACTTTAGAACATGAATTCGGTAAATGGCCAAAGAAACACCAGTATAATTCGCACTCTCTCTACTCCTTTGTTAGATTTTTTTATGACAACAATAATTTCTTTATTATCACTTATCAGTATAATTCAGTTTTTCATTTGCATGGTCTCTTGAAAACTAAGCTATATGCACGGCCGGCCCTCACCATGTTAGGAGGTACGATGATAGGACCCACGGTTAAAAGTAGTCCAAAAATTTTCTTTAAAAAAATATAGTCGACTAGTAATTTTTTTATATTATTTAAGTTATTTTTTATAACTAAATTATATTTTATGTCTCCTTTTGTTTAAATTAAGATGGCACATGTGACTAGAAAGAATTATTATTTTGGTTGTTAGTTTCTTATTTTACATATTACTTTAGCTCCATTAACATGTAGTTGATTTATGATAATAGATTTAAAATATTTCTTTTTTTAACAAACTAAGAAACAAATAAAAATTCAAATTATAAATGAAAAAAACTAAGTATTAGTATATTAATAAAGAATAGAAATATGAAATGATTTTTTGTTGACGATAATTGAAATATTTTTTCTGAGAGAAAATATAAAATAAAATAAAATAATAAATATATAAGTAAATTAAAGTTATAAAAAATGTGATGAGTTTCTCACAGCTTTATCCGATATTATCCAACCGGAGTGAAGATGGATTTAAAAAAAAATATAAATCTCTTTTTAAATGTATATCTATCATGTCTTTTGTAAAGATAAAGATAGAGAAAGTCAAATTTTTCACTCATACCATTATCATGCTTATCTTATATATAAATATTTTTGTTATGTAATTGTTTTAAGAATAAATTGAATAATAGATGATAACATAAGAGTAAATTGAATAAAAATGTATATTAATATTTTAAGATTTATTAAAGTTATATTATTCATTTAATGTAAGAAAATATGTAATTTTTAATAAAACTATGTGCCTATTTTTTATATAATATATTTATATTTTTGCATATTTAAATATAAAAGGATTCAAATTATTACTATTTTTGTTATGAACCTATGAAATCTCAGAACCGACTCGGACTATAGGGCTGGGTAAAATCTTTAATTTTAACAGGAATACTTGTTGCCTTCCAAAAAAAAAAAAACAACAACATTGGAATACTGTTAATAACTGTTGTCCTTTTGTAATCAGTTTGTCCTTATGAAGTTTTTAAGCCTGTCGAAAGACAAATGAAATTGCTTTCTTCAAGTAAAAAAAAAAAAAGAGTAGTTTAACTTTCAAAAACAAAAACAGTCCTGATTTAGTCTTACGTTTTTTTCTTCTTTTGCTGAAAAAATAGGTGGTAAAACAAGGAACATTCCAATATTGTTGGGTACGTAGGGACTTACTAAAAATTTACTACAAATATTTCCGCCTGCTATTAGTCTTGTGTAACTAACTAAAAACATCTCCAATGATGTTAATACAAAAGTAATCCAATTTTTGTCACTTTAAACTGAAATAACTTAATTATTTTTTTCTCTAATAGATATTTCTATTAATAAGTTGTTTAACTTATAAATATTATATTTCTCTTTCATATTCAATACACCATTAAGCAACTCATGAATAATATATAAATAATTCTCTCCACCTTAAAATTGCATATGACACTAATAACCTTAAACAACAATTACCGTCTAACTATACGTAAATATTAATAATACACCATGTGACCATAGCAAGCAACATTACATTGAAGTCGAAAAATACAAGCTCACCCAATTAAAACAACAAATAGAAAGCAATAAAATATCTGTGATCCGAAACAAACCAATAAAAGCAAGCCAAGTCATCAGGCAAATCTTTATTCCATGGCTTACAATCACAATGCATCTTATCTTTCTCTCCCACCACCGCTTTTCATAGTATATGATCCAATCTCATATATGCTACGCTTCTAGCTCCATTCTGCACAATTCTCTCTTATCATCTTTGTTATTACCTCTTTCCAAAGTCCAAATTTTCTAGTTCCACCAAACCAAACCAAACCAAAATGGCAGCAGCCTCAGCCTCATCCATGATATCAACACCAGCCTTATCTCCAACCATCCAAAAGCACCATCATTTGAAGCCATCCAACGTGTGCTTCCAAGGTCTTAGACCCCTCGCAAGGTTCACCAAAGCCTCATCAACCAAAGTGAGCACCACCACCAAAAGGGTTATTCCAAAGGGTGGTGTTAGAGCTGAACTCAACTCAGCCCTTGTGATAAGCCTCAGCACTGGCCTCTCCCTCTTCTTGGGAAGGTTTGTGTTCTTCAACTTCCAAAGGGAGAACGTGGCAAAGCAAGTGCCTGAGCAGAACGGCCTCACACACTTTGAGGCTGGTGATACACGTGCCAAGGAGTATGTCAGCCTCCTCAAATCCAATGACCCTGTTGGATTCAACATTGTTGATGTCTTGGCTTGGGGCTCCATTGGCCATGTTGTTGCTTACTACATCTTGGCCACCACTAGCAATGGCTATGACCCTGCATTCTTTGGCTGATTTAATTTCATCATCATGTTGTTCCAACTGTGTTTCTTGCTTACTTTTTAGTATGTAATGTAATCAATGTCATGATGTATAGGTTCTCTCTAAAGATCCAACAAGTTCAGCATATGCTAATTTGATCACTATTTTCGGCTGCAATTTGGTTTGCTATTATGATTAATGGAAAATGGGACTTCTCTACGTATTGAATTTGGATTCTCTTTATCATGTTCCGCTGTGTTTGTTGCTTTATATTTTTTTTCTTGCTAGTTTGTAATGCGATGTATAGGTTCTCTCTTGTTCAAGCAAGTCCAGCATATGCTAATTTGGTCACTCTTTTGGGCTGCTATTTGGTTTGCTATTGTGATTAATGGAAAATGGGACTTCTCTCTCTCTGTATATATATTGAATTTGAATTCTCTTGATTTTGTTCTGCTGTTTCTGTTTTTTTCTTTTGTTATGGAATGAATTTTGTGATCTTGTGTACAATTATGCGTTTCAGAAATTGGCTGGTGAGATTACGTGATCTTGTTGGCATGTGTTTCTTTGTTGATATCAAAATTATTCATCTTCTTTGGAGCCTTGACTTCATAATTTACTAATTAACAACCTAGCTAAATGTCCTTGTTTAGTTTATGCTAATTAACGTTTTAAATTATGGTTGTGGTGGAAATTTTGTCTTGTATCTTGATATTGTGAGAAATTGTGAACAAATACAATCATAATTACCGTTGAAATCACAGTTGTAAATCGTTTTATAAAACCTTAATTGGTACATGTAAGGGCGAACAATATAGGATTATATGCGTGTTTTTGGCCGAACAAATAAGTTCAGAGATTCTCAGGTGCATCATTGATTATGTGAACTTGATAACAATGATTTGTATGAAATTTATTAAAATTGATTTGATATCAAAATTATCAAAAAGGCCTCCAGAATTGGACGGTCATGGAATCATAGTATTCTCTTGTATCTTACAAGATACACTATCTACCTGAAAACTATCTTGAGATGATGAATTTAAGGATTTAGCAAATGGGTTTGGCTCACATAACTGAACTTTCCCAAATGGGGTGAATGCTACTCAGCTTTTTCAAAAAGATCAGGTGCACCATACATGGAGATAAATGTGTGTAAACTAGCAAAAATGAAAAGTCCTTTTCACCCTCGTGGACTTTTTGAATACATTTTCTAAAAATTTAAGTAATTGATTTTAACTTCTCTAATGCTAATAGAAAAATTTCTTCAAATAAATTCATGTTTTACTCCTCATTTTCCAATAATATTCAGAAATTTCAATTTTCAAAATGATTTAACTTGAAATTGAGTATTTCGCACTGTGAATGCACGATAGCTTTTATATTTATTGGGTTATTAATTAAAATTGCTATTGAAAGACCAAAAGAGGATTCAAGCTAAAATCTAAACAAGGATAATTTTGTTGACTAGAAAAAGAGAACGTTGATCTTATTACGCTTGTACCTCCTCTTTCTCTAGGCTGTACTTGAAAATTTTATAACACTTATTCCAAAAAAAACTTGTTTTCATTTACAGAGAGAATAAACTCCGAGCAGTTGTTGCTCAGAAAGGAGAGGAACGATAGAAACATGCCCTATTTCGTGTTCCCCAAACTAACAGCTGTATATGAACCAAAATTATGTCTACACTGTTCCTCATTTGCTTCAGTGATTTCCTTCTTAGGGTGTTCAGCTTCATTATTATAAGCATTAGGATAGTCATTATTCTGTACAAAATTGAAACATCATAAAAGATATCAAAGCAACCTACATATATAAACTGCACACGCCAGTTGCAGCTAAATAATTTGTAGAATCACATTAAAGGGAAATTGCTAATGGTTTATATTGATTGAAATCCCAAAGTATAACAGAACAAATACAAGTCTCCGCTTAGGAATTTAGAAAGAACACGAAAGGAAACTAAATGACACAGGATTCAGTGTCCCTCACATTGAGAGAACTGCCTCGGTCACAACTCACAAATTTCAAAGCAAATGTATCCACCAGTTTTCCTAACTTCCTTTGTACAAAAACAGTTCCCCCACTTCCTTCCCTCTAAGGCTAATGATAATGATGTGAACTATTCCTATCTGAAATGGAATTGTATTACTGTGCATATGATGAAGGAATTACAAGAAAATAAGGGCCAAGCCCCCAAGCCAGAGACACACCTTTAGGTTCCTATCAACAATAATCTCAGAACATACCCCTCACTTATTCTCTCTCCCCCTATATATCAGATTCTACCTCCTTTTCTCTTTCTATAACTAATTCCTCCCTCCCCCCCAATAGTGATTCCTGTGAGATTGTGCTAACCTTTAGGCACTTGGGCCTTTGGCCTCCTAGTGTAGACCTTAAGAGGTTTCTCAATTGTAGACTGTCCAAGAACCATAGGAACTGGGTTCCCATCAATATCACCCTCTCTAATTTCTGCATTTTCCTCAACGCAGAGAGAAGGGAGCTTCTCTTTGATCGTTTCTGTCTCTGATGCCTCCCAAGTAGCCTCCCCTACCAGTTGAGCTTCAGCAATTGTCTTGCCATTTCGCTCCCCTTCTCTAGTTGCTAGTACTGCTTCAGGAGCAACTGGTTCTTCTTCATCTGCCTGCATGTCAGGGGCCCTTGAGTTCAACTCTCAACAATAGCACCAAATGAGAGCAATTGTTCCTATCTAAAAAGCAATTGTATTACTGTGTATAGAAGACAAAGGAATTACAAGAAATGAAAAAAATAAGGGCCAAGCCCCAAGCCAGAGACACGCCTCTAGGCTCCAATCAACAATAATCTCAAAACATAATCCCCCCCTCCCAAAATGAAATTATTCTCTCCCCACCTATATATCAGATTCTATCTCCCTTTCTCTTTCTATAACCAACTCCTCTCTTCCCCCCGATAGTGATTCCGTAATGTTGTGATACTTTAGGCACTTGGGTCTCCTACAGTCCTAGTGTAGACCTTAAGATGTTTCTCACTAGTAGGCTATCCAAGAACCATAGGAAATGGGTTTCCATTAGACAATCACCCTTAATTAAAACCCTTTAGGACTAGAACTATAAACCATCAACTATAAGATCATTATTAAACAGAAACAAAAAAAAGATAAATAAAAATTATCAATTAAATATTTTGGACAGACTAAGGAATACTAATTTTAATGGACTAATAATGAGATGTGTAAATCAACATACACTTTTAGTGGGATCATGAGCTGACATAACTTCATGCATCTTGCGCATAAGCATTTCTTCTTCAACCTAAAAATCAAAACTTCAAAATTTACAGAATTGTGGATATAGATGAATTTGGGTTCAATTTGAAGGTCATCAAAGAAAGTTCATATGAAGTTAATCATGTCTTCAAATATTAACACTCCAGTCATCACACCATCAAATAAGAGGGGGGATCTAACTTGAAAGTAGGCAGAGTGACTAACACTTTTTTTTTTTTTTAAGTTTGTTTGACCAAATAAGCATTTCAGTAAGAAATGAAACAGAAATACCACAAATAGTGTCATATTGGAATGCGGCTTTCCACCGAGGCATCAAAAAGTGTGTCATAAACATACATTAGGAAGATAAATCATATAAAGAGCCGATAACATCATTTCAATGATCAATGGGAAAGAGAATGTGTTGTTGCAACTTGCAAGAGATTTAAATAAGATATCAAATGAACTAGATCTGTAAGATAATTTTACAATGAGAAATCAATATCAAAATGCAAAGACAAAGTAGCCATCAACAGGGCTATATAAGCATGACATGTAGAAGATGAATTGTTGATATATTTGGAGCAATAGATTGAAATCAAATGAGCTAGAATCACGTTAATATATACAACTACAAAATAAAATATACAACTACAGCCAGAAACTAGTAGCAAATTCCCAATTGAAAGTACATTTCATCACATATCAAATTGCTTTTCTACTACCTAAACCCTCCAAAATAAAGAATGCAATTTCTATTAATCAGACAAGCAAAATGAATAACAGCGCCTTCCATTATCAACTCCAAGCAAATGGAGATAAAGTCTCGAAAGACAAATAAAGCCCCAAAATAATTTTTCCACAATCAAGCGATGCAAAACTGCAAACCCTAAAAAACCAAATGGCAAATTGGGAAATCCAAAACAGTGGACTGGTGTAAAAACCTGAAGTTTCCGCAATTCATGGAACATGGATCTATATGCTTGCATAAGGACCTCATTCTGCCTGTCCATGTGCCTGTTCAGCAGAAACATAGAATATGAAGAGCAGTTCAAGTACAATAAGCAGAAGAAGAATCGAAGCATTGGGTTGAAGAAATGTACTTCAATAACTCCCCAGTGCATCTTGTGTCAAAATTACGAAATTCCATGTCGATCCAATCTGAAAAGGGGCACCTGGGAATGCAGAACCACACAGTCACACACCTTCAGTGATCTTCTAAAGAAGCAAATTTACCAACCTTGAAATCTGCAACAACAAAGGCCAAAATTGAATTTGAGCAAAAACTTGTCTTAATAAACACTGTTCATTCCCCCATAGATCATAAAATTACCTCAATTTCAAGTAAATTTGTATTTGTTGAATTCTAGTGAGTGCAGTTATCGCTTATGATGCGTTGGAGCGTCTCTCCGTGAGTATTTGTTGAAGAAACTCTTCCTCTTCTGTAACTCATATATATACTCTATCCCACACTTAAAATTGGGCTCTATTGGACCTTCTTCGTTCATTAAGAAAATTTAAAAATCAGGTAGACTCCTTTAACGATATTCTTCTTATATGATAAGATAGTGCAATATTATAGAAAGATAATTGAAATAAATCATTTGAATAATATTAAACTGTTAATAATAATACAATATGTAAATATTTATGAGCCTTAAGGTTTCTCTCTTAATTCCCGAAACTTAACTCACTTAAACTTTTGATAATAAAAAAATACAATACATTATTATTTCATTTTAAATATTATACAATTTGATTATTTCTTTCCAAAATTAATTTTTATGCATAAAAAGTTAAATTAGTTGCAAAATTACCTTGTTTAAGGACTACATACCTTTTGAATTCTTGCAATTAGTATTATTTTGCCTTTCGTTCTTTTATATATATATATATATATATATATATATATATATATATATATATATATATATATATATATATATTAATTAGTTTTATCCGTATAACACTTTAGATGAAGTTTTTTCATTATCCAAAACACTATATAAAATGATTTAAGAACTAAAAATAAAAAATAATTTTACAAGAAAAAAATACTAAATTATAAGGATTAAAATGATATTTAAATCCATTTTTATATGTTTACTTGAGTTAATCAATATTACTCTTACTTTGAGATAAAATTTTGACTATTATATATAAGATAAGATAAAATTAAGATTTAAATATCTTAACGGAATATTACAAGATCTTTTATTTATATAAAAAAAATCTTTTAAAATCCTAATTGAATATATTCTATAAAACTTTATAAAAAATAGGAGTTAAACAAAGATAAGAAAATAAAAAAGATAATGGAGTATATGTCCTTAAAAATCTTTTAATACCCAAGAAAGATATTCAGATGATATGAATGATATCAATTTATGGAGTATATTCAATTGGGGACCAAGTAGGATTGCCATATTCTTTTAACATTCATAGATTTGAGCATTGCAAACCACAGCATGTATTCAATTAAAATCTTTTTAACATTGCATACCACAACATACATTCATAGATTGAACACAGAAGTAAAAGCCAAGTAGGATTACCATATTCTTCTATATATAAGAGCATCATCCATATCATCAGGATCCAACTCCAAAGGTGGAAGGCAGTACGAATCCCTTTCAAAGGCTGAGCACAAAAAAATATGGATGATGCTCTTATAGAAGAATAAGTAATCGTACTTGGCTTTTACTTTAGTGTTCAATCTACCAATGCATGCTGTGGTATGCAATGCAATTTAGAATCAGTCACCTTCTAATTTTAACACCAAGTGAATCATATATGTATGCATTAGACTTTAACTCCACAGTTACAAGTAAAATGCGGTCTTGAATCTTATGATTAGATTTTGTATGTGTGATATATTGACATGTATGTTCACAAGTGAAGTAAATTATTTGCAGCACTCTTCTTGTATTAGAAATTTAGAATATAATGAAGAGAGAATTGTCATTAGAAACTTTTGACAAAAAAGATTTCTTGTGAAATGAGTTGATATAAAATACATCTGAATATATTCCTATTCAATCTTTTGGTGAATTAAATTTGGAGGTCCCTGTCTATCTTGTTCATGGTTACTTTTATTTGACCACGTTGATAAAATTCCTAACCACATTTTCCCTCCTGCAGGTATGATATGGAAGAAACATTTTGAGCTGATATAAAAAAGATGTTATCTTTTTTACCCCTTTTTTACTTTAGGTTTGTGTTGGTTACATGTATTTGAAGCTGAGGGATGCTTTGAGAACAACCATTGAATATGAACTGTTTCATTTTGTCATATACAATAAAAAAGTACCATGCTTAAGCACTTGTTGAAGCATTTAATAATCAATCCACTATTAAGTTGATATTAATTTAAGCACTTGTTTGATCAGAAACTTTTAACTGTTTGCTTCCCTTTTGTCCAACATTTGCTCTATCTTCCATTTTCCCTTTTCTTGTGGCTTTAGGTTCCTGATCCCCCTCTCCTACATTCCATGGGTAGGGAAACTAGTTGAGTTATCTATGAATAACTGCTGGAGTAAAAAATTGCCTGACCAAGTGGAAACTACTGTGCAACAGAACGAGTTGATCCCACCGTCTTGAACCATCAAGTCTCATTTTGCTTTCTTTATCTCTAGCTACCTTTGCATAATACCTTCACTTTTTATGAATTTCTAGTTTTTGTCATAAATTAAACATCAGATCTTGTGCACAAGCTGTAACATCCCAATTTTAGTAAACTAGATTAAAAAGGATTGTTATTTATAAATAAATAGAGTTTTAAAAAAAATGATGAGATTTTGTAAATAAATAAATAAGGAGATATAATTGTTAATTAAAATAATGATTTGAGAGAAAATAAAAAGAGTATTTTATTTATTTGTTTGATAGAGAATAAAATAAAGTTTGCTTTTATAAAATAATAAATAAATAAATAGAGTAAACCTAGCTATAAATAGCGTTAGGTCAGTTTTCACACTGACGGTGCCTCTTCTTTTCCTCATTTTCGTTTTTCTCCTTCTCCTCTCAAAACCCTTTCTTTTTCTCGCAGTTCTACTGGAGCAGTCGGAGGAAAAACTGGAGAAATTTTAGGGAACCGCTAGAGATGACGCTATCGCTATGGGAAGACACGTGAATCCGCTTAGAGGTAAGGGATGAGTTATTCATAATTGGGGGTTAGTGAGAACATGCGTAGGGATCCTTAGAGAACTAAATTTGGGTTTATTTTGGGATGCTTATTGAATTATAATTTTTCTTTATGATTATGAATGCAATATTATTGTGTTCTATGTACCAATTGATATCCTGGAGAATTGATTGATAAACTTGAGTGCTCTTGATGTCTTTGTGTTTAACCCATGATTTTGATTAATTGATTTTGATACAAGTGTGAGAAACTATTTTAGAGGTTTTACATCCTATGTTGTGATAAAATCTTTTGTATAAATTGTTATGTTGAGGTTATGAAATGATGATTCAAACTGTGAGTATGTGATAAATTGAACATGTGATGGATGATGAAATACATGTGTATTGAGATTAGATGTGTGTATTGAGTTATGAACTATGAACTGTGCAATCACACAATTATAAGACCATTTAAGGGCGACGAGTATTGTGATGGGATCCACTATGAGAACCCAACGAGTTAAAATGATTTTGAAAACAAGCGAGTAAATGTGTGTATTGCATAGTTCATAGGTAAAGTGTATATGATTCATGAGGTGTGATAACATGTTAAATTGAGATTATACCATTGTGATTGAGATTAAGTGTATGTGATAAATTGAGTATATATATGTTTGAGATATATATGTGCATTGAGTTGTGAACTATGAATTGTACAATCACACGATCATAAGTCCCTTCAAGGGCGATGAGTTGATGTTAAGTCCCTTTTAGGGCGACGAGTTGATGCTAAGTCCCTTTTTGGGCGACGAGTTAATGATAAGACCCTTAAAGGGCGACGAGTTAAAATTATTTTGAGAACAATTGAGGAGTCGTGTGTTTTGTACAGTTCATAGATAGAGTCTGTGTGTTAAAATGTTTTCTGGGTTGGACCTGAATCAGGAGGGAGAGGCCCTGACGGACTCTTTGGAGTGTAGGCCTTGGGGGTCACACGGTTTGAGTGTTCCTTTAAGCCTATTTTGATCCCATATGGTTGGAGCATTCTCGCAAAACAGTGTGACCCTGACTGGTCTCCCTATGATATTACCTAGTGAAAGTGACTTGACTTGCTAGTGTGTGGTTTGTCTTGTCATGTACTCCTAGGCGTCCGACGAGGTTTTTTACTGACATGGTACCACATTGCATATAGGCTTGAGTCTTAGCATAACTGTTGCATACGCTTGCTAATTGTTTATTATGAAATTGATGTGTTATTATGTCTTGATCGGAGTGTGTGGTTCCTGTGTATTGTGATTGATGATTGAAAAGTGTGATTGATGAATGACAAGGTGATGAAATAGTGTGAGATATGCTAAGTAAATTGTATTTGGCTACTATATGTTGTGTTGTTTCTCTCTAGTAGTTAGAAATGTGATAACTCACTCCCGGTTTGCTGTTTGTGTTTGAATCCTGTGATGATCTTGAACTTTGTGTTCGGGGGAACAGATGAATAGGTGGATGACTATGAAGAACCTCATGCTAGAGGAAACGGGAACACCACGCTCTGATAGGATGTGACATTATGATATAGGTTCTATATTAATTGTATGAAACTTAGATGACCTTCTTTGAGCCGAGATGACTTTATTATTTATTTGAACAAGTTTGAATATGATATAGAAGAAAGTGAATGTGAGCCTTTTACCCATTTGAAAGGCTTGTATTTTAAAATGTTTTAAAAATACTTTTAATTAATATTTGAATTTTTACTCCTTTATTAATATATATGTGAGGGGTAGAGGGTGTCACACAAACAACGTGGAACTATTGTAATGTAGTTTTAACAGACTTTTGTGTTATCCCGCACTAATGAGTTTATGTCAAGCTTCCAGAACTTAAGAAGAGACAAAAAAACAAAACACACGCACACAAAAGGAAGCAATTCCAATTGTACTCTGTCCAATATGACATTTTTTGAATTCCAACTTTTATATAGAATAATCAGTAGATTAGATGGGGAGGATGGTTAAGAGAGTAGAACACTAAAGCGAGAGAAGACACTTATTTTTTTTTTCAAGAAATGAGAAAAACGAGCAAGGGTTAAGTAGGAATACAATCTATTTTTTTTTTCGCTTCTATACCTAAAATGTAAATCATTTGCTATTAAGAAAGATATTTATAAAAAACTAAATTGAAAAAGTAAATACATTAGAAGGACTAAAATTAAATAACAAAAGACAATAAATTTTTTTTTATTACAGAACACAAAAATAATTTATTAAGGATTTAAAACAAAATTTCTTAATTAATCAACATGAAAAACATTTAAAGTCTTGGAATTAATTATCACCTCAAAATTTGTGAAAACTAGTTTACAACAATTTAATTTCTTAAAAAGAAATTTTTTTATGATACTATTAAAATTTAAATATAATCAAATATGGTCAGCACAGTTATATATTTTTTAAAAATTACAAAAATGCTTATGGCAAATTTTTATTTATCATCACAATTTTATAATTTTTTAAAGAAAATTATTGATTATTGTTATTACTACTATTATTGTAACTTTTTGTTTATATATTATTCTTCTAGTATATAATGTAATGTAATCATTCTATTAGTATATAATTTTGTTAATATTTAATTAATGTGACAGAATTATAATTGTATTAGTACATGCAATAGAATAATGTAGAATAAATATAATTGATTAAATTGAGAATTAATTATATGCTAATAAATATATTTTCTTATCTTTATTGCATTATTACAATAAAAGAAATTATTGTATAGATTTAGTTGCTAACTTTACTATTTTTAATAGCAATTCTTTTTGGTGGGACGTTGTCCCCTCTCTTTGTTCTCATTAGTATGCGTGAAATTTTAATGGGCAACCTCGGTACAAGTTTTCTTAACATCGGTCTTGACTTTGTCGTCCTTGATGTTTTGTTCATCCTTCTTTTTATTCAATCAAACTAGTAAGATACTTACATGGACGAACATTTTCCAATAAAATGAAGCAAAAAAATTTATAAGAGCAAAGACTTCATGCATAATTTATTATAAAATTTTACATTATCTTACAAATTTAGCTGATTCCCAGCCGTGATGAGTTGATTAGTTGCTACAAACCTCTTCTTGCAACATATTACACACTTAGTTTTATACGGAAGAAAAGACTAAACAAGTTTTACTTTCAAATCGAACATAACTTCACTAACAAGTAATATAACCAACCTGAAAGGTCTCCATTATTATTTTATATTTCACACTACTAGAAAATAAACTTTTTATATTAGTTATTAACGACTTTTAACATCGGTTATCAATTGATGTTAAAATTACTGGCATTAAAGTATTAACATTAACATCGATTGTTTAAAAATCGATGTTGTTTTAACAAAAAATAATATTAGTTTTTATAAAAATCAATGTTGTTGTTCTCTTCTCACCAACATCGATTTTAAAAAAAATTGATGTTGTTAGTAAACAACAGAAATCGATGTTGTTTTTTGCTAAAATAACATCAGTTTTTTTTCTTCCAAAAACCGATATTGTTATTTACTGACAATATTGATTTTTCTAGAAATTGATGTTGTTTTTTTGGATTTTTTTAAATATCCTATCTGTTTTTCAATTACCAACCTGTACTTATTCATATCATAACTTATTATTCAAAGTTGTAAAAAAACTCATAAAATAAGCCAGGCACCAAAAGTTATAAACAAAGTACATCATGCACCAAGAATAATTATAAACATTAATAAACAAAATATACCACAAATGCGTTCAAGATGTTCCAATATTTCTCACAAAATATATCACCAAGACTTATAAACAAAAATTTACAGATTGATAATAGTAGAGTAGTAATGTACTTTAATTACAAAAAAATCCAAAATAAACACAAAGTTAGAAGTTGCATTGGAAACTCGAATATAATTTGAGTTCTAGCTTGCAAATTCTGTGATTGTGCAAAATTCCTCTATCCATTTCCAATTTTTGTAGTCTTCCTCCAATGATTATAAACTATCCTACACTCCGTAGTCCCTTCCAAGTTCAAATGGGTGACTCTTACAACTTTTATAAATGAGTACATGATATTCAACACATCCTGAAATTAACATGAAATTCATATTAGATATGTATATGATTTTAAAACCTGACATACAAAGGAGTGCTTAATTACTCATCAAACTACTACAAGTCACTCTGTACTCAATCACCAGGACTTTAAAAGTGACTGAGTTAGGAACTTGGTGATACAAGGAGTATTATTTAGGGTCAACTTTTGGTTCAGACCTGCTTTTGAAGATGGTGAGGAGGAAAATACTCTGTCCAAAATGGGTCAAGGTCACTTGATGATTTTCAGTGAGCTCATAGTAAAGCTGGGCTCACCAGATCTTGGTTGTATGTAACTGAGTGCATGTTGCTACTAGAGTGTAGCAGATACCAAGTATGCACTAGTTCTTCCTTCCATCTTACAACAAATGACCTATTGACTTACCATAAGGCTACATTTAACAAGCAAAACAATATAAGCAAATGTGATATATTATGTCATGTTTATTTGAGAATAGTCTTGAAATTTCTAACATGAACAATGTTGAACATTTCCTATACTTTTTTTTTGTTAATCTTCATCATTGTGTTAGCCATTTCCTTTCAGTTCTGTTGATCTTCATCCATCGTTTTTAAACTCCATTTACAATATAAACATGACATTAAGTAGATTTTGTTAAATTATCTAAATCCACTAACTGATTCATGCATAAACTGACTACACCATGCTTATCAAGGAACTAGAACCATGCAAACAAACAATAATGAGGCCTACACTGTCGAAAACAACCAAAACCAGAACCATGAAAACAACCAAAACACCAATAAATCTGCAAAACAAACAGAATAGACAATGATTTCACTGAAAATTTCTGGGTGCTCTTGTTATGGAGGAACCAGAACCATGCAACATTTCCTCTCATATTTCCTCAGATATTTTACCAGAACCAGAAACAGAATTGTGCCACCAAAGCTTATTTTCTAGTAGTGTGTACATGAAGTTACTACCATATACATAACCCACAAGGCCACAACTATATACAAAAGGATGCACTATCATAGCTTAAAAACACAAGTATAATTTAACTTCGATGTGCATAACCGCAAACCAAGCAAAAATAAAAATAAAAAACAACAACACTACCATAACTTACGAACACAAGCTTCATTAGAGAATCACAAATTCACCTCACGAGGGTTTAGTAGCATTTAGCACCATTATCAATTTCAGAGAACACATTTTCAAACACAAAGCAAAGGCGTTGCTCAGATAGGGCTAACCTGAGGAGGAAGTCGCGAGGGAACAGGCCATGAAACTAAACAGGGCTTCAAGTTGCGAGGTATCAAGAAGATAAAATGATGATGGCATTGTCGCAGAACACGTGTGAGGTGGTGACGGTGTCGCAGCAAAACGTGGGGGATGATAGCGAGTCAGAGTTGTGAAGGAAAGGACCGTAGTGAGGTCAAAGGGTAAGAGTGAGAGTAGAGTTGAAGTGCCAGAAGTGTGAAAAAATAATTTAAATAAGATAATAAAACGTTAATTTTTTCTAAAAACCGATGTTAACGTGACTTTGTTAACATCGGTTTTTGGAAAAACTAATGTTAATGAAGTCATGTTAACATCAGTTACTGAAAAACTGATGTTAACCAACTCATGTTAGTATCAATTTCTGGAAAATCAATGTTAACAAACTCACATTAACATTGGTTTTTCGGAAAACCGATGTTAATGAAATCACGTTATTTAGATTATGCCACCGCATTTTCGTTTACATTGATTTTCTATAAAACCAATGTTATTCTAACAATGTTAAAAGTAAATTTTTTAGTAGTGCCAAGTCCTTTTCACTACTAGATTTCATTCTTTGCCTCAAGTCATCTACCCATATATGAAACAAAACAAGATAATGAAACAAAAAATATAAATAGAAAGGTTTATAAGTGCAATATATTGATTATTGATTCATTGAAAGTTAAGGGAAGTGGGGGAATGAAATTAGAAAAAGATAACATTACAAACACTGTAGAAAATGATGCAATCAAACTAAATTGAATATTGAACATACCTCATCAAAAGTTGAAAACGTACACCACAGGGACTTCTCAAAGATCTAATATCATTAGAAAAATTGCCTAAATGACTCGAGCAAATGTGAAAAACTCTACCATACTTTTTTATCATCAGAATTTATGAAAACCTGCAAAAGAATTGCTATCGTTGCTTTTTTCAATTGCAAATATTATCACATATGACAATATGTGCCATTTATAACAAAGTCCCAAGGTCATAATCTGGGTATGGTAAACATTATCTTGTCATTCATGTGTGTCAATATTTCTTCCTCTTGGGATAAAATAACATTCAAATTAATGAGGAAGCATAAGAAACACAAATGCATCTTTTTACCAAGAACTTGCCAAGGTTATTAAACCAGAAATGACATTATTTACTCATTTATAAACCATTCAACCTATTGAGGATTAAAGAAAACACCAAATTACAATAACAACACCCAACAACATCTCAGCTTTCATCAAATTACCATATTCTTACTTTTTTTTTAATTTTCCTACACTAACTCCCTTTAAGTTTAAAAACATTACACTAACACCCCCTTATATGGTTGAAAACGTTACACCAAACACCCCCTCAAATCTTACATTAGTACCTCTTACAAGGAAGGTGAATGTAACAGTTAAAAAAGAAAAAAGTGTTTGTATAATTACTCGAAACCTCAGGAAATTTTGCTGTAATTACGTTGGATTTTCAAATATTTAATTTGCATCAAGAAAGGGGAAATTTTCCTATAAAAGTGGGTTGTTTCCAAGAAAATATCTCAGACAAGTCTTTCTCAAAAGCACCAACATGCTCCAATGAAAGCATATATCGAACCCAAAGAGCTCCAACCCAAGGGCAGTTCTTAGTTGCCCTAGAGTAAACATTTCTGACAATATTACCAACCTAGAGAAAGAAGCAAAAGGGAGAAAACTCTAGATTAGAAATTTGGACATAGGATTTGGATGTTGTGATGCGACAATGCTAATACAACAAAAACTTTATCCTACAAAGTGAGGTTGGCTAACATAGATCACATGATGCCATACCAACTCTCAAGGATATTAATTACCATAAGATGTGATAAAGACAATAATAAAGGCAAAATTTAAAACCTTTGAAGTGTGCCCAAATTGCGAGTATAATCCAGCCAAAGAACAACTCGTTCATATAGAACTTGAATTCTATTTGGCATTCTAGAAGACTGCTCAAATTAATCTCTTTACTAAAAAGAGTTACATATACTAAAGAACAATAGATAAATAAAATTCTAGGAATCTATCTCTTACAAGTAAATAGTCATATTTTGACTTGGAGACATACCATGTTCTATTGTAGTCTTTCTGAACCATAAATATTCAGGCTAAAAATTCATTCTTCAAGATGACAACATACATTATACATCTCCAAGGCCTTTTGGTATGAAGACACAACATCATCAGGATAGATATCAACCAAGTCAATGGATTCAAGATCTTGAAGACTTCCTTGTTCCACCTCCCAAGTTTGATAGGCCATATTTGTTGAACGCATACCAGCAAGGGGAACAAACAACTGGCGATGGAATAAACTACAAATGCATTGAACTTACTTTTCTTTGGCCTGCAAAGATAGAAGAAAACTTAATGTACTACTGAAATAACAACCTGCATAATGCCACCAAAAGCTTGAATAAGCCAAGTTCTTTTTATAAATGTTGAAAGTTAATCTCTAAATCAAGTTTCTCTTTGGCTGCTGGATTTTCGTTGTTATATAATAATTCTCTTCAAGACTTCAATTGATCAAAATTAAACTACACTCTCAATTGAATTTTCACATTTAGCTTAGGCCATTTTGTGCATTCATTGGACTACCTCAGCAATAACATTTTTCCCTACAACTATATTCAATTGTATCTGCCAGGGTTGGATTCAGTACACTCAAACACCTTAAGGGATCCTTTGCAAATTCCAAGTGGGCCTATTACAAGAGCAATGACCAAGAGATTCATGAAATACAATAAATAACAATAAAAAATACAATAAATAACACTAAAAGGGTTGAATAGTGTCATTGATAAACTTTTAGTATCTTTTTAATTGGAAGTGATTTTTAAATAACAAACTATTACACAAGGGCTATTGTCTAGTGAGTTGTTTTTTTTTTTACACAGTAAAAGATTGTCATCTAGAGATTTATAGATGGTAGTTTTTAATGAAAAACTTGTTGCAAAGATGTGATAGTAATATTCCTAAAAAATACTTATGATACACTAAAGAAGAAAAGTAGAATCACTTAATTTTATATTGGTTTACTCGATCTTGAGCTACGTCCAATTTCCCTTTATTGACTAGTAAAAGGTTTCACTAATCAAACTAATTACAACAAGTATTCTATCTTGTCACTTTTGACTTACAAGTATTCTTTAGGCTACTACTGACACAATTCTTAATCTCTCTTGTGAATGTATATCATGCAGGTTTTTGATGATGCCAAAGTGTTTACTTGATGAGCACAAATTGAATCAAGTTAGCAAACAAGATCAAGAAAATCTAAGAACTTAGTCAATTTGTTAAAAGAATCTCAAATTTTGATTGCTATAGTTTGGCCTCAAAATCTTTTATCAAAATTTCTTTTTATTAAATTTAAAATCAGTTCAGAAAATTTCCTTTTGAATTGGTAATCGATTACCAAAGAGTTTGTGAAAATGGCTTTTTGAAAATTTGAATTGATGAACTAACGACACAAAATTATTTGAATTTTGATATATGTAATCGATTAAAATAGCCATGTAAGTGATTACTAGTGAATATATTTTAGAAAAACTATTGAGAAGTCATAACTCTTCAAAATATAACTATGTAATCGATTACCAAAATGATGTAATCGATTATTAGTGAAGAAATTTCATAAAAAGCTTTTGAAAAGATATATCTCTTCAAACTATTTTTGAACAGGCACAATGGGCCTATATATATGTGTGTATGTCCTTACTTCGAAAAACATGAGAGATTTCTCAGGGAACTTAATTGTCAAAATCTCTCTAAACAACTTTGGCCAAACTCTTACAAATTATTGAGAATTCTTCTAGGAACTTCAATTTGTATCATTTACTCTAAAAGAGAGATTTTGTTCTGTGCATCTCAAAAACTCAGTTGTAATCTAGAGATTGTTTGTCCCAAGGTGTGTTCAAAGATTGTAAAGGATTTATAAGGATAGTGGAAAATCTCCAGTGGGTTACTTGAGGACTGAACATAGGTACGGGAAGTGACCAAACCAGTATAAATCGAGTTTGTAATTTTCTCTTCCCTTATGTCATTTATTTTATTGCAACTGATTTTGTCTTGCACGTTTAAAGAATATTGATTAATTTATTTATTGCTTCTTCTTCTGCATTCTGAACCTATCATATATCATTTAAAAGGGGTTTAAATTTTGTTAGTCAGAAAATTTTTAAAACTTAATTCACTCCCCTCTTAAGTTATTGAGGTCACTTGTTCAACATCTCCTTGAATCTAAGACACCCAAATATTATTTTATTACTAAGCCACTTTTGGTTTTCTCAAACTATTGTTTAAAATAGAATCAAAGATTTCAACACTCAAAAAGTGTGTTTATAATGAAAATCATAATCTTAGAATTGAACTTTGCTAGGCAAAGAATAAAACTCTCTAAGTCCAGTGTTTTTCTTGAATTGATATCCTTTTCTATTTGAGTTCTTGACTTAATCACCTTTTGCTTCTTTTTTCATATTCCTGATCGTTGAAAAGAGTTGCCTTTTATAGCTGTTGGAAGAGTAGATATTCCCTGGGATCAACGCATTCAATATTTGACCGTTGTTAGTATTATGGTAGTTTAATAGCTGGAGGTGCAAATATTTTTAAATAAGGATAACTCTTCATGTTTCTAGTAGTAAATTGATCTAGAAAAAATCCTAACTAAGTTTGTCTCTTCATGTTAGTTTAAATAAGGTAATAATAAGGAACAATCTAAAGTAGACAAATAGAAAGATCAAATCCATTCTTTTATTGGACTACACTTATGAAGGAAAAAAATGTATGCAAGTGTTTAAAAGTCCTTCTGGACACGTGATAAAAGCATAAGGGGTGATCCACTAGTTTTCAAAGTTTGTTCTATTAGTAGTGTGTTGGACATTCGATAAAACAATAGTACTTAATTATATAGAGAGCGACAATCATAAGCAAAACTTGAGGTATAGAGAAAGTTATTACCATAATGCTTCCATGTGATGTGTCCTGTACTCTTACATGTAAATCATTAGTAATCATAAATTTATATTATTGTTATTTATCAAAACAAAAGCACACGAATGGATCATCCAATTCTAATAATTCAAGAAAACATTAAATGGACTTGTTCAAGACATTTGGGCTAAGCATTATTATGTCCAACCTGAATTTGAGCCTAATTAATCATGTTTTTCAACTAACTTAGGCTAAAGATGGAGCTATAAAAAGAGATTTGGGCCAAAGACATTTAGATTACGGAGCTTGGGCTATCAACTATACATGGGTTGGTTGAGTTTAAGCTTAATTATGTTAATTTGGGTTGAAAGGGTGTTTTTATGGTCAACAAATGTGTTTGGACGAATTTCTGAGTTTAAAAAGAGTCTTTTCAACTTTGGGATAATAATTCTAATCAGTTGTTACATATTAAACAAGCTTATTAGTGTGAGTTATTGAGTTTTTTCATTTGGCTAGTTAATGCGTTGTTACATAGGGATTTAATGTATAGTAATTACTTAGGTCAACACTTAGACTATATAAATGCAAAACTCAGTGTATCGAGCACCAAGTTGAATGAAACAAATATTCTAAATAATTTAGATTTGTGAGAGTTTTTCTCTTTGGTTTTTTTTAGAATTTTTCTAACTTATGAAGGCTTGATCATCCTTGTGGCATATCTAACACTTAGGATCCTTGTTTCTTGTACTCAAAGATTCGAGTGGATCACTAAACCTAATTGTTAGCTTTATTGGGAAGGGTGTAAACTCAAGTGCTCGTGGGTTCAAAGGTTCTAAGCCTTGTTGGGTTCACATCAAGTTAACAAGCTAAACCAGAACAATTTGGTAAATGCCAAAAGTTAATCTCCAAATCAAGTTTCTCTTTGGTTGCTGGATTTTCTTTGTTCTTTAAATCCGTTCAACAAACCAAAATTAAACTATGCTCTCAAGTCTCAACTAAATTTTCACATTCAGCTCTGGCCATTTTTGTGCATTCAAGGTACTACCTCAGGAATAAAACTTATTTTTGCTGCAACTATGTTGCTCTATCCTCAATATTATCAGGCAAGTAATACATCGAGTTTCTAATAAATGCAAAAAAAAAAAAAAGCTTTGTCTACAATAGTAATGTAAAGGATATATACCTAAGTAATCAACATCCTCGCTTTGTTTTGACAGATAATTTCATAAAAAAAATACTTAACTACATGCAATGCTTGGGGCATAAAGTAAAACATTGTATTAACATGTAAAAAGTAAAAACTAATACTGGTATTTTGTTTAGTACAGTCGTGTCAAGATAAATGTATGATAAATTTACAAATGTTCAGAGTTGTGCATCAGTATCATCAATGGCTAAAAGTATAGCATGCTCATATTGCCTGTATGCTTCCCATATTTTAGTATACCTTCAGCAACATGCAAACTAACTGCATTAAGGGCACTCTCAAACAAATCCCTTGCCTTGGAAATACCAGTAGGTGAACATTAGGGTGCCATTGGATCAGAGTCTTGTACAAAATTAATGTAGTCACACCAAAGAAAGACAAACTGAAATCAAAGATAATGCGACGACAATTGTGCAAAACCTTAAAAGAAATAATTTGGTTATGAATTTTGGTTCTCCTAACACATTAAATAATTTTATAAGAGTAATGCAATATCTTTACTACAGTTAAAAAATTTTTAACTCGGGAAAATCATATTCTTACTTCCTCCAAAGGAAAGCTTTTGTGCGAAACTAACTAAAAAACGTTATCAAAAATGATATTTTTTTAAAGTAGGTACCAAACATGAGAAACAAAGTTTCCTACTCTAAGATTCTTTGGAACTTAAAAATTTCTCCAGTACCAAATATCTTCTTGAATATCCTATGCTATCTTCTTAACTAGGAAAAGACAAACAAAATGAATTGAAATGTAATAAGTAATAATCTAATAAAAGTAATGTGATATTTTTAGGATAGTTAAAAAATTAACTCAAAAAAGTTAGATTGCCACCTTTCTAACAGAAAAGCTTTTTGGAAAACTACCTAATTTTTTTCCCCCATAAAACCTCCTTTCCCATCAATGTTATATTTGAAAGTAGATGTCAAACATGAAAAACTAAGTTTCTCATTCTAAGATTCACATGAAATTAAAAAAAATTCCCTTATCAAACACCCCTTTTAAGTATTCTATCTTATCTTCTTAACTAGGAAAAGACAAAAAAAAGAATTGAAATATAATAAGTAACATATATAACCAACCAAATAATCAAACACCCCTCGTTGGTAAAGCTTGAGAATTCTAGAGGAAGCATCAGTCTGCATGGTAAAGAAAGCGAAAGTAGGTCAAGAAAGAAATCATGCCTAATAGGAGTGGAAAAAGAAAAGAAAATCAAGATAAAGATGAATGGAGTGAAGGACCAATTGAGAGAAAGCTCATCATTGATCCATTGGCGCCACATTGCAAGGCTCAAAGGAAAGAGTTCACTCGTATTTTCCTAGGCTCTTGGTAGTTCATCAACATCACCTATTCTCCTCAGAAGCGTTATATACTGAAAAGATAAGGAGGTGTAATAATTTTTTATTAAAAGCTTTGATTAACTCCTTAGTAGTTGTTTGAACGTTTTTCTATCAAACAACTATTGGTCGACGAAATATGAACCAAAAGCTTAGTCTTGATATACCTCAGAACAATACTTTTTTGTTACCACGAGATATATTGACAACTGCGGATCATTTGATTGGAATGAAATTTGGAATGAGTATACTTGACGATATAAATCATTTGAAAAATAAATTTATTCGTTTGATAGCAGATTTTGCATTTGTTAATGACTTGTGTTTTATTTTGTTGTTTGTAACAACATAGGTTTGATATTTTAGTCTTACATTTGGTATCAGAGCCGTAGTTGCCTTTGTCTTGTTCATTTTCGATTTTCGGTATTGTTCCGATCTAATTTCGTTTTTGGTATTTAGAGTCTCATTTTTTAAAAATAAGATTAGAAATCTTTATTTTGGCTTATTTCTTTATTTTCTGGCTTTTGAATCGTGTAAAATAGTGCCCGAATGAGTGAGAACCGATCAGGTCTATATTTTGGGTCAAATTGACCCGCTTGAGGTTGAAGATGATGAATAGTGAATTTTTGTTTGCTTAAAAAAAAGAAAATAAACCATTTCTACATTGGCTGGGTGTTGAACCAATGACCTACAATTTACTAGATGTCACATGAGTCACTAAGCTATTTAAGGTTCTTTGATATTTATTTGTTTTTCCGTATTTTATATGCTTATGCATTTTTGTTTATTTTTGCAATTTGTGCAGTTTTAATTTATTTTATGCATGAATATAGTCTGAAAATTTTTGTTCTATGCATATATATATATATATATATATATGAAATCAAATGCATAATATTATGTTTCAATTATGCAATTATATATGTGAATTTTATTCATCATTGTATTATATCTTGATCTTGAAGTGCATAATATGATTTATTCTCGTATGATTAAGTTTTATGTTTAAGTGACCTTTATAATTTTGATTAATTATGAATTAGCCACAACATCTATAATTTGATTAAAGTTATATATTAAGTTGTTTAAATATCATATAAGGAATTAATCATAATGTTGTGATTAATTGTATTTTATATAATGAATTTTATCCCACAGGAATTTTGATTATATTTGTTTAATTAATTAGTATAAAATGTCATTATTTTTCATGGTTTACCCATAGGGATTATGAAGTGATGTATAATTTGATAGTTTTATCATAAAGTAAATATTTGCGAAATAAAATCAAATTATTTTCATGTTATACCCGTAAAACATGAATTTGAGTACGTGATTTGATTATTCTATCATAAAGTCTAATTGTATCTTATTGAATTAAAAATTTAGCCCACAGACAATTTTTCTGTCACAAGATTCAATTTTCTAGTATGTTTACATTGGTAAAACATACAATTAAGATTAATATGCCTCAAATTTTGACATAAGCCTTTAAATTTTTGTAGCTTCTCAAACTGTTAGTTTTTCTGATATTCAATGTGATGTTCCCGAACTCAAAGGAAATAACTATAAGATATGGAAGGAGAAAATTCCTTTTGCAATTAGGGTGGATGGATGTTGATGGGTTGACAAGTGCACCAATTCGTCCCAAGTAGTAAAGTTAAAATGGAAGTCTGAGTGTTGAATCCACATGACTTTGTTTGTACTTAGGTAGATGAATATTTTATTAATAAAAGAAGTGAAAGAAAATTGACTTGAAAAAGTTATGAGAAAAACAATAATTTAAATTGGTAGAAAATTAAATCAAACAAGAGAAGAAATTAAACAAGAATTTAAATTGATTAATTAAAGACAAAAAAAGTTAGAGAACCCAATAATATTGTAGAAGTAAATTCAGAAGATGAGAATGTTGGAAACTTAGCCTACCAAAGTTGCTCTTTGATGTAAAGTTAATGATTTTTCTCTATTTATAATTATTCCAATTTACACCTGGATCTAGTCGTATACTCTAACTTTGGTCCCCCGAATGAAAGAGCCTAATTTATCTATTTTCTCTCCTTAATCCCTTTGTATAGCTAAAATAGTAAATTGTATTAAGAATAGAGATGTATAACAGGCTAAACAAATATTAGTCTATCCCTAGTGATGACTTTATTTAGATACCCTTTCCTAGTTATATTAGAAAATAATGTCTCTCAATGTTATCCCTAAAACTTACCATGGAAATGAGTGATTAAGCCACAAGCAATAATATTAAGCACAAGAAAAAATATTGCAAATGTAATATTCATAAATAGATAGGAAGAGAAATTACATCAAGAGTAGTTGGCTGCCACGTTTCCATCAAAGAAGGTTTAGCCTCTCATAGTCCTAGGAGGCTTTACAATTGCAAGAGGGGAATATTTAATGAAGGGGAATAAGATAAGAAAAGAGGACAGAAGGAAGGAATGACTTCTAATGATTACTTCTCCTTCTTCTAGCCTTTGCCTTCTATATAAGAAATTGTATTCTCTTGGAATTTCTATGTGTTTTTTCCTTCTCCTCTCTTTTTCTTTTATTGGTGCAAATTAGCTTAGCTAAGCGGGCTTCTCGCGCTAAGCCCACCTTAACTTTTCTGAATTAGCCTGCTTTCCTTAATTATCCATGCTTTCCTGAATCATCCTGCTTTTTTGGGCTTTATTTTACTCACTAAGCATCATAAATTCATCACTTTTAATATTTATTGCACAAAAACTTAAATGATGTTAATTTAACAATTATTTGATCAAAAAAGAAGAATTAAGAGAGAGAAAAAAACAAATTCCTATATAATTTAGCCCCAAAATATACTCACAATTAGCAGTTATTAATGGACATAAACTATAAGGAAAGACGAACCACCTACAATCATTGGTGAAAGTAGCCAGCTGATGTTGCGTTATATGAGCGGTGGGAGTGATCTAACCGGTTCAATGTGATATTCATTAAGGCCAAAATCTTGGCTGGGATACGTGGTTCTATCGACCAACATGAAAAGGTCAGAGACTTTCATAAGGCTATTGATGACTAGTTCATCACTTCAGATAAGGCTTTAGCAACCCTGATCATGAAATTCTCCTCTCTTCGACTCACTAGTGTGAAAGGCATGCGTGAGTACATAATGCAAATGTGAGATATTTTAGCTCAACTTAAGAATTTGGAGTAAGTTCTCCTCTCTCCAGCTGATGCAATCCTACCCCGCAAGGGCATTGGATAGAAAACTCCAAGTAGATTGGGCCAGATATGCAAGAGAAGGCCCTAGGGTTCTTATGAGCCTTAGGGTAGATTTCGGGCCCATGGGCTAAGTACGAGCCCACTTATCTTTGTAAATATTATATTAAGGTTTCATTATTTTTGGGCCTTGTATTTAGGGCTCCATATTGTAGGTAGGGTACCCTAGAAATATAGGATTTTTCAGCCCTTGTATTTTTGGGCACCTAGACTAGTTTTTGTATTAGGGGTAGTTTTGTAATTTCACATGCACTAAGTGGATATTTGATGTGTGTGGCTGGAAATAAATTTAATTGAATTGGTAGAAGCCCAATCCAATTAAATTTTAGAGGGGGAGGTGAGCATTTGCTTACTACACCCCATTGCCACATCATATAGTCACACTTTGTGCATGTCCTTCATGCTTTTCATGCCTCATGACACCTAAGCACACTTAGTGGAGAATCTTGGAATTGATCTTGGATTAGTGGGCTGAACCATAACTAAAATTCACTAATCATAATTAGTGAAATTTTGGCTCCAAAGTTTGGCTCCACAAATTCAATTTCAAATTCAAGTGAAATTTGAATTTCCCTCCAATTTTGTGTGACACTTAGGCTATAAATAGAGGTCATGTGTGTGTATTTTTTTGAAACTTTGATCATTTGAATATTAACTTCAGATTTCAGAGCTCCTTTTGAGCACAAAATTTCGTGCTCTTCTCTCCCTCTCCTTTCATTCATCTCCTTCTTCCTCCAAGCTCTTATCCATGGCCTCCTATGGTGGTGAGCTTCTTCTAGACTCATCTTCTCCTTGAAGTGGCGTCTCCTCTCTCTTTCCCTTTCTCCATTCCGCTGCCATTCATCTTCCAAGAAGCAAAGGAATCCATTGATGAAGAAGATCCTAGGCCTACAAGCTCCAATGGAGCTTGCATCATGTGGTATCAAGAGCATCTTCATCTAGGTGATGTTCTTTTGCTTCCTCTATCTTTTTGTTCGGTGAATTCTCTTTAATTCCTTGTTCTTCATCTTATTCTCCATGTATATCCTCCATTGTCTTGTGGTTTGGTGCTGTTCAGAGTAGATTCAAAAAAAATAAACCGATTAAATCTTAGATCTACAATTGTTCTTGCATTTCTATGGTTCAAATTTTGTAGATCTACTCTTGAATCTTGTTTTTGTGATTGATTTTAGGTTCTATCAATTTTCATTCATAATATTCTTGTGCTGAACCTTTAGATCTAAATTTTGTTCAAAAATATTGATTAGAAAAAAAAAACACAAAAATCTAAGTGTAAATCACTTAATCCATGTTGTCTTAGAGTCATGTTTAGTCATAGTAATTGTCACATTATGTTCTAAGTTTGTGTTGAATTTTATTTTGTTGATTGAATTCTAGATACATTTGTTCATGTATTCTTGTCATTCTTAACCTATCTTTTGAATTTTGAGTCTAATTCATGCATGTTATTTAGTTCATAACATGTTCTAAATCAATTCCTAGAGGTAGTCTTGTTCTTGAACTTTTTTTTTTGCTTTCTAAGTTTCCTACATGATGCCTATGATGAAGTTGAGTTGTGGCTGGATTTGTGAATCAAAATAAGTCTTAAGCTCTCTTTAATTGTATTACTCAAGATAATTGAGCATAAGCAAACACAAATTGTAACTATCCAAGCCTTAAGCAACATAAACACTACTCTTGATTTCTAGGTTGAAATCGCTGGTGCTGGCAGCTTGAACATACGAACTTGTATAAATTACTGGGAATTGGTCACTACGTTTTTTGAGCTGAAACTTTTACTGAATTTTCTAGACATCTGGAAAAAAATTATAAAAAAAGAACCAAGCGATTTGGATTAAAGGAAAAAATAAGAAAAATATTACAAGTTGGCAGAAAAATCAGTGTCCAGGAAAAAAAAAAAAGTGAAAGGAAAGTGTGTTTGTTGTTTTGGCTCAAAATTTGTTCTATAATTGGTGCCTATTTTATACCAATCCTAGTTCTGAAATTTCAATTGAAAATTATTGTGAAAACAAGTGCCAAAACTAGAGGTTTCTTGAGTCTTTTTTTTTAGTTTTTCTACTCTACTCTAGAGCCATTCTAGGTTTCTCTTTGAGTCCTAGCTTGCTTTTTTGTGCTTTTCATTGCTTTAATTGTTGAATAATCCTTGGAAATTTGTCTTGTTAAAACTCTATTGGTTTAGCTTTCATTTCATTTTTTTTTGTCTTTGGTTATTGCTTGTCTCTTTGTTTCCTTGCTTGTGAGTTGCCATATAGGGAATTGGAAAGGAGGATTGGTGCCATATCTTGAAGAATTTGAGTCCAGAAGCAAGGGGCCAACCACCTTAAGAGCTATTGGACTAAGAAGCACTCCAAATTGAGTGAAATACTAAAGATATAATAGCCACCACAATTGAGGACTTTTTTTTTTGTAATTTTGTAATTGGCAATTTGTTTTGCTTTCAAATTTTGTAACAAAAAGGCCTTTCATTGGAAGTAAGTTGGGAGCCTCCAATAGGTCACCCTACTTCCATTTGTGTGTAATAATTTTAGGCAATTTCCCCTTAGGATAGTGAGTGTTTTGTTGGGAACCTTAAATGAGGTCATCCAAACACTCTTAGGATCCGCCTAGTTTGCATTTCTTGCACTTTAATTTCTTGCTTATTTTCATAGCTTATTTCCTTTACCCTCCATTGTCAAACCGCCTAGATAGCTTGCCTTTTACCAATTAGTTTTTACCTTATCTTTCACACCTCTTTTAGTGTTTATTTTGGCTAGTTTCAACCATAGTTTCTTTTAGCTTTTGTTTTCAAACCCCCAACAAGAAAGAACCATAACATAGGAACCAACATGAGTCTTCATTCTTCATCTAGTGTTAATGGTGAGGGTTCTACTCCTAAGGACCCCTTGTATAAGATATTAGATGAGTTGAGATCCCTTAAGTTGTGGAAAGAAAAACAAGAGAGAAAAGAAAAAGGTAAAAAAAGAGTGGAAGAAATAAGTCAAGATGAAAGAGAGAAAATAAGAGAGGAAGAAAGAAGAAAAATAATGAAAGAAATGAAAAGAGAAAAACATGTCTCCTATAGTAGTCATAACTCTTGCAAGAGCCTAAGTGAAGAACTTCGTGATATTATGAAGGAAGGCATAGGTCACATCTTAGACCTCACTCCCATAGGAGAGAAAAGGAAAGAAAGCCTCAAGAGGCTAACATTAACCTCCCATACTTCCATGGGAAGGACAATGTAGAGGCTAACTTAGATTGGGAAATAAGGGTAGAGCAACAACTTAAAAGGAAGTCTACTTCAAAATCTTATGGCTCTCACTCTTATCCAAAGAAAGACCAAGGTCAAGGCATCTTAGGGGTGACACCTTCTAAGCCCAAAGATGATAAGGGGAAGACAATAGAAAAGCAACCCCTTAAGGCTAGTATGCAAGAGAAGACTAGCTCTATAAAGTGCTTTAAATGTCTTGGAAGAGGACACATTACTTCTCAATGCCCCACCAAGAAAACCATGATTATGAGGGCCAAGACATTTATAGTAGCCAAGATGAGGCTACTACTTCACCTTCCTCTAGTGAAAGTGAAGAAGCAAAAGGGAAGAATCTAGTGAAGAAATCTACCCCCAAGAAGAAGGACAACCTTAATGGTTAAGGAGGAGTGTAAGGAGGTAAGTGTCTCCTCCAAGAGGTTAGCTAAGAAGGAAATCATTTTGAAATAAAGACAAACATTAAAGAAATTTCCCTCTTAGACAACCTCCACATTTTCTCCTTTGTAAAAAGACACTTGTTAGCATTGCCACACCTCTTGGCTTGAGTTTATTCCTCAAGTAAAGGAGTTGTTGGATGAGGGTTTGGTTCGCAAGAGCTTAAATCCTTGTGCTTTGTTGGTGCCCAAAATAGGTATTATTAGGCACCAAATCCCTAAAATAGGTGGTATGATGAATGTTTGAGTGGTGCAACCTCTTTTGTAAAATCACTCGTGCACCCAACATCTTCATGATTTGTGTACATAGGGACTCATTAGGTAGGTTTGTTCTTATTTTTAGTTTCAATACAAACTTAGGTACTCATATGGGACACCTTAGGTTTGTCATACTTTTTGGTAGGAATAATCAACATGAAAATACAGAAAAAGGTATGTTTATTGCTTACTTTTCTTAATTTTTAAATGTGATCAAGGGGTTCCCATGAACCCTAAGAGAATAAAGGTCATTCCTGAGTGGCCCACTCCACCAAGTATAAGAAAAATTTGGGGCTTCCATGACTTAACAAACTTTTACAAAAGGTTTGTCCCATATTTTTCTATACTTGTAGCACCACTCATTGAGTTGGTGAGGAACCATGTTCCTTCATGGGAAGATGCCCAGGAAATGAGTTTTCAGACCTTACCTTACTTCAACATACCAAACACCACTAATACATATGTTTTTGTTTTTTTACAGGTGTTGAGGAAAAGCCCAGAGTTTCAAGAACCTCGGATTTGAGGTCAAATCCTTTCAAGGGGAGGGAATGATGCAATCCTACCCCGCAAGGGCATTGGATAGAAACTCCAAGTAGATTGGGCCAGAGATGCAAGAGAAGGCCCTAGGGTTCTTATGAGCCTTAGGGTAGATTTCGGGCCCATGGGCTAAGTATGAGCCCACTTATCTTTGTACATATTAGATTAAGGTTTCATTATTTTTGGGCCTTGTATTTAGGGCTCCATAATGTAGGTAGGGTACCCTAGAAATATAGGATTTTTCAGCCCTTGTATTTTAGGGCACCTAGACTAGTTTTTGTATTAGGGGTAGTTTTGTAATTTCACATGCACTAAGTGAATATTTGATGTGTGTGTTGGAAATAAATTTAATTGAATTGGAGAAGCCCAATCCAATTAAATTTTAGAGGGGGAGGTGAGCATTTGCTTGCTACACCCCATTGCCACATCATATAGTCACACTTTGTGCATGTCCTTCATGCTTTACATGCCTCATGACACCTAAGCACACTTAGTGGAGAATCTTGGAATTGATCTTGGATTAGTGGGCTGAACCATAACTAAAATTCACTAATCATAATTAGTGAAATTTTGGCTCCAAAGTTTGGCTCCACAAATTCAATTTCAAATTCAAGTGAAATTTGAATTTCCCTCCAATTTTGTGTGACACTTAGGCTATAAATAGAGGTCATGTGTGATGTATTTTTTTGAAACTTTGATCATTTGAATATTAACTTCAGATTTCAGAGCTCCTTTGAGCACAAAATTTCGTGCTCTTCTCTCCCTCTCCTTTCATTCATCTCCTTCTTCCTCCAAGCTCTTATCCATGGCCTCCTATGGTGTGAGCTTCTTCTAGACTCATCTTCTCCTGAAGTGCGTCTCCTCTCTCTCTTCCTTCTCCATTCCGCTGCCATTTATCTTCCAAGAAGCAAAGGAATCCATTGATGAAGAAGATCCTAGCTACAAGCTCCAATGGAGCTTGCATCATGATTAGTTATCCATGCCTCCTATGATTAGTGAATTTTAGTTGTGGTTCAGCCCACTAATCCAAGATCAATTCCAAGATTCTCCACTAAGTGTGCTTAGGTGTCATGAGGCATGAAAAGCATGAAGGACATGCACAAAGTGTGACTATATGATGTGGCAATGGGGTGTAGTAAGCAAATGCTCACCTCCCCTCTAAAATTTAATTGGATTGGGCTTCTACCAATTCAATTAAATTTATTTCCAGCCACACACATCAAATATCCACTTAGTGCATGTGAAATTACAAAACTACCCCTAATACAAAAACTAGTCTAGGTGCCCAAAATACAAGGGCTGAAAAATCCTATATTTCTAGGGTACCCTACCTACAATATGGAGCCCTAAATACAAGGCCCAAAAATAATGAAACCTTAATATAATATTTACAAAGATAAGTGGGCTCGTACTTAGCCCATGGGCCCGAAATCTACCCTAAGGCTCATAAGAACCCTAGGGCCTTCTCTTGCATATCTGGCCCAATCTACTTGGAGTTTTCTATCCAATGCCCTTGCGGGGTAGGATTGCATCACCAGCACACCAGTGTGAAAGGTGTGTGTGGGTACATAATGCAAATGTGAAATATTTCAGCTCAACTTAAGAAACTAGAGGTTGATATGCCTGAGTTATTCCTGGTGCATTTCATTTTGAACACCCTTTCACTGGAATATGGGCCGTTTAAGATTTCCTACAACACACATAAGGACAAATGGTCTATCAATGAATTAATGACCATGTGTGTTTAGGAACTAGAAAGGCTTGTAATGGAGATGGGTAAGAGTGCATTGCTGACAACTGCTTGTGGGAATAACAAAGCTACTAAGTCTCAAGCTAATCAGAAAGGGAATGATAGAATACCACCTCAAGCTGATATTTAGAAGGTGGCAAAGTGTTTCTTCTGTAAGAAGAAGGGACTTAGCACAAATCCCACGCTTAGCGTGTCATACCCCTAATACTCGCTGAGCCCAGAAAGGCGCGCTTAATGCGAGGTTGCATGAATTTTAAGCTACCTTATGCCTATAAAAGGAGTAGGAAACAAAGGAGAAAGACACACCGAGACTCATAGCTCTCAATTGAATACACCCAAAGCCTGAGCATCCCTAATAGGGGAAACCCTCCTTCTATAGTCATTCTCTCTTTCTCTTCCTTTATCCATCCTTCTTCTTCTTTTATCCTCGTCAACCCCTAAAGTGTAAAGCCTCTCATAAAAATGAGAGGCTAAACCCCCATTGTTGGGAGCCTGACAAGCTAAACTCTTCTAATATAACTCTTCCTTACTATCTATTTAATGCAATTCCAATTTTTATTGTTCTTTTCTGTGCTTTAATGTTATTGATTGTGGTCGGATCACCCATGTTCATGTATTGTTTAGGAACTAATGCATTGGAAAATGGGTATTTTCTAGAGAACTGGGAAATGGAATCTAAATGAAATCATGTCAAGGAATAGAGTGATGTTTATTTAGCCTATTTCATGCATCTTTAATCTTTATGCAATTTACTATTTCATTTTTGCAAAGGAATTTGAGAGAGAAAATAGATAAATTATGCTCTTCATGCGGGGAACCAAAGATAGAGTATCATAGTAGTTGTGGGTAAAAACTGGGATAACATTAGATAGAGAAAAAATATTAACATTGCATCACAAGTAGTTTTGGTATGCTAGTCCCCAACACATTTGCATTCTGAATTCATCCTTCGTATTCAAGTCATTGTTTATTTTTCTTATTCTCTTATCTTTTACTTCCACCGTCTAATTTTCCACTTACAATTCCTTATCTCTTCTATTGCTTGAAAATTGGGTTTGCACCAATCTAAGTACAAACAAAGTCCCTGTTGACTCGACACTCAGACTTCCGTTTACTTTACTACTTGTGACAATTTGGTGCACTTGCCAATCCATCAACAAGTTCCAACCAAGGTTGTCGCAAAGACACCTTTCGAGTTGTTTAAAGATTGGAAACCGAGTTTGAAATATATGCACGTTTAAGGTTGTCCATTTGAGGTGAGAATATATAACCCACAAGAAAAGAAACTTGACTGGGGACTATTAGTGGGTATTTCATTGGATATGCCAAAAGGTCTAAAGGTTATAGTTTTACTATCCATATCATATTACTAGGATTGTGGAATCAAGAAATGCCAAGTTTCTTGAAAATGACTTGATTAATGGGAATGATCAATTGAGGGACTTAGGTTCTGAAATTGATCATATAGAGTCTTAACCTTCCACATCAAGTGAAAGATTGGTTGTAATTGATACCCCTCTAGTTCAAAGGGATGATGAACAACAAATGAATGATATTCCAAAACTTGTTGCTGATAATCCTGCAGATCAAGTTGATCATCCAATTCCTGAAAATGATGAACAACCAATTGAACAACATGATCCACAAGAAAATGTTGATGCAACATTAAGGAGATATACTACAGTAAGAAAATCAGTTATTCCTAGTGGTTATATTGTATATTTGCAAGAATCTAACTATAATATTGGAGCTGAAAATGATCCCGAAACGTTTTATCAAGCCATGAGTTGTAAAGAGTCAAATTTATGGTATGATGCCATGAAGGATGAAATGAATTCCATGCAGAGTAACAGAGTTTGGAACCTGGTAGAGTTGCCTAATGGGGCAAAGGCCATTGGCTGTAAATGGGTCTTTAAGACCAAAAAGGATTCATTAGTCAACATTGAGAGTTACAAGGCAAGACTCACTACTAAGGGAAAAAAAGGAATTGATTGCACATAGACTTTTTCTCCTTTATCTAAGAAAAATTCTTTGTATTATCTTGACATTAGTTGCTCATTTTGACCTTGAGTTGCAACAATTGGATGTAAAAGCAACCTTTCTTAATGGTGATTTAGAGGAAGAGGTTTATATGAAACAACTTGAAGGCTTCTCCTCTAACAGTGGTGAGCATTTGGTTTGCAAGCTTAAGAAATCTATATATGGTTTAAAAAAAGCCTCTCGTCAGTGGTACCTTAAGTTTCATGGGATAATTTCTTCATTTGGTTTTGATGAAAACCCCATGGATCAATGCATATACCACAAGGGCATTGGGAGTAAAGTATGTTTTCTTGTTTTATATGCAGATGATATTTTACTTGCAGCCAATGATCAAGGTTTGCTACATGAGGTAAAACAATTTGTCTCTAAGAATTTTGACATGAAGGATATGGGTGATGCATATTATGTCATTGACATTAAGATTCATAGAGATAGACCTTGAGGTATTTTAGGTCTATCACAAGAAACCTATATTAACAAAATTTTAGTCACAAGAAACCTATATTAACAAAATTTTAGAGAGATTTCAAATAAAAGATTGTTCACCAAGTGTGATGGAAGCTTGCTTGAGAAGCCTCTATGGAGACTGGATCTTTGAGCTTCAATAAGGTCTTTCAATGGTGATTTTCAGTCATGGAGTTGCAACGGAAGATAAAGGAGAAGAGGTGAGAGGAGACACCATCCACTAGAGAATAAGCCATGGAAGGAGAAGTTTCACCACCAAGAGAGTGCCTTGGATAAGAAGCTTAGAGAGGAAGATTAAATGGAGGAAGAGAATGAAAGAGAGAGGGGGGGGGGCATGGGAATTGAAGGAGATTAAGGAAAGAAGTTGAACTTTGAAGTGTGTCTCACAAGTTTCTCATTCATCAAAGTTATGACAAGTGTTACACATGTTTCTATTTATAGCCTAGCACATGGGAAGCTTCCTTGAGAAGCAAGGAAGGTAGCTTTCTTGGGAAGCTAGAGGAAGAAAGCTTCCATTAGAAGTTAGAGGGGGGATGCTCACACCCCTCCAATAGCTAAGCTCACCCCCATGCCAAAATACATGAAAATACAATGGGAAGCAAGGAAGAAAACTTTCTTGAGAAGCTAGGGGGGCTACTCACACCTCTCCGATAACTAAGCTCACCCCCATGCCAAAATACATGAAAATACAAAAAAGTCCCTACTACAAGACTACTTAAAATGCCCTAAAATACAAGGCTAAAACCCTATACTATAAGGTACCCTTAACTTGTACCCTTAATTAGTAGGGTATCCTACAAACCTAAAAATGGCCAAAATACAATGCCCAAAAGAAGGAAAACCTATTCTAACATTTAAAGAGAAAAGTGGACCCAACCTTGGCCCATGGGCTCAGAAATCTACCCTGAGGTTCATGAGAACCCTAGGGCCTTCTTCAGCAGCTCTAGCCCAATCTTGTTGGAGCCTTTTGCTCATGGATCTGGTGACTGGTCCTTTCCTAGGAGGATTGCATCCTCGATCACTCCATAAGGTTTGGTGATGGAGCGATCTGCTAACTATAAAGTCATCCTAGTAGGCATTATCTCCAACTCTCCAAGTCTCCGGCACATGGAAAGCAACATTAAATTAATATTGACTCCCAAATCAATAAGAGCTTTGACAAAAGAAACTTCACCTATAGAACAAGGTATAGTGACGCTGCCTGGATCTTTATGTTTTGGTGGAAGGATACGTTGAATTACGACATTGCAATTTCCTTCCATAATGATGCTGTTACTATGGATGTACTTGTTCTTCCTAGTTAGCATGTCTTTCAGAAATTTAGCATAGAGTGGCATCTGTTGTAGAGCTTCTCCAAAGGGCATGCTAATTTCTAGCTTCTTGAAAATATCCAGAAATCTAGCTAGATGTCTTTCTTTGTCTTTCCTAGAAGGTACCAAAGGATATGGTACTTATGTCCCTTTAGCTGAAGTTGCTTCTTTCTTTTTCTCTCTAGCACACTCACTCTTGCTTTTTCTCTTCTCTTCTTTTCTCTCTTTTTCTTTTTCATTTTTCTCATTTTTCTCATTTTCTTTTTCTTTCTCTTTCCCTTTTTCATTTTCTTCTTCTTTTCTTTTTCAGTTATTTCTCTTTCACTCAAAATTATTGGCGTCTGTCTCATCTGTTCATCCTCCTTTTCTTCTTCTTCCTCTATAAGTTCACAAAAGGGTTGCACTGGTTCAGGTGTTGGTTCAATTACCAACTGTTGTTTGTCATCCTCCACCATTTTCTCCTTTGTCTTCTCTTCTTCCATGGTAACCTTCCTTCCTCGGGTCATCATAGCCTTGCATTCTTCTTTAGGATTCTACTCAGTGTTAGCTCCAAAAGTACTAGAAGATTTTTCTGCAAGCTGTTTGGTTAGCTGCCTTACCTGGACCTCTAGATTTTTTATGGCTGATTCTATGCTCTTATGATTAGTCAATGACACCTGCATAAACTGAGCAAGAGTTTCTTCCAACTTTGTTGTTCTCTCAGATAAGCGAGGCCCTTGTTGCTGTGGCCTGTTAGGTAGCCCACCCTGGTCTTTATTGAACTGATTACCAGGGTGAGTTCTCCATTGATTATGCTGCTGGTAAGGTTGGCCATGTTGAAATCCAGAAAATCCACCTGCATTAAAATTTTGTCTAGGCTGGTTTCCCATGTAATTAACTTCATGAGATGTTTCTTCAGTGGGAATACACAAGCGTGACCCATGAGCTCCACCATAAAGTGTGCAACCTGTAACCTGCAAAATAGATGAAGGTAAAGGTTGACTAGCATGCAATTGAGTTGGCAACTTACTTAGTGTTTCAGTTAAAGCTTCAAGTTGCTTGGACAACAACTTATTTTGGGCCAACAAGGCATCTTGTGATGAAAGCTCCAATAAACTCTTATTGGTAGGAATATGAACTCTATCATGTAAAATTGTGTGGTCACTGGCATTGATATTTTCAATTAAGTCCATGGCTTCTTCAGGTGTCTTCAACTTAGTTTTTCCTCCTGCAGAAGTGTCGAGTAACTGCTTTGGCTGTGGCCGTAACGCATTAATGAAGATGTTCAGTTGTATAGGCTCTGAAAAACCATGAGTGGGAGTTTTCCTCAACAAGCTACGAAATCTTTCTAATGCCTCACTCAAAGATTCATCGAGAAACTGGTGGAATGAAGAAATTACAGTTTTTCCCTCTGCAGTTTTAGACTCTGGGAAATATTTTTTTAGAAACTTCTCAACAACTTCATCCCAGGTCTTTAAACTGTTGCCCTTGAATGAATGCAACCATTTCTTGGCCTCCCCAGATAAAGAAAATGAAAACAGGCTGAGCCTAATAGCATCTTCAGGTACACCAGCAAGCTTGACAGTATTACAAATCTCAATATACGTTGCCAAGTGTGAGTATGGATCTTCATTTGGTAAACCATGAAACAAATTGCTTTGTATTAGCTGTATCAATGAAGGTGGGTAAGTTAAGTTTTGTGCCTGAACCTCTGGCCGCGCAACACTGGAGAAATATTACGGCACTGAAGTACTTGAGTAATCTTCCAAGGTCAGTTGTTGAGGTTGCTCTTCAGCCATGACTTCGGCTACTGTTTGAGATTCCCTGGATGTAGGTGAATTAGAAGAAGATGACTCAGAAAAGTGAGCCTCTTCAAGGAATGATGCTACTGTTTTGTTGTGCAATAGCTTTTCTTTTCTTTCTGCGTTGTTTCTTCTAAAGGTGGCTTCAATTTCTAAATCCAATGGAACCAATTCACTTGCAGAAGATCTACGCATGCAAACACTAACAGGAGCAACAATTAAATAAATTCTGAACTAAACAAATATTAACAAAAACAAAAATTAATAAATCAAAGAATAATGAATTAATGCCTTCAAACTGAACTAAACTTTCCAAATGGAAAAAGTCCCCCAACAACGACGTCAAAATACTTGATTGTTCGCCCCTAAGAATACTATTTATTTTGTGGGTGCGAAATCTACCATCAGGTGCTTCGGATCGTCAAGTAAATAATTAAAATGAAATGAACTGAGTATCGAACACAGGGAACTTGTTCATTTAACAAAGTTTTGTTAAGTAAGCAGGCATTTGCAAACAGAAATTAATGATTGTGAATTAAAGCAAAAGTATGTTCTATCCTATGTAAAAGCAATAAACGAGAACAAGTGTGAAAATAGATATCTAAAGGCGTTGGGTCCTCCTACTGAGTAAGTTGATGCAATTAAAGATGTTTTTCTAATTAAAGATGTTCCTGTGTTCTATTCTAAGGACAAAAATACCAAACACTAATTCCTCCAGAGTTTGGACTAATTTAAATCAAACTTCGTTCGCAGATCCCTCTAGTTAAACTTAGCCTAATTTAAACAGCATTATACTCACAACATAATAAAGAAAACCAAAACCCTACACATTATCCCTAGAAATGCAGTTATTTAGTCCCTTCTCTATCAAGTTCTAAGGAAACAATACATTTACCAATGCTAAAGTCCCTAACAGCACACACAAATGGGTGATCAAGCCATAAGCATGCATACAATAAGCATAGATAGAAGCAGTGAACACATAAAATAACTTTAATTAGATATGAAAAAGAGTTTACATCAACTACTCAGTAAGAATCCTCAACTGAGGGTTTTAGCCTTTCATTGCAAGGAAGCTCCTTTTACACTGAAGAAGAGGAATCAAGAGAAATTGCTTGCTTACAAAGGAGTGGGGATGCCTCTTCCACCTCTAGGAATCTCACAATCTCCCAAAAACTCACTAATCTCCCTAAAAGATGAAAACTTGGCCCATTGCTCTGCTCTGTGCTCTCTGATATTCACACTCTTTAGGCCTTTTACAACTATTCAACTTCCTCCTCTTGTTTTGTGCAAATCAGGCTTAAAAAGGGCTTCCTAATCTTGACATCGTGCTTAGCTCCATTCTCGCGCTTAGCGCGAGTAAGTGAATTTGAGCTTAGCGCCAATCTCACGCTAAGCCTGGAAAGCGACAGACGACTTGCTTAGCAAGCTGATAACGCGCTAAGCGCGTGCTTGCATAGCAGATGCCTTTCCAGATTCCCCTTTACTCGCTAAGCGCACTGGTACTGGGCTTAGTCTTTGATGCACGCTTAGCGCGATGACTCCTTTGTCACATCTTCAAAATAACTCCTTTTTTCCTGAAATTAAAGAAAATTTAACATTAATTCCATATAAAGAGGCTTCTACTGAGCAGAGATAAAAAACAAAGCAAGTTTATTTACAATCCTACCAAAAAGAATCATAAATTGGGAGATTTATATACATTTTGGAAAACTTTTCTATACAAAAGTTAGTCGTAAACGACGACTAATAGCATGCAGAGCTTTCCCTCTTTGAACAAATACCCTCAGCCAAATAGAATCCATCTTGGGCATTTTGCCCATAACTCTCATAAATGGGAGAGAAATGTTCATCTAAAGCATACAATTTCCTAATGTTATCAAATCCTAAAATTTGAACTCCTAGGGAGCAAAACAATGTGTGCCTCCTAGAGAGGGCATCACCTACCATATTTTATTTTCCTTTTTGTATTTGATAACATATGGAAATTGCTTTATGTACTCTACCCATTTTGCATGCCTTTTGTTTAACTTGCTTTGCCCTCTAATGTACTTAAGTGATTCATGATCATTATGAATGACAAATTCCTTGGAAACAAGGTAATGTTCCCAAGTTTGGAGGGCTCTTATTAAGGCATAAAACTCTTTATCATAAGTGGGGTAGTTGAGGGTGGCACCATGAAGTTTTTCACTAAAATAAGCAATAGGGTGCCCACCTTGCAACAATACAACTCCCACACCTACTCTAGAGGCATCACATTCTAGCTCAAAAGTTTTAGAAAAGTCAAGAAGAGCTAGAGTAGGTGCCTTGGTGAGCTTTTCTTTGAGAAAAGAAAAGGCTTGCTCTTGTCTTTCACCCCAAGTGAATGTCATATTATTCTTCACCGGATCATTGAGAGGTGAGGCAAGTGTAGAGAAATTAGGAACAAACCTTTTGTAGAAGCTTGCTAACCCATGGAAGCTCCTAATATCTCCTACACTTTTTGAGGTGGGCCATTTTTGGATGACCTTGATTTTCTCAGGTTCCACTTGGACCCCATTTCTACCAACTACAAATCCTAAGAAAACTATATTATCTACACAAAAGGTACACTTCTCTATATTGACATAGAGAGTGTTTTTCCTAAGAATTGAAAAAACCTGCCTTAGATGTCCTAAGTGATCATCTAGGCTCCTACTATACACTAAAATATTATCAAAATAAACAACTACAAATCTACCTATGAAATCCATTAAGACATGATGCATAAGCCTCATAAAGGTGCTTGGTGCATTAGTGAGCCCAAAAGGCATCACTAGCCATTCATACAAACCAAACTTGGTCTTGAAAGCGGTTTTCCACTCATCACCCTTTTTCATCCTGATTTGGTGATACCCACTTTTAAGATCAATTTTTGAAAAGATATTGGCACCATGCAACTCATCAAGCAAATCATCAAGTCTAGGAATGGGGTTCCTATACTTTATAGTAATGTTGTTGATGGCCCTGCAATCTATACACATTCTTCACTTATCATCCTTTTTGGCCACCAACAACACTGGCACAACACAAGAGCTTAGGCTTTCTTGGACCCAGCCCTTCTCCAACAATTCCTTAACCTGAGACTCTATCTCCTTAATCTCCTGAGGGTTAGTCCTATAGGTTGGCCTATTAGGAAGGCTTGCTTCTGGGACTAAGTCTTTTTGGTGTTCTATTCCCCTAAAAGGAGGTAGCCCAGGGGTATCTCTTTGGGAAATATATCACCAAATTATGTAAGAGTTCTTGGACCTATCGGGGTAAGGTCTCAAATGTAAGAATTGTGGCAGTGCTAAGGGAGGTTTCCCTTGATAGGAGAAGGTAGAAGGATTATTTAAGAAGGAGTGCCCTTTTGATATCACGTTTTGTTGCAAAATGATTTTCCTTCTTAACAATATTCTTGGAGGAATACTTTTCCTCTTTTTCCTTCCTCTTGACCTTTGAAGACAAGGTCTTATTATCTTTCTTTTTCTTGTGTTATTCTAGTTTTTCTTCCTCATCCCTCTTATCTTTCATAGTTAGCTGATCTTTGGCCACCTGTGAAGGTGTTTGAGGGTGCAACACAAACTTTGTTCCAAGGTGGGTGAGGGTTATCTCATTAGTTAGGCCATTATAGATGATTTTCCTATCATATTGCCATGGCCTACCTAAGAAAAGGTGTCCTGCCTCCATAGGAACTACATCACAAATCACTTCATCCTTATATGTTCCAATGGAGAAGGGAACTTTCACTTGTTGATTTACTATCATCTTCCCTTGCTCATTGAGCCATTGAAGTTTGTAAGGCTTTGGATGGGGAGTGATAGCAAGGCTCAACTTAGAGACTAATCTTGTGCTACAACAATTGCTACATGAACCATTATCTACAATGAGAGAGCATGTGTTATAAAAAATTTTACACCTTGTGTGAAAAATATTCTCTCTTTGATATTGGGTCAAGTCACAAGATTGGCCTCCTAGAAGCCTTTTGACCATTAAAAGGTCCCCTTCTTCTTGGGGGTAGATTTCTTCCTTAGATTCTTCCCCTTTTACTTCTTCACTTTCACTAGAGGAAGGTGAAGTAGTAGCCTCATCTTGGCTACTATAAATGTCTTGGCCCCTCATAATCATGGTTTTCTTGGTGGGACATTGAAAAGTAATGTGTCCTTTTCCAAGACATTTAAAGCACTTTATAGAGCTAGTCTTCTCTTACATACTAGCCTTAGGGGGTTACTTTTCTATTGTCTTCCCCTTACCATCTTTGGGCTTAGAAGGTGCAGCCCCTAAGATTCTTTGACCTTGGTCTTTCTTTGGATAAAAGTGAGAGTCATAAGATTTTAAAGTAGGTTTCCTTTTAAGTTGTTGCTCTATCCTTATGCAAAGTTGGACTAGGTCATCTAGGTCCCTCTATGGAAGGAGCTCAATCTTGTCCCTCACTTCCATATTAAGTCCACTAAGGAACCTAACAATACTTGTTTTTTCCTCCTCCCTAAGCCCAGCTCTCAAAAGGAGTAGTTCCATTTGTTGCCTATACTCTTCAACACTCATACTCCTTTGTCTAAGCCTTTGGAGCTTGTCCATAAGCTTCATTTCATAGTAGGAGGGGATGTGCCTCTTCCTAAGGGCACTTTTCAAGTCATTCCAATACTCTATTGGAGGATCCCCATAAATCCTTCTTTCCCTAACAAGGGAAGCCCACCAATAGAGGACATAACCTTGGAAGCTAAGGGTAGCCAAAGGAACCTTCCTTTCCTCACTTGTATGGTGGCAAACAAAGAGTTGCTCAACCTTCATTTCCTAATCTAAATAAGCCTCTACATTGCCTTCCCATGGAAGTATGTGAGGTTAATGTTAGCCTCTTCAGGCTTTCTTTCCTTGTTTCTTCTATGAGAGTGAGGTCTAGGATGTGACCTATGCCTTCCTCCATAATAGTCACTAAGTTCTTTACTTAGGCTCTTGCCAGAGTCATGACTACTATAGGAGACATGTTTTTCTTTTCTTAACTCTTTTAGTATTTTATTTCTTTCTTCTTCCCTTATTTGTTCCCTTTCATCTTGACTTATTTCTACCCTCTCTTTTCCTTTTTCTTTTTTTTTTCTATTTTTTCTTTCTATAACTTAAGGGAACTCAACTCATATAATATTCTAGATAGAGGGTCCTTATGACTAGTACCCTTACCATTAACACTAGATGAATGATGACTCATGTTGGTTCCTAAGTTGTGGTTCTTTCTTGTTAGGCATTTGAAAAAGGTAAACGCTAGGGTTCAAAAGAACTCAAGATAAGTGTGATAAGCAAGAAAAAAGTATTATGCAATAACAAGATAAACTAGGCATGACTAGTAAAGAAAATAAGCTATGAAAGTAAGCAAGAAATTAAAGGGCAAGAAATGTAAACTAGGCGGATCCAAGAGTGTTCGGATGACCACATTTAAGGTTCCCAACAAAACACTCACTATCTTAAGGGAAAATTGCCTAAAATTATTACACATAAATGGAAGTAGGGTAACCTATTGGAGGCTCCCAACATACTTCCAATGAAAGACCTTTTTGTTACAAAATTTGAAAGTAATTAAGGTAAACGTACAAGTCTCCAATTACAAGTAAATTGCCAATTACAAAATTACAAAAAAAGTCCTCAATTTTGGTGGTTGTTTTCTATTTGGTGTTTCACTCAATTTGGAGTGCTTCTTAGTTCAATAGCTCTTAAGGTGGTTGGCCCCTTGCTTCTTGACTCAAATTCTTCAATTGATGGCACCAATCCTCCTTTCCAAATCCCTATATGGCAACTCACAAACAAGGAAACAAAGAGATAAGAAATAAACAAAGACCAAAAAATTAAATAAAAGCTAAACCAATAGAGTTTTAACAGGATAAATTTTCAAGGATTTTCAACAATTAAAGCAATGAAAAGCACATAAAAGCAAGCTAGGACTCAAAGAGAAACCTAGAATGGCTCTAGAGTAGAGTAAAAAAACTAAAAAAAGACTCAAGAAACCTCTAGTTTTGGCACTTGTTTTCACACTACTTTTCAATTGAAATTTCAGAACTAAACAAATTTTGAGCCAAAACAATAAACACATTTCCCTTTCACTTATTTTATTTTTCCTGGACACTGATTTTCCTGCCAAATTGTATGATTTTTCTTATTTCTTCTTTTTATCCAAATCACTTGGTTCATTTTTTCTTATTTTTTTCCAAATATCTAGAAAATTCAGTAAAAGTTTCAGCTCAAAATTCACAGTGATCAATTCCCAGTAATTTTTTCAAGTTCATATATTCAAGCTGCTAGCACCAGCGATTTCAGACTTCGAATTTTTGTTAAGCATGGTATATTGATTGCCTTAGGTTTACTTTCAACTTTCCTATGTTTGTTAAACTCACTAGGCCTATTTACCACAGTTTTAGGAGTTCAATATTCACTTAGGATCAAAATTTCAGCCAACAATTCAATCACCAAAACTTAAATTCACAATAGACACAATCATAAGGAAACCTAAAAGTTCAAGAAAAGGTTCACAATCAAAGATTCTCTATGAATTATGCATGAACATGTTAAGGACTAATTAACATGCAAGATTTGACTCAAATCAAATAATAGGCTAAACAAATTTCATACACTCATGAACAAATGAGTCAGACAAAGAAATAAGAAAAATAAAATTCAGCACATCATAGGGAATCTTATGTGACAAGTTTCATGACTAGACATGACTTCTACGAAAAAACTATAATAGATGAACATGTCACTCTAGATTTTTGAGGTTTTCTTATACTTTAATGTTTCTGTAAGAATTTTATGGTTTAGGTTTCAGCCAGAAAAAATAACAATACAAAACTCAAAGGAACCTAAACTCAACACAATTCATGATTCAAGAACAAGAACAAGAAATTTGAATCATAGAAAATCAAATCTAGCTTCTATAGCAAGTTTAATCGGTGGAAATTCTAAAAATTCATGTTAACAACATTCAACACTAGACATGTGAGGAGATACATGGAGAAAAATGAAGAAACAACAATGGAGGATAAGGTAAAGCTGAAAATTAATGGATGTTTAAAGAGCACCTACTTGAAGCTCTTGTGCTCTGATACCACTTAATGGAAGCTTGCTTGAGAAGCTTCTATGGAGGCCGGATCTTTGAGCTTCAATAAAGTCCTTCAATGGTGATTTTCAGCCATGGAGTTGCAACGGAAGATAAATGAGAAAAGGTGAGAGGAGGCACCATCCACTAGAGAATAAGCCATGGATGGAGAAACTTCACCACCAAGATAGTGCCTTGGATAAGAAGCTTAGAGAGGAAGCTTCAATGGAGGAAGACAATGAGAGAGAGGAGGGGGCATGGGAATTGAAGGAGATTAAGGAGAGAAGTTAAACTTTGAAGTGTGTCTCAAGAGTTTCTCATTCATCAAAGTTATGACAAGTGTTACACATGTTTCTATTTATAGCCTAGCACATGGGAAGCTTCCTTGAGAAGTAAGGAAGGAAGCTTCCTTGGAAAGCTAGAGGAAGAAAGCTTCCTTGAGAAGCTAGAGGGGGGCTACTCACATCCCTCCAATAACTAAGCTCACCCCGATGCTAAAATACATGAAAATACAATGGGAAGCTTCCTTGAGAAGCAAGGAAGGAGCTTCCTTGGGAAGCAAGGAAGAAAGCTTCCTTGAGAAGCTAGAGGGGGCTACTCACACCTCTTTGATAGCTAAGCTCACCCCCATGCCAAAATACATGAAAATATAAAAAAGTCCCTACTACAAAGACTACTCAAAATGCCCTAAAATACAAGGCTAAAATCCTATACTACTAGGGTACCTTAACTTGTACCCTTAATTTGTAGGGTATCCTACAAACCTAAAAATGGCCAAAATACACAGTCCAAAAGAAGGAAAACCTATTCTAATATTTACAAAGAAAAATGGACCCAACCTTGGCCCATGGGCTCAAAAATTTACTCTGAGGTTCATGAGAATCCTAGGGTCTTCTTCAGCAGCTCTAGCCCAATCCTCTTGGAGCCTCTTGCTTATGGCTCTTGTGACTGGTCCCTTCCTAGGAGAATTGCATCAAAGTGTCACTTCCATTGTGAAGGATGATAGTTTTAATTTGAACCAATACCTAAAGAATGACTTTGAGAGGAAACATATGAAAAACATTCATTATGTTTCAGTTGTTGGAAGCCTCATGTATGCTCAAGTATGCACGAGGCATGACATTGCTTTTGCAGTTGGAATGTTAGGAAGATATTAGAGTAATCTAGGTATTGACTACTGGAGAGCTGCAAAGAAAATGATGAGGTACCTTCAAGGGACCATAGATTACATGCATATGTATAGAAAGACGAATAATCTTGATGTGATTGGTTATTCAGACTCAGACTTTGCTGGCTGTGTTGATTCTCACAAATCAACATCTGGGTACATTTTCATGATGGTTGATGGAGCTATTTAGTGGAGGAGTGTTAAGTAGACTTTGATTGCTAATTCTACCATGGAAGCTGAGTTTGTTCTTGCTTTGAGGCTACATCACATGGTGTATGACTTAAGAGTTTCATTTATGGGCTGAAGATAGTTGATACTATTTCAAGGCCTTTGAATATTGTTTGCGATAACTTAGCTACTATCTTTATGGCTATGAATAACAAAAGTGGAAGTCGAAGTAAACAAATTGATGTGAAGTACTTAGCCATTAGAGAAAGAATAAAAGACAAAAAAAATGGTCATTGAGCATATAAGTATTGAGCTAATGATCGTTGGTCCTTTGACTAAGGGCATGCCACCATTTAAGTTCAAGGATCATGTAGAGAGAATGAGACTTGGTTCCACTTTATGATTTTATACATATAGGTTAAAGTTGAAACTCTTATATTATGATATTTTCTCATATTCAAGTACACATTGATTTATTTGAGAAAATTTATTTTTTGGACCAAGAATAAACATTGGATTTATTCATTAATTTTTATTACCACATTGAGTATACTACTTGGGAAATTGAACATGTCGTAATACATGGATGATATTACTCGTTATAAGAAGAATTATTACTATGATTCACATGTTCATTTCTTAAGGAAATTGAGCATTTTGACTTATTTTAGCCAATGAGTCAAAATGTTTGGATCAAGTGGGAGAATGTAATAATTTTTTAATTAAAAGCTTTGATTAACTCCTTAATAGTGGTCTAAACGTTTTGGACTTAGAAGGTTAAGTGCTTCGTCAGTGTTGGAGTTGGAAGGCCAAATATTGAATGACATCAATGGATGGTAATGGCTACTAAATGCATTCTTGATGGTAGAATACCTATATATAGCGCATGTGTTTGGTCCCTGAGCTCATTTATTTCATTTTCATCTGATACACCATCTACAGAGAGAGAGTTTGGAAGAACCAAAATAAAGCAATTCTTTAATGACAATGGCTGGAGGTAGATTCTGATTTTGTTTTCTGCATTTGTTAATGACCTGTGTTTTGTTTTGTTGTTTATAACATCACAAGTTTGATATTTTAGTCTTACAGGAGGATCATCATCAACACCATGAAAAGTAGAGTAGAGAATAAGGAAATTACTTGCAAAAGAGAATCGTAGTTATAGGGGTCAATAACAAACTCAGAATCAAACATTGGAGGTTCTACAATCAGATCTAGGCTTATGACGATGACAAAAGCTGACTGATGTAGTGGAGTACCAACTTGCAACGAACACGTTTAGTTTAGTTTAGTAGAATGGAGCCACCATTTTCACACCTTCAAAAAGTGTGGCGTTGATACATTACTATATTAATCTCTAAAACTAAGAACATTTTAAAATTTCCAATTGTTTTAATACATAATTAAACTCCTAAATAAAATAATTATTTTATATGTGTATATATATATATGTGTGTGTGTGTGTGTGTTTAAAAATAAATTGAAAATTTTAAGGAGGGTCAAGGCGTCCATGGATCCAAATAAAATTAAAATTTATATAAAAATATCATAGAAATATGTTAGTTTATGTCATTTTACATTTTTCATCTACTTTAATAAGTAATTACTTATGATTTAATAAGTTAGCTTAAAAGCTTTCAGCTACCGCTTTCATTTATGTTTGATATAACTAGCTAGGAGTTAGCTCAAAGTTGAAAAACTAGTCGATACCTGAAAGTTTATTGTTGGTAACTGAAAATTGAAAAGCTAAGTTATTAAATCATAAGTTGAGAATAGTTAGAATTCAAATTAATAATTCCAATTATCTAAAAATTATTATAAATCTTTTTTAAAATTTTGAAAATATTATAAATACTTTTTTAAAACTAAGAATAGTTGTGTGTAATATTAATTTCAAATTAAATGACTTTAATTTTTTAAAAATTATTATAAATTTTTAAAAGACGTTATAAATGTTTAATTGTAATTAAGAATATTTGAAATTAAATAATTAAATTCTTATTTACTAACTTCCATTATTTAAAAATTGTTAAAAATGTTTTTCTTAAAAATTGTTTTATCATATAATAAATATGATATCTAATCAAATTTAACACAAATTAATGTAAATATAATATTGTATTGACTTTTAATTATTTAAGTATGTGTTATTAAATTTACATGTCTTTCATTCATTTACTTAATTTTGTTTTCAATAATTTTTTATACAAGATATAAAATTATTGATCTTCATGAAAGTGATTATAATGGAATAATTTAAGTTACTTTGATAAAAAAATAATTTGGGATTTGTTACGTAATTCATTTGTTTATACAAACTTCTTTGACTTTAAGTGGACAATATTGTCAAAATTAATTTTATACTTGTATTTGAAAAATATTCATTTTCAATTATCTTCTATCATTTCTTATTAATAAATAAGTTATACATTGTAGACATTTGAATTGAATTTAGATTTTTCTCAATAGCATAAACAATTAATAAAATTGTTAATATAATTTTTTATATAATAAAAAAATTCTCTTCAAATTTATGCATGTAATAACGGGTATTATTTAGTATATATATATATATATATATATATATATATATATATATATATATATATATATAAAAGTAACTGGCTTTAAACTTTGTGTAAAAAATATTTAATGTGCATTATATATCCCTTTTTTGAAAATACTTAAAATTAATACAATTTTAATTTTAAGTTGTTTAGAAAATTTAATTGTTATTGATTGATCGTGTAAAATAGTTATACATTGACAAATCACATATGTTGAAGATGATAATTTATGATTGAATAACACTATAAAACTAATTTTTATACTATCAGTGCAGTTAAACTTTATCACTAAAACAATTAAGTTGTTACTTTTAGGATGAAAATAAAAGTAACTACTTAAATAAAGATCCCATTTAAAACTTTCACAATATCAAATAAGTTAAAGGTTTAAAAGTTAATGTTGGCTACCTTAAAAAAAAGTTAATATTGACTAAAAATAAAATTTCCTCTATTTTTCATATTGATTATGGATTTCTCTTCTTTCATAGAGGTGTTATTGCTTCAATGACTTTATTAGATTAATTGATTAACAATTAATATATCATTATTCGATAGAATTAGATTTTATCTTCTTTCGCATCAATATCATGATAATAAAAAAAATTTGATTAGCAAATATTATTAATCAATGTTAACTTAAATAAGTTTTTCAAAATGTCTTGATTGAAAATACTCTCACATTTTTAGAAAAAAAAATCCAATGCAATGAATTCTATCCATATATATCAATTCCACAAAAAAAAAATAAAAAATCATATATATCAATTGGTGAAAGATTAAAAAGTGAATAGAGAAAATACTTAACATTATAAAAAATAAGCATGATTAATTGACATAAAAATATTCCACTTGCAAACAAACAATTAATTCCATATTCTAAAATCTCATATAAAGAAATAAATACGTACCATTCTATTTATCACAAAAGGAAATAAATCCAGAAAGTTATCATTCTTATATACTTATATATGAAGATTTTTTTTTGGTAACGGAACGGGCATATGCAGATTAATATATATTTATATTATTATAACATTTTATTCTTTGTTTCACCTACATTGATTACATCTAATTTTATTCATATTATACCAAATCAAACATACCACCACCCTAAAATACCATAAGTGCAGAGCAGATGCAGTATATAAAGGCTGTTTTATATAAGTATATAACCTATGGTTTTGCAATAATCCAAAGGAATTGAAATTGTCATAAGGTAAGGTGTGTGAATTTATACATACATAGATTAAGGATTTAGGACCAAAGAGGGAGATATGAATGTGACAAATAAGCCAAACCCAGATGGTTCCACCAATGGGTTTCAGTCTCAGCTTCAAGTTCAACAACAAAATGGGTGGGAGCAGGGATCATCTAGACTCAGACCCACTAAACCTTACCCTGCACCAACGGCTCGGTACCAGGACATTGTTCGTGATGCAAACCTCTTCTGGGGAACGCTTCAAGCTTTTCACAAAATACTTGGCACCAAATACAAGTACGAATTTAAATACCCTCTTTTCAATTGCTCTCTTTCAGTGTGTGTTTTGTTGCTGATTCTTGTTTTTTTCCTTTATGGGGTTAGTTAATTTGTTTATGGGGGTGTCAATTTGTGTGCTTTTTGGTGTGTTTTTGTTTTCTCCCCCACATGGCCAGCTATCTTTTTTAGCTGATGGTGAAAAATGAAATTATGAAAATTGCTTGTTTTGTATTGAGTTTAGAGTTCTAAAGCTTGCATGGTTAGTTAATGATCATGAAAATTGTCATGTTAGTGCTTTTTGCTATGCTGTTAAAACTTGCCCTGGTTCTGTTGGTCGGGCAATTGGGAAAATTGTGGTTAATTGATTTTCTTGATGTTTTGGACTTTGGTCTGGTTGGCTTTAACGAGTTTGATGCTTCCTTCAATTAATTTTATAGTACACCTGTTATTTTCTCCTGTCTATTTATTTGCACATGGAGTGTTGAATGAAGTCTGGATGATGCAGAAAAGCAATATAATTAAAATTGATGTCACTTTTCCTCTTTTGTTTGTGTAGGGTTGCTACTGTGGGAGGAACGTCACTTGATCTACATCGCCTTTTTGTCGAAGTTACATCTCGTGGTGGGATTGAAAAGGTTGCATTGCGTAAATCGTTCTCTATTAATTGTAGAAAATCAGTCCCTTTGTGTCTGAAACAAATGTGTTTTGTTTTCTTTGTCTAATTTTCCTTTTATTTATGATGTGATTTTGGTTGAATTGAGTTTGGTTTTCTTTCAGCAGATTTGGTGCTGATTGTAGAGATTTTAGGTTTGAGATTTATCTATGATACAGCTCTGTGCTCTGTTAGATTCAATTTTTCTCTTTGATATAACTGTTTAAAAATGACCCTCCTAAGCGTTTCTTAAATTTATGTAGGTGATTGTTGATCGTAAGTGGAAGGAAGTGATTCTGACCTTCAATTTCAAAGATACCATAACGAGTGCATCATTTGTGGTGCGCAAATCCTATCTATCGATGCTTTATCACTATGAGCAAGTGTATTATTTTGGGAGGCAAGGCATTCCTCCCCCAACACCTGGTAAGAAAAGATGATTTTCTTTTTCCTCTCTTGTTTGAGATCCTACATCGACCAGTAATATGGCCAAACTAGAGGATATATGTGGGAGACATCTCTCACTTCTTGAGCTTGTTATTTGGTTGAGTTAGGCCCAAACCCAAATTCTAAAATGGTACTAGAGTTTATCCTACTAATTGTTGTTGAGCTTATCAGGTCTTGAGATATTCAGTATTGGCCAAAATAGAGTATATAAGTGGGGACAATTCCCACATATTGTTTTTGGGATTGAGTTAGGTTTAAACCCAAATTCTAAGATGGTAGCAGAGTCTATGATAATGATTGTTGTTGGGTTCATCAAGCCTCAAGATGTCCAGACCTCAGTGCGAGGGGGTGTCATAGATTCTACATTGACTAGTGGTATGGTGAAAATAGAATATATAATAGGGGCAACTCTAACCTTGAGTTTGCTTTTGAGGTTGACGTAAGTCTAAACTCAAATTCTAGCATGGTATCAAAGTCTATCCTAGTGATTGTTGTTGGGTCTATCGCGCTTTGAGAGGTTGCATTGGAGACCCCACATCAAATAGTGACATGGCCACAATAGACTATATAAATGAGGGACAACTCTCACCTCTTGAGTTAGCTTTTGGGATTGAGTTAGGCCCAAATCCAAGTTTTAAGACGTAACCATGCTGTGATTTTTTTTTTTTTCATCTTTGACTATTCAATACTTTCATTTACCCAGATCTTATGATTAGAGGCCAATCAGGCCAACCCTATAGCTCCACAACCATTCCAGAAGTTGCTGCTGTGAATGATTCACCTGTTCAGAGTAAGCCAACATATAGATCTGTGTACTGCTTTGATACTTCATATATTCATTTGACTCTATATTTTTGTTCTCTTAAAACTGTGCTTAATGAGACATAGTCATAATCTCCAAATTACTAAAACCTTGTTTGAGCAATTTATGTAAGACCGTTTTTTAATAGAATGTACTTGGGAAGAATCAATTTTGGAAAAAGTTTCTTTTAGTAGACAGAGTCCTTTGTTTCACATAAAGTAATTTTTAAGAATCAATTTGTTTGGACAGTATGATGTATAATAACTTTGGGTGGGAAATTACCAAAATAAAAATTAATGCATTTTATTGTGTGTGAATATTTAGTACTTTAATGGAGGCCAAACTTGATTATTAAGGTTTTGTTGAAATCTAAGGTTTAGGTAGAAAATGTGGAAAACAGATAAAAATGTTTACAATATGATGAGACTAATATTAGATGTTATAGGATACCCTAACCTAATGTTCAAATTTGTATTAATTCTTTGTTAGATACTAGTACTACTTGTACTGGTCCAAGATAACTTAAAATATGACTGATAGCCATAATATTGTGACAGATTACATGACTGGAAAGCTTTAAAACATACGATTGCCAGCTTCCTTGTGCCAACAATTTTGACACATTTCTCATGATTTAGGCTATACTTTTTGTTGTCATCAATAAGCAAGTTGAAGATAACACCTACAATATTTTAATGTGATGTGAAAATAGAAGTAGGGAGCATGCTTTTCTTAGAAAATTTATTTTTTCTCGTCCTGTGATTATTAGTAAATATTGGCTTCTGTTCTTTTGAAATTGGAAGTAATGAAACAAATCACTGTTCTTAATGATTTGTTTCTACAACTTTCACTTTGCATTGCTTTGTAGCTTTGTGTTCATCCAATCGTGGTAAGTGGATATACTTCTCATGTATAACTGTGATAAGGATTTGCTTTCTAATTTGCAGGTACTCCAGTACAGGCACATGATGATATGGTTTCTGGAACAATTGATGCGAAATTTGATGGTGGATATGTAGTTACAGTGATTCTAGGTTCTGAGCAGCTGAAAGGTGTCCTGTTTCATGTTCCTGATAATGTGTCCCAGAGTTCTCATGCCGAAGGCACATCTAGTTCACAGAATCTTGGTGATGGCACATCTAATTCACAGAGTCGAAAGAGAGCAAAATATGCTCCACGTGATCCATTTCGGCCAAAGTCGAACAGGAGCGGTTACAACTTTTTCTTTGCTGAGAATTATGCCAGGCTGAAGCCCTCATATCATGGGCAGGAGAGAGCAATTAGTAAGAGGATTGGGTTTCTATGGAACAATCTGTCAGAAGCTGAAAGACAGGTATAGGTGCACTCCTTTCACCCATGACGACAGTTTTGTGCTTTTGTTTTGTTTTGCTGCTGATTCCTTTTTCTTTTTATAATTTCACATGCTGGTCTCTGACATATAGTGAAGATGAAGGGAAATAAATGGAAAAGTTATGTGTATCTGGACTAGTTTTTCAGGCACATGGATCATTTTCCTTCTTTTCCCATCATTTACCTCTTACTAATCAGGCAAATGCTGCATTTCAGAAAATTAATGACGTGTGTATTTTTCTGCTTACAGTTTCTATGAAACCTTACCTTGATGCTACATACTTTGTTGCTTCTTATATTTTCATTCTATGTAGCTATTATTGATGGAGTTGCTAATCTAGATTCTAGATATGTGTTAGATCTCAAAACAGTTTCTGTTCTCTTCTTTGTACACATGGTTTGATTCTTAGCTATTTTTCATTCCAACCTAGAACTAAGCTAAACTTGACATTTGAGATAATGTTCCCCCACAAGTTTTATATTTTAAAACTAACTATTTTTCTATTTGCTTATGGAAGCTATAAGGGATAACCAATTGTAATTCTATGTGGATAATAACGGCTTCTTAAATGTGAGAAAATATTAGGAAGGCTATAAATATAAGAAGGGTTATATTTGTTTTGGTAATAATAGCCTTTTGCTTTTTTTTTCCTTTTATAAAATTTAACTTGTCAGAGAAAAAGTTGGGTTAACCATAGAATAAAAATACATTAGCATGTTGACCAAAGTTCAATTCTTTGTTGTATGTATGGAAAAGATTTTGTTAGGAGACACAAAGCTCACTTTGGTGATCTTTATGTCTTGAAGGGCTCAGTCTCTACCTATCAGCTGGAGATACCTTCAGTGCTAAAAAAAATGCATTTGCTTGCCAAAAACAGAATATCGATGTGGGGCTACCTTATTTGTTTGGGGTTATATTCTGGGATTATTTATCTCTTAGATTTTCTCATGCGTTGTTGTTTTTTTTATTTTGTGTGTGTGTGCGTGTGTGAATTTGATGCAGGTTTATCAAGAGAAAGGGATGAGAGATAAGGAAAGATACAGGACTGAACTGATGGAGTACAAATCCAATAATTCAACTCCAAATGCTCAATAGGCTGTTTTATGTAATCCTTAGATTGCCATTTCATATGTTTTTTCTTTTGTTCTTTTCCATTTTATATGTTTGTTATAGTTCATTTTCTTATCATTCTGCATAGAAGCTTAGAAAGAGTAGCTTTGTGACAATTCTGGTGTAAATTAGGCTAAATGGTTTTAATAAACATCTTGTAGCAGTTCATTTATTGTTGTTGCTCTAAAACCAATGGTTCTTCATTCAATTTAAACATGTTATTTGTATGTTTACATTCCATTTGTGATATGGTAATCTTGTCACCCCGAGATGCTCATTAGTTTTAGAGGTATTACCTTAAGCCTTGTTTGTTTACTGTTTTCAGAAACAGTTTTCTGTTTAGAGGTATATGGTAGTCTTGTGCAATTGGCACCCAGTGAGGAGTTGCCCAAAAATCATGATTTGCTTGGAATTAACTAAAAATATGTTTGGGTGGTTGTGAGTTTTTTGTTTTTTGGTTTTATGTATTTTTCAAAACAAAACATGTTTACCAAAATTGGAGTTGAAATGTTTTTTAATTTATTTTCAAAACACTTTTATATTCATTTTAAAAACCAAGAAAAAAGATTTCATAAATTTTATTTTTAGTTTTAAAAAAGCACACACTTCTAACATTTGAAAATGACATTTTTTACTGTTACCATTATCGACACTGTTACGATCATTGTCACTGTCGCCAATGTCACTTTTATCACTGTTAGTGCCATCGACATTATCATCAATGTCGCCTCCACCATTGCCTCCTTAACTATTACCACTACTACTATTTTTATCACGGTCATTGTTTGTTATTATCATCGTCATTAATGCTACCTTTATTGCTACCAACATTGCACCACCACAAGATATTGCTATCACTCCCCCACTACTATTATAACCACCACCACACATAAGCACTTTCAAACTAATTGTAATAGGATAAGAAACTTTCAAAATGAGTTTATTTTGAAACTAAAAATTGGAGAAAAAACTAAAACTAAATTTTTAAAACCAAAATTATTTGTTATTTTTAAAAATGTCAAAACTCAACTAAAAATCACCCCAAACAAGATCTTATTTAAAACGATTATATAAAAATTTAACATAAATAGATAGAGGTTTTTTTTATAAGCAAGCATACACATATTGTCTAAAATAAACTCATTTAAATATTTGTTTAGAACAATTTATTTTATTAAATAACTTAATTATTTAGCTTGAAATTCAAAGATGAAATGTTAAGAATGATATGTATTAGGTTATTATGTTAATTAAATAAGACATATATTATTGTTAAGATTGTGATAAAATTAAAGTGCGAGAGATAATGTGAAATAGAGTGATGTATACATTTAAGAGAAAAAAAAATATTATGCATTCATAGTACGGTAAGTTTGTTGATTTTTTACAATAAATATTTTAAAAGTCACATTAATAGTGATTTGTGATTGGATGATAATACAAAATTATTTTACATTGTCAATGCATAATCCTCAAATTCTATATTTAATGTGAAAAAGGTTATCGGTAGAAAAAAAATCAAAAAAAATATTTTCCACCATCTTAAACATGTCTTGAAAAATAATACAATATTAAAAAAAATGTGATGTGTCAAATGACTCTTTTCTTTTTGTGTTAAATTAAACTTGTCAAATTCCAATCTAACCAGCTTGAACCTGTGTCTAGTGCTTGACTCATTTTGTAAAGCTGCTGGATTTAAAGTCATTTAACAAAAGTCCAAGTTCATAGCTTCAAAAAAACATTTCTAAGGATAAGTCTACCTTGAGTTTGGTTACACATGTTGTATTGACAAGTATCTTGGCTATCCTACTCTGACTGGGAGAGTTACTGAGATAGACTCTAATTTCATTCTAGACAAGATCCAAGGCAGATTGACAGGATGGAAAAACCTCGTCTAGAGCTTTCTCTCTTTATAATGTGTTGTCACTGGTATTCCATACCACCACAATATTATTATCTTGAGTGATGATACCTCTAGAAAACAGCCGTGTGAGTTATGAATTGTTGGGGAGTAGTTATTAGAGACCCCTAGATATTGTCCTATAGGTTCCCAAATAGGGGCAAAGAGCAAACACGCTCCGTGCCATTCGTTCTCATGCATTTTTTGGTAAATAGCACTAGTTTATAGTTTTGCTAGTGATGTTTGGTTTCTTTAGAGTAATACGTAACCTTTTTAATACTACGTTGAGGCGCCATCATGCCCAAAACGTAGCATTAAAATTGGATCTCTGCAGTCTCGTATGTGTGAATTACCCCTTTGTGTTGTTTTCTTTACGTTTCATGCATACGCATTGCATCATCCATGTCGTAGTCTTGATCCACCCCTTTTTTAGGTAAATGATGGGGACAAATCAAAACGGCAAAAGGTTTTATCAAGTCAAGGTTAAAAGTCTAGATGTAACCAGCCTCAAGGAATTGAGACGATTGATGGGACCTCTCCAAAGGCAAGCCTTCCGCAAAGTGTACGGGAAGATTCTAGATTTGACCATAGCGGAGGTATTTACGGAAGCTGTCATATCCCTCGCCCAATACTATGACCAGCCGTTGAGGTGTTTCACGTTTGGGGACTTCCAAATGGTACCGACTATTGAAGAGTTTGAGGAAATATTAGGATGCCCTCTTGGGGGGAGAAAACCGTATCTTTTCTTCGGGTTTCTTCCCTCCTTGAGCAAGATTGCAGCTGTGGTTGGAGATTCGGCAAAGGAGATGGATTGCATGAGGCAAACTCGGAACGGTGTAGTGGGCCTGCCTCGGAAATACTTGGAAGGCAAGGCAAGGGATATGGCGGGCCAAGTGAAGTGGGGCCCGTTTGCGGATATATTAGCTTTGTTGATTTTTGGGGTTTTCCTCTTTCCAAACGTTGACGGTTTGGTGGACTTAGCCGCCATTGATGCTTTCCTCGCATATCACCATAGCAAGGAGAGTCCAGTGGTGGCTATCTTGGCAGATTTGTTTGACACCTTTGACCGGAGGTGTGAGAAAAACAGTGCATGAATTGTCTGTTGTTTACCCGCTCTCTGTGTGTGGTTGGTTTCACACCTATTCCAACAAGACACAAGACACCCGTGTCCGCTTCAAAGTTATCGCTCATGAGCCGGAAAAGGAAGAGTCGATTGGGACCAACATTTGGCTGGGATAGGGGGCAACGCAATCAATTGGTTTCCTCATTGGAAAGAAGGCAAGGAAGGAGTTCTTTTCTTGTGTGGGGACTACCCTAATGTTCCATTGATAGGGACTAGGGGTTGTATTAATTATAATCCCGCACTCGCCATAAGACAACTAGGGTACCCCATGAGGGGAGCGCCAACAAAAGAAAGTCTCTCGCCTTTCCTTGTGAGGGATCTAGGCGCGCAAAGTCTCAAGGTGATAAAAAGAGTCCACAAGGCGTGGAGAAGTCCGTTGAGGAAAGACAAGGAGCTTTGAGGCATCTGAAATAGCGTCATCGGAGGCTATCATGGATGGCTAAGAATTCACACGTGAGAGTTAGATTGGCTCTCCAAGTTGAAAGTTATCGATGAAGAGAACTTTGAAGCTCCGGAGGAAGATGAAGAAGTCCGAGCTCTAAAATTAGAGCTAGGGAAGGCAAGACTCGCCAAGGAGAAGTTCAAATTAGCCGCTACACACATCCAGAAAGAGTGCACCGAGTTATAAGAGGAAAACGCGGCCACTGCAAGAGCCCTTGAACAAGAAACTAAAAGGGCCCGCAAGGAGGAATATGGCCGAGAGTTAGCTGCTTGAACAAGAAACTAAAAGGGCTCAAGCTCTGAAGAGAGGAAAGAGACCGGTCACGGCTGCATGGCATGATCTTAAAAGAAGAGTTAGCTGCTTGCGCAAGGTCCAAGAGGAGTTTGGCTCAACACTTGGAAGCCACGGAGCAAAGCATGCTAGCTATCATAGGGCAATACAAGGAAGAGTTGAACCAGTCTGTGACCCATGAACAAAAGCTAGCGGAGGATTTTGCACAGGTGTACGCCGAAAAAGAAGCAAGAGGGAGGGTGATTGATGCATTGCATCAAGAAGCGACTATGTGGATGGATAGGTTCGCCTTGACCTTGAATGGAAGTCAAGACCACCCGCGTCTATTAGCCAAAGCAAAAGCCATGGCCGAAGTGTGTACGGCTCCCGAGGAGATTCATGGGCTAATCAATTACTGTCAACACATGATAGATTTGATGGCCCATATAATTAGAAACCGTTAGGTTCTCTTGTAACACCTTTGTATAATCTTGGCTAGATGAAAGCTTTGTTCTTTTTATAAAATGAGAAGTTCTGAACTCATCTCGTTATCTAAAAAACCTTGGGGTGGATCCAAGTGCTCCGATCATTCATTTGCATATTCATGTTTTGGTGGCATACTCACCGTTGTTTATTTCTTTAGGAATTTCATCATAACTAAGAAAACACCAAGGCACCCCTATAACACTCGATCCAGAAAAATGGATAATGAAGAGGGCGTGCAGGAACAGATGAAGGCCGATCTATCGGCCTTAAAAGATCAAATGGCTTCCATCTCGGAGGTCATGTTAAAACTCCAGAAAACTATAAAGGATAAAGCCACGACAACCGCCTCCAGTACAGTTAGGGAAGCGGAGCCGGTGCTGCAGCCCGCCTTAAATCCGGGCCGAGATAGAAACACGACAGTGTTTGGTCGGAGGTATAGTCTGCAAGCTTACCCCTATGGCTTGCCTCCGGACTTCACTCCCCGTGCCACCCCGGAAGATTTAAGTCAAGCCCCTACTTTCGAGGAGCAACTCCCACCTTATGACGACTATCCCGGACAAGACGATGAGGAAGGAGATACCCATCTCGGTCCCCTGCTCCACCTCAAAGATCCGTCCCCCATGAACTACCCCAACCAAACATAGTCCGCCATATCCCGGCTTCACCCACACCCGTAAAAGAATCTGTTCCCTTCGTGGAAGATAAGGGAAAGATTGAGGGCCTTGGCAATTACCCATTCTCGGATCTAGCGGACTTATGTCTCGTACCCAATATCGTCATTCCTCCCAAGTTCAAAGTACCAGACTTTGATAAGTACAAAGGGACGACATGTCCAAAAGGGCATCTCCGGATGTATTGCCGAAAGATGGGGGCGTATTCTGCGGACGAAAATTTGTTGGTCCATTTCTTTCAAGACAGCTTGGCTGGAGCAGCAGTAGCATGGTATACCAATCTGGAAGCTTCCCAGATCCGATCATGGAAGGACTTAGCAACCGCCTTCATTAGGCAGTACCAGTACAATACAGATATGGCTCCTAATCGGAATCAGCTTCAGAGTATGACTAAGCGAGAGCATGAGTCCATTAAGGAATATGCCCAAAGATGGAGAGATCTCGCAGCCCAAGTCGTACAACCCATGACGGAGAAGGAGATGATCACAATTATGGTAGATATGTTACCCACGTTCTACTATGAAAAGCTGATAGGCTACATGCCATCTAACTTTGCGGATCTCGTCTTCGCCGGAGAAAGGATTGAATCCGGACTACGAAAAGGCAAGTTCGAATATGCTTCCAATGTGGCCCCCAACAACAACAGAAGAGCCCCAGTAGTGGGCACGAGGAAAAAGGAAGGAGACGCCCACGCAGTCACCACCGCCCCGACGTGGATGAAAGCACCCCAAAATATCCAAAGCTCATACTAGCCCAATCCCCCAAATTTTTTAATCCGAGCCGGGAGTTCCTTCCCGACTCAAGTAAAAGGGCCGCCCGCGGCAGAGAGAACGCCGGCCCAACGCACAGCTCCAGCCATGCCCCGACCAGTCAACAATACGGCCCCCGGCACGAGCTATAATAATGCACAGAGCCCACTCCCGAAAGATAACTTCTCTCCTATTCCCATGGCATACTCCGAATTATGGCCTTCATTATTGGAGAATCATTTGGTGGTAGCCATACCCGGGAGGGTCCTCCAGCCACCCTACCCCAAGTGGTATGACCTGGGTGCCAAGTGTGCGTACCATAGTGGAGCTCCCGGACACAACATTGACTCCTGCCGCCTGTTCAAGTATAAAGTGCAACACCTAATCAGTGCCGGCTGGCTATCGTTTCAAGAGGAAGGTCCAAATGTTAAAACTAACCCCCTAGCTAGTCATGGAAAGGCTAGCGTAAACGCCATCCAAGAGGGTGGGCCATCGCGGGCAAGGAGATTAGGAGAGGTGGCTACTTCCAGACGTTTTATCTACCAATCGCTGCAAGCGGCATGTATGGTCTCCCGTGGCGGAGGCGAAAGGGACGAATGTTTGTTTCACCTTGGGGAGTCGCACGATATGGAAACCTGTCCCGCGGTAGAAGAATTGCTTCAGCGGCTCATGGATTGCGGGCAGCTTGAAGTGTCCATAGGAGGGAGGGAAGAACCACAAATTTGCATGCAGTCGGAAGAAAAGAAGGTTCCTCTAACCTCCAAGGCCCTAGTGATATGTTTTGCTAGGAAAGGAACCGGCTCCACACCCATATACCCCCGGACAGCACCCAAGCCAACGCCATTTGCATATCAAAGTAATAAGGCCGTTCCGTGGAAGTATACCCCTCCCGCGTTCAGCGAAAGAGTTGCAACCGAAGTTGACTCCCTGTCAGCTAAGGTGACCAACATCACCGACCTCAGTGGCGTAACCCGAAGTGGTCGGGTGTTCGTTTCCCCTCACCCGGTGGAGTTGCCCTCCAAGGGGAAAGCACCCATGGTCCAAGAGCCCACAGACGTAGCCACCCCCTCGAAAGAAGCAGATCCTCCAGTGGTAAGAAGGGCTGAAAAGAAAGAAGGTCTTCAAAGAAAGACGGTGACTTTGGAAGAGGCCCATGAGTTCCTTCGCCTCATTCAACAAAGCGAGTTTAAGGTAGTCGAGCAACTGAATAAAACTCCAGCGAGGATCTCGTTGCTTGAACTGCTCATAAACTCCGAGCCTCATCGTACGCTGTTGAAAAAGTCCTCAATGATGCCCATGTAGCCCACGATATCTCAGTGGAGGGTTTTGAAGGCATCGTTAATCATATAACCACCAACAATTATATCGTGTTTGCGGAAGAAGAGATTCCCGTAGAAGGGAGAGGACACAATAAGGCTCTTCATGTATCGGTAAAGTGTATGGACCATGTTGTCGTAAAGGTGCTTATCGACAATGGATCGAGTTTAAATGTGATGCCGAAGACCACTTTGGAAAAACTTCCTTTTAGTGCGTCACGTTTAAAACCGAGCTCGATGGTGGTACGAGCCTTTGATGGGACTCGGCGGGAAGTAATGGGGGAAATCAACATTCCCATTCAGATAGGCCCCCACACTTGTAATGTGCTGTTTCAAGTGATGGATATAAATCCCGCCTATAGCTGCCTCTTGGGAAGACCTTGGATTCATGCCCTGGGAGTGGTCCCTTCAACGCTTCACCAGAAATTGAAGTTCGCAGTGGGTGGACTTTTAGTGATAGTGTCGGGTGAAGAGGATATGTTAGTGAGCTGCCCCTCCTTCGCACCATACATAGAAGCGGCGAAAGAATCATTGGAAACGGCTTTCCAATCCTTCGAGGTGGTGAGCTGCGCCTCTGTGGAACCAAGTCCGTTGCTACCTTCTCTCTCCAACGCGGCCATAATGGTGGCGCGTGTTATGCTCAGGAACGAATTTGAGCTCGGAATGGGTCTAGGCAAGGACGGCCTCGGAAATGCCGACGTGGTCGATATCAAGGGAAATCCATACAAATATGGATTAGGGTATGAACCCGGGATGCCGGGGAGGAGGAATGTGCCGTCAAGACTTCGGGCGGATAGGGTATGGCCCGGCCGTATTAGCCGGTGTTTCACCAGTGCCGGAACGGTGTCCAAGGAGGAGGTGGCCACAGTAGAAGAGGAGTTCCCTCAAGACCCGCCAAGTTTTGTGCAACCATGCCATCCCGATTCTCAAGTGGGGAACTGGCGCGTGATAAGCCAGTCAGAAGTCTATACCGCTGATTCAATGTAATTAGAGCCTATAGATCTCCTTTCTCTTTTGTTTTGTGAAACCTACCTTATTAAATAAAACAAAGAGATCTTGTTTCATCTGTTCTTGCAATTCCACCTTTTCTCATATCATTTTGCATGTTTTATCTTGTTTGGTATAGATATGAGGGTCGATTCTTTGAGGATCCTAACAACGAGGGTTTGACAATCGATTTCGATCGAGATATAAGCCAAACGATAAATGAGGAAGAGGAAGAGGACGTCCTTTCACCAGAGTTGGAGAGGTTGGTCGCTCAGGAAGAACGTGAAATGAAGCCTCACCAAGAAGAAACCGAATTGGTAAACTTGGGGACCACGGAGGAAAAGAAAGAAGTAAAGGTAGGAACCGGTATGACCGCGCCTATCCGCCAAGGCTTGATAACCCTTCTTGAAGAGTATCAAGATGTCTTTGCATGGTCATATCAAGACATGCCCGGTCTGGATTTCGACATTGTGCAGCATAAGTTGCCTTTGAATCCTGGGTCTTCCCCGATTAAGCAAAAGTTACGAAGAATGAGACCCGAGATGTCTTTAAAAATTAAAGAAGAAGTAAGGAAGCAATTTGATGCAGGGTTCTTAGCTGTAGCTCGGTACCCAAAGTGGGTGGCCAACATTGTCCCAGTCCCGAAAAAGGACGGCAAGGTTTGAATGTGTGTAGACTACCGGGACTTGAACCGAGCCAGTCCTAAAGACAATTTTCCCCTGCCACACATTGATATATTGGTAGATAATACAGCCAAGTTCGCCCTTTTCTCATTTATGGATGGTTTCTCGGGGTATAATCAAATAAAGATGGCATCCGAAGATGTAGAGAAGACCACTTTCATCACCCTATGGGGGACGTTATGCTATAAAGTGATGGCCTTCGGGCTGAAAAATGCTGGGGCAACCTATCAGCGTGCCATGGTGGCGTTGTTCCATGACATGATGCATAAGGAAATAGAGGTCTACGTAGATGACATGATTGCCAAGTCTCGAACTGAGGACGAACACCTTGTCAATCTGCGTAAGCTGTTTGGAAGGTTGCGGAAATACCAACTAAAACTAAACCCAACCAAATGCACCTTCGGGGTAAAGTCGGGGAAGTTGCTAGGATTTATCGTAAGTCAGAAAGGGATAGAGATAGATCCCGAGAAAGTAAAGGCCATCCTTGAAATTCCAGAACCACACACGGAGAAGCAGGTTCGGGGGTTCTTGGGCAGGTTGAATTATATCGCGAGATTTATCTCGCAACTCACCCCTACTTGTGAGCCCATTTTCAAGCTATTACGTAAGAACCAGGCGGTCCTGTGGAACAGTGACTGCCAAGAGGCCTTTGAGAAGATCAAATAGAGTCTCGCAAACCCCCCGGTGCTTATGCCACCTGTAACAGGAAGACCTCTTTTCCTGTACATGACCGTGTTGGACGAGTCTATGGGGTGCGTGTTGGGTCAGCACGATGATTCTGGGAAAAAGGAGCAAGCCATCTACTATCTAAGCAAGAAGTTTACCGCATGTGAGATGAATTACTCAATGCTGGAAAGGACGTGTTGTGCTCTAGTATGGGCATCACATCGGCTTAGGCAGTACATGCTCAGCCATACCACGTGGCTTATCTCCAAAATGGATCCCATGAAATACATCTTTGAGAAACCGGCCCTCACGGGACGAATCACTAGGTGGCAGGTACTATTATCTGAATTCGATATCGTTTACGTCACCCAAAAGGCGGTAAAGGGAAGTGTCGGATTATTTGGCCCAGCAACCCCTCTAGGATTATCGGCCGATGCACCCCGAGTTCCCAGATGAAGATATCATGGCCCTGTTTGAAGAGAAGCGGACGCACGAGGATATAGACAAATGGATTGTTTGCTTCGATAGGGCATCTAACGCTTTGGGCCACGGAGTAGGGGTAGTCCTAGTATCCCCGGATGATCAGTGTATTCCTTTCACGGCTAGGCTAGGTTTTGATTGTACCAACAATATGGCCGAGTACGAAGCATGCGCCCTCGGGGTTCAGGCGGCCATTGATTTTGATGTAAAACTACTCAAGGTGTATGGAGACTCAGCTTTGGTGATACGCCAGTTGAAAGGAGAATGGGAAACTAGGGATCCGAAGTTGATACCCTATCAAACTCACATCTTGAGGTTAGCCAAGTACTTTGATGACATTTCTTTCCACCACATACCTCGGGAAGAGAATCAAATGGCTGATGCATTAGCCACCCTGGCATCCATGTTTCAACTTGCCCCACACGGGGATCTGCCGTACATCGAATTCAAATCTCAGGGCAGGCCGGCATATTGTTATGCAATAGAGGAAGAGCGGGATGGGAAACCGTGGTATTTCGACATCAAACAATATGTCGAGAACAAAGAATACCCACCGGGGATTTCTGACAATGACAAAAGGACGTTGAGGAGATTGGCTACTGGTTTCTTTGTAAGTGGTACCATCCTGTACAAACGAAACCACGACATGACCCTCCTGCGATGCGTAGATGCCAAAGAGGCGAACTTCATAATTGAGGAGATCCACGAGGGTTCCTTTTGGACACATGCCAATGGGCATGCTATGGCCAGAAAAATCCTTAGGGCCGGTTATTACTGGCTCACTATGGAAAACGATTGTTGCGCTCATGTAAGGAAGTGTCATAAATGTCAGGCATACACGGACAATGTCAATGTTCCGCCACATCCTCTGAATGTTATGTCCGCTCCTTGGCCTTTTTCCATGTGGGGAATAGATGTCATTGGAGCCATCGAACCCAAAGCGTCGAATGGTCACCGCTTCATTCTTGTGGCGATAGATTACTTCACCAAATGGGTCGAAGTGGCTTCTTATACTAATGTCACGAGAAGTGTGGTAGTCAGATTCATAAAGAAGAAGTTGATTTGTCGATACGGACTCCCCAGGAAGATCATTACTGACAATGGCACCAATCTGAACAACAAGATGATGCAGGAAATGTGTGAGGATTTCAAGATCCAGCATCATAACTCCACCCCTTATCGGCCAAAGATGAATGGGGCTGTAGAGGCTGCGAATAAAAATATTAAGAAGATTGTTCAGAAGATGAAAGTGTCATACAAAGATTGGCATGAGATGTTGCCTTTCGCCCTACACGGATATAGAACCTCGGTACGAACTTCTACTGGGGCAACACCGTATTCCTTGGTTTATGGGATGGAAGCAGTACTCCCATTTGAGGTAGAGGTTCCTTCTCAGAGGATAATAGCGGAGTCAGGCCTAGAAGAGTCAGAGTGGGCTCAAGCATGCTACGACCAACTCAATCTTATTGAAGGTAAGCGTTTGACCGCCATGAGCCATGGGCGGCTATATCAACGAAGGATAAAGAATGCATTCGACAAGAAGGTACGCCCGCACAAGTTCAACGAGGGGGACCTCGTGCTGAAGAAGATGTCCCACGCTGTTAAGGATAATCGAGGCAAGTGGGCCCCAAATTATGAAGGACCTTTTGTGGTGAAAAGAGCTTTTTCTGGGGGTGCTCTGATACTCACCCACATGGATGGCGAGGAGCTGCCCTCGCCCGTGAACTCCGATGTAGTTAAACGATATTACGCTTGAAGTCTGGGGCAATCGAGAGGACCGTTGCATGTTTTTATTTCTGAGTTTTTCTCGTTCTTCTTGGGTTCCTCTAGGGATTCCCATTCACTGTATTTGTCTCATTTCTTTGAAAAGAAAAGCTGGGCGAGGTTTCAGTCCTCCCTTTGGTTTCAAACCTTGTGTTTTAGTTTGTTATAACCTGAGCCCTCTTCGCTCGGTTCATGGGGTGCCCCAAACGCTTATTTAAAATTGAACCTAACCGGCCTTCACTAAAAAATCATCGCATTAGAAACATTCATACATGCACATGCATATGCATATCTTGTGATAGCAAGGAGCAGAATCGTCTCAGGCCATGGTCAGAAGTCAAGACAAGTCAATGGCAGAAATCAACCAAGGTAAGACGATGACCGGTCACGATTGTCCATGTATTGTTTGTCTCCTACTTGCAGGTACTTAGGGGTGGAGGCAAATGGAGGATAGGGCCACGACCGACCAATCGTCACCCCTTCCCGACGCTGGGCCAGCGGAGAACGTCGCTGCAAGGCAGCCCAGTATCCTTTGAAATTCACAGTATTTTATTGTTTGTTTTAAATAAGTAATTGACGCCTAATTCTAACTTAAGTAGGTTCAAAACACTAACCCATAAGAGGGGGGGGGGGGGGGCATGGTTAATGTATCCTTAAAATTTCCTTAAAAAAAAAAATTCCAGGTTAGCTTCCCTGGGCGACCAATCCCTGCATTTAAAATATAAAAATGAGGGAGGGGAACGTTTTTGTATCCAAAAAAATCCCCCCCCCCCCCTCATTCAAAAGAGAGAACTCACGAAGGCTTGCGGTTTTTGCTCCCCTAAGCCACTTTTGGTTGCATTTTGCTTTCATTTTTGGTGTTTCTACTCACTCCAACAAGTAAGTATTCAATCCTTGAGTTTTTTGCTTCCCATTGGAGTATTTTCTTCATCTTTTGGTGCTCTAATTTGTGAGAACGTGCTTATATTTGTGGGGCAGTTTTGGGTTGTTTTTATGCTTGATTTCTTGAGTTGAGGATTTGAATGAGAAGGCCTTAGGCCTATGTTGTGTTCTGAATCAATGGGGCATGCCACATTGCCCCCATTCTCTTGCAATTTATGTCCAAACGTGTGCCCACCAAGTGCTCGGTGAAATGCCCCAATGATATATGAATATGGTTTTGCAAAATTGGGATGGTGGGACTGTTTTATGTATGTAGAGACAGCATAGGAGATTCAAAATAGGTACCCACATGCAATTTCAAGCTTAGGAACCCAAACTTTTTAGCTTTAATGCAAGAAAACATACTCATGGCTAGGAACCCAAAATTTGGTTTTAGAATTAGAAAAGCATGAAAATTAGGACTTGCTTGCGAGAGTTTTTCCTCGAAATTGTTCTGCCCCATGATTGATACTTTGCACCTAGGTAACGTGGGAAATGCTTTTCAATGGTATGTATATATAGGTAAACAAAAGGGGCATGAAATTCTTTGCAAAGGGTGAATGAATATTGAGGTCGCTACCTAAATGAATGTATGATAGCACGGAATTCCCTTTTGAATGCAAGTGTGTGCATAATGTAAATAGCTTGCCAATATGAATAAATGTGAGTGAAACAATAAAAATTTGTATGATATATATTTCAAATATATTTAGGTAGTTTGTAATAGCAAATGTTTAGGATATAAATTAGGTGTGAATATTGACGCAATGCCTTGAGCGTAAGAATGTATGTTCTTTTCAAATGCATATATGTGTGTGACAATTAGAATGTGTTGGATGGCCTCTATGTTGATATAAATGGTAGGATATTCCACACGTACGCGTGTGCATAAATAGATTACATGAGTTCGTTCTCAAATCAGAAGGATTAGCATGACATTTTTTGCGTTAAGATAAGCATTATCTTGTAAAACTAACTTCCAAATGTTGGCTTTCGCAGGAAATGGCCCCAAGGAAGCTTGCCTCAAAGAGATCCAGGAAGGATAAAGCGGCTGAAGGAACCTGTTCCGCTCCCGAATATGACAGCCACTGTTTTAGGAGCGCTGAGCACCAGCAGCGCTTCGAGGCCATCAAGGGATAGTCATTTCTCTGGGAGCGACGCATCCAGCTTAGGGACGACGAGTATATCGACTTCCAGGAGGAGATAGTTCGCCGGCGGTGGGCATCACTGGTTACCCCCATGGCCAAGTTCGACCCAAACATAGTCCTCGAATTTTATGCCAATGCTTGGCCTACAGAGGAGGGCGTGCGAGATATGCGATCCTGGGTGAGGGGTCAGTGGATCCCGTTCGATGCGGATGCTCTCAGCCAGTTCCTGGGATACCCTTTAGTGCTGGAGGAGGGCCAAGAATGCGAGTATGGCCAGAGGAGGAACCGGTCCGACGGGTTTGATGAGGAGGCCATCGCCCAATTGCTATGTATACCGGGGCAGGATTTTGCCCGGACTGCTACTGGAAGACGGGTGCGGATCATGCGCACCAACATGACCACCCTGACCCAGATCTGGATGACCTTGCTGCTCAGCAACATCCAGCCCAGCGATCATAATTTCGACCTCCCCCTGCCGAAGTGTCAGCTGGTATATGCCATCCTGACACGGATGAGCATTCACGTGGCTCAGTTAATCGCTGATGCCATCTATCTATTTGCAGGTATGGCGCCTACCAGGCACCCTCTGGACCCGGATAAGTCCAACAGGGCCCTGGGATTTCCCGCTTTGATCATAGGACTCTACCAGTCGTTCGGAGTCCCCGTCGCACCTAGCAAGGTGATTCGGCTGCCCATCACCCGAGCTTTTAATAAGAAGTATTGCACGCAGAGACAGGCCCAGGGGGATGCTCCGCAGGCCGCAGACGTGCCGCCACCTCATTAGGCTGGCCCAGCTGGATCATTTGATACGGAGCAGTATTTGCGGCATTTGGTTCGCCAGCAGGCGGCCAACCACCGGGCGCATGTATAGACCCATGATTGCCTTTACCAGTTGAGCCTCAGCCTGCAGAGCCAGGGTTTTACTTCTTTTCCATGCCCTACTCCGGATCAGTTCAGGGCAGAGGTCGCTTGGCCCAGAGATTGGCCGGAGGCACCAGCAGAGGCACCAGTAGAGGCTCCCGACGAGGCAAATGAGGCCCGCGAGGACGAGGAGATGACCGATTTACTTGATTTCTTAGGAGGGAGCGGAGCCACATGATTGGGAAATCCCTTGATCCGTATTTCTTTTTTGTTTCCATTTTTTCCTGTTACATATCATCTTATTTTTGTTTGACTAAGGGACTAACGTTTGTTTCGTGTTGATTGACTTTTGTTTTGTACATACATATCGTTTAAGTTGTTACGTCAATACTTGTTTCGTTGTTGTCAATAGTGTTTGTAGAAATTCCGGAATCGCGTAGAATTTTTTTCATTTAGGAACGTCGTCCTAAAAATAAAATGACTAAAATCATGATAAAAAGAGAGAAGTGTAGTGAATAAAATGTCTGCGTATATAAAGAAAAAGCAAAATGTGCATAGAAGGGTTTTTATAAAAAATACGTGTAGAGAAATTCTTGTGTGTGTGAACAACGAGTGTATATAAAGAAACCGTTGTATAACCATAAGTGTGCGTTGGAGAAAAACGAAAAATATCTTTGAATGTAAATAGGGTTTGACCGTGTGACGTGAAGAGAGAGAGTTCCAATGCATATACAGAAAGAGTTTGTTATGTACAAGAGTGTAGATATACAAAGAAAATTTCTTCATAGAGGACCATAGGTGTATAATTTTGTGAATATATAAAAATGAAACAAAAAGGAAAAAGAAAGAAAAACTGCGAAGGTCGACATGTTATAGTTAAGAAGTATAAATCATTCATAAAGAGCAAACGTATCTTCTGGAAACAAGGGACTGATGCTAAGAGTTTATTTTCTGGAATAAACTGAGATAAGAATGGATGAATTCATTGAACTGATGAAAGAACATAACTTGGAAACGTTGGGTCTGTTTGTGTAAATTCCCAACCGTAGTATCACAATGCCATAAATGGGATGCTTGAGTGCCCACCTGGCTGTAGCCATGACTAATTTTGCATGTTGTTTTCAAATCATCATTGTCACGCGTGCCTTATGGAATAATATGGAAGTTCGGCCCGAAATCGACACCTTGACACCCAAATTTGTTTTGCCCTAGACATCAAGATTGGGTTCCCACAATAAAAGACCCCATTGAAACACAACCTTAGACTTTTTGAACCTTGGCCTATAAAAAAGAATCCTCATTTCTTTCCCGAAGCAAAGGACAGCGGAATCTCCTCAAGGGAGAGCGAATAGAATGCTAAAACCCGATTTCCCAAAGAAAGGGATGGGGAAAGAGAAGTGAAAAGAAAGAAAAGGAAGAAATGGAAAGAAAGAAAAAGAAAAAAAAATGAAAATAAAGAAAAGAACAAAAGAAAGAAAAGGAAGGATTCCCGATCAAAGATCGAAAGGAAGTAAAAAGGGAAAAGAAGCAATTCTCGATCAATGAAAGAAAGAGAACGGAAGATCTTCAGACCAGATAAATTTCCGGCAAGGTAAGTGACTGCCGGCAAAGGAAAACCTATTTTTGGTGTCTCTTCCCTTCAGATTGCCATTCAAGGTCGTTGTCGACTGGCGATATCCCACCCCACATGAACAAAGAGGAAAAGACCGAAACACCCAGCTTCCTCTCCAAAAACACTACCCTCGAGAAAATCCTATTGGTCCGTAATCGTACGTTTGATCTTTGATTCGATAGGAAATCATGTGCAAAATAAAGTCATGGTGCAGTTATGGTTTGGGAATAGGATAAAACACTTGCCTGTGTGAGTTTTATACACTATGAGTGATTTATTTTCAGCTTAGCCCCATGTTTCCCCTGCATGTTCATTTAAAATCTAAAAGTTGACATCCTGCCCTTCATTCTCGGTTACAAGGAAGATTACCCTTGGCACAAGTATATTGTTTCTCTAAGTTATGGTGCTCTCGCGAATGATTTATTTTTCTTTGCAAAAAGAATGTTTGCCTTTTAGGTGGAAAAACCCGGTGGACCGTTCGGTCCTGCCAACAAACTTTTTTCCGGAGCCCTATGAATGTTATTGCCTAACGCTGTTCATGTGTCCTCCACCATCGAGTCTGGAGCCCCGCGAAGTTATTGCGTAGCGCTGTTCGCCAATTCTCCATTCTCCACTTTTTTTTCGGAGCCCCATGAATGTTATTGCCTAGCGCTGTTCATGCATCCTCCACCAACGAGTCTGGAGCCCCGCGAAGTTATTGTGTAGCGCTGTTCGCCAATTCTCCATTCTCCACTTTTTTTTTGGAGCCCCATGAATGTTATTGCCTAGCGGTTTTCATGTGTCCTCCACCATCGAGTCTGGAGTCCCGCGAAGGTATTGCGTAGCGCTGTTCGCCAATTCTCCATTCTCCATTTTTTTCGGAGCCCCATGAATATTATTGCCTAGCGCTGTTCATGCATCATCCACCTTCGAGTCTGGAGCCCCGTGAAGTTATTGCGTAGCTCTGTTCGCCAATTCTCCATTCTCAACTTTTTTTTTGGAGCCCCATGAATGTTATTGCCTAGCGCTGTTCATGTGTCCTCCACCATCGAGTCTGGAGCCCCGCGAAGTTATTGCGTAGCGCTGTTCGCCAATTCTCCATTCTCCACTTTTTTTCGGAGCTCTATGAATGTTGTTGCCTAGCGCTATTCATGTGTCCTCCACCATCGAGTCTGGAGCCCCGCGAAGTTATTGCGTAGCGCTGTTCTCCAATTCTCCATTCTCCACTTTTTTTTCGGAGCCCCATGAATGTTATTGCCTAGCGTTGTTCATGTGTCCTCCACCATCGAGTCTAGAGCCCCACGAAGTTATTGCGTAGCGCTGTTCGCCAATTCTCCATTCTCCATTTTTTTCGGAGCCCCATCATTGTTATTGCCTAGCGCTATTCATGCATCCTCCACCTTTGAGTCTGGAGCCCCACGAAGTTATTGCGTAGCGCTGTTCGCCAATTCTCCGTTCTCCATTTTTTTTCCGGAGCCCCATGAATGTTATTGCCTAGCGCTGTTCATGCATCCTCCACCAACGAGTCTGGAGCCCTGCGAAGTTATTGCGTAGCGCTGTTCGCCAATTCTCCATTCTCCACTTTTTTGGAGACTCATGAATTCATTGCCTAGCGCTGTTCATGTGTCCTCCGTTATCAAGCGCGGAGCCTCCGGTGACTGGGAAATATGTTTTTGTTATTTTCCGGATCGGTTCCTTCGCCAAACATGTGTATATGTGTATGTGTATATTATATTCGTTGTTCTTGTTGTTGTTTGTATTTTGTTTTGTGTTATGCAGAAAAAAAGAAGGAGTAGAGACGAGAGTCGTCATCACGGAAAGGGCAGGACGGACGAAATCAGTGTCTTATCTTTGCTTTCCTCTTATTTCCGATGAGAGGTAAGTAAAGAGGGGAAACTGTCATACCCTAATTTTGTCCGGGGATTATTATTTGATGATATACAACCTTTGATTGGCTGCTTTGAGATACTTGGCACCCTTTGTTGCGCAATATGTGAAGTCCCGAGACGTGCCGAAAATCAAAAGGAAGCAGGCTTACGCGATCCGTGAAAATTCTGTAATGTGACGGAAATCGAAAGGAGGTGTTTTTCGCAATCCGTGAGTTTTCGTAACTTCTTCGAAAGCTAAAAAAGAGTAAATACATAATCTGTAAGGATTTGTAACCTTGCGGAAGGAAAATAAGTATCGTTACGAAATTCGTAAAGTTTAGTAACGTTACGGAAAAAGAATTACCAAAAAAGGTAAAGGGGGGTGCATTTAGTAATGGGGGTACAAATAGCAATTAGGCTCACTTGGCAACCTTGCTCGCCTGGAGGAAGCAACCTTGCTCGCCTGGGCGAGCTGGGTGGCAAGCTCCTCCCCTATTTTAAGATAACACAATTTCCACAATTCTAAAAAATAGGCTATTGTCCTTCGAGACAAACGTAAGAGGTGCTAATACCTTCCTCAAACGTAAATACAAGTCCCGAACTTATAATTTTCATTTTGACCGGTTTCCTTCGGTTTTCCCGACGTTTTCCACAAATAAACGTTGGTGGTGACTCCGTGCATCTTTCCTCCTTGGGAAAGCGCACCCGTGAGCCTCGCCTCGCTCGCCCGCAAAAGGGCATGTTGCGAGAATGCATATGCTAATAACATCCTAATGGCTTTTAATCTAGCTACAAGTGCAAAAGTTTCTTCATAGTCTATACCTTCTTCTTGGTTATATCCTTTTGCTACATGTCTAGCTTTATTCCTGATTACTATACCATTTTCATCCAATTTATTTCTAAATACCCATTTAGTTCCTATGATTGGATAATCTGAAGGTTTTTCTACTAATTCCCATACATCATTTCTTTCAAATTGATTTAATTCTTCTTGCATAGCTACTATCCAATGATCATCTATAATAGCTTCTTTAAAGTTTTTAGGTTTTATTAATGAAACAAATGCCATATTATTGCATAAATCTTTAAGAGAGTGTCTAGTTGTTACCTCTTTTGAGATATCACCGATGATGTTGTCAAGAGGATGATTTCTTGAAGTTTTCCATTCTTTAGGAAGATTATCATTTTCTTGTGCTGTGTCATCTTGATCATCCTTGTCTTCATCATCTCTCTTTCTTTTCATATTTCTTCATTTTGAGTATCTTCCAAAGTATCTGCAATATCATCAACAAACTCCTTTCTCAGGGAGGTAATATTAGTTTCATCAAAAGTAACGTGTATTGATTCCTCAATTGTCATGGTTCTTTTGTTGTATATTCTAAATGCTTTACTATGTAAGGAATACCCAAGGAAAATACCCTCATCTGCCTTAGCGTCAAACTTTCCTTGGCTTTCTTTACCATTGTTTAGAACAAAACATTTACATCCAAAAACATGTAAATGTGCAATGTTTGGTTTTCTATTGTTAAAAAGTTCATATGGGGATTTCTTAAGAATGGGTCTGATTAAGGCTCTATTCATAATATAACATGCGGTGTTAACCGCTTCTGCCCAAAAATATTTTGGAAGAGGTGTGTCATTTAAAAGAGTTCTAGCAATTTCTTCTAGGACTCTATTTTTCCTTTCTACTACTCCATTTTGTTGGGGTGTCCTAGGTGCATAAAAATTGTGTTCTATACCATACTCATCACAAAACATTTCAAAATCATTGTTTTCAAATTCACCTCCATGATCACTTCTGATGGAGATAATTTTGAGATTCTTTTTGTTTTGAATGACTTTGGCAAGTTTTCTAAATGCATGAAATGCATCATTTTTATGAGTAAGAAATAAAGTCCAAGTATACCTAGAATAGTCATCAACAATTACTAATGCATAGTAACTTCCACCAAAACTCATGACCCTAGATGGTCCAAACAAATCCATGTGTAACAATTGCAATGGTTGAGTGGTGGAAACAATATTTTTAGATTTAAAATATACTTTTGTTTGTTTACCTTTTTGACATGCATCACATAACTTATCTTTTTTCAAATTTTAATTTAGGCAAACCAATAACTATATCTTTTGAAATTAATCTATTTAGATGATCCATGTTAATATGAGCAATTCTCTTATGCCATAACCATGGATCACAATCTTTACTTAAAAAGCATCTATCATTTACAGATTTTTGTTTTAAATCAATCATGTAAACATTATTTTCTCTAAAATCTATATGTTTAATATCTTTGTCATCCTCATGCTTAATAACGCATTTTTCAGAATCAAAAGATACTTTATATCCTTTATCACATAATTGACTAACACTTAATAAACTATGCTTCAAACCTTCTACAAGCAACACATTTTCAATAGGAGTAGAAGAACTCATACCTATTTTACCGACTCCAATAATTTTACCCTTGTTGTTGTCTCCGTATGTAACATGTCCACTTTTCTTGGGGGAAATAGTTGTGAATTTGGATACATCACCCGTCATATGCTTGGAACATCCACTGTCTATGTACCATTTCTTCCTTACAGAATCTTCTTTGTTATTCTCATCAGATTTTGTCATGAGACACAAGTTGACTTGGTCTTCATCATGATCTTTGAGCAACCTGTTCCTAAAAATACTTTTGAAAGACAAAGAATCTAAAGAGGCCATTAATCTTGAAATGGTTAGACTTTCTACAAGAAACCTGCTCTGATACCACTTGTTGGATCTAGTGGCCTCAGAATAATTTTGAAGGGGGGGGGGGGTTGAATTAATTAATCCTAAACCTTTACTAATTAAAAAATTACTCTTTTAAGGCTTTTACTAAATTGTTAAGAGAATGAGGAGTAGAAGAGAAACTTAACAGAAAGTAAAAGCAGAAATTAAATGCACAGCGGAAAGTGAAAGAGTAGGGAAGAAGGAAACAAACACACAAGAGTTTTTATACTGGTTCGACAACAACTTGTGCCTACATCTAGTCCCCAAGCGACCTGCGGTCCTTGAGATTTCTTTCAACCTTGTAAAAATCCTTTTACAAGCTAAGATCCACAAGGGATGTACCCTCCCTTGTTCTCTTTGAACCTAGTGGATGTACCCTCCACTAGAACTGATCCACAAGAGATGTACCCTCTCTTGTTCTCAGTCAAACCCAAGTAGATGTACCCTCTACTTGTACCACAAAGGATGTACCCTCCAATGTGTTAAGACAAAGATCTCAGGCGGTTAAACCTTTGATACTTTGTGAATGGGGATACAAAAGAATTCTCAGGCGGTTAGTCCTTTGAACACTTTTGTATTAGGGAAAGGGAAGAATCAAAAGAATTCTCAGACTGTGTCGTTTTGAATTCTTTGACAAGGAAGAAGGGAGACACAAAAGAATTCAGGTGGTTAGTCCTTTGTTCTTTTGGAAAAGGGAGAAGAGAGACACAAAAAGAATTCAGGTGGTTAGTCCTTGGTGAATTCTTTTTGGCAAAGGGTGAAGGGAATGAAAAGATGAATAACACAAGTTTTCAAGGTTTAGAAAACCAGAAAACTTCAGAAAGCTTTTGGTATAAAGAAGAAGAAGAAGTTCAAAGAGATTCAAGGCTTGTAAAGGATTGATTGGAAAAGTAAAGTGTGAAAGAATTAATTGAATTGAAAAAGCAAAACAAAGTCTTGCTTTTATAGACTCTTCATGTCTGGTCAAGAAGATCATTTAGAAGAGTTATAACTTTTAGAAAAACTTAAAACCAATTTGAAAAAGTCAAAAACCTTTTGAAGAGTTACATCTTTTGATTTATTAAGAAACAATCACTGGTAATCGATTACCAAATAAGTGTAATCGATTACACAAAGCTTTTATGTGAAAGGATGTGACTCTTCACATTTGAATTTAAATTTCAACATTCAAAGACACTGGTAATCGATTACCAAAACATTGTAATCGATTATAACTTTTTTGAAAATAATTGGAAAGTTATAAATTCAATTTGAAAACTTTTTCAAAACCATTTTGCTACTGGTAATCGATTACAACAATCTGGTAATCGATTACCAGAGAGTAAAAACTCTTTGGTAAAAGGTTTTGTCAAAAAAGCATGTGCTATTCAAAGTTTTGAAAATCTTTTTAATACTTATCTTGATTGAGTCTTTTCTTCATTCTTGAATCTTGAGTCTTGATTCTTGAGATCTTTGAACCTTGAATCTTGATCCTTGTCTCTAGACTTTCTTCTTGAGTCTTGAATTCTTCTTGATTCTTATCTTGAACTCTTGAATTGTTCTTGATTGATCTTTGATTCACTTGAGTTGTTCTTTGATTGATCTTTGAGCTTCTTGTCATCACCTTTGTCATCATCTTTTGTTATCATCATTTTTATCATCAAAACACCTTTGAATCATCTTTGATTCATCATGAAGCTTTGCTTCTACACCCCCAGAAGGCGGTGCCTTCTGGAGGAAGCAACCTAGCTCGCCTGGGTGAGCTGGTTGGCAAGCTTCTCCCTCTTTTCCCTATAAATAGGGGGAGGAGGGAAGAACAAAAATGTTCAACCCTTCTGGAATCTGAGAATCACTTAAAATTAGTGAAAAAAATTGTTTCCGTGAAGAAAATCCAAGCCGAGGGGCTTCCGTAACGCTTCCGAGACATTTCCGTGGGTGATTTCGCGAAGATTTTCCACCGTTCTTCGTCGTTCTTTGGTCTTCAACCGGTAAGTTCCCGAAATCGAACTTTTCAATTCATTATGTGTACCCTTAGTGGTCCCCACTTGTTTCGCATGCTTTTATTTTCATTTCATTTACTTTCCGTACCCCATTTTGACGTGCTTTAGTCATTTATTTAAGTCATTTTCTCGCCGAATCAAAAAATAAAATAAATTTCCACCGATCATTGGATTTGTAACATCTTTTAATTTCTGTTAAAATGAAATCCGACCGTTCAATCATGCCGTAACCACATTTAAAACCAAAAAGAGAGGCAAAATAATAATATAATAATCAAAAAATATCTTTTAGTAAAAATAAACAAAAAAATCTATCGGACGTTTTTCTTTGGGATTTTTCCTTCTTAATTGAAATTCACCAATAACTAAAGTGAAACTAAGGCTAAAATCAACTCACAAAATCAAGCTTTGTCCGCAAAAATCACTGAAAACCGTTTTAAGGTCCAACGCCTTAAACGATCCTCTTTGCTTTTATCGGTTAGCATGGACTGTTCGAAAGCGTAAAATCAACACATCACTTCACTGCCCTTTGGAAAGAACTACGTAGGTCTGATTTCCTCTTCGATGGAGGGTACGTAGGAGCAAAAGCCCCGCTTTTGTCGACCTCAAAAATAAAGAGACAAAAAATTTTATATACATGATTTCACACAACTCTAATCTAAGGCTGTTGTCCTTTGGGACAAACGTGAGAGGTGCTAATACCTTCCTCAAGCGTAAAGATAACTCCCGAATTTGGAATATTCTTTATGACCGGTTTCCTTTGGTTTTTCTAATTTTTTCCTTTCAATAAACGTTGGTGGCGACTCCGCACATTTTCCTCCCATGGAAGACGCACCCGCGAGCCTTAACTTGCTCGCCCGCAAAAGGGTAGGTTGCGACAGTTGGCGACTCCACTGGGGACTTTTTTTAAGTGAGTTAGGCCTATTTTATAAAAGAGTGGAATTATGAAACTTTGTGTGTGCGTTTTTTCTTGAATTGTGTAAAAATAATAAATGCTGTCTTTTCCACATTTTTACACCGCATTCTAAGTACCCACGGATTTGAGTAAAAAGGGGCCCTACACCCGGGTTCATGGAAATCTAAGGAGTGGAGGTGGATCTATGGTCATGCTAGGTCTCCGACTTGCTTGATAATAGTGAAACCTTGTCTTGAGCTTTCCCTCTTTATAATGTGTTGTCGCTGGTATTCCATACCGCCGCAATATTATTATCTTGAGTGATGATACCTCTAGAGAACTGCCATGTGAGATATGGATCGTTGGGAGTAGTTATTAGAGACCCATAGATATTATCCTATAGGTCCCCAAATAGGGGCATGGAGCAAGCATGCTCTGTACCATTTGTTTTCATGCATTCTTCTACGAATATCACATAGATTATAGTTTTGTTGTATATCTAGTGATATCTTGTCTCTTTAGAGTAGCGCGTCACTTTTTATTGCATACGTTGGGGCGCCGCAATGCCTAAAACGTAGTATTAAAAAGGTGGATCTTTTTCGGTCTTGTATATGTGAACTACCACTTGTTTTTCTTCTTTTCGTTTCATGCATGTGCATTGCATCATTCATATCAGAGCCTTGATTCACCCCTTTTTAGGTAAATGATGGGAACAAATCAAATCGGAAAAAGATTCTATCAAGTCAAGATTTAGGGCCTAGATGTCACCAGCCTTAAGGAGTTGGGACGGTTGATGGGACCCCTCCAGATGCAAGCCTTCCGCAAGGCTTACAGAAATATTTTAGATTTGACCATAGCAGAGGTATTCACAGAAGCCGTTGTATCCCTCACCCAATACTATGACCAACCATTGAGATGCTTCACGTTTGGGGACTTCCAAATAGTACCGACTGTTGAAGAATTTGAGGAGATTCTAGGATGTCCTCTTGGGGGAAGAAAACCATATCTTTTCTCCGGGTTTCTTCCCTTCTTGAGCAAGATTGCAGTTGTGGTCAGGGATTCGGTGAGAGAGTTGGATCGTGTAAAGCAAACTCGAAACGGCGTAGTGGGCCTACCGCGGAAGTACTTGGAAGGCAAGGCAAGGGATATGGCGAATCGAGAGGAGTGGGTCTCGTTTGAGAATATATTAGCTTTGCTAATCTTTGGGGTTGTTCTCTTTCCAAACGTGGACGGTTTGGTAGACCTAGCCACAATTGATGCTTTCCTTGCATATCACCATAGCAAGGAGAGTTCGGTGGTAGCTATCTTGGCAGACTTATTTGATACATTTGACCGAAGGTGCGAGAAGAAAAGCGCACAGATTATCTGCTGCTTACCCGCTCTTTCTGTATGGTTGGTTTCGCACCTATTCCAACAAGACATAAGGCACCCATGTCCGCTCCAAAGTCATCGCTCGTGTGTCAAAAAGAGAAGAGTAGATTGGGACCAATACTTGGCTGGGATAGGAGGCAGAACAATCAACTGGTTTCCTCGATGGAAGGAAGGAAAGGAAGGAGTTCTCTTCTCATGTGGGGTCTACCCAAACATTACGTTGATAGGGACGAGGGGTTGTATTAACTACAATCCCGCACTTGCTATAAGACAGTTAGGGTACCCCATGAGGGGAGCACCGACGGAAGAGAGCCTCTTGCCTTTCCTTGTGAGAGATTTCGGTGCGCAAAGTTTCAAGATTGTACAAAGAGTCCACAAGGCATGGGAAAACCCGTTGAGAAAAGATAAAGAACTTAGGGGCATCCGTAATGGCATCATCGGTGGTTATTATGAATGGCTGAAAGTTCATACACGAGGGTTAGATTGGCTCTCCAAGTTGAAAATTATCAACGAGGAGAACTTCGAAGCTCCGAAAGAGGATGAAGAAGTCCGACCTCTAAAAACAGAGCTAGGAAAGGCAAGACTTGCCAAAGAAAAATTCAAGTTAGTCGCTACAGACGTCCGAAAAGAGTGTGCCGAGTTACGAGAAGAAAATGCAGCTACTGCAAGAGCCCTTGAACAAGAAACCAAGAGGGCTCGCAAGGAAGAGCATGGCTGAGACAAATTCCGTGGAGCTTTGTGGGGCAGCAACAAGGAACTCAAGCTTCGAAGGGAAGAGAGAGACCAATCACGAGTACATAGCATGGTCTTAAAGGAAGAGTTAGCTGCTTGCTCAAGATCCAAGAGGAGTTTGGCCCAACACTTAGAAGCCATGGAGCAAAGCATGCTAGCTATAATAGGGCAGTACAAAGAGGAGTTAAACCAGTCTTTGGCTCATGAGCAAAAGCTAGTAGAAGACTTCGCACAAGCATATGCCGAGAAGGAGGCAAGAGGAAGGGTGATTGATGCATTGCATCAAGAAGCGACCATGTGGATGGATAGGTTCGCCTTGACCTTAAATGGAAGTCAAGACCTCCCACGACTACTAGCCAAAGCAAAGGCCATGGCCGAAGTGTGTTCAGCCCTAGAGGAAATTCACGGGCTAATCAATTATTGTCAACACATGATACATTTAATGGCCCATATAATTAGAAATCGTTAGGTTTTGTTGTAACACTTTTGTGAAATCTTGGCTAGATGAAAGCTTTTGTTCCATTTTTATAAAAAAGAGAAGTTATGAAACTCATCACGTTGTCTAAAAAAGGGTCTGGAGGTGGATCTAAGTGCTTCTATAACGGAAGTCATGCTAAAAATTCAAAAATCAATTGAAGACAATACTACGGCAGCCGCTTCCAACACAACTAGGGAAGCGAAACCGGTGCTACAGCCCGCAATGAACTCAGGCTGGGACAGAAGCACGACGGGTTTCAATCGGAGGTATAGTCCTCAAGCCTACCCTTATGGCTTGCCTCCAGACTTCATTCCCCGTACCGCTCCAGACGATTTAAGCCAAGCCCCTACCTTCGAGGGGCAACTCCCTCCTCATGGCAACTATCCTCTGCAGGAAGATGATGAAGGAGATGCCCATTTAGGCCCTCTACTTCCCCCAAGGGAACCGGCCCCCCATGAGTTACCCCAACCAAACATAATCTGCCATGCCCCGTCTCAATCCGCACCCATTAAAGAACCCGTTCCCATTTGAAAAGACAAGGGAAAGATTGATCTGCTTGAAGAGAGGTTGAGAGCGGTGGAAGGCCTCGGCAACTATCCTTTCTTGGATTTAGCCGATTTGTGTCTGGTACCTGACATCATCATTCCTCCCAAGTTTAAAGTACCAGATTTCAACAAGTACAAAGGGACGACATGTCCAAAGAGTCATCTTCAGATGTATTGCCAAAGGATGGGGGCATATTCCATGGATGAAAAGCTGTTAATGCACTTCTTTCAAGACAGTTTAGCCGGAGCAGCAGTGGCGTGGTACACAAATCTGGAAGCCTCTTAGGTCCGGTCGTGGAAAGACTTGGCAACTTCCTTCATTAGGCAGTACCAATACAACACAGATATGGCTCCTGATCAGAACCAACTTCAGAGCATGAGCAAACGGGAACATGAGCCCATCAAGGAATATGCTCAAAGGTGGAGAGACTTAGCAGCCCAAATCATCCCACCCATGACTGAGGGAAATGATCACGATCATGGTAGATACGCTGCCTACGTTATACTACGAGAAGCTGATAGGATATATGTCGGTCAACTTTGCAGACCTTATCTTCGCCGGAGAAAGAATCGAGTCCGGATTGAGGAAAGGCAAGTTTGAATACGCCTCCAACGCTGGCCCCAACAGCAATAGAAGAGCCCTAGTGGTGGGCACACGGAAAAAGGAAGGGGATACCCACGCGGTCACCACCGCCCCAACGTGGATGAAAACGCCCCAAAATGCCAAAAACTTATACCAACACAACCACCCGAACTTCTGGATCCGAGCCGAAAGTTCCCTCCTAACTCAAGTAGAAGGGCCTGCCACGACAGAAAAAGCGCATGCACAACACGCGGCTCCATCCACACCCCGGCCAGCCAATAATACGACTCCTAGCACGAGCTATGACAATCAACGACACCCCCCGAGAGACTAGTTCTCTCCTATTCCCATGGCATATTCCGAGATATGGTCCTCATTGTTGGAAAACCATTTGATGGTGGCCATACCCAGAAAGGTCTTCCAGCCACCATACCCCAAGTGGTACAATTCAAATGCCACATGTGCATACCATAGTGGAGCCCCCGGACACAACATTGATTCTTGCCTGCTATTCAAGTATAAAGTGCAACACTTAATAAATGCCGGCTGGCTATCATTTCAAGAAGAGGGCCCCAACGTTAAGACCAATCCACTAGCCAGTCATGGAGGAGCTAGCGTAAACACCATCGAAAAGGATAGACCGTCAGGGTCAAAGAGATTAGAAGATGTGGCCACATCCAGAAGATTCATCTACCAGTCGCTGCAGGCAGCATGCATGGTCTCTCATGGCAGAGACAAAAGCGACGAATGTCTATTTCATCTCGGGGAATTACACGACATGGAAACATGCCCCGCGGTGGAAGAGCTACTTCAACGGCTCATGGACTGGGGGCAGCTCAAAGTGTCCGAGAGAGGTAGGGAAGAGCCGCAGATTTGCACGCAGCCGGCAGAAAGGAAGGCTCCCCCAACTCCCAAAGCCCTAGTAATATGTTTCACTAGGAATATGACCAGCCCCAGGTCCGAGTACCCCCCGGCAGTGCCCAAGCTGATGCCATTTTCCTATCAAAGCAATAAGGTCGTCCTATGGAAATATACCCCTCCCGCTTTTGGAGAAGGGTCTATAATCGAGGTTGACTCCTTGTCAGCCAAGGTGACCAACATTACCGGCCTTAGTGGCGTAACCCGTAGTGGCCGGGTGTTTGCTCCCCCTCACTCAGCGGAATTGCCCTCCAAGGGGAAAGCACCCATGACCCAAGAGTCCGCAGGCGCAGCCACCCCCTCAAAAGAAGTGGATCCCCCGGTAGTAAAGGGAGTTGAAAAGAAGGAAGATCTCCAAGGAAGGGCGGTGACCTTGGAAGAGGCTCACGAGTTCCTTCATCTCATCCAACAAAGTGAGTTTAAAGTGGTTGAGCAATTGAATAAAACTTCAGCAAGGATCTCCTTTCTCGAACTGCTCATAAGCTCTAAGCCTCATCGTGCACTATTAGTAAAGGTCCTCAACGAAGCCCACGTAGCACATGACATCTCAGTCGAGGGTTTTGAAGGCATTGTTAATCACATAACTACCAATAACTACCTCGCGTTTACGGAGGAGGAAATTCCAGTTGAGGGGAGAGGGCACAACAAAGCTCTACATGTGTCTTTCAGATGCATGGACCATGTCGTCGCTAAGGTACTCATCGATAATGGTTCAAGTTTAAATGTGATGCCAAAGACCACCTTGGAGAAGCTTCCTTTTAATGTGTCACATCTAAAACCGAGTTCGATGGTAGTACGAGCTTTCGACGATAGTCGGTGGGAGGTGATGGGGGAAATTGACATCCCTATTCAGATAGGCCCCCACACTTGCAATGTGGTTTTTCAAGTGATGGACATAAATCCCACCTACAACTGCCTTTTGGGGAGGCCATGGATCCACGCGCTAGGAGTGGTCCCCTCGACGCTTCACCAAAAACTGAAATTCGCAGTTGGTGGACTCTTGGTGATAGTGTTGGGCGAAGAGGATATGTTGGTAAACTGCCCCTCCTCGGCACCATATGTAGAGGCAGCGCAAGAATCATTGGAAACAGCTTTCCAATCCTTCGAGGTGGTAAGTTGTGCCTCTGTGGAAACAAGTCCATTGCTACCTTGTTTCTCTAATGCGGCCCTGATGGTGGCGCGGGTAATGCTCAGGCACGGTTATGAGCCCGGAATGGGTCTGGGCAAGGACAGCCACGGGAATGCCGATGTGGTTGACATTAGGGGTAGCCCGCGCAAATATGGGTTAGGGGTATGAGCCCGGGAAACCTGGAAGAAGGAATGCACCATCAAGACTCCAGGCAGATAGGGCATGGCCCGGTCATGTTAGCCAGTGTTTCACAAATGTCGGGATAATGTTCGAGGAAGAGGTGGCGGCAATAAGAGGAGAAGCTCCACAAGATCCGCCGAGTTTCGTGCGACCGTGCCATCCCAATTTCCAACTGGGGAATTGGCACGTGACGAGCCAGTCGGAAGTCTATACCGCTGATTCAATGTAATTGGAGGCTATAGATTCCTTTCTCTTTTGTTTTGTGAAACCTACCTTATTAAATAGCAAAGAGATCTTGTTTCATATGTTCTTGCGATTCCACCTTTTCTCATGTCATTTTGCATGATTTTGTTTTTGTCTTGAATGGTATAGATATGAGGATCGATCCTTTGAGGATTCTAACAACGAGGGCTTGATAATCGATTTTGACCGAGAAGTAAGTCAAACAATAAACGAAGAAGAGGAAGAGGATGTCCTTTTACCGAAGTTGGAGAGGTTGATCGCTCAGGAAGAACCCGAAATGAAGCCTCACCAAGAGGAAACTGAACTGATAGACTTAGAGACCGGAGAGGGAAATAAAGAAGTGAAAGTAGGGACCGGTATGACCGCACCTATCCGCCAAGATTTGATAACCCTTCTTGAAGAATATCAAGACATCTTCGCATGTTCGTACCAAGACATGCCCTTACCACACATTGATATACTAGTAGATAATACGGCTAAGTTCGCCCTTTTCTCATTTATGGATGGTTTCTCAGGGTATAACCATATAAAAATGGCACCCGAAGATGTGGAGAAGACCACTTTCGTCACCTTATGGGGAACATTCTGCTACAAAGTTATGGCCTTCGGGCTAAAAAATGTTGCGGAAGAGATAGAAGTCTATGTAGATGACATGATTGCCAAATCACTCATGTGTAAGCTGTAAAGAGATATGGTAGCCTTATTCCACATGCCATGGTAGCCTTATTCCACGACATGATGCATAAAGAGATAGAAATCTATGTAGATGACATGATTGCCAAATCTCGGACCGAGGACGAACACCTCATCAATCTATGTAAGTTGTTTGGAAGGTTGCGAAAATACCAACTGAAACTAAACCCCGCCAAGTGCACCTTCGGGGTAAAGTCAGGGAAGTTGTTGGGTTTTATCGTGAGCCAGAAAGGGATAGAGATAGATCCCGAGAAAGTGAAGGCCATTCTTGAAATGCCAGAGCCACGCACGGAGAAGCAGGTTCGAGGTTTCCAGGGCAGGTTGAATTACATCGCGAGATTTATCTCGCAACTCACCCCTACCTGCAAGCCCATCTTCAAACTCTTGCATAAAAACCAGGCGGTCCTGTGGAATAGCGACTGCCAAGAGGCCTTCAAAAAAATCAAACAGAGCCTCGCGAATCCCCCGGTGCTCATGCCGCCTGTAACAGGAAGACCTCTTTTCCTGTACATGACTGTGTTAGACGAGTCTATGGGGTGCGTGTTAGGTCAGCATGATGACTCTGGGAAGAAGGAGCAAGCCATTTACTATTTAAGCAAGAATTTTACCACCTGTGAGATGAATTACTCAATGTTGGAAAGGACGTGCTGCGCCTTGGTATGGGCATCACATCATCTTAGGCAGTACATGCTCAGTCATACCACTTGGCTTATTTCCAAAATGGATCCCGTGAAATACATCTTTGAGAAACCGGCCCTCACGGGACGAATCGCTAGGTGGCAGGTACTACTATCTGAATTCGATATTGTGTATGTCACCCAAAAGGCGATAAAGGGAAGTGCCTTGGCAGATTATTTGGCCCAACAACCCCTCCAAGATTATCGGCTAATGCACCCTGAGTTCCCGGATGAAGACATCATGGCCCTATTCGAAGAGAAGCGGACGCACGAGGATATAGACAAATGGATTGTTTGTTTCGATGGGGCATCTAATGCTTTGGGCCATAGAGTAGGGGCAGTCCTTGTATCCCCAGATGATCAATGTATCCCTTTCACGGCTAGGCTGGGTTTTGATTGTACCAACAATATGGTTGAATATGAAGCGTGCGTCCTTGGGATTCAAGCTGCCATTGATTTTGACGTGAAGTTACTCAAAGTGTATGGAGACTCGGTTTTGGTAATACGTCAGTTGAGAGGGGAATGGGAAACTAGGGATCAAAAATTGATACTCTATCAAACTTATATCTTGAAGTTAGCCGAATTCTTTGACGACATTTCTTTCCACCACATACCTCGGGAAGAGAACCTAATGGCTGATGCATTGGCCACCTTGGCATCTATGTTTCAACTTGCCCCACACGGGGATCTGTCGTACATTGAATTCAGATCTCGGGGCAAGCCGACACATTGTTGTGCGATGGAGGAAGAGCAAGATTGGAAACCGTGGTATTTCGACATCAAACAGTATGTCAAGAACAAAGAATACCCACCAGGGATTTCCGACAATGACAAGAGAACGTTAAGGAGATTGGCTACTGGTTTCTTTGTGAGTGGTACCGTCCTGTACAAACGAAACCATGACATGACCCTCCTGCGATGCGTAGATGCCAAAGAGGCAAACCACATGATCGAGGAGGTCCATGAGGGTTCGTTTGGGACGCATGCCAATGGGCATTCTATGGCCAGGAAGATCCTTAGAGCAGGTTATTACTGGCTCACTATGGAAAGCGATTGCTGCACCCATGTAAGGAAATGCCATAAATGTCAAGCGTTCACAGACAAAGTCAATGTTCCGCCACATCCTCTAAATGTCATGTTCGCCCCTTGGCCTTTTTCCATGTGGGGGATAGATGTCATAGGGGCCATCGAACCCAAGGCTTCGAACGGTCATCGCTTCATTCTCGTGGCGATAGATTATTTCACCAAATGGGTCAAAGCGGCTTCCTACACCAATGTCACGAGGAGCGTGGTGGTCAGATTCATAAAGAGGGAGCTGGTTTGTCGGTATGGACTCCCTAGAAAGATCATTACTGACAATGGCACCAATTTGAATAACAAAATGATGCAGGAAATGTGCGAGGATTTCAAAATCCAGCATCATAACTCCACCCCTTATAGGCCAAAGATGAACGGGGCTGTGGAGGCTGCAAACAAAAATATTAAGAAAATTATTCAGAAGATGACAGTGTCGTACAAAGATTGGCATGAGATATTGCCTTTTGCCCTGCATGGATACCGAACCTCGGTACGAACTTCTACTGGGGCAACGCCGTACTCCTTGGTTTATGGGATGGAAGCGGTACTCCCATTTGAGGTAGAGGTCCCTTCCCAGAGGATACTAGCGGAATCGGGCCTAGAAGAATCAGAGTGGGCTCAAACACGCTACGACCAACTCAACCTTATTGAAGGTAAGCGTTTGACGACCATGAGCCGTGGGCACCTATATCAACAAAGGATAAAGAACGCGTTCGACAAGAAGGTGCGCACGCGCAAGTTCAACGAGGGGGACCTTGTGCTGAAAAAGGTGTCCCACGCTGTTAAAGACAACCGAGGGAAGTGGACCCCGAATTATGAAGGGACTTTTGTTGTTAAGAAGGTTTTCTCCGGGGGGGCCTTGATACTCGCTAACATGGACGATGAGAAATTGCTTTCGCCAGTAAACTCGGATGTCGTCAAAAGATATTATGCCTAGAGCGGCACTAAAATAGCCATTTCATTCGCATGTATAGGTTGATAGCGCTTGACCAAGAAGGGCCTAATAAAATGAGTATCTGTTCTTTTTCACCACTGATAGCGTTAGTCTTTGTTTTCTTTAAAATGTTTATTTCTTGGATCATAGGGGTGCCACGAGCGCGAATTTAAAGAAATGACCAAAAGTAAGGACATGCGCATGCATTTGCATCTTTTTATCTTTTAGGACCTACAGTAATGCTGCATGGCGCATACAATCCAGGGCATGAAGAGAGGTAAGAATTCCTTTTTTTAAAAAAAAAATGCAGGTTAGCTCGCCTGGGCGAGCACCCCCTGCACGAATTAGATAAAAAGGGGGTTGGGGTGAGTTTTCTTCACCCAAAACTCCCCCTTCACTCAAGAACTTCATTGCTCACAGAAATAGCAAGAGAGGCAGCCCCCCCAAGCTTCCATTGCAGGGTTTTTTGCTTCCGCTTTTGCATTTTGATTCGCTCCTTACAAGTAAGTGCACTCTCCTTTGGTTTTTTGCTTTCCATTTATGCCTTTTATGCTTGAATGGTATATATTTTGGCCAATTCCGTGAGACAATTTGGGGCAAATTTGTGCTTTGTTTCTTTGAATTGAGGGGTTGTAAGGGATGGCCTTAGGCCTAGGTTGCGTTCTGAAATAATGGGGCAAGTCACATTGCCCCTATTCCCTTGTTATTGGCACCCAAAAGTGTTCCCACCAAGTGCTCGGTGAAATGCCTCAATGACATTTGGGCATGGTTTTGTGAACTTTGGATTGTGGGGCTGTTTTGTGTGTATAGGGACAACATGTAGAGGTTTAAATGAATGCCCAAATTAGGGGTTTAGACCTAGGAATCCAAGACTTTGGTTTTGAGTGCAAGAAAGCATAAAAACAAAGGCATTATGATAGGGATTTCCCTTTAGGCCAGCAGCTGATTTTTGGGGCTGCACCATGATGTTTGCCTAGTTTGTTTGAGATGTTATTCACCATGTACGTGTATATATAGAATAGGTAGCAAGAGACAAATACCCTTAAAAAAAACGTGTATATTTTGAATAGATGGTCAAGCGCTTTATAAATGTACAAATGTTTGAATGTGGCACGATAATGCTTCCCAAAATGAACATATAATGTGGAATTGCCTTTCAAAGTGTAGATAGATGGCATGAAAATTCCTTTTCAAATAAATGCAAGTGTGTGCACGACATGAAATTGGCTCTCAAATATGCATGTATGTATAAATAAATGTGAATGAAACAACAAAAACCTATGTTAATTTGTATGTTAATAAAATACTTTGAATGTGCGTATGTAATTTTTGGTAGCAAAATACTTTGAATACAAACATATGTAATTTTGGCACAATGCCTTGAGCATGCATATATGAGTTCTTTTCAAAAGAATATGTGTGGGATATAAGTAGCTAGAATATTTTGAATATCCTTGTATATTGATGTAGATAGCATGATATTTTGTGCATATGCGCGTTCATAAATGTTTTTCTTCAGGGAAATGTGTGCACAAGTTTGTTTTAAGTCGAAAAGATTAGTATGTCGTTTTTGCTTTAAAATAGCATTTCCTTGTAAATTAACTTTCCAAATGTTTGTCCTCGCAAGAAATGGCTCCGAAAAAGCTTTCCGCGAAGAGATCTAGGAGAGACGCCGCGGCTGAAGGGACCAGTGCCACCCCCGAGTTTGATAGCCACCATTTCCGGAGCGTCGTGCACCAGCAGTGCTTCGAGGCCATCAAAGGATGGTCGTTCCACAGAGAGAGGCGCGTCCAGCTCAGGGAGGATGAGTACACAAATTTTCAAGAGGAGATAGCTCGCCGACATTGGACGTCGCTGGTGACTCCCATGGCTAAGTTTGACCCTGAGGTAGTCTTGGAGTTTTACGCTAATGCTTGGCCCACAGAGGAGGGAGTGCGAGACATGCGTTCATGGGTGAGGGGTCAGTGGATTCCTTTTGACACAGATGCCCTCAGCCAGTTCCTGGGTGACCCGCTAGTGTTGGAGGAAGGCCAGGAGTACGAGTTCAGTCAGAGGAGGAACAGGGCCGACGGGTTCGACGAGGAGGCCATTGCCCAGCTGTTATGCACACCGGGGCAGGGAGGCGAGTGCGGATCATGCGCACCAGCATGACCACCTTGACCCAGATGTGGATGACATTGCTGATCAGCAATGTCTTGCCTAGTGATCATAACTCCGATCTCCCTCTGCCGAAGTGTCAGCTTGGGTATGCCATCCTGACAAGGATGAGCGTCCACGTGGCTCAGTTGATTGCTGACGCCATCTATTTGTTTGCAGGTATGCCACCCACCAGGCACCCTCTAGACCCGGATAAGTCTAATAGGGCCCTGGGGTTTCCGGCATAGATCACGGGTCTCTGTCAGTCGTTCGGGGTTCCTGTCACCCCCAGCAAAGTGATCCGACCACCGATCACCCGAGCCTTCATTGAGAAGTACTGCATGCCTAGACAAGCATAGGGTGACGCACCTCAGGGCGCGGGAGCACTGCCACCACCTCCTCAGGCCGGTCCTGCTGGATCACTAGGCATGGAGCGTTATCTACAGCACTTGGTTCGCCAGCAAGCGGCCAACCACTGCGGACAGGTGCAGATACACGAGTGTCTCTACCATTTCAGCCGCAGTCAGCAGGGGTAGAGTTTCACCCCATTTGTGTGCCCTACCCTAGACCAGTTTGCGGCTGAGGTCGCATGGCCGGGAGACTGGCCCGATGCCCAGGCAGGGGAGGAGCCTACAGGATCCCCCGGTAGGATGGACGAGCCCCGCATGGACGAGGATATGACTGACCTATTCAATTTCTTGGGAGGAAGCGGAGCCACATGACCATGGGATCCCCAGATTCATATTCTTTTTTATGTTTCATCATTTATCATTTGCATGTTATTTTATTTCTATGACTTGAGGGACTAACATTTGTTTTTGTTGTTTCGATCGTCATTTGTTTTGTGCATACATTTTGTTTGGATTGTTGCGTTAGTGCTTATTTCGTTATTGTCGATAATGTTTGTTGAAATTCCGGAACCATGTAGAGTTTTCATTTAGGAACGTCATCCTAAAATAAAACGAACAAACGTCGTGATAACACCAAGAATAGAAAAAGAAAGAGGCGTTGTGAACAAAATGTCCTATCTGTATATAAAGAAAAGAAAAGAAATTTTTGTATATAAACAATGCGTGAAAAGAGTTTTTGTATATAAAAAATGCGTGAAAAGATTTTTTGTATATAAACAATGTGTGAAAAAATATTCTTGTGTGTGAGCAATGAGTGTATATAAAGAAATTTTTTTTATAAAAAATGAGTGTATATTGAAAAAGGAAAAAGAAATCTTTGAAAAGGAATAGAGGTTTTATATAGACCATGTCGATATAAAGAGAAAGAGTTTTTCTATGCGTGTGTATATAGAGAAAAAAAGTTTTTTTTCGTGTATAGGAACGTAGGTGTACAGAGAAAAAAGCTTTTCTCATAGATAACAATGGATGTATAGTTTTTTGCAAACATGCATAAGAAAAAATGAAAAAAAAAAAAGAAAAGAGAAAGAAAGACCTCGAAGGTCGGCATGTTATGGTCATAAGGAAGCACAAATCATTCGTAGAGAGCAAACATATCTTTTGGAAACAAGAAATTGACGCTAAGAGTTTATTTTCCAAAATAACCGAGATAAGAATGGATGGATTCGTTGAACCAATGAAAGAACATAATTTGGAAACGTTGGGTCTACTTGCGTAAATCCCAAGCCGTAGTATCATAATGCCATAAACTGGATGCTTGAGTACCCACCTAGCTGTATGCATGACTAATTTTGCGCGTTGTTTCCAAATCATCATTGTTACGTGCGGCTCGTGGAAATAATATGGGAGTTTAACCCGAAACCAACACTCTGACACATGAATTTGTTTTGCCCCAAATATCAAAATCGGGCACGTGCGGTGAAAAGACCATGTTGAGACACAACCTTAAGCTACCTTGAACCTTGGCCCATGAAGAGAATCCTCATCCTTCCCCCCGAAGAAGAGGACAGCAGAATCTCCTCAAGGGAGAGCGAATAACGAATGCTAAAACCCGAATTCCCAATCAAAGATAAAAAAAAGGGAGAGAAAGAAATGGAAAGGAAGGAAAAGAAAAGGAAAAGAAAGATTTCCGATCGAAGATTGGAAGAAAGTAAAAAGGAAAAGATCGGAGGTAAATAGAATAATTCCTGATCAATAAAGGAAACCAAGAATGAGAACAGAAGGTCTTCGGACCAGGTAAATTTTCGGTGAGGTAAATAACCACCGGCAAAAGGAAAACCCATTTTGAAGCGGTTCTTCCTTTGGGATTGCCATTCAAGGTCGCTCCCAACTGGCGATGTCCCGCCCCACATAAGCAAAGAGGAAAAGACCGAAACACCCAGTTTCCTCTCCAAAAACACTACCCTCGAGAAAATCTTTTGGTTCGATAGGAAATCATGTGCAAAATAGAGTCATGGTGCAACTATGGTTTGGGATTAGGGTAAAACACTTACTTGTGTGAGTTTTTATACACTATGAGTGATTTTATTCCCAGTTTCAGTTTGACCCGACGTTTCCCTTGAATGTTCATTTAAAAGCTAAACGTTGACATCCTACCCTTCATTTTCGGTTACAAGGAAAACTATTTTGGCATAAGCATATAGTTTCTCTAAAATATGGTGCTCTTGTGAATGATTAATTTTTCCTTGCTAAAGCATGTTCGCCTTTTAGGTGAAAGAACCCAGTGGACCATTCGGTCCTAAAATCAAATCAAGTCCGGAGCCCCACGAATTGATTGCCTAGCGTTGTTCGTGCATCCTCCACCATCAAATCTTATTCGAGCCCCATGAATTGATTGTCATTCATGTATCCTCCGTCATCGAGTCTGGAGCCCCACGAATTGATTGCCTAGCGCTGTTCGTGCATCCTCCACCATCAAATCTTATTCGGAGCCCCATGAATTGATTTCCATTCATACATCCTCCACCATCAAGTCCGGAGCCCCACGAATTGATTGCCTAGCGCTGTTTGTGCATCCTCCACCATCAAATCTTATTTGGAGCCCCATGAATTGATTGCCATTCATGCATCCTCCACCATCAAGTCTGGACCCCACAAATTGATTGCCTAGTGTTGTTCGTGCATCCTCTACCATCAAATCTTATTTGGAGCCCCATGAATTGATTGTCATTCATGCATCCTCCGCCATCGAGTCCGGAACCCCACGAATTGATTGACTAGCACTGTTCGTGCATCCTCCACCATCAAATCTTGTTCGGAACCCCATGAATTGATTGTCATTCATGCATCCTCCACCATCAAATCTTATTTGGAGCCCCATGAATTGATTGTCATTCATGCATCCTCCACCATCGAGTCCGGAGCCCCACGAATTGATTGCCTAGCGCTGTTCGTGCATCCTCCACCATCAAATCTTATTCGGAGCCCCATGAATTGATTTCCATTCATGCATCCTCCACCATCGAGTCTGGAGCCCCACGAATTGATTGCCTAGCACTGTTCGTGCATCCTCCACCATTAAATCTTATTCGGAGCCCCATGAATTGATTGCCATTCATGCATCCTCCACCATCGAGTTCGAAGCCCCATGAATTGATTGCCTAGCGCTGTTCGTGCATCCTCCACCATCAAATCTTATTCAGAGCTCTATGAATTGATTACCATTCATGCATCCTCCACTATCGAGTCCGGAGCCCCACGAATGGATTGCCTAGCGCTGTTCGTGCATCCTCCACTATCAAATCTTATTTGGAGCCCTATGAATTGATTGCCTAGCATTGTTCATGCATCCTCCGTTATCAAGTACGGAGCCTCCGGTGAGGGGAAAATACGGTTTTTGTTATTTTCCCAATCGGTTCCTTCACCAAACATGTGTATACGTATATATTATGTTATTTTTTGTTTGTTTTGTTTTGTGTTGTGAAGAGAAAGAAGAAGGAGAGACGGGAGTCAATTATTTCAAATCGTTTTGGGTTAGAACTATTGTGATTGAGATCAATTAAATCCCCATGATGGGCAAAGGATGGTCTTCGAGAGTCATCATAGATTAATTACGGAAAAGGGCTAAGAAAGACGAAATCAGTGTTTTATCTTTGCTTTCCTCCTATCGTCGATAAAAGCTAAGTAAAAAGGAGCAACTGTCATACCCTAATTTTGTCCGGGGACCATTGTTTGATGGCATGCAACCTTTGCTTGACCGCTTTGAGGTACTTGGCACCCATTGTTAGGCAATTTGTGAAGTTCCGTGACATGCCAAAAGTCAAAAGAAAGCATTGTTGCACAATCCGTGAAGTTCCGTAACATGATGGAAGTCAAAAGGAAGCATTGTTGCACAATCCGTGAAGTTTCGTAACATTCCGGAAGCCAAAAAAGGGATGATTACGTAATCCGTAAGGTTCCGTGACATTATGGAAAGAAAACAAGTATCGTTACGAAATTCGTAAAGTTCCGTAACGTTACAGAAAAAGAATCAGCAAAAAAGACAGAGGGTGTATTTAGTAAATAGGGGGTGCAAATAGCAACCAGGTCCACTTGGGCCTTCCAGGAAGTTCCCCTAGAAGGTGGTGCCTTCTGGAGGAAGCAACCTAGCTCACCTGGGTGAACTGGTTGGCAAGCTTCTCCCTCTTTTCCCTATAAATAGGGGGAGGAGGGTAGAACAAAAATGTTCAACCCTCCTAGTATTTGAGAATCACTTAAAATTAGTGAAAAAAATTGTTTCCGTGAAGAAAATCCAAGTCGAGATGCTTCCATAACGCTTCCGAGACATTTTCGTGGGTGATTTCGCGAAGATTTTCCACCGTTCTTCATCGTTCTTCGTTCGTTCTTCGTCGTTCTTCGGTCTTCAACCAGTAAGTTCCCGAAATCGAACTTTTCAATTCATTCTATGTACCCTTAGTGGTCCCCACTTGTTTCGCATGCTTTTATTTTCATTTCATTTACTTTCCGTACCCCCTTTTGACGTGCTTTAGTCATTTATTTAAGTCATTTTCTCGCCTAATCAAAAAATAAAATAAATTTCCACTGATCATTGGAATTGTAACATCTTTTAATTTCTGTTAAAATGAAATCCGACCGTTCGGTCATGCCGTAACCATATTTAAAACCAAAAAAAAAAGGCAAAATAATAATATAATAATCAAAAAATATCTTTTAGTAAAAATAAACAAAAAAAATCAATCGGACGTTTTTCTTTGGGATTTTTCCTTCTTAATTGAAATTGACCAATAACTAAAGTGAAACTAAGGCTAAAATCAACTAACAAAATCAAGCTTTATCTGCAAAAATCACTGAAAACCGTTTTAAGGTCCAACGCCTTAAACGATCCTCTTTGCTTTTATCGGTTAGCGTGGATCGTTCGAAAGCGTAAAATCAACACATCACTTCACTGCCCTTTGGAAAGAACTACGTAGGTCTGATTTCCTCTTCGATGGAGGGTACGTAGGAGCAAAAGCCCCGCTTTTGTCGACCTCAAAAATAAAAAGAGACAAAAAATTTTAGATACATGATTTCACACAACTCTAATCTAAGGCTGTTGTCCTTTGGGACAAATGTGAGAGGTGCTAATACCTTCCTCAAGCGTAAAGATAACTCCTGAATCTGGAATATTCTTTATGACCGGTTTCCTTTGGTTTTTCTAACGTTTTCCTTTCAATAAACGTTGGTGGCGACTCCGCACATTTTTCTCCCATGGAAGACACACCCGCGAGCCTCGCCTCGCTCGCCCGCAAAATGGTAGGTTGCGACAAGATACCAAAAGGACGAATAATGAGCCCTATGAATCTTCAAAGGCTTGAGACAAAGCATCCGCCACTGTATTGGATTTTCCTGATCTATACTTGATGGTATAGTCATACCCGAGAAGATGAACGAGGTACAGTTGTTGCTCTGGAGTTTGGATTGTTTGATTCATAAGCTTCTTCAGACTATGATGATCATTCAGAATGATGAAGGAATGACCCAAAAGATACTACTGTTATTTCTTGATGGCGGTCGTAATTGCAACCAATTTTTGAACATACGCAGATGCTAGGCGAAGCCTTAGACAAAATTGCTTGCTAAAAAATGCAATAGGGTGACCTGACTGAGAGAGGAGAATTCTCATCCCTGTACCCGACACATCTGTCTCCACCATGAATGACACTGAGAAATTCAGAAGTTGTAGAGTTGGCGCATAACTCATGGCGTCTTTCAGCTTCTGGAAGGCGGTCTGAGCTTCGGTTGTCCAAACCAATTGAGGAGTGGTCAATAGATGAGTCAAGGGGGCTGCCATGATTGCATACCCTTTGATAAAGCGGCGGTAAAAACCGATGAGGCCCAAAAACCCGTGGAGGACCCTGAAAGTCCATGGGGCTGGCCATTGTTGAATCGCATGTATTTTATCCTGAACAGGTTCAACTCTACTAGTCGACACTAAGTGGCCCAAGTACTAAATCTGGGATTGCACGAATGAACATTTAGATAGTTTGAGGAAAAACTGGTCCTGTTCCAGAGCACAAAATGTTTGCTACAGATGCTAGAGATGGTCAGTCCTCGTCTTGTTGTATATAAGGATATCGTCAAAAAACACAATGACAAACTTGTGCAAATAAGGCCTAAAAGTGTCGTTCATTGTAGCTTGGAACGAGGATAGGGCATTGCACAATCCAAAGGGCACTATGCGAAACTCGTAATGCCCATGATGGATGCGAAACATCATTTTGTTGATATCCTCCTCCTTCATCAAAATTTGATGGTACCCTTGAAGCAAGTCAAGCTTCAAGAACCACTGTGCTCCTCCCAATTCGTCCAACAATTCATCCACCGTGGGGATAAGGAACCTATCCTTGATGGTGATGGCGTTAAGAGCTCGATAATTAGCATAGAAATGCCAAGACCCATCGTGCTTCTTCACCAGTAAGACCAGAGAGGAGAAATGACTCATGCTTAGTCTGATGACTCCATTCTTCAACCTAGAATCCAATTGGAGTTCAATTTCCTGTTTCTAGAAATAAGGATAGCGATATGGCCTAACATTCACTGGTTTTGAGTTTGGTTGAAGATTAATTGCATGATTCATGTTATGGGACAGAGGTAATGATGTTGGAACTTGAAACAAATGTTGGAATTGCTGAATCATGGTCCCTATTTTAGGTATTGGTGTGGCAACTTGGATGTTTGGTTGAAGGGGGCTCAATGCGGAGATGAAAGAACTCACTAGCTCCGTAAGTTTGGACAAGTCGACGTAGCTAGTGAGCCATAATTGATTTTGCAGTGCCTTTGCGTTCCCCTTTCAATTCAATAACTCTGTCGTCAAGAAGGAATTTCATGGTGAGGTCATTGTAGTCTATTAAGACTAGACCCAATGACTTCAACCATTCTACTCCTAGTATGAGATCAGCACCACATAGCGAAAGGACATGGAAATTGACCAACAATTGCTGGTCCTGAACCTGGAGAGTGATGCCCCTGCACCATTGATGGCACTCGAGCTTGTGGCCATTGCCCACCATGACCCTTAGAGGTTGAGTGGGTTAGGTGGGCAGGCCCAATGCCAGAACTAAACATTCTTGGATAAAATTGTGGGTACTACCCCTATTAATTAATATCCACACCAGCTGACCATTTAGGTGGCCTAATAAGCGTAAGGTCTCAGGAGCCATGTGGCCTGAAAGTGTGTGTAGGCTAATTTGGGTCGGGAAGGGTTCATTTCCTTGTCCTTCATCACAAACCTCTATAGAAAGGAGCAAATCCTGAGGAGAACTATCATCGTCCTCTGCAATTAAGAGGAAGAGTTTGGAGGCGCACTTGTGACCACGACTGAATTTCTCATAGCACTTAAAACACAGACCATTCTCTCGACGAAGGGCGAGTTCTTCTGACAACAATCGTTTGAATGGGATAGAAGGAGGTTTTGGTGGTGTCAGTAAGAGACCAAGTGCTGGTGGTGAAGGGGAGGCCCGAGGAAGAGGCGGACCTGAAGAAGGAAGCATTATCAAATGTCATCGAAAGGGCTAGCGGGAGTCATTTATCTTTTCTTCCTAGAGATGGGCCAGGGTCGTAGCCTGCACCATAGTCAAAGGTTGCAAGGCTTGGACCTCCCTTCGGATTTCCGGTGCTAATCCAGAAACGAAACATCTAAGTAAGAAGGTTGGTGGAAGACCAACGATACAATTGGCAAGAGATTCGAATTCAGAGAAATACTCAGTGATTGTTCCCCTCTGTGTGAGCTTGAATAAGGTATCGGTAGGATCCTCATATTGGGAAGGGGCAAATCGAGCCTCCAATTCTTGCAAAAAACCAGGCCATGATGAAAGTTGGTCGTTCCGCGACATCCACTGGAACCATGCGAGGACCGGTCCTTCCATATAGAAGGAAGCAATCGTGAGGCGGTCGAGTTCTGGTGTGTCGTGATAAGAAAATAATTGGTTGATCTTAAAGATCCAACCAAAAGGGTTTGATCCGTTAAACCGAGACACTTCCAACTTCATACGAAGAGAGGAAGTTGACGGGTGAAGTGGATTGAGATTGGCTGTGGATAATGTCGGCGAATGCGAGCTTGTCTCCAGATAACCTTTTGACAAAGGTCCTCCAATTTGTTAGATAAGTGGGCAATGACATCCTTGATGTGATCCATGTTGGACTTGGAGCGGGAAGATTCTGCCATCATCAATGAAAGCACCAAGATGATGCATACATGGAGAGAAAGCTAGTAGAAATATCAGAACCAGGTAAGGAAGTTTGCCAAATTTATGCCTCCTTTATTGCTCAACCAAAGGTTACAAATATAGGGAGCGAAAGCAAAATAATAAACTAAGAAATGGCTCTACTAATCCACTACTAACAGAAAGATAATCCACTACTAATAGAAAGGATAAGCTAGCACTACTCTACTACAACAAGCACTAACTAACGGACAAGCATATTTTTAAAAGATCAAACTAGCATATTGCCCTGAATTCAGACATAGTCTGTTAAGTGTCTTGGAGTGATAATTCTTCTTTTGGGCCTTTCACTCGTGCCACCCTGATGCTTGACTATGGGCCTATCAGGTTCCCTTCATTAACTACCAGGATAGGTGAATGATAATTTTGTGAATGAAAATTGGCATTTGAATCAATTAGCATATACTATTCCACAATCCTTGCTAGCGATTCACATGGCATTTTCAAATGATACAAGTCTTGGATAAGAATATACAACGCACTAGAATGCTCTTGTTGACAATATATGTTGCCTCAAATCTTCATTAGTGAAGATAAAGGTGATGTTATTATTTAGAGCCTAGCTTCAAATGTTTATGATGCTATATCTGCTTCTAGTTGGCTCTCCCTTGATATGTCCACTTAAACTACCCGTGGAGATTTTTTGCATTTGATATGGTCCCTATAATTACCAGAGAATATAAGAATTCTTCTTCTAGCTCACTTTCCATGGAGCCATTACCACTAATGAGTTTCTTTTGACCCTTGATATGTCCATTTTTCGTCATATTTCTCTTGACTCTTTTGTAATAGACACAAAACTGGTTGTGAGAGCATCCTTCATCTTTTATGCGGCTATCCCGAAGCTCTTCAAATTTGGGATAAGGTGGGCATGCTTACAAGATCAAAATTTATAGTGACCGGCTACAAACAATGGATGAAGACCCAAGATACCTCTAAAGATGGTTCATTATTTTCTACAACTTGTTGGTGCATTTGGAAGTCTAAGAATGCTTTAGTGTTTGATGATAAAGACTAGTCTTGCTAGTATATCACAAACCACATCAATTTGCTTCATAATGATATCACTTCAATGTTGGGTGCCTCCTCATTTATCCCTTAGAGCACTCTAGTCAATTGGAAACCCCCTTTGGAGGGTTGCATAAAAATTAACATAGATTGTAGTTCTTTTTGGAATCCAGGAGCGTTGAGGTTTCTATTCAAGATTGACTTGGTCAGTAGGTTTCAAGATTATTTGGATCTTGTAGGCATGCTACAAACCTCTTTGCTAAGCTCTTTGCCATTCAGCAAGGGTTACAATATGTGTAACGTTGTGTATTTCATAATGCTTCATTAAGAGGTTTTACTTAAATTACAAAAGTAATTGAATTTAAATTTAAGTACTTGTAACTAATTAATTAATTATGAGGTTATGGTTTGTGGTGTATATATCGATATTTATGCTTAAACTAGATTATATTTGTGATTAGCCAATTCTATAGTGTTTGGGCCTAGGTGAGTAGACCTTGAGTAATGGGAATAAGGTGAATAAGTTTAGTTGGTTGTGAGGTACAAAGAAAGACAATAATAAGAGTCACAAACCCTTCAATAGACCTTTTCCAAATATGAACCAAAAACACTAAACACTCGTATTTTACTCTCTTTTTTCTCTCTAAGCAAACCCTTCAATGGAGAGCTTGATATCTTGTTTTCCTTGCTCAAGGGACCCTTTTCTGTTGTTTCCTTCTGTTGGTGGCTGGTTATGGTGGTAAGGAACTCCTCTTCTTCCCCTTTCATCTTCATCTTCGTGCTCTTTTATAGAGCACCCTTGGGAGCTCATAAAAGTGCTCATCTTGAACCTTGAGGTTTTAATGTTGTTTTTTCTTGTTTTTGGGGTTTGAGTGTTGTTGTTAGGGTGGAGGAAAGCCCTCTTCTTGAACCCAAAGCCTTCTCCTTTTTAATTTCTATTTCTCAAAGTTAGACCCTTGGTTTATAAAGGTAACAGAAACTAAATCTTGGTTGATCTTGATTTGGAAATTCTTGATTTAACATTGTATTTGTTCAACTGATTGTTGATTTAGGTTATTTTGGACATGCATTGAGTATTGGAATGAGTTTTAAATAATTTATAAGTGATTGGAGGGGTTAACCCTAAAATTGCGAGTTGTAGAGTATGCAGACTCGCTAGGCGAGTTGTATATCAGTGTATCACATATAATTTTACTCGTTGGGTGAGTTGTGTGATCCTATAAGTGATCTAGATGACTGAATTTAGATCAGTGATCTTCATAAAATTTGTAGCCCCGGATGTTATCTAACTAATGAATTTTGTCTCATCTAAAAATATTGTGCATAACTCTAGAAATGATCAAATTAGTGAACAAATGTGAAGTTGTCGGTAATAAGTAAAAGTTCCATATAGATTGTAATTTTAGGCATAGTATGATTCCAAAATGGGTCTTTGGGTAAACATAAAAGTTGGATATAATCTTCTTAGTTTTTAAGTGAGACAAGAACCAACTTAATTGAGTTAGTATATCTTTATTTAACATGTTTATTAGCTATGAAGATCATAGGTGCATAATAGAAAATGAATGAGATAATAATCCAAAACTTATGAGATATTTTGATAACCTTAAACATGAAGTATAAAGTTTTTATAAATGGTAGAGTGATACATATTTATGATGTGTGGTTTGGTCTAGGATTTAATTATTTCTAAGTTATCATGTTGTTGAGAAAATTATATTGATAATGAGGTAATTATGTTAATTGATGAATGTCTTGAGTTGTGTTGGTTGATTTCTTGATGATGATGATATGTGATATGGTTGAGATGATAATATTTTATGATTAGAGTTAACTTTATTTTTAGATCATGAGATTCACCTTCATATGAGTTTTTGGTGAGTTGTTTGCAAGAATTCAAGGTGTTGGAATGTCTTGCTATGCTTATTAAACTATAGGTTGTTTCATGTGTGTGATGAGCATATGAATGATAAACTTATGATATTATAGCCTCTTATAATATTGTATTGGTGAATGAATTTTTTATGACATATGATATTGATTTGCATAATCATGACATCACACATTGATAAATGACATTGCATGTGAGTAGGCGCATAAGTTAGGGGGTGCTAAAAAGGCCCTTAAGCTACTACAGAAGGTTGTCGGTGGTGGCTAATGGTTAAAGAGCCTATAGAATGGATGGGTAGAAAAATTCCTAAATAGGTTAAGGTTATTGTAACCCTTACCAGAGATAAGCCATTATCCACACTCATCCATTTTCAATAAAGCCACACTTTCTCCATAAGGTTTATTTGAGTCTCCCTGAATGGTTAAGGTGTGACTATGTTAAGGGATGTACTTGGGTCAATTGCTCAAGGTAAAATCTTCCAAGAGTAAAGAGTTAACATGATATAACATGATAGTTAGACATGTACATTGATAATTGTGCCTTGAGAATGATGTTTTACTTGATGAGTTATGGAAATACTTTGATGTCTGATGATTGATGGACTGATGATGATGACGATGTATGATTATTAAACCTTTATATAATGGTTGATGAACTGATGATTATTATGAGATGTCATGTTATGAGAACTCTAACACTCATGTTTTATGTATGATTTCTATATATTATGTTATATATGTGATGATAGTAAATCATGCTTTAATTGTTAAGTTTTATCTTCTTGTAGTATTTTTTTTTTGTAAGTTTTTCCTTGCGTTGTTATACGTGTGATTTGTGTCTGTGATGACCTTGTATCTGATGTGCGTAGGAACAAATGGTTAAGAGGTGACCCTGTGTCTTCGTAGACTTTGTAGATATGCGTACCTGGATGTCAAGATGTGTTTTCGTCTCACCACTAGAAAAATTGTTTTCGACAATGACATATCAACAACAGTTATACAAAAATCGTCTTAAAAAAAACAGTGACATTTTTGTAAATAATTACAATCTTTTAAAGACGATTCTCTCAAAACCTTTTTTGAAAATGCATTAAGACATTGATTTCTTCAAGAACCAATGTTTAAAGCAAGACTTCAATGTTAGTTTTAAAAAATGTCTTCGAAAGGATATGTTTTGACTTTTAATATTCTCACACAATCTCGCTCACTTCGGCATGCCTCTCTCTCACTCGCACTCTCTCACATTCTTCAAGAATCGTTTTCTTTGCATTTTCAAAATTCACTTGAGCTTTGCTTGCAGACTTCACAAACGGACGCTCACCACTTATTCTCATCGATCACTTTAGAAGCTATTGCACCCTTCCCAAATCCAACTACTTCGATTCTAATCCCAACCAATCACAGTTTGATTTTCCCTTTCTCTAATTTTTATTTCTGACATTATTCTTTCTTTTCTGAAGGTCACCTTGTATTATTGGTGGTTGATTAAAGCCAGAAAAACGACTTCCAAGGAAAGTGTTTAGTCGTCGCTAGTGTCTCATCGAGAAAGTAAGCCTAAGACTTCTCGCTTACCTTCCTTCGCGTTAACATTTTCACACCTCTGTTTTTTCACCTTAAAACGTGCGTGTTTAATGTATTGCCTGTGTTGTATTTGAATTTCTTCAAGCAGGGTCGTATTGCCAATGCAGAATCCACAAAATGGGGAAAAGTGGTGTCGGCCACATTGGTGGCTGTGGTTATTGCCTTCAGCTCTGACATGTCATCCCTTGCTGATCTCAATAAATTTAAGGCTGAAATGAGGGGTGAATTTGGAATAGGATCGGCTGCATAGTTTGGCTATGTAGACCTCAAGCTTGTTCTGTTTCCTTCATTCTACTTTACTATCTTCTTTCGGGTTATGAACTATTATGGGAAACAACAATAATAACTGAATTGGGATCCTTTATTGTTGTGTAGGAAAACAGTGCATGTCAATGAAAATTTCATGTAATGTTTTGTTTCAATTGGCCGTGTTATAATAAAAAAAATTACATATGCAACATTCATCTTTCCCTGTTCCTTTAGTCAATGTTCCTTTTTTCGTTGTTTCTATTGTACATCATATATAGGTACAAGTATGAGTTGGCTCGACACCATAGTTTTCATTCTTTTAATGCAACCTTGTCAAAAAGATTATACTTCTCTAGTGTAAACATTCCAAACTCAAGATTTTTCAATTTTGTAATATTTTTCAGCATCCATTGGTCCCTCAAATTGATGTTTTACTTGAGTTCTGAATTATCAATTGTAGTACTGGAGGCATTACTTGTCAGATGCAAGTATTGAACTCATAAGCATACTAGGAAACTAGCTAAATTCTTCTATGCAGTTAACGTATAAGTGTATTTCAAATTAACATGAGTTAAGCATAGTAGAACAATGCTACTTCAATTTATTCTAAATTGTCACTTCATAGCAAATTATGGAATCTAATAATGTATAAATTTGGAGTCCTCTATTCATAATCATTCTAAATGAATGATATAGAAGAGCTAACATTTTTGGTGAAAAACACCAAGATCGTCCTCTATTCATATGAAGTGTTTATGGAAAACTTTATCCAAACAGGACGATCTTGGTGATTTTCACCTTTCCCTTTCTATTTGATAAGCCTTATTTTAAAATTTTGGTAATTATATGATGTCTATAGTGATCTTGTAAGAGTCAATGTTTATGGTGGTTATTGTTCCTCCTTTTATTATGTATAGTTTGTATGTTATTTCAATTTGATATTTTTTACTTGGTCCTCATTTTTCTTGATTAGTAGGTTTTCCAATGTTTTTTATTTGGCTTTCCTCTAGACTGGGAAAGCTATGCTCTAGATTGCTTCAGAGAAGAATCTACCACTAGCACTGATTTAGGTAGTGTTATTCCTGATAATGTACCAACTAGTTCTCCAAAAATTTTATCTGATGGTAAATATTCAAACAATGTTTGTAAATGATTTGCATTTATGTTTAGTCATTTCTTATACTTGTTTGGTGTTTTATCATTTCCTATCTATCCAATCTCTATATGGATATTTTAATTGTTATGGCGTGGAAAATTGGTAAATATTTTAATTGTGTAGCCAGCCCAGAAGTAAACAACTGAAATTGCTTGTCCATCCCTATAAGTGCCAAGAAATTATTTTTCTCTAGTCAGATACAAAATGTAATTAAGCTACAAACCTATGGTAGAACGTCAGATTTTCAAGATAAAGGTTACATACACAGAAAGTGTTCCATTTGGCAGAATTTCTCCTTCTTGATCAATTTTGGTCAACGTTTTGCGTATGCTTCTAATATGAGCAGTGGATGTGCTAATTGTTCTAATTATCTATTCATGCAGTTTATATGCAGGTAGTTATACATATTAAAAAATAAAAATCTTGGGGAGTAACTGCCCCCAAACCTCAAAACCTAGATCTGTCCATGTCCATAAAAACATTGTCCATAGCTGTCTGTGGATTTGATTAAGCCAGACATGAAACTAATAGGATAGAAGAGTATTTCATAATTGGTGCTTATAAATATTGATCATACTTGAAATGGTACCTCCAAACATATATTGTTAGGAACAGATTTGGCAAGTTCTGCTTCATCCAATTTTGCTCTATTTGTTGCAGAAAAGGCTTCAATATCTTCCATGCTGGGGGAACCAGGCCTATAGGCAAAACTCAACAATTAAGCCAGGCATCCCCTACTAATTCCAGCAAGTTCAGCAACAGATTAAGCATAAATGGAATATTAATTCGAGCCACAAATTGCATTGTGTGAAACACCAAAAGGTATGCAATAAGGGAATTGTGTAGAATGACATTATGATTACAATTATTTAATGGAACTTCATTCTTTCTAGCAACCATGTTAGGACCCTGATATTGATGCCAATTTAGTATTGTTGCCAAAATATATAAACATTTGCTTCTTCCATTTGTTAGGTGATCAATTTCATATATAATTTATATTCTCAATTGCAAGTAGTAAGATTAGGTCTGAATCAGTTAATTATTACAAACCATATGCACTACATAACAACTAAGCATTGACAAACCTACAATTCCTCCTAATTTCCCCCTCATTTCTTGTAAGAACATTGATGTTTCCCATCTTAATCATAGATTTAGCAAATGAAGCAAACAAAAGTTTTTCATTAGAGGCATAAGCCCGCACCTGCTCTGTAATCTTTCCATGTAAGTCATGGATGATAAGAACATTGTATAAAACTAACAAGCCTTTCCCTTCAAGAATATTTATGAAGTAGTAATTGTCAAATCTTTTTGGTTTGAAAATCCAAGGGTGCAAATTTTTTGTCCCTTCCCTCAATAGGGCATATGGACTGCAAGATTCTCGCGAAACTTTTGTATCGTTTGTAGTCATCATAGCCATAGTCATATTCCTCTTTTGCATCATATACCCTCAACCTGAAGCTTAGACATCTTGGTCTTCCTATAGTATGGCTAGATGTATTTTGTCAACCAGCAACTATACGTGCTTAAACAAGAGTTGAAGCAAGGAATAAAACTAGAGTTATACCAAATTGCATCACAGTACTCATCGCCACTTGAGCCTCCTAATATACAAGTGGTAGCTGCACGTGTGAGAACCAAGGGGAGTTGTGCTGATGCTGACACAATTCCATCAGCTAAAGAGCCTTCTAATCTGCACGTTGACACTATGGGCTTGTACGTAGTTCATGACCAGTGTACTAAACTAGTTGCATTGGGAAAAGTGTATGATAGTATGTTGACCATACACAATGTCCCTTATGCAGATGATGTGGTTAGGGTGAGTGTTGTCAAAGTTTACCACGGTGATGCTCAGGTCCTTTTTTTGACATCAGAGATTCAATTTGTGAGGCAGGTCGTTGGGACATTCGTTGGGTGGCCGACACATCTTGTGAAACCTGTAGCTAATGAGGTATAGTATTTTCCCTCTCAATATTAATTGCAACGACATTTTTTTTGAAAGTTATCGCAATTGAAATTTCATTAAACATGTAGGACTTACAAATGTGTATGCCGAAAAGGGTTACATCTGCAGGAATGGACACTTCAGTGCCTACAGTTGATCCATTGGGAGAATTGGTTAAAAACCTTTTTGATGTTTACCAAAAGTCATTTGAGTTTCCATGGGATGGGGCGAAATTTGGGATTCCTAATGTCAAATAGGGTTTTTTCATCACACACGCAAATGTAACCAAGATAATTTTAGGTGACAAATGTTTGAACATATCCATACTATAGTTGTGGACCATGTAAGTTAATTTTGTTTAGTAGCTGTTCAAATTATATATTAACTAATAATTGATGTTGCCTACAATATAAAACTTACAAAATTGACGAAATTTAGTTGAAATAGGTTCATGAATGATTGGAGCACAAGCTTAGGTTATGGATCACTGTATGGTTTCCTTGAACCTCAGTGTATACACAACGCAAGGGACAAACGTCAAGAATTTCATCAAAACATTCAAACATGGGTCAAGGAATCACAATGACAAGTGTACCTAGGAGCTTATCTGAATCAGTAAGTCCACTTGATGTTGAAGAATGTTTACAAAATACATTATAATTGCGTAACTAATGTTTTTTGTCTTCAAGGCACATTGGCAACTTATTGTTCTATGTCCACAGGACAATATTGTTATTTAGTTGTGTTCTTTGCATAAGAAGCCTGATGTCAACATCAAGGGTGCAATTAACAGGTTACTTAGTAAATTTAAAGTCAAATAATGTATAACAATTATAGTGGTTAAACACAATGTTTTTAATATTATATACATTATTGGTATTTTGAAACTAGTGCAATGAAGACATTAACCAGTAGTTTGGAAGGAAAGGGATATCAAGTTGGACCTCGGTGGATTGAACCAAAGGTGTGTCATTATGTCTTCAAAATTTCTTTTGAGTTACTGCCATGTGTTACTTTCATCATTGTAGATTTAGTAAATATATTTCATATCGCATTTAGAGCCATGTTCAAACCGGAAGCTATGAGTGTGGATATTATGTGATGCATTGGATGTGGTGCATAGTAAGTGGTGGATTGAAGAATGAATGGAATAGAGTATGTTGGCTCTAACAATTTTTAATTGTTACTTTTGTATGAAAGTCTAATTCAATGTTTTATGAACCATGTGCTTTCATATTTTCATTTTCGCAGTGGTTTTCTGATGCAATGCCGTTAGACAAAGAGACCATGACAACAATTCGCAACAAATGGGCAGCATATTTTCTACAGATTAAAAACATGGAATTTAGCAACATGTAGATGAGAAAGATGGAATTTTTGTTTCACACTAGACATTTGGATTGTTTACATTTTTTTTATTATGCTCAGTTGACGTTTATTTTAGTAGTGTGTACAATGTGTTTTTATGTGGTGCTTACTGTACATTTTTGTCCAATGACCCAATAACCACATGTTGGATTTCTTTGTACAAATAATTTGTTGGATGAAACGCTTCCTCAATTGGACAAGATCTTTTATCATTGTTTATGCTTCACTATTTTGGAAATTTTCTTGTAGAGGTCGACCGATCTTTTATCATTCTATTCCTTAAAGAGAATACTAAATTTCAAAAGAAATTACAGAACAATGAGTAGATGTCAGGTCTGAAGCATCTAGTAGATGGAGCAAAGCAGCATCACAATGTGAAGTAGATCCAGCAGTTTACACCCACCAGCAGATTATGATACTGCAGGTCGTGCAATTGGTGGATGTCCTATTTATGTTAGGTACAGTGATGTTTTATGTCACATCTTTTTCTTAGATGAACTTGGCACAAATTGTAATGTGTGATTTTGTATTTATGATGTTTTTTAACAGTGACAAGCCAGACAATGACAATTTTGATCTTCTGGTAAGTAATGTTAAGATAAGACTTAAGTGGTTTGTAGATGGAAACTGGAGGTTTCAGAATTCTAGTGCTGAGCAACTAGTATTGTATTTTCAATTAGGTTAGAGGAATCTCATTGCAATTTGCTAGTTGGAAAATAACCAGTTATGAATTTTGCTTTGTTTTTAAAAGGTTTCATAGGTTTTTTTATTTTTCAGTGTTTTTTGTTATCTCTTGGACCTAGTTGATTTCCCTTTATACTACTGCACCTGCAGTTAGTTTTTAATATTCTCTGCAACCTACTTGTAGTTGTACCTTGCTTACCAACATGAACTTTTTAGGTTAAGTGGTTCTTTGACTTGAGACATTTTTTTTTGTCATTGTATTTATTAAAATTTCGAGATAAGAATTAGCTTTGACTTTGACAAAATATGAGTTAATATTTATTTGTCTAAATGTGCATATCTGATTTTTTTTCCCTTTTATTTTACATCTGCTTATTGTTGGATTTTTTTTTTTATTATTATTATTATTTCCACCTTTAGTCACTATTAGTATATGTGTTTCTAAATTTTTGTGAGACCTTTATATCCTTGTTTTTGTTAGAGCTTTTGTAAGTCTGATACTGTCATTTGTTACCTACTTTTAATTATTTCTAATTTTACAAAGGTGACGGTCATTCAGATTTTGATGCTTATGCGCCAAAGGATTTGCTTATTGTGACAACGGGATCTCAAGTAAGTACTTTTAAGGCCCTTTAAAGACTGTCTAGTTCCATTGACTTACAAAAGTTTATGGCATTTCACCAAATATGTGCTATTGTGTTAGGCAGAGCCACGTGCTGCCTTTAATCTTGCATATTTTGGAAGTAGTCATTCTTTCAAGCTGACAAAGGAAGATATTGTTTTGTATTTAGCTAAGGTATGATAATTGCATTGGGTATTTGCCTGGTTGATTTATCTAAAGCACATCAAGTATAGCTGAAGGCTTGTTTAGGAACACTTAAATTCTTTGAAATAATTGTATTCTTTTTAAAGCTATCTCAGGAAGCTGGCAAAAAAATGATTATTTCCTTAAAATATGCTATAATCTAAAATGCACAATGGACTACATTAACCTTTTGCTAATGAACCAATACCAGTATATGAACTTGCAATTTACTATTTTTACTTTCAAATTTAAATCCATTCTTTACCAACTTCTAATTTTTCTGGCTGACCTTTTGCTTGTGTTAGTTGTTGAAATTTTTTCTGGGTGAAGAAAAAAGATAATTATGAAAATTTCTATCTACTAATGTGTTGTTACTGAGTTCTTTGCTTTTTATATCATTGTTAGGTTATCCCTGCTAATGGGTCTCATGTTATGGAATTGCTAAACAACATATCAGAGATTGGATCAACTATAGTTATGGGGAAGAATGAATGTATGCATATGTCTGGTCATGGGTATCGTGGAGAATTAGAAAATCCTGTAGCTGTTCTTGCTAATGAGATAAACACAAAGTTTTCTGGAAAGTTAAATGTGGATGGGATGTCGACATTGAGAAAAATGGTGGATGGACATGAGAAAGAAAATCAGAGAACCAAAATGCAAATAAGAGGTAACATCAATTTACATTTGAAGAATACATTTAAAATTGTGGAGGTCTTGTTGGTTTGCATTTTGTTTGTTTATGTGCAATTGAGCATTTTATATAAAGGTGAATAGGTCATGTTAATTGTATGTTTTATTCATAGATCAAGCAATCTCTCAATAATATGCATTATGATGCTAAAACAAAGATTGAGAAACAAGATAGAATGATAGGAATGCAGAATCTCCTCCTGGTATTCAAGAGACCAGGGCTATCCCTCCTACTCCTACTGTAGGCATTCATGAGACCTGACCTCTCTTTAATCACAATGTTGATCACTATTGATTCCCTCCTATTACTTAGAACCTGTCATCTATCGTATTCCCTCCTTTTGGGATTGAGAGGCAGAATAGAGACATCATGGGGCCAAGCCTGCTTTGGTACCAACTTGAGAAAGTTTTAGAGAATTACTAGCAGAGAATTAATTTTTTGAATAACTCGAGTTACTCAGTTGATCTAGTAATTACAATTTTGTATTTACAACGAGATTAATGATGATTATAGTTCCCAAGTACATGCATTGTATATTCTAGGTACAGGAATAGCCATGCACATGAATCTGAACATAAATTGCTACAGGTTCCAATAGGCATTTAACTACTAATTCCAGCAATGCCACTATCCACTCCAAGAGTCCTCTGTGGATCATTAGTTCTGATAATATTACTGAAGTACCCTAGACTAGAAAACTAAAACTATTTTAGAGCATTGAAACAAAAGACTTCAACTTAAGAAACCTGGTTTCAGGAAAATGACATATCATGTCTCATAAAAGAACCTTAGTTGCATACAATTATTTAGAATAAGATTTCAATGCTTGAGAATAACATGCCAATATTGAAATACAAGGAAAAAGAATCCACTTTTTTAGATTTCTAGAAGAGGTATTGTCCTGGGATTACCTGTATGGAACCTGAAATGCAAATTAGAACCCAGATTTTTTGAATAGTGATGCATAGGTTGCCAGGTCTTCCTCAGAGAACTATGGTGGCAGGTAGGGGTGGAAATGAGCCGAGCAGCTTGTCGAGGGCCTTTGGCTTGACTTATGTAAGGCTCGGCTTGTTTACCATAAAGGCCAAGCTCAAGCTTTTTAAAAAGCCTCTTTAGATAAAAAGGCCAAGCTTAAACTATAAAAAAGGCTTGTTAAACTTAACAAACCGGCTTGTTTAACTAACAATAATAATAATAATAATAATAATAATAATAATAATAACTTTATTTTATCAAATCTTATCTTATTTAGATTTTATTTTATCCAGATTTTATTCCATCTAGATTTTATTTCATCCAGATTTTATTTCATCCAATCTTATCTTATCTTGTCCAGATTTTATTTTATTTCGTTTATGGTCTTGGACTTAAAATAGATTTATGAGCTTTGGGGCTGAGGACCTATATAACAGCACCAAGGTTTTAGTTTAGAGAGATTTTTTTGGAGAGGAGAATAATTCTAGGATTTTAGAATTCCAGTTTTTATTACTGTTCATGCACACTTTTCACGTAGAATAAAATTCATTTTCTGCAATTTCGTTTCGGCTTCAATCTACAGTTTCGTTTCTACTGATTAATGGAAGGCTAAGTCTCTAGCATTGTTTTCTCTTGAGGATCAAACGCAGTTCTCTTTGAGGTTTTGTTATTACTATTGAATACTGATCAGTTTTTTTTCTTCACCAATTACTTTTTATTTGTTGCTATTAATCCATGCATGCTTAGTGCTTGATTAATTGTCTATGCGCTTAATTTACGTTCATGCTTAATGATCAGTTTCGTTCATGATTAATTGGTGTATGTGTTGTTTAGTCACATAATGACAACCTTATCTTAATTTTCGCTTAGTAATTTAATTTAGGGTTGGATTAAGTGGTTGAACTGATTAAGGATAAATTCTCGTAACCTAAGATAAGAGACTTGCTTGTGAATTAAGGGAAAAAATGTTTTAATTCTGTTATTTTCTAATTCAAATTTGTTTGCTGTTTAATTTACAAAAATAAACAACCCCCCAATTGGTTACTATTTTATTACTATCTATTATGAACGTTTGGTTGACCATTGCTTGTTGGGAGACGACCTAGGATCACTTCCTATATACTGCATTTTTAATGTTTATTTGATTCGGGTATGGCCTTGATCAATAGTATATAAGATATGGCTTGAGTAGACTAAGATGAAATTATTGTAGATATATTTTTAAAAAAAATATTTAATATACTTATATATTCAAAAATTGGATTTAAAATTGTTAATTTAACTAATAATAACTTTTGTTTAGCTATATTAGTGTAAATCATCTCTAATCCATACATTTTTTAATATTATGCTCTTTTTATTTTCTTTTGATATACTTTGTACTTTAACGACTTGAATTCAATATGATTTTGTTTATCAATTATTTTTGGATTTGTACATTACTTATACGAAATTTTATAAGTTTCTTTTTTTAGTTAGTATTTCACTAGGTTTTAAAATAATTAATTAATCAAAGACGTCTTTAAGCAAGCTTTTAAATAGGCTCATGGTCCAAGCCAGGCTTTTATGTAAGCCGAGCCGAGCCTTAAAAAAAAGCCTATGACAGGTAATAAGCCAAGCTCAAGCCTAATAAAGCTTGGCTTGGCTTGGCTCATTTCCACCCCTAGTGGCAGGGCAGTAGTTGGGTCATACAAATCCATGATTTCCTGATTATCACCTATTATTGGTATCTCACTTCTAGAGAAGAATGTGTAGATGTTCCTTATAACTGACTTAACATCAAAGCGAACAAAATCTGCTTCTGCCCTCCCAGCCTCCTGAATATTGTTAATCATTAGTTCATACAATTAGCCTAAGTTTTCACTAGCTTGAATCAAAAGGGTGTTGTTTTTTCCCTTTGCATTTGATATAACCACATAAGTATATGAGATAAATCAAACATGACTTTAGTTTTCTATCTTGGTCTCTTTATTATGGGTTTGCTTATATTTGAGACAAGTTTTAATGGAAAATTTGGTGATAAAATTTGTTAATTTCAGAATTGTCTATGAATGTATTATTCTATAATTCTTGAAACTCGTGTAGTTTGTTAAGTATGATAGATATTACTCAAATTGTGTTGTATAGCGCATATATGTTGTTGCATACCTTGGTAATGCTTAATGAATCCAACGGACCCACGACATCATCAACAAGGTCAAGTAAGTTTGCTTTTTGTGGCTCCGCGGGATGCTCAGAAAGTCCATAACCTCTAAAATCAAAGGCAATAGCCCGGTAGCCAGCATTTGCTGCAGCAATCATCTAGTGCCTCCATGTATACCATATTTCTTGGAATCCATGTAAGAAAACCAGTGCCTTTTGACTTGCACCAACAGAATTATCACTAAAAAAAATCACACATTTTAAGATGGTTCTGCCAAGAACCGTCTAGTACATTCTAAGAAGGTCTTGATCCGTATGGGTTTTTTTGTTGAAGAATTTTTTTCAATTTTTCTTCTAAATTTGTTTTTTTTTTTAACTTTTGATTTGTCAATTGTTATTTAAATTGTTTCGTAGTGTAATGTTGTTTTGTAATGTTAGTGAAATTTTATAATTTTTTCTGATTTATATGTTAATTATTGATTTTATTTATAAAAAATATATTAGTTATTATTAAGATTAGATTAGATTGCTAAAATTAAGATTAAATTGGGTAAATAATTAATTTTCAATATTGTTATATTATATTTGTTTCACTTTTAAAAAAAATCAAAAAAAATATTTAAAAGATATTGAATTTGTTACTTTTGAAAAAATATTGAAATCATAATTAAAAATAATTTAAATTTTTCAGTTACAATAAATATTTAAACGAAAATTTTTAATAATTAAAATTTGTTATAAAAATATTGAAACATAATTTTTAATTGTACAATAAATCTATTAGTTATAAAAATTATGAAACCAACATTTAAAATATGATAAGATTTTTAGTTTAAGATAATGATTGAAATAAAATTTAAAAATATATTTGATTTAGTAGTTATAAAAAATATTGAAACCAAAATTTAAGATATGATAATATTGTTAGTTTAAGATAATGATTGAAATAAATTTTAAAAATATATGTGATTTAGAAGTTATAAAAAATATTGAAACCAAAAATTAAAATTTAAAATATGATAAGATTATTAGTTTAAGATAATGATTGAAATCAAATTTAAAAATATATTAAATTTGTTAGTTATAAGAAATATGGAAACCAAAATTTAAAATATGATAAGATTGTTAGTTTAAGATAATGATTGAAATTAAATTTAAAAATATATTTGATTTTGTAGTTATAAAAAATATTGAAACCAAAATTTAAAATTTAAAATAAGATAAGATTGTTAATTTAAGATAATGATTGAAATCAAATTTAAAAATATATTAAATTTATTAGTTATAAGAAATATGGAAACCAAAATTTAAAATATGATAAGATTTTTAGTTTAAGGTAATGATTGAAATTAAATTTAAAAATATATTTGATTTTGTAGTTAAAAAGAAATATTGAAACCAAAATTTAAAAGTTAAGATATGATAAGATTGTTAGTTTAAGATAATGATTGAAATCAAATTTAAAAATATATTAGTAGTTATAAAAAATATTAAACCAAAATTTAAGATTTAAAATTTATTTATTAATCCATGTTTTAATTTTTTTTAAATTATTTTTTTAGAAATTTTTTATTCATTTAAATTATTTACAAAATTTGATAATTAAATAAATTGATATTTAATTGAATGATGTATTTAGATGTTTATTATAATGATTAAAAATTAAATAAATATGATATTTAATTGAATGATGTATTTAGATTTTTTTATAACAATTGATAATTAAATAAATTTGATATTTTTTTACATCTGTAAATACTTATTAAATCTATCATTTTTATATGTAAACAAATTAATTATTATATAAAAAATAATCATCACAAAATTTATTATGTAAATTTACATATACATTAAATATAAATTAAAAATTTTAGTGTTATATACAGCGACACTATTTGTTTATAACATAACGAGTCTATTAGCTCAGTTGTTTGAGTGTTCTATTAATAATGCAAGTGACCCGTATGTGCATACAATTTTTTTTGCTTACCTTTCCTTCTCCAACGACGAAAACCAACCAAAAATCACCGTATACTCCTAACAAACGCATGTACACCACCAGAGACCAAATACGCTTCCAAACCTCCCTTAACGGAAGCAAATTACACTAAGTGACGAAAATTTTATGGAAAAAAAATGGCGCTGCAGAAATAAAAAAAATCCTACTTCTATTTATAACCGAAATATGTATTTCATCAAGTGCTCCAATCGAATTCTAAAAACATTTCAAAATAAAAAATAAGTTGTAATCACTTAAAGTACCTTATAATTACTAACAAATGACAAACTTACCTTAAACCATCTCCATTTATTTTCCATCGAGCCCTCTAGATTATAGTCATGGAACTTCAAATATTCTTTGTTTACTTTCATTATAGCTCGTAGGACATTCTTGAATTGCCTACTAATTGTTTCCATGGATCTACAATAATTAAAATGTACAACTCTATACTTTAGGTTGTGAGCAAGGATAAGCAAAAACATTGCCACGGCTTCAGCTACTGGAACATTTCTTGTTTTTACCAATTGTCCTTTCTCTTGTAAAATTCTACAAAGCTTAAAAAATGTCTTTTTACTGACCCTTAATTGTTCAATGCAATCAGTTTTTGTTCTCCTGTATAGACGATTGAGGAAACTATGTCTTTCTAATTCCAAATTTCAAACAGGTTCCTTAACAAAGTACTTGTCATGATAACAAGTCAGTGCACCCAAAAGCATAGTGACAACACTAACAATAATGAAAAATGTTTGTTCAAGTTCTTCTTCCTCCTCTTCATCTCTTATACGTTTTCTTGAAGCAACTGAAGCATCAACTATACTACTTTCCATTTCTTGACCATCCATACTATATAACTAAAAGAAAAGTAATATAATAACAAAGGATGTTATTAACTTTAATAAACTATTCACAAAAGCTCTATGACAAAGAAAAAAAAAAAGAAAATAACAAATAGTATATATAATGCATAAAATTATGGGTAAAGTTTTCTTTCCCTTAACTATGAGGCACAACAGAATTATTTACAATTAGATATATAGTTCTATTTCTCACAATAATTAGAAATTCCCACTTATAAATGTTTAAATCTGTATTGAAATCCTAGTGCAACAAGTTTATTATACATTAAAAAATCCTAGTGTTGACAATTGCATCTTAGAGAAATGCTAGTAGGTAGTACCTGCATCACAAATTAGTTTATAAATTTTGAATGCCTAACTGGTATCTAATTAGTGGGGAACAATGTTTGATGGTACTGCACTACTGCTATATGATATTATGCTCTTCACAATTGAGAGCTCATATATGTGTACTGGTATGTGATATGTTTCATACAAAATTGGATAATTTGTCAAAGCATTTTTACCAAAATTATAAGCAATATTTTTATGGTCATTTTGTACACAATACTTCTATACTTCTAACCCATTTTGATTGCATGAGTTAAATTTGATAAGCATGTCAACTTTAGTTCATTTGTATCAACATTGTATTTGTATGGGTGATATCTGGCTTGGTCATTTGAGTAACAGACTTACTGCACTTAATTGACATGAATAAGTCAATAAGCAAACCATTTAAGCATTTGAGAAATTATGAGACTTATATATACCTCTGACCATAAAAAATAAATAAATTCGGAAAACATTTAACAACAAAAATAATTTATGCTCTTTGTAAAAAAATGTTTCAAGAAATGCTAGCAGGTCCTTACATACTTGGATTAAACTTTTTGAACATCATTCTACCAAACACGATTATTTGCCTAACACTGATTTAACTACTTTAAATAGCATTCTATTACATGAGTGTTCAGTTAATTAATTCTCCTTTTGTGAATGTGATTTTTTAGTCTGGAGTACAGCAAAATTGGGGATTTTAATTATGTTGTTGCTGCAAGATTAATTTATTTTAATATAACCCTTTTTGTAGGCAAAGACAATGTAGGTAGAAGCAGCCTACACGTATTCTTAATATGTTTCTTTCCATTGAATTTTTTTATTAGAATTGTTGTGACAAAATTTTTCTTTAGCTTGAGAAGTTTTCATGGCATTAGATTGGAAATACTATGATTTTGTGTCTACTTTCCCCAATTTCAAGTTGGGCAATTTCAAGTTAGAATGCCTCTAAGGCATGTATGCATTGGTTTGCTATGTTACCTATATATGAACTTTTGTGTGGTGTCACTGTCGTGTCTGTTGCTTGGTTCACTGATGTCTCCCTACTTTTGCTCTTAACAATTAAAGGTTGTCTAATTTTCACTTATAAACTGTAAGTTTTTCCTTGAAACAGCAAAAATAACTTCTGCCAACTATACCGTCACATACCTTGTCTCTTCTCTTTCTCTTGTAGTAAGATGTGAAAGCCTTCAATTATAAACTGAGAAAAGTGATCTCTCTCTCGCTCCTGAAATGTAAAACCATAATTTCAGGATAAGAAAAGGAAATCAAGCTTTATTAACTACTTTGCAAGCAAGTTTGCTAGTATCAATGTAAACCTCAGCTTACATAGAAAGCTAAATATATAAAGCCGAAATAGTTTCAAGTTAGACAGCTTATGAGTTCATGGAAAAGTATCTTGCTTAGTTATAATTATCAAAAGAGAACAACAACATGTGGTTTGGATTGAGGATGTATTGATGTAGTATAGTTTATCAGAGTCACACACTACCCTTGTAAACCCTACATGGCATAACAACAACCAAGCCTTTCCCACTAGGTTGGATCAGCTACATTGATCAAACAATGACTTGTTTTAATATTTTTGACAAACCATTAATCGCTAAATTCTTTTGAATGATTTTGCGTATAACTTTTCGTAGTCTCTCTCCATCTCTAGTGACAAGGATACCCTCCATCTTATTTGCTCTCTTTATAGGAACATCTAGAGGTGTTCTCAGCTCTCTAAGACACAACAGTGACACACTCCACCAAAAGCATTTAGGAGCAGCAAAGAATCATTCAGATCTGCTCTACCACTGTAGTGGCCATTATAGCAGGAATTAACAACCCGGTAAAATATCTCTACATTTAATATTATACTATCAATTTTGCTATTTTTTTGAATCAGAAACTGATCCAGCTTCAAAGCCTCTTATTCTCTGGCTCAATGGAGGTCTGTAGATGGAACTATGCCTTAAGGTCACTACAACAACATGCAAAGAACAACATAAGATCTTATAGCCAAGCTAGGAAATTGTCCTCTGCATCCTTTGCTGCGGTTTCCAATAGAATACTCAACAAAAGAAAGGAGATGTGATAACAAATTGTATAATGTATTTGTTACTTAGATGCAACATCATATCTTATAATCAAACAAACTCAAATCCAAATCCAACATAGTTTGGTGAAATGCAACCTACAAACCGTAGATTATAGACACAAAATGCAAATTAATGAAATCAAATAGTAAAAACAGGATTAAAACAAAGATGAACAAGAAAAAATCCTATAATACTTAGATGAGAGAGCGAGAGAGACTAACCAGAGATAGAGAAGTTGTGTTTCAGAGAAGAACATGTTGAGATTGAGTGTTGTTGCAAGAGAGAGATTCAATGAGGGAGGAGAGAGAGATTCAATGAGCGCACAGAGAGATTGAGCATAGAGAAGGGTGAGAAGCTGTTGGAAGAAGAAAGAGAACATGTAATTTCAAATTCTTTAATTTTTGAAAGAATTTAAAATCCTAATATTTAAGTTAATTAAAATACTTTACCAAAATACTGAAATTTCAATTTCTCTTCAAATTTTTTATCCAAACATCTTATTTAACTGAAAAGTAATTAAAATTCTTTAAAAAATTGAATTCTCCTATTAAATTTCCCCATCCAAACATACTATAAGGATATTTTTAACATTTTAGAAAATTGTTAGGCGCCCCAAACAATTCCCTATTTTATTTGGCAAGACCAAAAGTGAGAGACTATTATCTGTGCTTGTCCCACGTGTTATCATTTCTAATAGTTGCAATATATGTCACCTAATTACTAAATTGAACCTTTCTAATTTGTTATTTTAAGGTTAATTCATGTACTTTGTTAATGTAATTTTTTCCATTATTAATTAATCAAAAATCAGGTTAAATATAAATTTTAAAATAATTATACAAAAGTTAACAACTTATTATAAAGTTATAGATTTAATGTGCATTCTAGTTAAATTCTAAATTAAATTGTAAATGATAATTAATTACTAATTTACTATTTTGGTCTTATAATTTTCCAACTTATTTCCTCCACATTTTTTCTTCTATCCTTTAACCATTCGCTACATTAAAGTGAATCTTAATTTTTTTCATCAAAGTTAATAGTAGTTATGCTTTTGTATCACTTAACCACTTATCCTCTATGTATATTATATTTTTTTGTAATCTCTGTATATTAAATTAGCATAAAAATATGAAACTTATCTATAATGATAATGCTAAAAAAATATAATCAATAATCTTTAAGTTCAAGTCAGTGTTAAATGTTTGAAAAAAAGTAGTGTGACCTATAATGGTTCAACTTGAATCAAACATAATGACCTCTTTATGGTCTAGAATCTAGACAAAAAATTATGTAAAATCTTGGTTAGTTCCTTGTTTTCTTTTTTATTTTTATTATAAAAATATTATTTTTAAAGATGGTTCAAATATGTTTTTGGTCCATGTAAAAAAACTTGATCATTTTAGTCACGACAAGTTTTCATTTTTTTTTAATTTTATTCCCTGGAAGATATTTTATTCATTTTTAATTTTTATAAATTTGTATTTTTTAATTTTGATCACTATAAGTACAAATTTATAGGACTATAAATGAAAAAATTAAAATCTTAAAGGGAATAAAATTAAATAAATGAAAAATTGAAAAAAAGGGATTAAAATTGAAAAAAAAATACAAACTTAAAGGATTAGAAATGAAGAAAAAACTTAAAAGAACTAAAATTAACAATTTTTTTTATTTTTGATGCATGTAAGTTTATTTTTTTAATTTTGACTTAAATATATTTTTGTTTCATATAAGTTAGCTCTTTTTCATGTTTTGTCCGTGTAATATTTTTTTTTTTTCATTTTTAGTCTTTGTAATTTTATCGATTTTCAATTTTAATTCATTTAAGATACTAATTTTTTCATTTATAGTTCTCATACATTTGTGTTTATAAGATTAAAATTAAAAAATATAAACTTATAAAGACTAAAAATAAATAAAATATCTTACTGAAATAAAAATTAAAAAAACATAAATTTATAGAGACTAAAAAAAACTTACAGTGAAAAAATGAAAAAACATTAACTTTTTAAAACTGAAAACATATTTAAGTATGTAAATCGATGTTTTTACATTCTTGATCCTTGTTATATTCTATTTTTTTATAATTTTCATAAATTTATATTTATAAAAATCAAAATTAAAAAAATACAAATTTAAATAAACTAAAAATAAACAAAATATCTTACATAAATTAAATTGAAAACACACACAAAAATTAGAAAAATAAGCTTACCATCAACAAATATAAAAAATGGTTACAAAACGAAAAGATATTTAAGAATGTAAAGATTTGTATGAAACTTTCCCAACCCTCTTCATTCCCAAATGTTGAGACCCACCCAAACCTGGACGTGAGCGTAGCTACCAGAACTGAAGTGATCATCTCCGGCGAACCTCGACTGCATCTCAACCTGTGTCTCTTCGAATTGTTTAACTTTGAGGTCTTCGAAGGACAGGACCGTGTAGAGACATTTTGGGGGTCTAAGACAAAAATGTTAAATGGGTATTTTTTTTACAAGAATTTTAAAAAGACTTAGTATATTATATAAAATATCAATTTTTATATTAATCTTTTAGCTTTTTTAGCTGCAAAATCATTTATGAGAATTTTATAATCAAGCAATTTTAGCACTTCACTTTCAATAGATAAAATAGCTAACACATTCAATCTATCTTGTAACATTGTTAATTTTAAATATGATTTAAGCAATTTTAATTTTGAAAAACTTCTTTGAGCTGTAACAACTGTTAGAGGGATTGCCAAATTCTATATGTAATGTAAATATTTGGAAAAGAATCTAAAGTTTTAATATAACTCAATACTTCTATTGGTGTGCTAATTTCTTCTCTTAATACTTTCAATTCTGAAAATAAATCAAGACCATCAATATTAAAGTATTCATTAAACCTTAAAAACTTTTCAAGATTAATACAATATTTTTTCAATTCATCCTCATCTAAAGCTTTAATCTTTTTGGAATCAAATTAAAAATAAAAAATAGTCTCATATTGTAAAAATTGTTCAAATCGTGTCTCAATAGAATTAATTAATTGATCTAATATGTATAAAAATTACTCAATACGAAAAGATTCTTCAGGTGAATGTGTGATCCCATTACTAATATTTTCATCAAAATGAGATTTTCTATGAATTTTACAATTTTCACGAAATTTTGGCTCTATATCCATTTCGATAGCCATTTTTTCTGTGGATTCTAAAGCCAATGCAAACCCGTTTTTCCTATAATGTTTTAAATAAGTGATAAGACCTTTTAAATGATCTATAGCAACATCTATATGCATATCTTTTTATTGTAGAATTTTGCTAACAGAATTGACAACAAACAAAATATCATACCAAATATTCATTCCTAATAAAAATTCAAAATCTTCAAGTTAATGAGTTGCTAAAGACATGACTTCACTTTTTAATTTAGGATCTTCACAATTTTTTGATAATTCAGTCAAAGCATCTCTTACGCGGGACGCTCGGATGTATGTAGTTTATAGGCGTTCAGAATCTAGACGATGTCAAATTCAGAGAGATTTAGCTGCGGAGACAAAGTTTGATCAATAGACAACAGGTTTCATTCAAGGGAAGGAAAATAATAGATTTTTTTTTATGAACAGAAGATGAGGAGATGAAAAAACATGAAGAATAGAGTCTGGAGAGTGAGATACGTTAGTTAGGGAATTAGGATGAGTTAAAGGAAAATTAATAGGGATTTACTTTTTTGGGTGATATTGGTTAATTTTTAAAACGATGATATTGATTGACTAATTTTTAAGGGAGAGAGAGATTCTAAATTATTTTATTTTGATCAGTTAAAATTTATTAATAGTTAGTAATAAAAAAAATTTAGGGACCTAAAAAAATGTTTTTTTTGGGTCTTAGTTGATGTCTAATTTGTCTTGCATCTTGCACGGTCCTGCTGAAGGACATGCCTCTTTCACATGCACGACAATGAAAATTGATTTATCTTGTCTTTTGTGTTGAGTGATGTTCTTTTGATATCATTTTGTCATTATTTGAATGGTGTTTGTTATCATGTGGATTGTTACAGTAGCTTTGGTGCTAACTGCTAAGCAATAATATTAGATCCTTCTTTCTATAAATTACTCGAGTTAATGTGAATATTATATTATTTCCTATAACATTTTATAGATTCTGAAATATCTCGGATGTAACTCTCTATCTTCATATACACTTTGAAACATCACAAGGACAAAGATCTACTAAGGTTCAAACTGTGAAAATCCTGAAGGTGTGGTTTTATCTTCGTCATGGTATAGGCTATTATTGTGTTTAGTTATTTTTTGCCATTTATTTAATCTTCTGTTTCCCCATTTGCTTTTTATTATATTAAGTTCAAAAATGTCCATTAGTCATTAATTTGTCTATACATGTCCATTTTACCAATCGTCTTTGCTTCAGTATCATTTTAGTCGCTTCTGTTATGGGTTTGCAATAACAACACCGCATTTTGTTTTACCTGAAGCCCCTCTTGTACAAAATTCTTGAGCTTAGATTCTTAGTTCAGAACACTGGGTATGCCTCAGTTTTAATGTGACTTACTACTTTATTTTATCAGAATGTCATGGCAGTAGCTTATATTTGGTGCAGAATTGTATCAAACATAGACCATTACACTTCTTCTGTGCAATGATAGTTTAAAATAAATAAATTAAATTATAATACGGAAGAAGAGGAAATTTAGACAACATGAGATATAGGAAGAGTCATTAGACAACATGATTGACAAATTTAGAGTGCATTCTTATGAGATTTTGTAACTTCATGACTTGTTAAACATGTTCACACCCATTATGAAAATATATCATATGATATACATTTTGAAATTGCATCTGCTACCTTTGAAATGTCTGCAAAAGCAGCATTCCATTCCAGATTGGGTCTATAATAATAACGCAAAGCTGAAGATTAACATAATATTGAAGCACTACACAAATGTCTTAGGTGCTCCAAATAATATCATGCTTTTTCTGCTAAGAATGTTGGGAATTCAGGAGAGGAATACTCTGTTCATTCTTGAAAAAATCTTGGGGGTCAAACTCTGTCTTAATTTGTGCCAATCTCCTAAAGTTTCCCTTAAAGTACTTCTCACCCCAAACACTAGCTTTTGAGTAGCTTGTGTTGTCATGCTTGTTTTTGCCTAAATCAAGATCCTTATAGTTGAAATAGGCAGCTCTTGGAGATTTTGAGACATAAGGAGTCATGTATTTATAAACCATTTTAGCCCATTGTAGATGCCTCTTGGATGCTTCGTCACTATTGACTTCCCAGTTGACCAGGTATTGTATGTTGTACAAGTAGCCCTTTCTGTGGGGAAAAGGGATTTCAGATTCTGAAATTTCATTCATTCTACCACCATAAGGTTCCAATATCAGGAATGCTATTTCTTCTTCTAGAAGCAGTTTCCAAGCTCCTTCTAGACCAGATTTTGGTATTGGCTCCTTTACAAAGTCAGACTTGGCCTTGAAAGATCTTTTAAACATGGTAGTTCTGTTGAGCAAGAGTTCTAGAGGGTCCTCTATGTCATATCCAGCTATGAACATCACTGATTGAATCCAGCTCATTTCAATGCAGTCTTTGGCCTGCAATCCCAATTCTGGGAAACTCTCATTCATCAGTGGGATCAACCTGTCTATTCCTCCAAGGAAAATAGAGTTGAAGGTTGCTTGGAATTTTTTTGATTTGTCATGACCACTAATTCGAGCAATTACTCTAATGACAAGATCCTCATGCGAGTCATGTGCTATATATTGCCACCTGTGAATGAGATTGGTGACTCCTTCCTCCAGTGTTCTCCCAACGTTGAACCCGATAACAATAGGTGGAACTCTGACCAACCTGATCTTCCATGCAAGGATGACTCCAAAACTAGCAGCATCACCTCCTCTGATGGCCCAGAAAACATCTTCTCCCATTGATTTTCTATCACGAATCTTCCCATTTACATCTATGAGGTAAGCATCAAGAACATGGTCTGCTGATAGGCCATGCTTCCTCAACATCAGACCCTGTCCCCCTCCACTGATATGTCCCCCTATCCCTACACTTGGACAGGTTCCTGCCGGAAATCCGTGCACTTTACTTGCTTTTGAAATTTTGTAGTAAAGTTCACCTATTGATGCCCCAGCCTGAACCCAAGCTGTTTCATCATCAAGGTTAATGTCGATGGAACGGATGTTGATGAGGTCAACCATCACAAATGGGACCTTACCAAGGTAAGATAGCCCTTCATAATCATGGCCACCGCTTCTAACTCTGAGCTGCAGTTCAAGTTGTTTGCTGCATAGAATGGCTTCTTGAATTTCTGATTCATGGAAAGGTGTTAGAATGATAAGAGGCTTCCTTGTGGAACTAACCCATCTAGGATTTTGTGCCAATGAATCCCAGACTTGGGGATATAGCGAGGAGGATGAGGTGAAGGTTATTTTTTCAATGTATTCAGAATTTCCATCAAGTTGGGTTAACAAGCATTCCCTGAATTGCTTCTCAACTGAGGTAGAATCTGCACATGAGATTGGAAGAAGCAGTATCAGAAACACTGCACAATAACCAAACTCCATGTTTACAATTACTTCTGTAACTTTAGTTGATTATGTTTCATAATTCACACATTTATATACATCATAGCTCAGTGACCATTCTCATTTTTATAAATAACATATGAATATCGGTATGTTTTAAAACAATTTACCAGTGTAGGTCCGTTTTAACTATTGACCCATTAAAATTGTTATGTTAACTAGCAAATTTAAGGAGAACATATTGGTCAAATATGTAATTTTGATCAATCAATAGTTAAAACAAATCCATGTTGGTTAATTGTCTTAAAACAGACTTATTGATATTTTGTTTATAAAAATGACGCAAAGTTGTCCATTAGCCTATATGCAATTTATGTTTATATGAAAAGGTTAAATATTGAACTAGATAAATGCTAACGCTATTGTAATAATAATAAAAAAAAAAAAGGCTGACCATGTTGTAATCAATCCAAAATTAATATTATGTTGATTTGAATGTGCGAGCCGTTTACTATTCCATTTTGCTGCTTGAGATATTGAAAGTAAATAAAATCAAAACGTTTTAATTAAATCATTAAAAATTATTTTATAAAAGGCAAAAGATACACCATACATGGATGACGAGAGAAATAAAATATTTACCGATAGTCTATTTACGATAGTCTTTTGGTCATGGATCAGTTATGGTCCGATTGGATGGAGGGAAAAAAAATAAGAAAGAAAGAAAATACGAATAATGATATATATTTTTTATTGTTTGATTGAAAAGAAATAGAAAAGAAAATGAAAGAAAGTTGAATTTGCAAACATAAAAATTAAAATTTTTCTTTCCACTTATTTTTTCTCTTAATTCAAATTTCAATACTTTCTTCTCTCATTTTTTTTTCTTTCAATCCAAACATAGGGTTAAGAAATAAAAAAAAATAATAGAAAAAAGCAAAATCAATAGAAAATGACAATAATGCTAAACACGCACGCAATAACGTAAGTTCATTGATGTTCTTGTCTAGGTTGCTACTAGTAGTATTTATAAAAATTAAAACCTTTTAATTAAATCTCTAATTAATTTATACAAATCAAAAGATATATGGATCACGAAAGAAATAAAGTATTTACTTATAGTGTTTCCGTCATGGATCACGAATGAACTAAAAAACAAAAAGTTAGCAAAAATAGAAAATGACAATAATTCTAAGAATGCACACAGTAACTAAAGTTCATTGACGTTCTTGTTTAGGCTAATATGGTAATGGTACTATTTATAATTATTTTGCCAAAAGTCGAGATTGGGTTTATTTTACATATTATTTTAAAAAAATAAGTTTTATTATTTTAATATTAATTAAAATTACAATAAATTTAATTTTGACCGAAGTATTAAACTTTAATAATAAAAAATTACCAAAATATCGTTTACACTTTCATTTCCTAAGAATACAGCAGTCTTTTCTTGTATTAAGATATACACTTTTCCTCCTTAACAAACACAAATATATTAGATGTTATTTTCAAATTCTTTTATTATATAATAATTTTATGACTAAAATATCTATTACACTCTCCTATCTTATATAAATATTATTATTTTATTTTCTTATTTTAAGAAATACACCACGGTTTTTACTACATTTTTATAAAAAATAATAATTTAAGTAAATTACACTAACCACTCTTGAAATTTAATAAAATTATACAAACTCTCCCTTTGCATTAACCTTCTAGTGTTTTCCAAACAATTAAGTATTTTTTAAAAACTAAGGAAACTAGTGTAGGAGTAGATAAAAACATAAAAGCTCAAGGATAATTAGTGTAATTTCCTCCAATAATTTCTATAAAAGCATAAATTTCAACAAGAAAATCATTTGCTAATATATATCTATAATTTATTTTTACAAAAACGTTACTAAATTATTTGATTTTTGTAATATATTTTCTGTCATAAATTCATTCTCTATTAATCATAAAAAAATATTCTCTATTGAATGCCATTTTTAGCCTTTTTTTTATGAACTAATGGCAAATTTGGTTAGACATTTTGTCACTCCCAAAGTGTTTTACTTTGTCTACAACATCTTACAAAAAGAAGCAATGATAATGCGTAAATAAGAAGCAATGCTAGGGTATCGAGTGAATGAACAATAACTTGATAAATTAAAAATAATTTATTATAATTTTAATTAAAAATATATTTAAAATATTTATAAGAATATTCCTTGTTTGTTTAAATTAGATGAGCTAAATTGTATATTTTTACAATACCTATGAGCTCAATGGAATAAGAGGTAATTTAATATTTATATTTTTTTATCATTACTAATTTTCATCGGAGAACCTGGTTGGGCACCTTCAATGGATTCTATCCTCCTAATCACGTTTTCAACATTCACAAGGCTTGACTTGAGATCTTACTTAAATGGACTGAATTCAGTATCATCAATGATGTTATTATTAAGAAGAATTTTTTAAATTAAAATATGTTTTATGTCCCTATATTTTCATCAAAATTAATTTTAGTCCTCGTAGTTTTAAATCGATCAATTTTGTTCTTATATAATAAAAAAAAGTGGATTTAGTCCATATGCGTTAAAAACCAAGGGACCAAATCCACCTATTTTTTAAAATATATGGACCATGATCTAAAATTATAGGCACTAAAACCAAATTTGATCTTTTTTTAATTCTTGTAGGCACCTAATTTTATCCAAACATTGTCGAATATAAAATTTGTTTTATTGGAAGAGACAAAATCCACTCCAATGATCTTTATGATTTGGATAAGTTTCCAAGTTTTTTTTAATTTGTACCAAAATTAAATGCCTATTCACGTATATTACTTCCTCAATTTAAAAAAAATGCTCCTTTTAATCCCTCTTTATAAAAAAAATTCTCATTGATTTTGGGGTTACTAAGATATTTATTTTTTTAATGCAGATGGACTAGAAAGAGAATTTTTTGAAATTAATAGACTAAAAAGACAAATTTAAATTTGAGAGACTAAAAGTCCCAAATCTCAATATCAAAAATCTATTTAAGCCTATATTTTATTTGTAATTATTTATAAGTAAAAAGAAATTGTATGTAATAAAATGTATCATTATTAATAAAATTGTGAGCGTAATCTTTATGAAATATATTTTTATCATACTTATATAAAAGAATTTCTATTTTTTTTTAATCTAGTTGAGTCCACAAAATGTGAGGACCGAACCTAACTCTAATAAACTTTTGAGACCAACTCATCAAAAATTTTAATTATAAACAAAAATCAACGTTATGAGTCAAAAATTAAATCCATAATCACATATTTAAAGAATAAAATTATCTATCAATCATGTCAAATAATGGTTACTCTTGAAATTTTCATAAAGTCAAATTTTGATAGTAATACATGGCTTCTAGGAATAGCAAAAATATCCACATATATGGATTTTTATAGATAAAATATGTAATGGATAGAAGATGGATAATTAATTGAATATCCAGTCTCCGCAGATAATTTAAATGGATATGTCTGTACTCGTCAATAAATATCGACGGAAACAGACACATTTATATATCTATTTATTTTTATTGGATTTGTAAGGTTGAAATATTGTTCCTTATTAATTTTTGTTTGCACTTATAGAATTGGGTTATTTTAGTTTATTGATTTTTATTTAACCTTATGGAATTGAAATATTTTAACATTTAAATTTAGTCTTTAAATAATTGAAGTATCCTAATTAGTGTAATTGTATAAAATTATAAAAATAATTTTCTTATCTTTTTTAACTCACTAAATCGATCTCCCTAATTCACCACCAGAGTTTATATATATATATATATATATATATATATATATATATAAAATTGACTATGTGAGTACTGGAGTAAAAATTAGACAGGATTGATAAGGAAAAATATTAACCGTCACATATCTGATTATTTAATTTTTTTGCAATTAAGTCTAAGATTTGAGTGAAAGGTGAAAAAAAAAAAAACCCTTTAACTTAACCCTGCTATCAAAGCCCTCATCCCCTCAACACCCTCCGCTGTCTGCGCCGCACCTTCCACCGCCTCTCCTTCAACCTTGTCACCTTCAGCAACAACGCTCATAGAAAATACAAAAAGAGCGACCTTGCCCCGGACGAGTGCGAATATGACAATGAAAATGGCCAGATCTGGCCTCCTCACCAATGGATCCCTCTTTAAGGCATTTCTTCTTCATCCACATTGTGCAGGAAAACCAGAAGACCATTGTTGCATATCCCCTCATGAAATATGATTGTAATTTTTATAATTTTTTTATAATTCAATTCTGATATTATTTTTGTATAATTTCTTAAAATTTTAAAATATTTTTGTTTTATATTTATTAGTTTCAGAATTCAAGTAGCATTGTCCTGAAGTATCTTAACTCAAATAAGTATATAAAGCAATTCATTTGGAAGTTGACAATCATGTTTTATTACTGACATTTTTTTCATAGTCTTGATTTATAATTTTTATTTATTTTGTATACATTAGTTATTTTATTTTAAAATGTCAACTTGAAATTTTAAATTTGGTTATTCAAAACTTAAAAAAAAAAGTTGATGCTTTAATTGAATCACAAGTGACTCTAGATAGATTTATTAAAACACATAAAAATAAATCTTAAAATATAGGTAATTGCTTATTGAATGAACAAGTTAACAATGTAAAAATTGATGAAAATGAAAATAGAGAAGAAGTATTGAGTATGAAAGATTGAATGAATTAATTTTAATATCAATTGAAAAAGAAATGTTAAAGGAAATTGATTATAATAAATTAATAAATAACTTTACATCTTTAAAAGCTTCAAAAATAATTTTTCAATAAAAATATAAATATTTAATAAAAATTTGTGAGGTTCTCGATTCCTTTCCTGAAGCTCATAAAAGTCTCATGGCTGATGAAACAGAATCACTAGTTTCGTTTCCTGAAGCTCATAAAGGTCTCATGGCTGATGCTTCTAGCTCAAATTTTACCCCTCAATTTGATTATATTACAGAAGATTACAACATGGGATTTACCCCTCGTGAAAAAGTTATCACCCTAGTAGATTTAACTCTTGGAGATAATATAAAATCAAAAAGGAAAAGGTTGCCCATAGAGCCGACTTTTAATATGTCATCTCTTCTACTAAACATAGGAAGTATTGACCCCCAATTACTTCCTAACTAAATATTCGCAGTGGACTTCTGCTGTTATAAGACACTATAGAGTAAACCATGAAAGTCATGTATCCAACAACCAAGACATGATAGCAAGAGCTGAAACATATATAGGAGATATAGCTAGAGCCTGTTGGGAATCTTTCAAACAAACTTTCCCATAACAAATCAAAACAAATCTAGTAGACCCTGGTCGTCCAAACATCTACAATTTTTATAGCCTAATACAAAGAATTTTTACAGCCAATCTGTAAATGATGGAAATACCATCAAATAAAAAAGCTATCTAGGAAACCTAAAAAGACTCTCTATAAGTTATTTCAGTAAAATAAAAGAATTTACCCAAGATTACCTAATGTATGCCTCTATAGTAGGAGGATTTACAAATAAATCTTTAGGAGAAAAATTATTCTTAAAACTCCTGGGTAAATTAGGACAAAAAATTAGAGATAGTTGGAATGATGACCAAATTGACCCAGTCATGAATAATCTAACTGTCAGAATCCAACACATAATGAAAGTGATGGAAGATACATGTACCAACATAGCCATTAACAAACAAATAAAAATGGCTGATTCAGAAATTTGTAAACAGATCTACACTCCTCAACAATACCATAAAGAAATTAGGAGAAAAAGACCTCAGTACAGACCTCCCAATAAACAACCTTCTAGGAAAAAGAATCCAACCCGTAGGTATTCAATTAGAGCCTCTAATTCTAGAAAACCTACTCTTAACAAATAAAGACATGTTAGGAAACTTAGAGATAATAAAACATACACAAAACAATTAGAATGTTATGCTCGCCACCAACTAGGATATTACTCCAGAGATTGTCCAAACAAAACCAATCTGTTTACAAGAGAAGCAGAATTGATAAAAAGCTATAGGATGAATCTTATCCCCATAGATGAGACAATCTCTACTCACTCAGAAATATATTCAATAGTTAGTTGGTCTGACTATACTTCTGAAGAAGAAGAACTTAATAAAGATTATAAAATTCTAAATGAATTCACTAGAAATAAGTATACTAATCTATACCCAGTGGATGACAAATACAATTAGTATGGAGAAATCCTTGATGATTTAGGATACAACCTAATGTTTAAAACAGAACTAAATGATTGTGAACATGAAATACAATTCCACATAGGACCAAATCATAAGGAATGTCATTTCTATAAAAGATATCCCCATAAAACTTTAAGAGCTGATTATAGTCTATGCTACAAGAACTTTTGCAAAACTTGCGTACAAACGGTTTTGAAAACAAAATTTTAAATTTTAAGAAAGAAAATGATTATGGAAATAAAATCATGAATAATAGGATTTCCACTCTGGAAATCAGATTAAACCAAATGGAAAAAACCGTAGATTTTCTTAACAAAAATTTTGAAAAAAGTAGAAATCCAAACTTTTCTGAAATACAAGTGGGCTTATGGCACTACAAAACAAAGACTGCATCCCCATAATTTGCAATAAAAATAAAAATAAAAGCCTGCATATTTTGGTTAAAATAATTTTTCCTAAAATAAACAACTTGGACCAAACTGAAGTAATTTTGCAAGCTTTGGTAGATACTGGTTGTTCTTTTACTTCCATGTGCAAAAGTGTTGTACCCCAACATAATTGTTTTAGAAGTAATATAATAACCAAAACCAGAACAATGTCTGGAGATATAATAACAAATGACACAAAAACTAGAAATTTTACTATTCAATTATCTACAAATTGCGATATTTTTGGCAACAAAATCTTTATCAATAAAGTAGATGTTGTAGACTTGCAACCGGCCAAAGAAAAAATGATTTTAGGACTTGATTTTATCGTACACGATAACATATCAGTCACTATTACAAAAGACTACTTATTAATTTCTACAAATTCACAAATGTCCCCCATAATAGACGAACTCACATCAGAGTTACGAACAAAGTGTGGTGATGCCCCCACTACTAATGTTAGTGATCAATGTCCTTATGACACCCTGGTAGCTGTAAAATAAAAGAATCAAAAAATTATGGTAGGATAGGAACTTTAGGAACATCCCATGATCCTTAACATGAAAATATTTTAGAAAGTATAAAAATAGAAACCGAGCTACAATATGAGTTATCCATAGCAGAATCTGATTATAATTCTGTCAAGATAAAAAAAATCATAACTTTCGATAATATGCAACAGATTATAGACAAATTAAACAAAATAAATATAATAGGAAAAGACCCTACAAAATATTGGGAAAAGGATCCTGTTATATGCAAATTAGAAATTATAAACCCAGACCTGATAATTAAAACTAAAGATATTCAGTATGGGAACTTCGAACAAGAGGAATGAAAAAACCACATAAAACCCTCTTGGATCTAAAAGTTATAGTACCTAGCACTAGTCCTCATAGAAGCCCTGCGTTTATTGTTAATAAACATTCAGAACAAAAAAAGAGGAAAAACTAGAATGGTTTATAACTACAAAAGACTTAATGACAACACTCACATAGATGGATACACTATTCCTTCTAAGGATGTGTTGATAAATAGGATACAAAAAGTCAAATGATTTTCTAAATTTGATCTAAAATCTGGATTTCATCAAGTTAAGATGCATCCTGATTCTATAAAATGGACTGTCTTTTCTTGTTCATAATGATTGTTCGAATGGAAAGTAATGCCTTTCAGATTGAAAAATGCACCACAAATTTTCCAAAGAAAAATGGATAATATTTTTGGAAATTACAAAGAATTTACTTGTACATATATAGATGATGTGCTAGTCTTTTCAAGAACTAAAGAAGAACATTATTTACATCTCAAACAAGTTCTTCATTTATTTGAAAATTTTGGCTTAATTATCTCAAAGTCAAAAATGGAGATTTGTAAGACTCATATATCTTTCCTAGGAACAAAAATAGGAAACGGAAAAATAAGGCTCCAGCCTTATATCTCCCAAAAAATTCTTAGTTTCCCGGATAAAATGGAAGACATAAAAACCCTGAAAGCTTTTCTAGGGCTGCTTAATTATGCAAGAAATTTTATTAAAGATCTAGGAAAATACACAGGTATTCTTTACAACAAAACATCTTTGACTGGTCAAAGAAATATCAATACGGAGGATATAAAATTAGTCCAAAAAATAAAAGAAATGGTTAATAATTTGCCATATCTATCTTTACCACTAGATTCTGATTATTTGGTCATAGAATGTGATGGTTGTGAACAGGGATGAGGAGTCATCCTAAAGAAAAAGAAAAATAAATATGAAAAAATTCATCATGAAGAAATTTGTATATATGCCTCACGAAAATACCACACAAAACCACAGGTATACTCAACTTCTACAGATTACGAAGCAAATGTCGTAATAAATGCTTTAGAAGGATTCAAACTCTTCTTAATTAATAAAAAGGGAAATTACCATAAGAACCGATTGCGAAGCAATAGTGGCTTATGGTAGCCAACAAATAAATACTGACAAAAAGTCTCACAAAAGATGACTTTTATTCCAAGAGGATGTTTATCATAAGGGAATAAAAATAAATTTTGAACACATAAAAGGAGTTAAGAATGTTGCTGCTGATATTCTTTCTCATTTTGCAGGGATACAACAAGATGAAGACTTGTAAGGTCTCATACCAAAATATAAAACAAAAAAAATGAAGTTTGGCAATCAGGAATTGCCTGTACTTACAAACGAGTTTCACTACCCTGGTAGGGAAGCTGTCAACGACAAATTCAATTGCCTTATTGATAATATTTGAAATATTCCAAAACATACAAACAATAATGAGCAATTTGTGTTTTCAGTGAAAAAGGGCATAATTTGTGCCTTATGCAATTTCTGCATAGCAGATAACCAAGGAGTCCCTCTCCTTACAAAAGCCTCCCCTTCCGGGAAAGGTTATACAACTTTCGTCCTGTTATCAGGACCCCATAAAGGTGTTTATACCAATTTTAAAGACCTTTGCCTTGCAAAGGAGGGTATTCAAAGCCCAATTTACAAAGGATTTTATTCTAGGGAAGAAGCAGAAAAAGCCCTTGAACTAAATACTACAGACATCAATAAAATAAAAAAAAGGCCCTTGAGCCAGAAAACGCGATTATAGTCATAAATGCTGACCAAACCAAGACCAACCACAAAACCTATAAGGACTCAGTCAGTCCAAATATCCTCGGACCAATAAATGGCTTGAACCTAGACAATTTCAAGAAAATACAGAACTTATTCACAACAACCAAACCCAAATCTTGGGTCTCTACATAGGCGTGAATGTTATTTCAACCAAAAAATTGTATGCACCAATAAAACCCCATTCTGTGAAGACAAAACCAATTGTCCTTGCAAAATAAAATTCATTTTCAGAAAAGTCAGATTAGACCTGGACCAATTTAAGTCCTTTAGATATGAGGACTTAACAATTTCCACAAAGAGTCTACTGGACTACGGATGCTTGGAATCAATCTTGATTCCTCCATCATATAGGTTTGAAGGATTTAACCCCTCAATTAATGAGGCTATAAACCTAATACAGGAAGAAATGATGGATTACATTGCCATCAAAATAACAACCTGTCCGAACAATTTTTCTGCTCAAAATTACCCCTGCCATGTTATGAAACTCCTACCGGAGGATCATAGAAACTTTCCCTATCTGTTCAATGACGAATATGAAAGTTGGGATGTACAGGGTAACACATAGTTGCACACACACTGGAGAACACTAGAAAAATAAGTGAGAGAAATAGAAAGGAAAAAGTTTGTAATAGTGCTTTGTGCAATAATATCAAGCTTCTTTTCGGATCTTCCCCCTCTTCCCCTTTTGATCTTTTTCGTCAATCTGTAAGTATAACATCTACCATGTCTGGCTAAATTCTCCGAAGGCACCCTCAAGGGGCCTTAGTTATCTTCATTGAGAAAATGCGAATATGATTTAGAACCCAGATGTTTACTTTACTTTTGAATTTTTTTTTTGTTTTTTGAAAATCTAGGATTTGTAAGCCTGCAAAGGTTTGCCCTTGACATCTGTTTTTGAAAAGCAATGAAAATCCTAATGTTTTTGAAAATCCTTTATGGTTAGGCTGGTGCTTTAAGGAAAATAAGATCATCGTAACCCTAAGAGTGTGGGCTGGTAAGGATCTTCCGTACTCGGTTTAATATCCAGAAAACCAATAAGGATCCTGTATTTGTATTTAAAAAAAAGTTATTCTATATTTTTCTGAAATGAGATAACTTATAGTATTCACTTGAGGAGTGTCCTTTATCCATCTAATTTGATTTTTTCTTCCGCTTATCGCTTACTCTTTATTCTTAACTGTGTATTTTATTTATCTGTTATAATATAATATAAATCTAACTAGGAGGCTCTATCATCTTTGTTGATCTATATTATATTATCTTACGAATTATCCTTTGTTTTTATGTACTACTATTTTATTTTTTTTACCTTTTCGTTATTTAAAAATACAATCGACTCGGTACCTCATTGATCTGATTTTTAATTAATTAATAATGTAAAAAATTACATTAACAAAGTACAAGAACTAACCTCAAAATAATATAATTAAAAAGGTTCAATTCAATAATTTGGTTGACATATATTGCAACCATTAGAAACGATGACACGGTGGGACAAGCACAAGTAGTAGTCTTTTATTTCTTGCCTTGCTAAACAAAATATCATCTCGTGCAGTTTATGCTCCATACTTGTTTAGGTACTCGTTAAGTGAATAATATATGCAAATATTAAATATTCGCAGGTATGAACAGTTATTCGTGAATATTTTTAAATTAGAGCTGGTCCAATTTAGAGACCTAAAGCGAATTTTAAAATGAATCCTGTTTTAGTCTAATAATTTTTTTAACATAAATTAATATTTTTTATTGAAAAATTATTTTTGGAGCTTTTAACGATGTAAAGTTATTTATTAATTTATTATAATCGATTTCCTTTAACATTTCTTTTTTAATTGATATTAAAATTAATTCATTCAATCTTTCACACTCAATACTTCTTCTCTATTCTCATTTTCATCAATTTTTACATTGTTAACTTGTTCATTTAACAAGAAATTACCTATATTTTAAGATTTATTTTTATGTGTTTTGATAAATCTATCTAGAGTCACTTTTTGTGATTCAATTAAAGCATCAACTCTTTTTTTAAGTTTTGAATAACCAGATTTAAAATTTCAAGTTGACGTTTTGAAATAAAGCAACTAATGTATACAAAATAAATAAAAATTATAAATTATAAATCAAGACTATGAAAAAAATGTTAGAATAATAAAACATGATTGTCAACTTCCAAATAAATTGCTTTATATACTTCTTTGAGTTGAGATACCTCAGTGCAATGCTACCTGAACTCTGAAACTAATAAATGTAAAACAAAAATATTTTAGAATTTTAAGAATTTATAAAAAATAATATCAGAACTAAATTATAAAAATTACAATCATATTTCATGAGGTATATGCAACAATGGTCTTCTGGTTTTCCTTTTTTTCTCGGAGCACAATGTGGATGAAGAAGAAATGCCTTAAAGAGGGATCCATTGGTGAGGAGGCCAGATCTGGCCATTTTCATTGTCATATTCAAACTCGTTCGAGGCAAGGTCGCTCTTTTTGTATTTTCTATGAGCATTGTTGCTGAAGGTGACAAGGTTGAAGGAGAGGTGCTGGAAGGTGCGGCGCAGACAGCAGAGGGTGTTGAGGGGATGAGGGCTTTTGATAGCAGGGTTAAGTTAAAGGGGTTTTTTTCACCTTTCACTCAAATCTTAGGCTTAATTGCTAAAAATTAAATAATCAGATAATAATATGTGACGGTTAATATTTTTCCTTAACAATCCTGTCTAATACTCCAGTACTCACATAGTCAATTTGATATATATATATATATATATATATATATATATATATATATATATATATATATATATATATATATATATATATATATATATATATATATATATATATATATATATATATATGGCAGCGGAATGGAGAAGGAAGAGAGAAAGGAGACGTCACTTCAAGGAGAAGATGAGTCTAGAAGAAGCTCACCACTATAGGAGGTCATGGATAAGAGCTTGGAGGAAGAAGGAGATGAATGAAGGGAGAGGGAGAGAAGAGCACGGAATTTTATGTTCTAAAAGAGCTTTGAAATCTGAAGTTTAATTTTCAAATCATCAAAGTTGAAAAAAATGCACACACATGACCTCTATTTATAGCCTAAGTGTCACACAAAATTGGAGGAAAATTTGAATTTCAATTCAAATTTCACTTGAATTTGAAATTGAATTTGTGGAGCCAAACTTTGGAGCCAAAATTTCACTAATTATGATTAGTGAATTTTAGTTATGGTTCCGCCCACTAATCCAAGATCAATTCCAAGATTCTCCACTAAGTGTGCTTAGGTGTCATGAGGCATGTAAAGCATGAAGGACATGCACAAAATGTGACTATATGATTTGGTAATGGGGTGTAGTAAGCAAATGCTCACCTCCCCCTCTAATTGGATTGGGCTTCTACCAATTCAATTAAATTTATTTTCAACCACACACATCAAATAAATATTCACTTAGTGCATGTGAAATTACAAAACTACCCCTAATACAAAACTAGTCTAGGTGCCTTAAAATACAAGGGCTGAAAAATCCTATATTTCTAGGGTACCCTACCTACATTATGGAGCCCTAAATACAAGACCCAAAATTAATGAAACCTTAATATAATATGTACAAAGATAAGTGGGCTCATACTTAGCCCATGGGCCCGAAATCTATCCTAAGGCTCATGAGAACCCTAGGACCTTCTCTTGCATCTTTGGTCTAATCTTCTTGGAGTCTTCTATCCAATGCCCTTGGGGGGTAGAATTGCATCATTCCCTCCCCCTTGAAAAGGATTTGACCTCAAATCCAGAGGTTCTTGAAACTCATTAATTCTTTCCTCAACACCTGTAAAAAGAATAAAAACATATGTATTAGTGATGTTGGGTATGTTAGAGTACGGTAAGGACTGAAAACCCCTTTCTCGGCCATCTTCCCATAAGAGAATATAGTTCCTCACCAACTCAATGAGTGGTGCTACAAGTATAGAAAAATATGGGACAAACCTTTTGTAAAAGTTTATTAAGATATTGAAGCCCCAAATTTCCCTTATACTTGGTGGAGTAGGCCACTCAGGAATGACCTTTATTCTCTTAGGGTCCATGGGAAGCCCTTGATCACTATTTAAAAATCTAAGAAAAGTAATGGAATAAAACATACCTTTTTCTTTATTTTCATGTTGATTATTCCTACAAAAAATTACGACAAACCTAAGGTGTCCCATATGAGCACCTAGGTTTGTATTGAAACAAAAAATTAGAACAAACCTACCTAATGAGTCCCTATGTACACAAATCATGAAGATGTTGGGTGCATGAGTGATTTTACAAAAGAGGGTTGCACCACTCAACATATTCATCATACCACCTATCATAGGGATTTGGTGCCTAATAATACTTATTTTAGGCACCAACAAAACACAAGGATTTAAGCTCTTGCAAACTAAACCCTTATCCAACAACTCCTTTACTTGAGGAATAACCTCAAGCTCAAGAGGTATGGCGGTGCTAAGGGATGTTTCCCTTGATAGGAGAAGGTAGAAAGATTGTTTAAGAAGGAATGCTATTTTAATATCACCTTTTGTTGCAAAATGATTTTCCTTCTTAACAATCTTCTTGGAAGAATCCTTTTCCTCCTTTTCCTTCCCCTTGGCCTTTGAAGACAAGGCCTTACTATCCTTCTTTTTCTTTTGTTTTTCTAGTTTTTCTACCTCATCCCTCTTATCTTTCATAGTTAGTTGATCTTTGGCCACCTGTGAAGGTGTTTGAGGATGCAACACAAATTTAGTGCCAAGATGGGTGAGGGTAATTTCATTAGTTAGGCCATTGTAAATGATCTTCCTATCAAATTGCCATGGCCTTCCTAAAAGAATATGTACAGCCTCCATGGGAACTATATCACAATTAACTTCATCCTTATATGTCCCAATAGAGAAAGGTACCTTCACTTGTTGGTTAACTGTCATTTCCCCTTGCTCATTGAGCCATTGAAGTTTATAAGGTTTTGGGTGGGGAATGATAGTGAGGTTCAACTTGGAAACTAATCTTGTGCTACAAAAATTGCAACAAGATCCATTATCCACAATGAGAGAACAAGTTTTATCTAAAATTTTGCATCTTGTATGAAAAATGTTCTCTCTTTGCGATTGAGATAGATCACAAGATTGACCTCCAAGAAGCCTTCTAACCATTAAGAGGTCACCTTCTTCGTGGGGGTAGACTTCCTCACTAGACTCTTCATCCCTTACTTCATCTTCACTTCCACTAGAGGAGGGGCAAGAAGTAGTCTCCTCTTGACTACTATAAATGTCTTGACCCCTCATGATCATGGTTTTCTTTGTGGGGCATTGAGAGGCAATGTGACCTGTCCCAAGACATTTGAAGCATTTAATGTTGCTAGTCCTTTCTTGGGAACTAGTCTTAGGGGTGTATTTCTCTATGGTCTTACCCTTATCTTCCTTGGGTTTTGAAGGTGCAGCCCCCAAAATTCCATGGGCTTGGTCCTTCCTTGGATAAGAGTGAGAGCCATTATATTTTGAAGAAGGCTTTCTTTTAAGTTGTTGCTCCACTCTTATACAAAGTTGGACTAGCTCATCTAGGTCCCTATATGGAAGGAGTTCAACCTTGTCCCTCACTTCCATATTAAGCCCACTAAGGAACCTAGCTATGCTTGTTCTTTCCTCCTCCCTAAGTCCAGCTCTTAAAAGGAGTAGTTCCATTTGTTGTCTATATTCTTCAACGCTCATACTCCCTTGTCTAAGCCTTTGGAGCTTGTCCATAAGCTCCCTTTCATAGTAGGAGGGAATGTGCCTCTTCCTAAGGACACTCTTAAGATCATTCCAATACTCTACTGGAGGATCCCCAGGAATCCTTCATTCCCTAACAAGGGAAGTCCACCAATAGAGGGCATACCCTTGAAAGCTAAAGGTAGCCAATGGAACTTTTCTCTTTTCGCTAATATGATGGCAAACAAAGAGTTGTTCAACCTTCATTTCCTAATCTAAGTAGGCCTCAACATTATCTTTTCCATGGAAATATGGAATGTTAACCTCTCGAGGCCTTTTATCATTTTCTTTTCTTTGGGAGTGATGTTTAGTATGTGAACTATGGCACCCTCTATAATAGTCACTAAGTTATTCACTTAAACTCTTGCAAGAGTCATGACTACTATAGGAGGCATGTTTTTCTCTTTTCATTTCTTTCATTATTTTTCTTCTTTCTTCCTCTCTTATTTTCTCTCTTTCATCTTGACTTATTTCTTCCACTCTTTTTTTACCTTTTTCTTTTCTCTCTTGTTTTTCTTTCCACAACTTAAGGGATCTCAACTCATCTAATATCTTATACAAGGGGTCCTTAGGAGTAGAACCCTCACCATTAACACTAGATGAAGAATGAAGACTCATGTTGGTTCCTAAGTTATGGTTCTTTCTTGTTGGGGGTTTGAAAAAAAGGTAAAAGAAACTATGGTAAAAACTAGCCAAAATAAACACTAAAAGAGGTGTGAAAGATAAGGTAAAAACTAATTGGTAAAAGGCAAGCTATCTAGGCGGTTTGACAATGGAGGGTAAAAGAAATAAGCTATGAAAGTAAGCAAGAAATTAAAGTGCAAGAAATGCAAACTAGGCGGCTCCTAAGAGTGTTTGGATGACCTCATTTAAGGTTCCCAACAAAACACTCACTATCCTAAGGGAAAATTGCCTAAAATTATTACACACAAATGGAAGTAGGGTGACCTAGCGGAGGCTCCCAACTTACTTCCAATGAAAGGCCTTTTTGTTACAAAATTTGAAATCAAAGCAAATTGCCAATTATAAAATTACAAAGAAAAAAAGTACTCAATTGTGGTGGCTATTCTCTTTTTAGTGTTTCACTCAATTTGGAGTGCTTCTTATTCCAATAGCTCTTAAGGTGATTGGCCCCTTGCTTCTTTACTCAAATTCTTCAAGATATGGCACCAATACTCCTTTCCAATTCCCTATATGGCAACTCACAAGCAAGGAAATAAAGAGACAAGCAATAACCAAAGACCAAAAAAAAAAGAAATGAAAGCTAAACCAATAGAGTTTTGACAAGACAAATTTCCAAGGATTATTCAACAATTAAAGCAATGAAAAGCACAAAAAAGCAAGCTAGGACTCAAAGAGAAACCTGGAATGGCTCTAGAGTAGAGTAGAAAAACTAAAAAAAAAGACTCAAGAAACCTCTAGTTTTGGCACTTGTTTTCACAATAATTTTAAATTGAAATTTCAGAACTAGGATTGGTATAAAATAGGCACCAATTATAGAAAAAATTTTGAGCCAAAACAACAAGCACACTTTCCTTTCACTTTTTTTTCCTGGACACTGATTTTTCTGCCAACTTGTGCGATTTTTATTATTTTTTCCTTTAATCCAAATCGATTGGTTCTTTTTTTATAATTTTTTTCCAGATGTCTAGAAAATTCAGTAAAACTTTCAGCTCAAAAAACGTAGTGACCAATTCCCAGTAATTTATACAAGTTCGTATGTTCAAGCTGCCAGCACCAGCGATTTCAACCTAGAAATCAAGAGTAGTGTTTATGTTGCTTAAGGCTTGGATAGTTACAATTTGTGTTTGCTTATGCTCAATAATCTTGAATAACACAATTCAAGAGAGCTTAAGACTTATTTTGATTCACAAATCCAGTCACAACTCAGCACCACAACTCAACTTCATCATAGACATCATGTAGGAAACTTAGAAAACAAAAAAAAGTTCAAGAACAAGACTACTTCTAGGAATTGATTTAGAACATGTTATGAACTAAATAACATGCATGAATTAGACTCAAAATTCAAAAGATAGGCTAAGAATGACAAGAATACATGAACAAATATATCTAGAATTCAATCAACAAAATAAAATTCAACACAAACTTAGAACATAATGTGACAATTACTATGACTAAACATGACTCTAAGACAACATGGATTAAGTGATTTACACTTAGATTTTTGTGTTTTTTTTAATCAATATTTTGGAAGAACATTTAGATCTAAGGTTCAGCACAAGAATATTATGAATGAAAAATGATAGAACCTAAAATCAACACAAAAACAAGATTCAAAAGTAGATCTACAAAATTTGAACCATAGAAATGCAAGAACAAGTGTAGATCTATGATTTAATCGGTTTATTTTTTTTGAATCTACTCTAAACAGCACCAAAACACAAGACAATGGAGGATATACAAGGAGAATAAGATGAAGAACAAGGAATTAAAGAGAATTCACCGAACAAAAAGATAGAGGAAGCAAAAGAACATCACCTAGATGAAGATGCTCTGATACCACATGATGTAAGCTCCATTGGAGCTTGTAGGCCTAGGATCTTCTTCATCAATGGATTCCTTTGCTTCTTGGAAGATGAATGGCAGCGGAATGGAGAAGGAAGAGAGAGAGGAGACGCCACTTCAAGGAGAAGATGAGTCTAGAAAAAGCTCACCACCATAGGAGGGCATGGATAAGAGCTTGGAGGAAGAAGGAGATGAATGAAGGGAGAGGGAGAGAAGAGCACGAAATTTTGTGCTCTAAAAGAGCTATGAAATCTGAAGTTAATATTGAAATGATCAAAGTTCCCCCAAAAAATGCACACACATGACCTCTATTTATAGTCTAAGTGTCACACAAATTTGGAGGGAAATTTGAATTTCAATTCAAATTTCACTTGAATTTGAAATTGAATTTGTGGAGCCAAACTTTGGAGCCAAAATTTCACTAATTATGATTAGTGAAATTTAGTTATGATTCAGCCCACTTATCCAAGATCAATTCCAAGATTCTCCACTAAGTGTGCTTAGGTGTTATGAGGCATGTAAAGCATGAAGGACATGCACAAAGTGTGACTATATGATGTGGCAATGGGGTGTAGTAAGCAAATGCTCACCTCCCCCTCTAAAATTTGATTGGATTGGGCTTCTACCAATTCAATTAAATTTATTTTCAACCACACACATCAAATATTCACTTAGTGCATGTGAAATTACAAAACTACCCCTAATACAAAACTAGTCTAGGTGCCCTAAAATACAAGGGCTGAAAAATCCTATATTTCTAGGGTACCCTACCTACATTATGGAGCCCTAAATACAAGACCCAAAATTAATGAAACCTTAATCTAATATGTACAAAGATAAGTGAGCTCATACTTAGCCCATGGGCCCGAAATCTATCCTAAGGCTCATGAGAACCCTAGGGCCTTCTCTTGCATCTTTGGTCCAATCTTCTTGGAGTCTTCTATCCAATGCCCTTGGGGGGTAGGATTGCATCATTCCCTCCCCCTTGAAAAGGATTTGACCTCAAATCCAGAGGTTCTTGAAACTCATTAATTCTTTCCTCAACACCTATAAAAAGAATAAAAACATATGTATTAGTGATGTTGGGTATGTTAGAGTACGGTAAGGACTGAAAACCCCTTTCCCGGCCATCTTCCCATAAGAGAACCGATATAAACTCTTTTGGATTCTCTTATTCTCTATAACTCTGTGTTTTCTAATCATCTTAGGAGTGGAACCAATTTCAAAGGGTCATTATAAAAGTTTCTGTTTTCTAAAGATCTTTTAAGGAAAATTTGATTGATTTAGAGGGTTGTTTTTAATCATAAATAATAATGATTTGATTAAGATTTTGAAAGAATCTATTCAACTCCCCTTCTTGATTCTCGGTCTGATCCAACAATTGATATCAGAGTGAGGGTCTTGAAAGTTAATCAAGATTTTGTCAAAATTTTTAGATTATGGATGAGAATCAATTGCCATTCATTGAGGGTGCATCCATTAACATACCACCATTGTTTTGTGGCACAAACTACCCTTTTTGGAAGGTTTGGATGAAAATATCCATGGAGTATGTTAATAGAGACAATTGAAGTGCAATGGTTAATGGATATACCATTCCAACCTATGTAGTTGATAACAAGACTGTAGAGAAACCTTACGAATCTTGGTCAGAAGAAGAGATTAAAAAAGGTGAATATGATTCCAAGGAAATGAACATTATACATTCCTCATTAAATTTTGATGAGTTTTTCAGGGTGTCCGCGTGCACAAATGCCAAAGAGATATGGGATTTAATCCAAGTCATACATGAAGGAACATCAAAAGAAAATAGAGCTCGGAAGAATTCACTTATCCAAGAATATGAAAACTTTAGGATGAATGATAACTGCTATGTATATGCATATTTTGGGACTAAATTATGTAGGAATTGTTATTTTTGGGACTAAATTTTGGAGGTTCACATTTTTGCAATGATTAGTTGCAAAAATTTTTGGGGTATTATCATGTCAGACATAAGGTAGCTTCACCTTATTATCCTCAGAAAAATGGCCAGGAAAAAGTTTCTAATAGAGCGCTGAAGAGTATTCTAGAGAAGACTATTGCTTCCTCAAGAAAAGATTGAGCTACAAAGTTGAATGATGCATTATGGGCCTACAGGACTGCTTTCAAGACTTCCATTAGACTATACCATTTCAAATGGTCTATGGGAAAATCTGCCACTTGCCAGTAGAGTTGGAGCACAGGACCTATTGGGCCCTCAAATTTCTTAATTTTGATGAATCTTTGTCAGGTGAAAAGCAAAAGCTGTAGCTGCTGGAGCTAGAAGAGATGAGATTCAATGCCTACAAGTCTTCCAAAATTTATAAGCAGAAGATGAAGGTGTACCATGATCAAAAGCTAATAAAGAAGAACTTTAAGCACAGACAACAAGTACTACTATTCAATTCTTGACTGAAGCTCTTTCAGCACAGACAACAAGTACTACTATTCAATTCTCGACTGAAGCTCTTCCCAAGTAAGCTCAAGTCTAAATGGTTTGGTCCCTTCACAATCAAAGAAATGAAGCCTTATGGAGCAGTGGAGCTGGTAGATCCTACTTCAAGTGAACCTGAGCGAAGTTAGATTGTCAATGGTTAGTGACTGAAAATCTACAATGGTGGCTACATTGAAAGACTGACCACTGTCATCCACCTCCAGGACCTATGAAGGGTCTCACGTCAAGCTAATGACCTTAAAGAAGCGCTTACTGGGAGATAACTCATGATTTCTTCCTTTTTCTTATCTGTTCATCTTCTCTAATTGTTTTTGTTATTTTTGTTATTTTTAGTTAATTTTCAATAATAATGTGTGTTCACTGTGATTTTATAGAGGTGTAGGAAGTATTGATGAAGTGGATTAATGAAATATTGATGTCTTTCAAGAAAAGCCTGCAAGTGCTAAGCGCGCCATCCCGCTAAGTGCGACCATTATGATGAGATTATGTGCTAAACCATAATATCCCGTTAAGCGCCTTTATAAAATTCTGAGAATAAAGACTAGAGGACTTCGTCATTTGGGCGCTAAGCGTGGGAATCATAATTGCAACTATAGCTATCAGGCTACACGCTAAGCGCACAAATTGTAACTGCAGATAGTTTGAAAACTGTCCAAACTATAAACTCTTTCCCTCTTCCTCTACTCTCTGCACATTCTCTTGTCAACTTTCTTTCATTCCTTCTCTGTTTTCCACACACATTACACTTTATTCTTTTGTTGTTTTTGCACTTTGATTACATTAGGTAAGTTCACAGTTTCCAGTTGTTTTTCAATTGTTCATTGGTGGGTTGTTCATGATTGTTGTTTTAGTGTTATTATGCATTTACGTTGTTCGTATGTCACATGCATCACAATAGTTTATTTTCGGTATGCCTTGTTAAACTCGCTAGGCCCACATCCATGGCTTAGCGAGTTCATGCGTTCTGAGCATGCACGGTTTTCTGGGTATTTTGTTGAACGCGCTAAGCTGTTATCACAGGCTTAACACGTCCATGCATTTCTGGGTTTTTAGGGATGCACACGCTAAGCCGGCATACTGCGCTTAAAGAGTTCATGAGTCCCTTGCATATGTTCTTGTAGTTTTGGGTTGATTATGAATGTTCATGCATGGGCTTAGAATGAGACGCTAAGCCCTAGTGTCTATCTGTTTCCATGCATGGGCTTAGCATGCAGTCTCGCGCTAAACCCCAACTGGTTTTGCATTGGCGCTAAGCGCCCCATGGTGGCTTAGCACCACACTCAAAATTTAAATTTTTGTTTCTTTGTTTTTCTTATTTCATTGTCCTAATATTTTTATTTTTACTGTTTTTTTTTTGTTTCTTTTGCAAATGGCCTTAAGGAAGGGCATGATAGGATCTAGTCAGCCACAAGGGGGGATTCCACTTGGGATTCCTCCCATTTTGCTTCAGAGATTGCCTAGGTCCGCTACTAGGATAACGTTTATCTCCGGAACATTCTTCGGGAGAGGAATGTGGAGCTCACACCAGGGATGTATGATGAATTCTATGGCAAGCTCCAGAGGTGGCAGTGGCACAGAAGACTCACCCGCCTGCCAGAGAAGCAGATAAACGTCACTCTGGTGAAGGAATTCTATGCTAACATTTATTATCTAGAGGACGGTGTGCCAAAACAGTGTCGGGTGCAGGGGAGCAATATTAGATTCGATGCTTAGACGTTGAATGATTTCTTAGGGACCCCTGTCATCACCCAGAAGGGGGAGCGACTGACCTTACACTCCAAGTACCTCCACACTTACCCTGTCTAGTAGGCCATTGCGGCCAAGCTGTGTATGCCAGGAAGGTAGTTTATTCTGAATGCCGAGGGAGCTCTGTGGAAGATTCTGTGGAAGGACCCAACTATTCTTGCCCAGACCTGGAGCGTGCTTTCTTACTTCAACCTCGCTCCTACCTCCCACACCTCTGACCACAACATGGACCGGGCTCGCCTAATATACGGACTCGTCATAAAGATAGGCTTGGATTTCCCGCTCTGATCACGACGCTATGCGAAGCACAGGGGGTCGATTCCGACACTCTCACTTATGAGTCCCTCAGCCCTATGATTAACTTGGCTTATATAAAGAAGAACTATTGGAATCTAGTAGATCCTTCTATAGTATTTCAAGGGCCAAGGCGGGTCCAGACTAGAGCCACTCAGGATGCACCACCCCCACTACCCCTGGTCATTCCTCTTCTTGCCACCTCATCTTCTGTCGGCTAGCCTTCTTCTACTCAACTGGTGTAGCTTTTCCCCATGTTGCAAAGTCTCCACCATGGCTAGTATCTCTTGGCACAGATCCTTCACCGGTTATCTCTTCAGCAACCATTGATGACACCAGAGGCATTCCTATCTTAAGTTGCCTAGCCAAGAGTCCAACTTCCATCTGTATGAGGGGGTAAGACCTCTGATGTCGGTGATGATGATGTTGCAGACACTAGAGTTGATGATGATTACATTGCGGACATCACTGCTGCACAGGGAGCTTGGGATCCATAACCCACATAGGATTGAGGTTGAGGCTAATCAAGACTTTTCTTTATTTTTCTTTTCTTTTTCTTTAGTTATTTATCTTTATTTTTTTATTTTCTTTATTTTTCTTTATTTTTATCTTTATCTTTATTTTTTTCTTTTCTATTTTATTGTCATTTTATTTTCTTGCAATTATGACAATTTAATTTCAGTAATTTAAATTCAGTCACTTAATAGTTTCAATTTTGTTGAATTTTGATAGAGAAGTAGGTAAGTACTTATTGATTGGTTGCAACACATTTTGAGTGAATCAATTGCATGAGTGAGATGAACTGTGTACTAATGAATACTTTTTGAAATTTCTGATTCTCGTGTAAGTAGACGTCAATGTAAGTGATGGAGTATGAATTAAACGTACAAGAGTGAAAATGTTAGTATTTCTGACAGAAAATCATGGAACGAGAAACTAAATGCTTCATAATAACCGATAAGTTGTGTGAACTTTAATTTGAGAGAACGATTGGTTTTAATTTCCTGATTTTGCATGATTTTTGGATTGTTTGAATGCATGTATGATGTGGAGATGCCTGTTGTTTATTTTATTTCAACTACTTAGCCAAAAAGTCATCCTGTCAATAAATATATCCCTTGCACCCTTTTTGAGCCTAATGTTAATCATTTGTCATTGGAACCCGAGCCTAATGAAATTGATATTGAATAACTACCCTTTATTAGGGTGTCGAAGAGTACTCATAAATCTAGACAAATTTGTCCCAAATTTGGGGGAGTGTTTTTAGGTGAATTTTTATTGTAGGAATATGAATAAACAACACAAGTTAATGTGAGTCACAATATATGGTACTACTCCAACCTAGTATTAATGTCTATTACCTATTCATAAAAAAAATCTTGTTGTTTTGAAGAATAAAAACTGGGGTAAACCATGATCAAAGAAACTGGTTGTGCTGAAAAGAGTAGCAAAACAATATGGTTGGTGTAGTGAAAAAATTTTGTGTTATGATTTGTCAAGAATTAGGGAATGAATGCTCTTCTAGATCCTAAACTTTGAATCCATGAAAAACCATGATTTCTTTGTTAGCCCAGCCACGTTACAAGCTTGATAAAGCCCTTAGTGATCCACATTGTGCATGTATGATTGCATTGACTGAGATGATGTGCAAAGTTGGGAATTTTACTATTTAGTTGTTGTAATTGAAACACTTACAACCGAAACACTTGTGCAATTGAGAGAAACACTAGCCTTGTGAGGAATGAAGCTTGGTGAATCCTCCGTGTGACTTGTCATTCTTGCTAACTGATTCTTCTCGAAGTGCATCTTTTTCATGCTTCTTTCATGAACTTATGACAACTATGAACTTGAGAATTGACCAATGAAGCTTTTGGAATGTATGCAGTTATCTCATGTATTGTGATTGGTAAAGTCTAAACTTTATCTTAGTGTAATTAGTTACTTTTGCTTGAGGACAAGCAAAGCTTTAAATTTGCGGGAGTTTGATAACTGCTATGTATAGGTATATTTTGAGACTAAATTATGTAGAAATTGTTAATTTTTCTCTCTCATATTTCTTTTTTTTCATGTGAATAATTGGAATTTTAACATCAATTAAGTTTTTGTGAAGAAAGTGTTTAAAGTTTGTGAATTTACAAGTGCTTGGTGAATAATTGACGCAAAAAAACAAAGTAAAGCCCAAAGAAGCAAAATTAAAGATCTGAAGCTACTTGCTCAACGCGTCTCAAGCGCCCACGTGATGCAGTCACTCAGCAGGAAAAGCACGCTTAGCGCTAGGAAGTATAGAGAAGTATGGATCCTGAAGCTGTGCTTAGCGCATGTCATACGCTAAGCGTGGGATTACCACCATACTAGCTAAGCGTGGCAATCGCGCTTAGCACGAAGGTTGTGTGAAAATCAAGATGAACTGCACCTATAAAAGAAGGAGAGAGAAGAAGGAAAAAATACACAAAAAATTCAAGAGATTACAATTCCTTACCAAAGGCAAAGGCCAGAAGTACGAGATCCAATCATTAGGAGTCATTCCTTTGTTGAACAAGTGGCCTCAATAACTTAAGAGGGGGGGGGGGGGTGAATTAAGTCTTAAATTTTTTTCGACTAACAAGTTTTAATCCCCTTTTAAATGATATGTGATAAATTTAGAATGTAGAAGAAGAAATAACAATTAATTTAAAAATGTTCTTTAAATGTGCAAGATAAAGTAAATTTCAATAAAATAAACTAGATAAGGGAAAAGGGAATTGCAAACTCGATTTATACTAGTTTGACCACTTCTTGTGCTTATGTCCAATCCTCAAGTAACCCATTTGAGATTTTCCACTATCCTTGTAAATCCTTTACAATCTTTGAACACACCTTGGGATCCCTCACCCTTGTGTTCGAGTTTTTCACACACCAAGAGACAAGCAATCTCTTGATTACAACTGAGTTTTATAACATGAACAAAATAATTTCTCTCTTTTAGAGCAGATGATACAACTTGAAGTTCTGAGAATAATTCACACACACACACACACACACACACACACACACACACACACACACACACACACACACACACACACACACACACACACACACACACACACACACACATATAGGCCCATTGTGCTTGTTCAAAACAGTTTGAAAAGATATGTCTTTTCAAATGATTTTCTGACACTTTTTCATTGGTAATCGATTACATGACTCTAGTATTCGATTACGCAGTCATATCTTTGAAGGGTTGTGACTTTTTAATAGTTTTTCTGAAATCTCTTCGCTGGTAATCGATTATATGACTCCTGTAATCGATTACACAGATCAACATTCAAATAATTTTGTGTCGTTGGTTCATCAGTTCAAAATTTTCAATATGCCATTTTCACAAACTCTCTGGTAATCAATTACATGAACTTGATAATCAATTACCAGTTCAAAAAGAGATTTCTGAACTGATTTAACTTTAATAAAAGAATTTTGATACTAAAGATTTGGAGGCCAAACTATATCAATCCAATTGAGATTCTTTTTAACAAATTTACTAAGTCCTTATCTTAGATTTTCTTGATTTTGTTCTTTGACTTGATTCAATCCGTGTTCATCAAGTAAACTTTTGACAAGATCAAAACCTGCATGATATACATTCACATCCTTCCCTCTGTTCCCTTTCTTAATTACGCCTTTTCTAAATATTACCCTCTTGCAATTGTAAAGCCTCTCATGACAATGAGAGGCTAAAATCCTTTTTTGTTTGGAGCTTAGTAGCCAACTGCTCTTGATGTAATTTCTCTTCCTATCTATTTATGAATACTACTTTTTCATTTTCCTTTTCTGTGCTTAATTTTATTGTTTGTGGCTTGATCACCCATTTGCATGGTTAGTTTTAGGGGTAGCATTGGGAAGTGTTATTCTCTAATAGAATTGGAAAATGATATCTAAATAATTCATCACTAGGGATAGGTTGATTTTGTTTAGCCTGTTATACATCTCTATTCTTAATGCAATTTAACTGTCTTACCTCTTGAAGGGATTTGGGGAGAAAAACTAGATAAATTAGGCTCTTTCATTTGAGGGATCATGGTTAGAGTATATGAGTAGATGCAGGTGAAAAGTGGAATAAACATAGATAGAGAAAAATTATTAACATTACATCAAGAGTAGCTCTAGTAGGCTAAGCCCCCAACATTCTCATCTTCTGAATTACCTGCTGCAATAATATTAGCTTCTCTCATCTTTTCTGTTTTAATTAATTAATTCCCTTTTATGTTTGTTTTTCTTTCTTGTTCAATTTAAATAAATTTTATGCTAATAATTTTACTATTCCTTTCAAAACCTTTTAAATAAATTTATTTATTGCTTGAAAATTAAATATTCATCTATTTAAGTACAAACAAAGTCCCTGTGGACGCGACACTCGGACTTTTGTTTTAACTTTACTACTTGGGATAATTTGGTGCACTTGCCAATCAATCCAACAATGAAGCAAGGGGAAACTATAGCGGATGTGCAGAAAAGATTTACACATATTGTAAACCATCTTAAGGGTCTTGGAAAGATTTTTGAAGAAGAAGAGATCAATGTCAAGGTGCTGACATCCCTCAATAGAACATGGCAGCCAAAGGTCACAATTATTTTTGAATCAAAAAACCTTATGACACATGCTGAATTGTTTAGGAAGCTAAGGGAATATGAAATAGAGTTAACAATAATGGTTGAAGAAGAAGCTATAGATAAGAAAAATAGAGGTTTAGCATTGATGACTAGCATTCCATCAAGTGATGAAAGTGAGGATCACAATGCAAAAGGGTCGGATACTGAAAATCTGAACTTGCTTGTGAGAAGGTTCAACAAATTCCTTAAGAAAAAGAAGAACAATGGAAACATAACCTTTCAACCTAAGAAGAATCTCAAGGAAGGAGAATCATCTTCCTCCAATGGATACACTTGGTTTGAGTGCAAAGAGACAGGTCATATTAAGGTAGATTGTCCCATCTACCAAAAGAAGCAACAAGGAGATAAGAAGAATAAGGGTTCATTCCAAAAGAATAAAAAGACATATATCTCTTTGGATGACGATGAATCAACAACTTCCAACGACAATAGTGAAGATGATGAACAAAATTTGTGCTTGATGGTAAACAATGAAGCTGAAAGTGAGGTTACCGTTTCTGATTTGGAAGATGATGATAACTATGATCAACTACTAGATGCTTTCAAATCAAAAAATGTAGTTTCCACCTCCAGAGTTTTGAACTTTTACATTTAGATTTTTTTGGTCTTTCTAGAACCATGAGCATTGGAGGGAATTACTATGCTTAGGTTATTTTAGAGGATTACTCTAGATATACCTTGACTTTATTCATATCTTTTAAAAGTAATGGTTTTAAAGCTTTTTAAAAACTTGCCAAGCTTATACAAAAGGAAAAAGATTTCAAAATTAAAATTTTGAGAAGTGACCATGGTGGAGAATTTCAAAATGAGGGCTTTGAGTTGTTTTGTAAAAAAAATGACATTAATCATAACTTTTTTGCTCCAAGAACACCATAACAAAATGGGGTTATGGAGATGAAAAATAGGTCCCTTGAGGAACTAGCAAGGACCATGCTTAACGAGTATAATTTGCCTAAATATTTTTGGGCCAATGCTGTTAGCATAGCCTTCTATGTACTCAATTGGGTGATGATTAGACCCATTATGAAATTAACTTCTTATGAGATATACAAGGGTACAAAACCAAATGCGTCACATATGAAAGTTTATGGTAGTAAATGTTTTATTTTGAATAATGGTAAGGAGTTACTTGGGAAGTTTGATTCAAAGGCTGATGAAGGTCTATTCTTGGGTTATTCTACAGATAGCAAAGCATATCGAGTCTTTAATAAACATACACTAAGAATAGAAGAGTCTATACATGTCGCTTTTGATGAACTTAATCCCTAAAGATTAGGAAAAGTACCTCTTTGTGATGATGATGATGTAGGAAGTTCTAAAGAATCCTCTCCTACAAGTGAAAAGGTAGTGAACAATAACCCTCTTAAAGGACATTCACTACAACACAACAGTCTTCCTAAGGAGTGGAAAAAACCTAAGGATCTTTCTGTTGACAACATCATAGGTGATATTGCAAAGGTAGTTTGAGAGATTTACCAACTTTCTTCTTGATAAAAAATCTGAAAGAGGATAAGTTGATAAGATACTTTTTATTAAGAAATCCTCTCATGACATCTTTCTTGAGCTAGTTTATGTAGATGACATCATATTTGGCTCTACTAATAATTTTCTTTGTGAAGATTTTGTGCATAAGATGTAGGGGGAGTTTGAAATGACAATGATGCGAGAGCTGAACTATTTCCTTGGTCTTCAATTGAAGTAAATGAACCATAGAACTTTTCTCCATCAAACCAAGTATTGCAAGGAACTTCTCAAGAAGTTTGATACGGAAAAAAGCAAGGAGGCTACAACTGCTATGGCTACAAATTGCTACTTAAGTGTAGATGAAAAAGGGGAGCTCATTAACCAAACAAAGTACAAAGGTATCATTGGTTCTTTACCCTATTTGATTGCTAACAGACCTGGCATTACGTTTAGTGTTTGCATGTGTGCTTGCTATCAATGATGTCCTAAAGAGTCTCATTTCTTAGCAGTTAAGAGAGTTATGAAATATCTTCGAGGAACCTTAGATGTCGGCTAGTGGTACCTTAAAGATGCTGAGATCACTTTAGTGGGATACTCAGATTCTGACTTTGTTGGATGCAAACTAGATAGGAAGAGTACAAGTGGTACTTGTCACTTATTGGGACATGGCCTAGTATCTTGGAATAGCAAGAAGCAAGCATGTGTTATCTTATCTACGACTGAGGCTGAGTACATTGCTGCAACGAGTTGTTGTGCACAAATATTGTGGCTTAAACGACAACTTTCTGATTTTGGATTGCATTTATAACACATTCCTTTAAGATGCAATAACACTAATGCCATTAGTCTGACGAAAAATCCTATCATGCATTCTAGGACAAAGCATATAGAGATTATGCACATTTCATTAGGGATCATATTCATAAGGGTGTTTGTCATACATAGTTTGTTGATACAGGCTCACAACTAGCTAATATCTCATTAAACCTTTAGTAAGGGCTATGTTCTTCCACCTTCATAATGAACTTGGCATTCTATGTGAGTCTAATCTTACTTAAGCCAATTAAGGAGTATTCATTCATGTACATATGCATTTACATGTGTTTGATTGGTTATTTGTACATATGATTTTTATTCTTGAACATTTAACATTCATAAAAATCACTTTAGCATGTTTAATTTTGGAAAATTATGTTTTAGCATGCATGATAATCGATTAGAATATCATGTAATCGATTATTTCAAGTTGAGGCAGATATCTAAGCTCTATGGGTAAATTTGTAATCGATTACCAACTTGGGCAATTGATTATTTTAGTGAAGACAAAAAACATTTCTCTCTATCTAAACCTATAATCAATTACCACCTTAGGAAATCGATTACTTCACTTGCTTGGATTATTACTCCGAGGGGGAGTAATCATGCTCATTTGACTAAGAAGGATCTTCTCCTTATCAATTGACTTTTGTTCTCTGTTTGTGTTTGCATTTTGACTATGTTACTCTATGATTTTTTAATCAGTTGTAATTGTATTTCAATTAATGATATGGTATCTTTCCTTTCTTTGTTTTATGTATCTTGAATTGTTATTGATTGTATTCTCTTTGATACACACTCTTTTTGGCTTTGTGATGCCAAAAAGAGGGAGAAAAGTTTGATGTTCTTTGAAAAAAAAAATTGTTGCTTTTGATGGCTGATTGACATTAAACTTGAATTGAAAAGATGCTATTAACGTGTAGCATGTTGTAGAACAGGTACTGCGAAAGGAAAACATATCATATGGATTTGGCATTATCAAAACTAAAAATGGGGAGATTGTTAGAACAAAGCTTGAAGAGCATGAAGCCCCTAGTTTAGTTTTGGTTTGATAATTTTACAATGCCCAACAAATTTTTATAGATGAGGCATTTGTATTGATTGTTTTTAATCAAGACATGTGTGTACTTTAGTTTTTTTTAATATTTTACATGCTTAGTGTTCGATCATTTGTGAAGTAGATGAATATTTCCTTATCTCTAAGTTTCTTGAGAACTCACTTCTACTTGAAATTTGGCTAATAGAGTCAAATTAATTGATTGTCTCATTTGGTAATCAATTTCCCAAGCCAATTTTAGCAGAAGGAAGGTTCTCCAGCTTAGGATAATCAATTATCTCATTTGATAATCGATTACCCAGCTCCAAGAAACAAAGAGAAGCTATTTGTTTGAATCTATAATCGATTCCCGCACTGGATAATTGATTATCCAGTCATCACAAAAGGAATTTACATTCTCAAATTGAAACAAATTAATCGATTACCCTTTGTAATAATCAATTAACCAGTTTCTGGAATTGGAGAACAAAGGAGATTTTGATGAATTAACCGATTACATATTTTTATAATTGATTAGATTTGTTTTAACTGTCAAAATTTATATATACCCCTATATGTTTTATTTTTAACAAGACTCTTGATTCGTTTAGAATTTGTGAAAAATATTTCAAGGGAGTCTTAAAGAAGAATAACACTACAATACGTCTAAAGATTGAAGTTGATCAAAGAATCACTCATTTTATAATCATGTATTGATCAACTTATGAAGAAATATTGAAGATCGAAGAGTTACACATTTTAGGTGTGTTCAATCCTTATCTTTTAATCTTTTTAGAGTGTTGTTCATGGTTAGAGTTACCATGTATGTTGAAGAATTGATAGGGTTTCAATTCTGGATCTTTTCTTGTAGGGTTCAAGAGAAAGATTTGTTTTCTATTAGAGAATTGTGTGTGCATAGTGTTTGTACTAGTGTTCTCTATATATTGAATGTTCTAAAAGGACTTACCAGATTTAGGTCTAGATTGGACTGAACAAGTATAAAATCTTGTGGATTCTCTTATTCTTTATAACTCTATGTTTTCTAATCATCTTGGGAGTGGAATTAATTTCAAAGGGTCATCATAAAAGTTTTTGATTTCTAAAGATACTTTGAGGAAACTTTGATTGATCTAAAAGGTTATTCTTAATCAGAAATAAGAACGATTTGGTAAAGATTTTGAAAGAATCTATTCAACACCCCTTCTAGATTCTCGACTTGATTCAACAAAATTGTTAGTCATGGTGGCTGAGTGATGCAAAATCGATGATATAAGAGCTAGACCCGAGATGTGGGTTAGACACACTGTGCTTTATGACTTATATGCGTAGTGCGCAAATCAACTAAGATTTAACAGATCCTTCATGTATGAACATGGAACAAAAACTAGCAAGGAAAACAAAAAAGGGAGAACTCAGAGAAAGAAGAGAAGATGAAGATGTTCTTCATTTTGGTGTATCTAAAATTGATGCCAAGGGCCAATATTTATAGCGATGTGATGGAGCACGGAAAAGGAAAAGAAATAAAAATAAATAAATTGTAATTAAAACATTTAAAGAAAAATGGTCATAAAATAATTAAAGAAAATCGTGATTGTCTTAATTGACCATAATGGTAAAAGATAAGGCAGAAAATCCCTTAATTTTTGCAATTTCATCATATCTAAATCCGTCACATTAAAATTGGACATTTTTGGACAAGCTTTACAAATTCAAATATAATTCTGAAATTTCTTCACAAAAATAATGATAAAAAAATTGTAAAAAGGTTTGCACGATCCATTATCATATGCGCAGGGTGGCAAATCTACAAATTTGCACTATGGAAAACCCATGTGACCCAAGCTCTTGTAGCCACTTTAATAGCCTATATCACAAAATGGTATACAAGCCAATGAGCCAAATGTGTTCTAGGAAATGTGAAACTTTGCCTTTTGTAATACCCATCAAAACTACAACAATCCCCCACATATTACAAAAGTCTTCAAAAATATTTTCAAAAGGTTTAAAAAGGATAAAAGAAGAGGAAAGAAAGTGTCGGACCTGGTGTAGTAAGCTATGTGAACCATTCTTTTACTGGTAGGACTTAACACATAGCGTAGTTGGTGTGGCAAGCTATATGAACCAAAAACACTTTAGTATGTTAGTGGTCTACCAATCACATTACACCCCCATAATTATTGTTTTTATCGCTATTTTGCATTAATAGGCCATGCACCCACTTGATATTCATTAGTGCTCTAGAGATTTTGCCATGATCTCATGCAAATGACTCCACTTGACACTCATATAGGTGATTTCATCAAGTGTATTCTGCAAATTGTAAACCACCTATAAGGGATATGAAATTCATTAAAAGCTTCAAGCTTAGCCTCTCATTAATGCAGTGTATCTAGCACTTACTCACACCATAGGAATGGACTAAAATTATTTAATTTTAGTGCTAGCAGAACTAACACGTGACTTATTCTTACCCTTATGAACCTTCTTCATGGGATCTCCAATCACAAAGGTTGGGTTACCATGCCACCCTATAATAGGCTAATATGCCATTTCCAGATTGACAGGAGTAGATTAACCTTTTCGCGAGGAGATATAAGGCCTAAATTGAGACTTAGACATCGAATTTTGATGAGATTTTTTGCAGACACCCTTAGAAAAATGATATCTTGGAGTTCCCGAAGCCTCATAATTTATTTCCAAGGGAATATTTTTTTTTATTTTTAAAGTGGAGAAATGCATAAAATCCCAAAAAAAAATAAAAAGGGCACTTAGAAAATGAATTTTGATGTGATTTTTGGCAGACAATCCACTAATAATATATCCAATGTCTTCACCAAATTTCGTCACAAACAACCAACGACAGTCAATGGAAATTGTTCCATGCTTTAGTAGCTTTGCCATGTTATGTCTCAATTGGATATGTCTATTTTTTCGATTAAAGGTTTTGTTTATTGCTATGACTATCGCTGATTGGTTATCACAGTGCATTGGCATTGACGAGGTTGGTTTCATGCCTAAAGGAATGTAGGCCAAGAAGTTTTTCAACCACTCAGCCTCACTACTAGCCAACTCCAAAGCTACGAACCCTGATTCCATAGTTGATCTTGCAATTATGGATTGTTTGTATGGTCTCCATGCAACCACACCACCACCAAGTGTAAACACATAACCACTAGTGGATTTTGTCTCATCTGAATCAGGGATCCAATTAGCATTATTGTACCCTTCTAGTACATTGGGAAATCCATTATACCCAATTCCATATTCTATAATAACTCTCAAGTATCTCATGAGTCTTACAAGAGATTCCCAATGGTCTTGATTTGGACTATGAGTATATCTACTTAGACTGCCTACTACATATGCAATGACTGGTCTTGAAAAGTGTTAGAGATAGGGGGAGCAACATGAAGACTTAGCCTTGAAGCTTGAAGAAACTTAAATAAGTTTTCTCTTTTACATGTCCAACTCTCTTGAGTGACATTTGTATGGATTGATGTATTGTGTGTTGCATCTTAGTCTCTATCATTTCATATGTGCATCATGCATCATCATGTAGGAGCAAGAAGAAAGGTTCTAAAGTTAAAAAAATATCTTCAGTGTTTTAAACTCTTTGTTTTAATCGATTACAAGCTGGTCGTAATCGATTACATAAGTGTTTGTAGCTTGTAGAGAAGTTTCTCCTATCGATTTAATCGATTACAATGTAATCATAATCGATTACATAGTTCAGATGAGACAATGATTAATTTTTCAGGAGTCTCTGTTTTAATCGATCACCAAGTGATATAATCGATTACTTCTCTGTTAAAAGTGTTTCAAAAGTGATCAAGAACACTTTAATCGATTACATCAAGAATCTAATTGATTACATTGTTGTTGAAAGTTTTCCAATTTTTGGGAAGAACACTTTAATCGATTGAAATGATAATATAATCGATTACTTCTTTGAAATAATTGATTACATTATATATTTAATCGATTAAAGGCGATTATAACTATTTTCTCTATAAATTGCCACTTTGTGTTCTCACTTCTAAGTGTAAGTGCAAAAGTGAGAAATTGTATGAGTTGGAGTCTCCTCTGTTTTTCACTAGGTTAAGGTCATAGTAACCAAACCTCTTAAGAAATTACTCAACATAATGTCCTTGGGATAGTAGGATACTATCACCCTTCATTACAATTCTAACTCCCAGGATAACACTTGCTTCTCCCAAGTCTATCATGTGAAACTTAGAAGCAAGAAAGGCTTTAGTCCTAAGGACTACATCAATACAAGTACCAAAGATCATCATATCATCTACATACTAATAGATAATCACATAATCACTATTTTTAGATCTCATCTAAATGCAGTTATCAACTTCACTATATGAAAAGCCATCATAAAAAAAAAAGCACAGTTGAATTTATCATGCTATTGTTTTGGTGCCTATTTAAGTCCATAGAGGGATTTTAAGATTTTTCACACTTTTTCCTCTTGACCAAGTATAACACACCCTTCAAGTTGAGTCATATAGACCTCTTCCTCTAGATCACCATTCAAGAAAGCAGTCTTTACATCCATCTGATGAATCACCAACTTATGTATGGAAGACAAAGCTATCAACATTTGAATAGAGGAAATCCTAGTCACAAGGGAAAAAGTGTCAAAGTAATCCACATTTTGGTTCTGGGTAAACCGTTTAACTACTAATCTAGCTTTATACTTATTGATAGATCCGTCAGGGTTGTATTTCTTCTTAAAGATCCAGTTACACCCTATTGGTTTCACTCCTTGGGGTAGGGTCCATATATTATTCTTCTTAATAGAGTCAATTTCTATCTTAATAGCTTGTTCCAAAGAAGGTGCATCTTAAGAACTGATGGCTTCAGTAAAACTTATAGGTTCATCTTCAACAACGTAGGTCTAGAAATCATTTCCAAAGGATGTTTCTTTTCTTTGTCTTTTACTTTTTCTTAGGTCCTCAACCACGAACTCACTAAAGTTTTCTAAGGTTTGACCAAGGATCGTCCTTCCACTTTCGCTGTTGATTTCTATAGATTGTCTAGATTTAAAAGGGAATATGTCTTCAAAGAAGTCAACATTCTTAGTCTCAACTATTGTGTTGACAACAAGCACATCACTTTTCAACACTAGCAACCTATAGGCAGCACTATGTTCTAAATAACCGATATACAAGCAATCAAAAGTCTTAGAGCTTATTTTCCTCTTCTTAGGGTCAGTTTGCATAACTTTGGCTAGGCACCCCCACACTCTTAGATATTTTAGGTTGGGTAGATAAACTTTCCACAAATCATAAGGTGTTTGGCTAGTTTTCTTGAGGGATCCTATTTTGCAAGAAACATGTAGATAACATAGCTTTTCCCTAAAGGTTGTTGGGCACAGAGGAACTAATTAACATAACATTCATAATTTCCTTTAGGGTTCTATTCTTTCTCTCAGCTACTCTATTCGACCTGGGCGAATAAGGTGGGGTTACTTCATGTGTAACGACCCGCCTCGTCGCTACAATATCACCACTCTAAACCACGAGAAATTTCAATTTTTTTAAAATGAAAACTCTGTTAGTTTGCTTATGAAAAATGAAAGTAAATTTTTTTTCCGATATACATTCACCAAACAACACACCATTACTTAAGTGAATACATATATATATATATATATATATATATATATATATAGGTATAGTAACCTAGTATACATCATTCACATAATGGAAACTAAATTTGTTCATACATATAATTAAATTTGTGATTTACATCTTCAAATCAACAAAAAGAATTACTGAACCAGCTATGGAAGAGTTGATTAACAAAACACAACTCTCTCCTAAAATAATCCCAACGTAATCACGTCGGCTTGGCGACTCCATAAAAAAATCTCACTTCTCGTCCACTACTGCTGTCCATTCTTTTTGTTCTTCATTGGCCCTATATTCTTATAATAGCTTGTCCTATCTCGAGAGTCTTCATCCCAAATCCGGCACATGTTAACCAAGAGTGGAAATTAACAAACACCCTGGTAATTCACAGCTTGCTTCACTTCAGGCCGCAAGCCATTCAGAAACTTCACACATTTGGAACTTTCACCATCTCTCCCTTGATAACGGGGAAAGTACCTCACCAGCTCCTCAAACTTGGCTGCATACTCAGCCACAATCATGTTTCCCTGCTTGAGCTCTAAGAACTCCATCTCTTTCTTGTTCCTAACATCCTTAGGAAAGTATTTCTCCAAAAATACCTTCTTGAAGACATCCCTGGTCACATCTTGACTTCAGCCTCTAGGCATTGGCGAATATTCTCCCACCAATACTCAGCTTCTTCCACCAGAGTGTACGTACCAAAAGCAACTTTTTGCCCCTCCGAACATGCCATCACTCGAAAAATTTTCTCAATTTCCCTTATCCAATTCTGAGCACCATCAAGGTTGTATCCTCCATTGAAAGCAGATGGATTGTTTCGTTGGAAGCGGTCTAACCCTTGGTACTCAACAGCCCCAACAACTTCTCCCCTATTTGGATTCCCTATAGCTTGAGCTAAGGCTTGGAGAGCATTAGTTTCGTCCAACCATCACTCCTTATACACACCAGGAAGTGAGACATGGAAAGAATACACACAAGAAAAAGAGCAACACAAAAATCACAACCATCACAAGTCCCTACTTGGTTACTTTTGAGAGTTGATGCCTAGAGAAAACATTCCTCTAAACTAGTCCTCTCTTGAGACATTAACACTCATTATCCATCATTTGTATTTCCTGATCGCTTGCCATATCATCCTATTGCACTTCACAAATTATACAGATGGCGAGTCTGATAACTCATGACACGACATTGAAACTCATGGTATAGCAGACATCAGGAAACCAAACATGTTATGACTACAACAATCAAATCTCTATAACACATGGAAACACAACAAAGAGAATAAGTTCCAATTGCAAACAACAAACGTCAAGCATTCAACAAGGCAACCACAAAATGCACAGAAAAACATAGTAAACTCACAACTCATTGGCCGAAAAGGTTCAACCAGCTCTGATACCACTAACGTAATGACTTGCCTCGTCACTACGATATCACCACTCTAAACCGCGAGAAATTTCAATTTTTTTAAATGAAAACTCCGTTAATTTGCTTATGAAAAATGAAAGTAAATTTTTTTTTCGATATACATTCACCAAACAACGCACCATTACTTAAGTGAATATATATATATATATATATATATATATATATATATATATATATATATATATATATATATATATATAGATAGATAGATAGGTATAGTAACCTAGTACACATCATTCACGTAATGGAAAATAAATTTGTTCATACATATAATTAAATTTGTGATTTACATATTCAAATCAACAAAAAGAATTACTGAACCAACTATGGAGGAGTTGATTAACAAAACACAACTCTCTCCCAAAATAATCCCAACGTCATCACGTCGGCTCGACGACTCCACAAAAAATCTCACTTCTCGTCCACTACCACTGTCATTCTGCTCCCACGAACAAAGGTTCATGATCATCACAGATACCAACCACACGGTACAAAAATTGCGAGGGGTGAGTTTATTATAAAAGAAATTAATACAAAAATCAAATAACCACAATTAGTAAGAAAACATTAACAAGTATCATAAGCTTGCACCAACATTCATTAGTCCATTTCACACTCAACAAATAGTCACCATCCATCCACAATTCCAATCATTCATGCTCAATATGATGCATGCACCTGACCTCAACTCTCATATGCAATGTGGTACCATCCCCAAGGAAATAGCCTATGCGTGTCCACACGACACTCTCACTTAGGAAAACTAGGCAGTAAGTGTCGAGGTCACCCTGTCTTGCACAGGCAACTCCCCCCATGGTGATCAGCCTGAGTCTCAAGGGAGTTCCAAACCGAGTGACATACCCCCTAGTACAAGTATTTCTCCTCACAAGAAACTACAAGTACTTACTAACAAAGTTTATACTATTTTCATGTCATATGAAGAATGAAACATGGGCACCATTAAATGAATGACCGTGGATAATTAAAGATTCTAAGTCATCCCCCTCCAGAGATGCTTAAAACTCTTTAACCACTCTATTTCCCCCACCAGGGATATCCAACAAGGTCATTGCACCCCCACCATGAACATACACATCACACAACGTATAAAACATGGGCACCATCAATGCACTGACCATGGATAATTAAAGATTCTAAGCTATCCCCCTCCAGAGATGCTTAAAACTCTTTAACCACTCTATTTCCCCCACCAGGGACATCCAACAAGGTCAATGCACCCCTCATGTATATACACAACATACATCATCACAATGCATTTTCAACATCATCCATATTTCATCTCAATATCATCTTCAACATCAACATCATCTCATCTTAATGACATTAACGACAACAACAACATCATCTAATATTAACACAATCATCAATAACAACATCAACTCTTGTTAACATAGTCATCAATAACAACATCAACTTATGTTAACATAGTCAACAATAACAACATCACCTCATATTAATATTATCATAAACATCAACGTCACCTCATATCAATTAATGTCATCAATAGAAATATCATCAGTGAGTCACACTCCGCATATACATATATAGTTCATGCTTGAGATTCACACTCCCCAGGTCTTCAGACAACACAAGTCTAATAAAAACAATAATGTCATTCATCAATAATAGATATATCACATCCCTTTAGTCAAAAACATTATTTTCTTGAAAACCAGCATGCAACAGGGACAGGCATACATCCCTATAGTTAGGTTCCCTGACTCCAACTATGGTATCAAAAATGGTAAATTATAATAAACTCCCTTCACCTATCGTAAGCTCTCCTTCAGTTCCTCTTTGCATCGCTCAAAGGTCTCTCTTGATCACGCTCATCAGTCCAAACGCAAGGTTCTATATGCCAAATTGAAGGAAATTTAATATGGATTTTAGAAACAAGGTAATGACAACATTTGGAGTCAAATACCCCTGTCAAACATAAAAGGCTGAGGGGTGTTTCGGATTCTACAAAAAGGAAACATCATTTTGAAATTCTGATCACGCCAATGTGACCGGGGTTCAATGAAGGTCACAAAAATAACATCAATGTTATAAAAAGATAACTTTTACAATGTCTCATTCTCTAGGGTTTTTCAAAGGAAGTATAAAACACCCTATTATAGTACCCAACACACATGAGATACTAAGAGGAACTCAAACTAACTAGGAGAAGGATTTAGAAATCAAGATTACCTCAGAGAAGCTATGAAATGGAGGATTGGGGGATTTTCTCCACCGAATCCTTGAGGAGGATTCTGAGGATTCCGCTCCAATTAAAGTGTTCCTCTTGGTGTGGGGGTTCGATGGTAAGCAACGACGGCTCGCGGTGGTCACCAGTGGTCGTAGGTGGTGGAAAAATGAAGTGTTAGGGTTTGGGTGGCGTTTTGGAGAAGAGGAGAGTGAAAAATCATGTTTTTCACGTGGAGGAACATATTTATAATCTGCAAATCTCGCTTAGCGAGCTCATCTCGCTAAGCCGGAGTCTTTTCGCACTTAGCGCAACTCCCTCTACACTAGGGCTCGCTTAGCGGGCCAAATCTCGCTCAGCGCAACGCTTAGCGAGACATCAAAAGTTGTTATTTTCAAAATCCCAATGGTCAGACTGGGGAAAAATATCTTAGGAAGCTCCAGAAAAATTTGAAGACGATCCAACGGTTAACAAATCCATTATCGCGATTTTACTGAGATAGGTTTGGGTAAAATCTGAAATCTCATAATTTCAACTTAGTTCAACAAAACTCCACATAGCTTAGCATCCACATCAAGAAATTCATACATGACTAATTCAAGTCATACCTCAACTCATTCAAGTCAACCATATAGTCAAATAACATGATAAATACAATTAAACATCGATTTATAAATAGTAATATTTCAGGGTGTTACATCATGTATGATACCTTCCTTTGCACAAAAGCCATTGAACAAAGTGTATTCACCACCTCTATTGGATCCAACCCTTTTTATTTTCTTATTTAGTTGGTTTTCTACCTCGGCTTTATAAGTCAAATGCTTCATTTTTATTTCTAGTTTAATATATCTTAGTGTATCTAAAGAATTCATCTATAAAGGTTACAAAGTAACTTTTACCTCCTCTAGTCATGCATTATTTTAAATCCACTAAGTCTGTATGAATTAAACATAAGGGTTCCGATTCTTGTTGCCCAGGGTAACACATCTTTTTAGTTATTTTAGATTCAACATATATTTCACACTTCCTAGTTTGTTTATCATGCAATTTAATTATTCCTATGTTTTGCATGTTAAGAACATATGAGAAATTTAAATGTCCTAGTCTAGCATGTCGTAAATAATAAGAATCAATCAAGATAGCAGAAGATGAAGCAAATTCATTAGCAATCTCAGAAATGTTGAGCATAAAAAGTCCTTGGTCATAATACCCCTTACCCACAAAGACTAATAGATGACACATGTAGCACATCATTCAAAGCCAAAGACTTTGTATATGTGAGCTTCAAAAGAACTTTCTCCATTCTTAGAACTAGGGTAGTATTGGAATCACCAAGGTAGGCATGCTATTCTTCGTTCCTTACTAGAGTATAGGAGGTAAAAGCCTTTATGTTGTCATAGATATGGCTGATAGACCTAGAGTTACCACCCATTTGCTCACATTGGTCACAACATATGCCTAAGAAATAACCACAACACTAATATCATCCCTATCTCCCTTAGCCAAGTTAGCTTTGGGCTTAAGAGGGTTGTCATTTCTCACAGCACATTGCCTACATTGAGGCGCATGATGACCTGGTTTTCAACAAACAAAACAAAAGCCTTTTTTCTTAAAGGTTCAATTAGTAACATGTGAGTAGTTATTATTGTTATTTTTGTTATTGTGATAAAGACGTCCAGTTGGTATCTTCAATGATGATGTGAGTGATGAGGTTTGAGAATGACATCTGCTTGTGCATGTGCTTCAGTTGCTTATTGTAGTCTGTCCATGATTTTGGTAGTTTTTCGATCAATAGCTTAGTGATGAAGTCGTCTAAAAGGTTGACATTTTTTGCCTTCAAGTCCTCCAGTTGCTTATGGTACTCATTGATTTGGACTCAGATGTCCTTGTCATCAGTCATCCCCTACCGATAGTAGTTTCCGATGATGAACTTCTTCCTCCCATTATCCTTAACGATATATTTGATGATCATTGAATCCTAAATGGCCTTGGCTCCCTTGAAGGAGCAATCAACATTAAACAACTCATTAGAAAGAGTAGTAATAATGATGTGATGACATACCTTGTTTGCAAAAGTTCATTTCTCAATGAGTCTGATGTAAGCAACAGGATGCGGTTTGGACTTTATAAGCGTGAAAATAACTCTGCTCATGTCCAAAATGTTGTAGGCACGCTCCTGCCACCTTCAGAAATTTTGTCCTCTGAGAACCTCAATTTTGGAGATGTTTGGGAACAGTCTAGCATAGTTGACTAGGGCAAAGACTGGTTCGAGAATGTAGGACTCTTCATCCTCCATGTGGTCAGCCAATAAATCCTTAAGCATTTATATGTGTAGTGCGCAAATGCCCCTGAATATAACAGACCCTTCCTATATGATGAACAGGGAACAAAAACTAGCAAGGAAAACAAAAGAGAGAGAACACAGAGAGAAAGGAAGACACAGATGTTCTTCGTTTTGGTGTAACTAAAACTGATGCCAAGGGCAATATTTATAGTGTTGTAACGGAGCACGAAAAAGGCAACGAAATCAAAATAAATAAATTGTAATTAAAATGTTTAAAGAAAAACGACTAGAAAATAGTTACAGGAAATTGTCAATTTGCACTATGAAAAACCCATGTGACCTAAGCTTATGCATGTGAGACTTTTATCTCTTGCTAGCCACTTTAATAGCTCATATCACAAAATGGTATATAAAACAATGAGCCAAAGGCATTCTAGGAAATATGGGACTTTGCCTTTTATAATACCAACTTAACCAGAAGTCTTGGATTTGAGTTCTAAGTATGCAACTAAGTTAAGTACTTGGAGGGAGAATTTTGTCCTCCATGGTGGTTTTATCTAGTTCAAACAAAATTACTTCCAAAGGAGGATACACGTGGTCTATTTTTATTTTTTTAAAGTGAAATCTGTTTAGTTTCGTGATTTCATTTTTATTTTTTTATTAGAAAAATGTTATTTTTAAAGATTTGTAGAAAACTTTCTTAACCCTCTTTGTAAGATTTTTACCCAAATAATACAAAAATAATAATAAATTATTCAAATAATATAAGTACAAAATTATTTATTCAAATGATACAAAACATTGTTCATGTTAAGAAATTGGTTCTTGGGAAACCTATTTCACAAGGCACTTTTTTTAACTTTGTTTCTGATTTCTCAACAGTGTATGATTTTTATAAAGTAAAAACATGATTACATAAATTTCTCATGTACCAGAACAATGGTTTCATCAGCAAATCTTGGTTTTCTTGGTTTGTGCAGCATGACAAAAATTTCATTTGAATATCGATCAAAAGTTGCATCCAACTCAATCAAACATTTGTTACTACATTATGAAAAGATGAAAAATATTTTTTCCACGTCATTGTCACAATACACTTGTATTTAACACAGTCATTACCAACATAGATTGGTTGATGCTTAAAATATTCAAGTAAAAATATGCAACCTCCAGTGGCGTCTATAATTGTTTTCTTTAAGACATCAAACAACATGTCCTCACTTATTATGACGACTTTAGAAACACTAGGACATTCGAATAATATCTTTTCAGATGATGAAATCATGTCACCATCACAATATACAATAGCATATACACCTTCCATATTTTAAGTAATATGTTGAATATCAAACAAAGATGTTGAGTTACATCAAACACTTACAAAAAAACATAAACAAAAATAAAAAAATACATTATACAAAAAAAGCATGTTGAGAAATGGGTTTGAAGTAGAAAACATGCTGTTGCTGATGCTATTTGGTCAACGTACAACCCGAAATATATGCTGACTTGACTTTCTAGAAGGTATTTAATATTCTACTATGGCTGCTCGAGAAATAAAACGTAAATACAATTAAAGCCTTTTAATTAAATAATTTATAAAAAATCAAAAGATATATGGATGTCGAAAGAAATAAAAAAAAGAAAAAAAAATGGAAGCAAAATTCAATAGAAAATGACATTAATGCTATAAATGCATGCAATAGCGAAAGTTTATTGATGTTCTAGTCTACGTTGCTATGTGACTATTTATAATTAGTTTGACAAGACTCGAGATAGGACATATTTTTTACATTTTTTTAAAATCAAGCTTAATTGTGTTAGTATTAATATTAATTGGAATCACAATAATTTTTTTTATACAATGATTGTACTAAAATTTGAATGTATGATCTTATGCATTAATTTTGATGGAAGTATTACCTTTTTATTAATGACTTAATAGTTTTTAGTCCTCAATATAGGAGTTTTCTTATTTTAATTCTCCAAATTAAAATTTATTTTTTTTAGTCTCTCTCAATATATGTTTTTTGTTCATATAAATATTAAAAAGTTTGAAATTTATTTCTGTAAAAATTTTGATATGTTTTTCATCCTTGTAAATTTGAAATGTATTGTTTTTTGTCCAAAGTTAGGCTTGGACGAATTTGAGCCTATGTCACATTTTTTAAAACTTAAATTTTAGGTTAAAATATATTTTTTGTCCCTATAAATATAAAAAAGTTTTAAATCCGTCCTTGCAAAATTTTAAGTCTTTTTTCATCCTCAAAAAATTAAAATCCATTACTTTTTGGCCCGGAAGTAGGTTCGGGTATCTGAACCTGCGTGTCACTCTTTTATTAGTTCCATTGGTGACCGTGGAAATGCTGATTTCTGGGGATTAAAAACCACCACAAAATGGAGAAAATAAACTCCACAGATTTGTAAATCTCTCTTTCCTAATCTCTTTCTTCCCTAACTTTCTTCATCTTCTTCAAATTTATATAAATAATTTTTTCTTTTTCTTTTTTAAATATTCTATTCAACTGCAATGACCAACACCACCTTATTGATCATATCTTTTTCTTTTTCTTTGAATTCCCCTTCCTTCCAAAAACCTAACACCTTCACTCCCAAATTTAACGTTACAAATACCAATTCAAATGTTTAATTAGAACCAAACATCATCGACAAACTCAACAACCTGACTTCTGGATTCACCTCTCTCTTGGATTAGCCTAGTGGATGAAAAAGATGAAGAAAGTAAGATAAGGAGGTTAGGGACGAGGGAACTAAAGAAAGTAGCTAAAATAAATTGAAATTTTCATAAAGTTAAAATTTACTTATGCACTTAGCATTTGAAGAAAAAAAAAATTTCATCTTAAAAACTTTTTTTTAACTTCTTCCGAAACTAAGGTGTATAAGTTGATCTTAGGTTATGGAGAAATTCAACGTATTTTACTTTCTTGTTTCCTTCTTTTGTAAGCATTTATGAAAAAAAAATTATCTAAAGTAGGCCAAGACTACTTACAATTAGTTTGCCAAGATTCTATTTAGGGCATAATTTTTTCCCTCCGTAAGATATTACGGGTGTTTCTCAACTCAATAGGTTAGAAACTAATCCCGCTTACAATACGTAACTGTTGTTGGTTCAAGAAAATTTAATTTTGCATACGATAGAAATCGAGTACAAGTTCTCTTGTTAAATATATCTTTTCCCCACATGTAAATGCAATTAGGTCTTGTACCATTGCATCAACCCTATGGGTTCAATAAGGGCATATTTTACATATTAATTTTTAAAATCAAGCTTTGTTATTTTAATATTAACTAAAATATCAGTAAATTGAAAAGCTAAATTCATAATTTTATATTAAACATTTTTTAAACTTTTTGGCCAATTCTTATACTCTATATTTAAGTCTTTATCTTTGAACGTGATAGCATTTTCTATATCTGTTATACTCTTTCACCGTATAAAAAAAAAAGGTTCTATTTTATAAAAAAAAAAATAGCACTTTTTTTGTTTTAAATTTCATATTATCAATTGTTTAAATCCCATGTAAATCTTAAATATAAAATTACGTACCATTGCCTTTTGCGATATGTGTATAATATTAATTATTAATTAGCACGTTTATGGCTGCCGATCTGGCCAGTTTTATATAATTATATAAGTAAAAAGTAATCAACGTATATTTCAGGATGTTAACAAAATAGTTTCAGCATGTTCTCCACTTCAATATTTATTTATGAATATAACACATAATAGATAAGAATTCAGACAATGCATGTTAACCAGACTTAATATCTTAAAACTATTTTTATTTATTTAAGATAAACTTCGGTACAAGAAAAAAAAATCTAAAATAACATTTTTTTCCTCAAAGATCAGTATTAATTACTTTATTTTTTTTCAATTTAAAAGTTCAATTATTTATATTTTTAAATTAATTCATTTCAATTACTTTTAAGTTCAGCTCTTTTAATTTCCATGTTCATTAAACTATTTATTTTACTTATCTATTTAAATTAATTATGTATATTTATTTTATAATTTTAAATTATTTTATATTTTTAAATTTAATTTAATTATAAAATACTCTTACAATGTATTGGATACTTATTAGGTTACTAATAATTTAGTGTCACTAAATTTATTCAAAAATTTAAATTTATCATAAAAAATAAAAATAAAACATACTTTGAAATATTTTATCCTTTTAAAATAATTTTTAGTGACCTGAGATAAAAAATTATGAAAATATTAAATATTTTCAATTTTTAAAAAGATCTAAGTTCATTTGTCTATATTATTCTCTATTAATTTCTTATCATTTCACTTTGCGGTACAGGAGTTTAGCATCTGAATCTTTATTTGTTTGGTAAGGGACTCTTTCAATTTAAACTTGGAAATTTGAGCTCTCGGTTTTTTTGGCAACTGGAATATAATTGATTAAGTTTGACAACTAAGATGTCGCAAGGGAATTCTGATCTGTAAAATTTGTTTTCAGTTTTGGAGCTTAACTTTCGCGTATTCCATTTTTTATTTTTTATATGATCATGTTCATGCATGTGTTGGGACTTGGAGCCCTTATTTGGTGGTTGCTTATGTATTGCCATTTTAGAGCTTTCCTTGTATCAGCACTTGTTTTCATCTAAACTTTTGGTACATCCGTGGTTAAGTTTTGGTTGTATTTATTGAAAAATTTAATTTTCTCTTTTAAAAACGATTCATGCAATTTAAGATGATAAAAACATTTGTTCTGGTACTCACGTTTTAGAAGAAGGCTCATTGAATTTACATCTCCCTATAAATTAAACAGGTATTGATCTAAACATGCAAATAAAGTTAAATGGCATATTCAGATCAAACAGCGAAAGCTAAATATTATGAGCATATCTCCAACCGTTGCAGATCGAATGTGAAGCGGCACATATACGAACCCGAAGACAGTTTTGTTCTTCCAGACCCTTACTCACTCTAAATAGATGATGTATTTTTTCTGAATAGAGAAGTGAGTTTGGTGATACAAAACTGAGAGCAGCCCATCCTATTTATAGAGTCTGTCCATCTCAGAGCTCAACCAATTTGAATCAGAACGTGAGATAGAAGTTATCAGTACGTGAGATAGAGGAGGGATATGTGATTTTTTACTGAAGGTGGTTGCAAATATGTTGCAAAGATATGGGTTGAATGTGGAAGGAAAATGGACCAAATTAAGAAATAACAAAATTTTCCAAAATAATGTAATGGGAATAAAATAAAAAATAGAACATGGAATGTGACCCTGAACGTGGGTCATTCCAACATTCTCCCACTTGGTCCATTTAACTCAACATCAACCATAACAAAAAACATAATATATGAGTCATGGCGATAGGTCCTCTCATGATGAGTAATATCTTCCATGTACCACAATATATCAAGTCTCTCAACTTAATGAATAAACCATATGTTTATTCTATATCTAAACCGAATGATTTTTCTCGAAATAAATAAATATGTGCACAAAATCATATGAGAAAATATCTAACTGAATAAGAGTTTCATTGAAAATAACAAATGTACGTACAATGAAATTACATCATGGAACCAAGTCCCATTCGTACTACATGATCCTTAAAATTCTTGGGTGGCATGCCTTTAGTTAAAGGATCAGCAATCATCGACTCAGTGTTAACATGTTCAATGACCACTTTCTTTTCTTTAACATGTTCTCTTATGACTAAGTACTTGATGTCGATGTGCTTACTTCGACTTCCACTTTTGTTGTTTTTAGCCATAAACACCGCAGCAGAGTTGTCACAATACAACTTTAATGGCCTAGAAATAGGGTTCACAACTCTAAGGCCAGACATGAAACTCTTCAACCATACACCATGCGAGGTAGCCTCAAAACAGGAAACGAACTCAGCCTCCATAGTGGAAGTAGCAGTTAATGTTTGCTTGGCACTTCTCCAAGATATAGCTCCACCGGCTAACATAAAAATATAACCAGATGTTGATCTTCGTGAATCAATGCAACCAACAAAGTCTGAGTCGGAGTAGGCAATCACTTCCAGACAATCAGTTTGTCTGTACATGAGCATGTAATCCTTTGTTCCTTGAAGATATCTCTTCACTTTCTTTGCAGCTTTCCAGTAGTCAATACCTGGATTACTTTGATATCTTCCCAAGACTCCAACAGCGAACGCAATATCAGGTCTAGTGCAAACCTAAGCATACATAAGGCTTCCAACTACTGAAGCATATGGAATATTTTTCATGTGTTCCCACTCAAAATCATTTTTGGGGCACTAACTCAAAGTGAGTTTGTCACCCTTCACAATGGGAGCTACACTTGGTGAACAATCTTTCACGTTAAATCTCTCTAAAACTTTGTTGATATAGGTTTCTTGAGACAAGCCTAAAATGCCTCGAAATCTTTCTCTATGGATCTTTATGCCTATGACATAAGATGCCTCTCCCATATCCTTCATATCAAAGTTCTTTGAGAGAAATTGTTTCACTTCATATAACATACCCTTATCATTAGTCGCAAGCAGAATATCATCTACGTATAATACAAGGAAACAAATTTTATTCCCACTGACCTTCTGGTATATACAGTGATCCATGGCATTCTCTTCAAAGCTGAATGAAGAAATGACCTCATGAAATTTTAAATACCACTAGCGGGAGGCTTGTTTCAATCCATATATGGACTTATTAAGCTTGCAGACTAAGTGCTCACCAACACTAGATAAGAATCCCTCAGGTTGTTTCATGTAAACCTCTTCTTCCAGATCACCATTCAGGAATGCCGTTTTCACATCCATTTGATGCAACTCAAGATCAAAATGAGCTACTAATGCCAAAATTACTTGAAAAAAGTCTTTCTTAGATACAGGGGAAAAGGTTTCTCTGTAATCAATTCCTTCTCTTTGAGTGAATCCTTTAGCAACAAGTCTTGCCTTATGTCTCTCAATGTTGCCTTCTTAGTCTTTCTTTGTTTTGAAGACCCATCTACATCCGATGGCTTTTACACCAACAGGCAACTCAACGAGATCCCAAACTTGGTTAGATGCCATAGAATCCATCTCATCCCTCATAGCATTATACCACAAATTTGATTCCTTAGAACTCATGGCTTGTGAAAACGTCTCAGGATCATTTTCGGCTCCAATGTTGTAGTCTAATTCTTGTAGGTACACTACATAATCACTAGGAATTGCTGTCTTTTTTACTCTAGTAGATCTTCTTAATGTTGCTTGGTCATCCTGCTGAGGAACTTGTTCAACCGTTCTTCACCAGTTTGTTCAATATCATCATGTTGTTCCTCACAAACAACTTGATCTACATGATCACTTTCAACAGCTTGTGGAACTTCAATCACTGGTTGTCTAACACCCATTTTAACTTGAGGGGTGGGAATGACTACCAACCTATTACTTGTCCCAGAAGGTTCAACTTCATAGTGATCCTTTTCAGAAGAAATTTTCTGAAATTGATCACTCCCACTGATCAAGTCATTTTCAAGAAACTTTGCATTCCTTGATTCCACAATCCTAGTGTTGTGGGATGGACAATAGAACCTATACCCTTTAGACCTTTCAGCATATCCAATGAAATACCCAGTAATAGTCCTAGGGTCTAGTTTCTTCTCTTGTGGATTATAAATTCTTACTTCAGAAGGGCATCCCCAAACGCGTATATGTCGCAAACTTGGTTTCCAACCCTTGAATAACTCAAAAGGTGTCTTTGAGACAACCTTGGTTGGAACTCGGTTTAATATATACGCAGTCGTCTTAAGTGCATCAATCCACAAAAATTGAGGAAGCTTTACATTACTCCTCATGCTTCTCACCATGTCTAATAAGGTTCGATTTCTTCGTTCTGCCACACCATTCTGATTCAGAGAATCAGACATAGTGTATTGGGCAACAATCCCATGTTCTTGAAGAAATTTCACAAATGAACCTGGTGCTTATCCATCCTCTGTGTATCTACCATAGTACTCCCCACCTCTATCTAATCTCACGATCTTAATTTGTTTTCCACATTGTTTCTCAACTTTAACCTTAAAAACTTTAAAGGCATCTAAAGCTTCATTCTTAGAATGAAGTAAGTAGAGATACATATATCGTGAATAATCATCTATAAAGGTTATGAAGTATTTCGGACTATTTGCATCCATGTCTGGACAACATATGTATGTATGTATGATTTCTAATAAATTAGAACTCCTCTTTGCACCCTTTTTAGACTTGTTAGTTTGCTTACCCTTAATGAAATCTACACAAGTCTTAAACTCAGCGAAATCCAAAGTACTAAGTACTCCTTCATTTACTAATCGCTTGATTCTCTTAATAGAGATATGTCCTAATCTCCGGTGCCACAACATAAAGGATTCTTCATTCACAATACATCGTTTTAACCCAACAGAAACGTGCATAAAATTATAAGTAGTGTCGCTTTTCAATTCAATCGAATAAAGGCCATCAATCAATTGACCACAACCAATAATTTTAGATTTATTCAGTAAATTAAAACCAAAGTCTGTAAAATTAAAATAGAATCCCAAAGGTGCAAGTTTAGAAACAGAAATTAAGTTTTTACAAAAACTTTCCTTTGGCTTTCCATACCCTGCAAGGTATTAGAAACATGGATTGTAGAACCAGAGTCAATCCACCATGTATTATGATTCACATTAATCATATTAGATTCATAACAAATAAAAGTAAATGGTGTACCTTTTTTCTTAAACCAAGTTTTAAATTTGGGGTAGTCCTTCTTTATGTGTCCTTTCATTTTACAGAAGAAACACTTTGACTCCTTTTTAATTGTTGGTTGAGTCAGAATCCTTCCTTTATTGGTGCCTACAAACTTCTTCATATCCTTTCCAAAAGTAGAAGTAGTCAAATTTACCTTCTCACTCTCTTCCATTATCAATCTCTCCTCTTCTTGAACACACATGGTCATCAGTTCATTAATAGACCATTTATCCTTATGTGTGTTGTAGGAGATTTTAAAGGGTGTATACTGTTGAGGTAGGGTGCACAAAATGAAATGTACCAAGAAGGATTCAGACATAGTGATTTCCAGGGTTTTCAACTGAGCCACTATGTCCCTTAAGCGCATGATATGTTCACGCACACCTCTCATTCCAGTAAGCTTAATGGAAGAGAATTACATAATGAGTGTGCTAGCAAGCGACTTCTCAGAGGTCGTAAACTGTTCATCAATGACTTTCAACAAATCTCTGACCTTATCATGTTGGTCAACTGAACCCCGGATACTAGCGGATATGTTGGTTTTTATGAACATAACGGAGAGACGATTAGATCTCTCCCACTTTTCATAAAGGTCAACAACATCAGGTTCGCTAGTTTTAGTAATAGTCGGTGACTCATCTTTCCTTATAGCATAGTCAATATCCATCCAGCCCAAATGAAGGAGAATTCTTTCCTTCCAAACCTTATAATTATAACCTTTCAATTGGGAAGGTCACAAGAAATATTCATAGATTGTGAAACGGCAAACAAACGCACATGCTCATTAAGAAAATTTGAGACTAAACAAATATCATGTTTGTCAATGCAAATCATGTCTCAATATATGAATCTAGTGACACAAAACTTGTCTCTGGGCTAAAGTCCTACTCAATTAGATTCATCATGCAACTTTATGATAAAACTATTAAATCATATTTTTTTCCTTAATTCCTAAGGGCAAATTAAGAAATATAATCTAATATTTTATCCTAATTAATCATACAAATACAATAAAATTTCTGTGAGTAAATCTCATCACATTACATATGATTAGTCACAATTAATATCTCTAATGTGATTATAAATTTAGCATATAATTTTACTGAATTAAAGATGTTGTGGCTATTCTCTAATTTAATAAAATTATATTAATCATTTAACATTCAATCTTAATAGGAGCTAAATATTTACATAATATTCTAAATAATGTAAATAAACCAAATAATATTGCATAAAATATTCAAGATAATTTCGCATGTATAAAATCATAAATCATACACATAAAACTTTAAAATTAAATAAATATTATATGCATATGATTATCCAAGATTTAAAACACATAAGCTCTTGATCATTAAATTTAATGTGCATAAATTATTTAGCTTAATATTATATGCTTAAATACAAAAATAAAATACAATTAATTTTAATAAATAATTCAAGCACAGCAACGTGTTTACGCTTTCTAAATGATTAATCTTAATAAATAACACAGTAACGTAACTTTACGCTTTAAAAGTTCAAGCTTTAGAATGTTAAACTCAACTTTCAAGAATGAGAGGATGTTACTGTGCGTTTTTCAAAAGCTTCAGGCCTTTTTTTTGTTTTCAACAGTATATTCTTTTAATATATAAAAATTTAAGCATTCAGGCTTCCCTTTTACCCTTTCGATACCATATACCTCATTAAAAAAAAAATTAAAAAAATACTGTTCATCTTTTTTCTCTATTGAACAAAACATAATAGAAGCAAGGCAGAAGCATTGGAATGGCTCTGATACCAAATGTAAATAAACAGATACTGATCTAAACATGCAAATCAATTTAAATGACATATTCAGATCAAACAGCAAAAGTTAAATATTACGAGCGTACCTTCAACCATTGCAGATCGAACGCGAAGTGGCGCATACATGAACCCGAAGACAGTTTTGTTTTTCCAGACCCTTACTCACTCTGGATAGATGGTGTATTTTGTCTGAATAGAGAAGTGGATTTAGTGAGAGAGCACCCCATCCTATTCATAGAGTCTGTCCATTACATAGCTCAACCAATTTGTTATCAGAACGTGATATAGAGATATAACTTATCAAAATGTGAGATAGAAGTTATCAGTATGTGAGATAGAGGATTAGTAGATTTGTTACTGAAGGTGGTTGCAAATATGTTGCAAAGATATGAATTGAATATGAAAGGAAAATGAACCATATTCAGAAATAATAAAATTTTCCAAAATAATGTAATGAGAATAAGATAAAAATAGAACGTGGAATGCGACCTTGAACCTGAGCCATTCTAACATTTTCCGGCTTGGTCCATTTAACTCAACATCAACCATAATAAGAAACATAATATATGAGTCATGACGATAGATCCTCTAATAATAAGTTATATCTTCCATGTACCACAATATATCAAATCTCTCAACAGTAACTCTCACCTCAATGAATAAACCATTTATTCTGGTACGCACGTTTTAGGAGAAGGCTCATTGAATTTACATCTACCGGGATAACAAATTTAGTACTTGTGTGTCTATACCCACCACCACCAGATACGAGATACCTATATTATCTACCCATACCTGAGTTCATTATTTATACTTTAGTAAAATAGAATATTTTAATTTGTATATTTTATGTATTCGCATTGTAAAGTAAAAATTGTTAGTTAAAAGTGCAGCATCAAATATACGAACCCTTTTGGTTCGAGATATGTAGGAAAAAAAAGTTCATTATTACTTGAGATGCATTTGGAGAAATGTTTGTAGTTAAATGTTTTTAATAAAAAGAAAGTAGTTACAAAAAAATGAACAATCTAAAGGTTGAAAATGCGTATAGATATAAACAAGAATATAAATTAGTTGAATGAATAATGAGTGCTGAGAGATAAATAAATAAGAATTTAATTAGATTATTGTCTTTTATAATAATTATTTTAAAATTCATTCATATATATAGATTAATTTTAATTAGTTAATAATGCAATATTTTTACATTGATATGACTTAAAATTAAATTCAATAAATAGTTATACTTTGATGGAATTTTTTTGTTGGTGGGTAATATATATAGTAGATTTACTATTTTAACACGGGCTACTCTCCAAGAAATAAAAAAGTAAATAAAAATAAACATTTCTTTAATCAAATAAATATTTTTTTCCCTCAAATGTTAATGTATTTTTTACAATAGAAAGACATATCAGCTGGGCTGTTTTTACCTTTAAAAAAAAAAGCTATGGGCTGTTTTAAACTTAGAGAAATAAAAGAACTACATATAAATAGTTTTCAATTTAAATACACATGGGCTGCTCTTCGATAAACAATTAATGGCATTAATGCTGAAAAAATACTCAACAATGGCAGCTCAGTCTGTGGTGCTATTCATAATTATTTCATCGAGATTTAAGTGTTAAGACTGAAGAGAGATAGGGGAATCTCTGGTTTAGATTATTATTTTTCAATTTCAAAATCAAGCAAGCTTTATTATTTTAATATTCATTAAAATAACTGCAAATTATAAGACAAAATTTATATATTATATATGAGGGGAGATCCATTAACACAAATTTAACATATAAATATGATCAATTCAATCTTGAATTATAATTATATATCTCCTTGGTATTTGTATCAAATTTTGTAAAAATTAAACATCAATTAAAAAGATAATAAAATAATTCATATTTTAATATATATATATATATATATATATATATATATATATATATATATATATATATATATAATGTCCATTTTGATTTTGATTTATATGTATGAGGTATCAAATAGATTTTTATTAATATAAAATTTGGTGAATATGATATTTATAATACTAAAGGAACTTTCAACCCAACTTAAATTTTTTAAATAAAATTATTATTTAATTAAAAATTATTAAATGATATAATAATTGATATAAATTATACACGTATTATTTGACTTATTCCCAGTCCTCATTATATATCTATATATGCATTTATTTATTTATATTACTAGAATTATTTTCACAATAGAAATACATTTACTTCTGGATATTTCATATACACCGAAAATTTCAATGCCAACTTGTTCGCATTGAAATATAACATATATATGAACTCTATATTAAATGCTTTTACTCAATAACTAAACAAAATTTAAAATGATTCCATATATACGTGCGTGTTGCCACCTATTTCTTGATTTCTTTCATTGTTTAATAGTATTAACGACGCAAGAAGAAAATTGCATTGGTGGGCAGTGGGCTGGTTTGATTGTGTTGAGATTTTGTATATCATTGACAAGAAAGAAGATATTTGCATTAGTCGCCATGGTTTTGATCGTTGAAATATTTGTTATTGACAGTCTTGTTTTATTGCATTCATGAATAGTATGGCTCCATTTGGTTTCTCCCGCTGCTATTGTTTGACTGCATTTACTTTCCAATTTTCATAAATTTAAATTTTGACAGGAATGCATGGCTGCGACGTACGTGTCAACCAAACTATTAAATTCAAGCTTTTCAATTTGTTATTTTAAGGTGATTGATTAAAAAGTTTCTCATAAATTATTAAGGACATATTATCTTTTTAGTTCTTAATTTTTTTTAGTTCTGAACTTTTATTATCTGTTTTTAGTTTTTTAATTTTTTTTTCATCTTTATTAGTTCCTTTAAAAGCAAAGATGAAAAAAAAGTTAATGAGATAAAAACAACAATAAAAAAATTCAGATATTAAAAATAAAAATTCTAAAAAGTTCAGGAACTAACAAGTAAATCTATCATTAATATAATTTTTTATATTGTCAATTAATTAAAGTTCATATTGGATATATTTTTAAAATAATTATTATAAAAATTAATAATTTTATCGTACACGACAATTTATGATTGGATGTGCTATCATTTACATATTTGTAGTGAAACTAGATTTCGCTAGGGCGAATTGGAAGACAAAATATCAAATTGTAAACAAACAGCAATTTGTTATGGTGAAAGCAGAACTTGTCAAAGCTAATAATATCATAGAATCAATATTTGCATACACATCCAAACATTTAAATTACACACAAGTTGAAAGTAAAGAAAAAAAACATATAGAAATTGGGTTGCCTTTGATAAGCACTTTTTTAATGTTATTTATTAGTTTGACAACAAAATGATGCTAACGGTGGCATATATGTCATAAAAAAATGCATCCTCTTTGCTCTTTCTCTTCTTTGGGAGGAATTCCATGAAAGCCAAATAATAAAGTAGCAACTTTCAAACCTTTGTAGAGAAAATGTTGGTGAACAAGGCAATAAAGGCACTTAAGAATTTATCAAATTTTTCATGCCTTTCTTTCTTGACAATTGGGTGATGGAGGGACATATTAATTTGAAGATGACTTTCTTGTTGAACATCTACCTATAAGCACTTATCAAATTGAATTGGTGGCCACTCATAATCTTTCTCTTCTTTTCCATTACCCATTTCTCTTGAATCATGCTCTTGTTCTAGACTCTCCTTATATGCTTTATCATCCAATGAAGTCTCTTTCCTCATGGCCATATAAGACCTTTCAACAAGTCATTTTGCTAACTTCCTAACTTTAGTCGCAAGATTTTGAATTGAATTTTGATTGGCTTCAAAGGTAGCTTGGGAAACTTTTATGAATTGCATCAGCACATTTTCAAGCCTAGAGAGTCAATCTTCTTCAAGTTGATTGTGAGGGTATACCTCTAGCTCCCACCAAGAATGTTTTATGAAGTACAAATGATAATCACCAGGATTCGAAAGAAAAGAACATTCTTCTTTTTTCTTAGTTAGAATAAGATAACAACAAAACAAAGTGAAAAACAAGGAATAAAGAATGAAAAACCTAAGTTAACAAAAGGTTCACAACTAGGAAACAAGTTAGTTCACAAAAATCAAAACTGAAATTAAACTATTCAGAAGTGAAAATAGTTCAAAATAACAAAATTGTCAATTGCTTAAATGTTGAGACACAAGTCCCCGAGAACAGTGCCAGTTTCTTGTTGTGTTTCAAACATAATAGATAAATGAACATAGTCTAATTTGTAGAAAGTAAGTATTAAGAGTTATGGTATCCAGAGATACTACGTGTAACATAAAGGAAATCAACAAATTTTTATACCCATTCATCGTAGTGAATTGTCAATTTATTGTGGCGAATGTTTGGTGTTTTAGTGTTTACAAAAGAAATGTTTCACTGTAGTGAGATTGCATCAAAATGTTGTTAAGATGAAATCCATAGAACTCTTCATATGAAATTCGTTCTTAATCAATCTTGTAATTCAATGCAACCAAGATTCAGACTACATGGACTACTCCTAATTCTTTAGTAATAAATCCTTGAGTTTCAAGTCAAATGCCAAATTCCAAAAAGATGATTTTTCATGCATCAGAGCAAAGATTTCATTAGCAGATCTTGGTTTTCTTGGTTTGGGCAATAGGACAAGAATTTCATTTGAATATGTTCAAAAGTTGCATTCAACTCAATAAAACATTTGATACTAAATTCTGAAAAGATAAAAAACATTTTTTCCACATCATCATCATGTTTAAGGTCCATACACTCGTATTTAATACAACTATCACCTACGTAAATTGATTAATGCTAAAAAGGATCAAATAAAATTTTGCAAACTCCAATGGCATCCATAATTGTTTTCTTTAAGACATCAAAGGACATGTCTTTACTTATTGTAACGACTTTAGAACCACTAAGACATTCAAACAATATCCTTTCATATCATAAAATCATGTTACCATTGCGATATACAATAACATATATAACTTTCATGTTTTAAGCAATATGGTGAATATCAAACAAAGATGTTGAGTGATATCAAACACCTACAAAAACGCAAACAAAAATTAAAACCAAAAAAATAATACATTATAAAAAAGAAAAAAAATAAAAAACATGTTGAGAAATTGGTTTGTCAAGAGCCGATTTCACAACTGTTTAAAAAAAAGTGCCTTCTGAACTCGGTTTTCCAAAAATCAATTTGTTAACGTGAAGAGTGTTTTATATCATTTGGATAAATAATTTTACACTTATAATATTTGGGTAATTTTTTTATTCTTTTTTTGTATTATTTTTGTAAAAATCTCCCTCTTCGTTCCCAAATGTTGAGACTTGAGACCCACCCAAACCTGGACGTGAATGCAACTACCAGAACTGAAGTGGTCATCACCGGCGAACCTCGACGGCACCTCAACCTCTTTCTCTTCGATGACAATGAAAATTGATTATGTTGGAGCTGAGGAAATTTGTCTTGTCTTTTGTGTTGAGTGATGTTCTTTTGTTATCATGTTGTCATTATTTGAATGGTGTTTTGTTATCATGTGGAATGTTACAGTAGCTTTGGTGCTAACTGCTAAGCAATAATTATATTAGTTCTTTCTATAAATTACTAGAGTTAATGTGAATATAATATTATTTCCTATAACAATTGTATAGATTCAGAAATATCTCAAATTTAACTCTCTGTCTTCATAGACACTTTGAAGCATCATAAGGACAAAGATCTGCTGTGAAAAGCCAGAAGGTGTGGTTTTTATCTTCATCATGGTATAGGCTATATTGTGTTTTGTTATTTTTTACCATTTATTTAATCATCTTGTTTTCCCATTTGTTTTTTTTATTATAGTAAGTACAAAAATGTTCATTAGTCATTAATTTGTCCATACATGTCCATTTTACCAATTGTCTTTTCTTCAGTATAATTTTAGTCGCTTCTGTTATGAGTTTGCAACAACATCAGGCCCTCTTGTACAAAATTCTTGAGCTTAATTATCTTTGGAGTGGAATTGTATCAAACACAGACCGTTACAGTTCTTCTGTTCAATGATAATTTAAAATATCAAGAAAAATATAAAGGTAACATGGAAGAAAAGGAAATGAAATGTAGAAATACGAAGGGTAATTAGACGACATAATATGCAACTTAAGGGTACATTCTTATGAGATTTTGTAACTTCATGATGTGTTACACCAGTCCACACCCATTATGAAAATACGTCATATCCATTTTGAAATTGCATCCCCAACCTTTGAAATGTCTGCAAAAGCAGCATTCCGTTCCTGATTGGGTCTATAACAATAACACCAAGCAGAAGATTAACATCATATTGAAGCACTACACAAATGTCTTAGGTGCTCCAAATAATATCATGCCTTTTATGTTAAGAATGCTGGGAATTTAGGAGAGGAATACTCTGTTCATTCCTGAAAAAATTTTGGGGGTCAAACGTTGTCTTAATATGTACCAATCTCCTAAAGTTTCCCTTAAAGTACTTCTCACCCCAAACACTAGCTTTTGAGTAGCTTGTGTTTTCATGCTTGTTTTTGCCTAAATCAAGATCCTTATAGTTGAAATAGGCAGCTCTTGGAGATTTTGAGACATAAGGAGTCATGTATTTGTAAACCATTTTAGCCCAGTGTAGATGCCTCCTGGATTCTTCGTCGCTATTCACTTCCCACTTGACCAAGTATTGTATGTTGTACAAGTTACCCTTTCTGTGGGGAAAAGGGATGTCAGATTCTGAAATTTCATCCATTCTACCACCGTAAGGTTCCAATATCAGCATTGCTAATGTTTCCTCTTCTAGAAGCATTTTCCAAGCTCCGTCTAGACCAGATTTTGGTATTGGCTCCTTCACGAAGTCGGACTTTGCCTTGAAAAAGCTTTTAAATGTGGTAATTCTGTCAAGCAAGAGTTCTAGAGGGTCGTCCTTTTTGTATCCAGCAATGAACAGAACTGATTGAATCCAGCTCATTTCAGTGCAGTCTTTGGCCTGCAATCCCAATTCTGGGAAACTCTCATTCATCAGTGGGATCAAACTGTCTATTCCTCCAAGGAAGACAGAGTTGAAGGTTGCTTGGAATTTTTTTGATTTGTCTCCACTATTTTGAGCAATTACTCTAATGAAAAGATCCTCATGCAATTCATGTGCTATGTGTTGCCACCTGTGAATGAGATTGGTGGCTCCTTCCTCCGGTGTTCTGGGAATGTTGAACCCAGTAACAATAGGTGGAACTCTGACCAACCTGATCTTCCATCCAAGGATGACTCCAAAACTAGTGGCACTTCCTCCTCTAATGGCCCAGAAAACATCTTCTCCCATTGATTTTCTATCATGAATCTTCCCATTTACATCAATGAGGTAAGCATCAACAACATGGTCTGCTGCTAGACCATGTCTCCTCATCATCATACCTTGCCCCCCTCCACTGATATGTCCCCCTATCCCTATACTTGGACAGATTCCTGCAGGGAATCCATGCACTTTACTTGCTTTTGAAATTTTGTAGTAAAGTTCACCTAATGATGCCCCAGCCTGAACCCAAGCAGTTTCATCATCAAGGTTAATTTCGATGGAACGGATGTTGATGAGGTCAACCATCACAAATGGGACCTTACTAAGGTATGATAGCCCCTCATAATCATGGCCACCACTTCTAACTCTTAGCTGCAGCCCAAGTTGTTTGCTGCATAGAATGGCTGCTTGAATTTCTGATTCATGGAAAGGTGTTAGAATGATGAGAGGCTTCCTTGTGGAATTAACCCATCTAGGATTTTGTTCCAATAAATCCAAGACTTGGGGATATAATGAGGAGGAGGACGTGAAGGTTATTTTTTCAATGGATTCAGAATTGCCATCAAGTTGGGTTAACAAGCATTCTTTGAACTTCTTATCAACTAACGTAGAAGCTGCACATGAGATTGGAAGAAGCAGTATCAGAAACACTGCACAATAACCAAACTCCATGTTAACTACTCTGCCTTAAGTTGATTGAGTATCAGTTTCATAATTCACATACATATATACATGCGTATATTGTTCTCCTGATTATATGAAAGTATAGAATATTGAAGTAGAAAACATGCTGTTGCTGATGCCATTTTGTCAATAGCCCGCAATATATGCTGATTTGACTTTCTAGAAGGTATTTAATACTCTACTATGGCTGCTCGAGAAATAAAAAGTAAATACAATTAAAGCCTTTTAATTAAATAATTTATAAAAATCATAAGATTATTAAAGAACTACATATAAATTGTTTTTAATGTAAATACACAAGGGCTGCTCTTCGATAAGCAATTAATGCCAATAATGCAGAGAATATACTCAACAATGACATGCAACTCAGTCTGTGGTGCTATTCATAATTAGTTCATCGAGATTTAAGTGTTAAGACCGAAGAGAGATAGGGGCATCTCTGGTTTAGATTATCATTTTTTAATTTCAAAATGAAGCAAGCTTTATTATTTTAATATTCATTAAGATGACAGCAAATTATAAGATTAAATTCATATATTATATATGAGGAGAGATCTAATAATCCCAAAACAACTACATTCATACTCTATATAACATGAGTCTTATGAATTCAACCCTTAAATTATAATTATATATTATCTTGATATTTGTGTCAAATTTTATAAAAATTAAACATTAGTTAAAAGATAATAAAATAATTCATATTTTAAAATATATATCGATTTTAATTTATATATATAAGGTATCAAATAAGTTTTTATTAATATAAAATTTGGTACATATGGTATTTATAATAATAAAGGAACTTTCAATCTAACTTAAATTTTTTAAATAAAATTGTTATTCAATTAAAAATTATTGAGTGATATAATAGTCGATATAAATCATACTCGTATTATTTGACTTATTCCAAATCCTCATTATATATATATATATATATATATATATATATATATATATATATGTATTTATTTATATTACTAGAATTATTTTCACAATAGAAATACATTTACTTCTGGATATTTCACATACATCGAAAATTTCAATGCCAACTTGTTCGCATTGAAATATAACATATATATGAACTCTACATTAAATACTTTTACTCAATAACTAAACAAAATTTAAAATGATTCTATTTATTGTCAATTAATTTTTTGATATATGATATATATACGTGCGTGTTGCCACCTATTTCTTGATTTCTTTCATTGTTTAATACTAATAACGACGCAAGAAGAAATTTGCATTGGTGGGCAGTGAGCTGGTTAATTTGATTGTGTTGAGATTTTGTATTTCATTGACCAAGAAAGAAGATATTTGCATTAGTGGCCATGGTTCTGATCGTTGAAATATTTGTTATTGACAGTCTTGTTTTGTTGCATTCATGAATAATATTGCTTCATTTTCTTGCTCCCGCGGCTATTGTTTGACTGCATTTCCTTTCCAATCTTCATACATTGAAATTTTGACAGGAATCCATGGCTGTGATGTGTCAACCAAACTATTAAATTCAAGCTTTTCAATTTGTTATTTTGAGGTGATTAATTAAAGAGTTTCTCATAAATTAAGTACATACTATCTTTTTAGTTCTTAATTTTTTTTAGTTCTTTAATTTTTATCTTTATTTTTAGTCTCTTTAAATGTAAAGATGAAAAAAAGTTAACAGGATAAAAACAACAATAAAAAATTTAAAGATTAAAAATAAAAATCCTAAAATGTTGAGGGACTAAAAAGATATTTAACTAGATCATTAATACAATTTTTTATATTATCAATTAATTAAAATTCATGTTGGATATAACTTTTAAAATAATTATTATAAAATTAAAATTTTACGGTGCATGACAATCTATGATTGAATGTGCTATCATTTGCACATTTGGTGTACCAAAAGTAGATTTTGCTAGGGCAAATTGAAAGACAATATCAAATTCTAAACTAACATCAATTTGTTAAGGCGAAAGTAGAGCTTATCAAAGTGAATAATATCATAGAATCAATATTTACATACACATCCCTCTTTTAAATTGCACACAAGTTGAAAGTAAAGAAAGAAAAAAAGAGATAGAAATTAGGTTGTCTTCGACAAGTGCTTCTTAACGTCATTGGCTTGACAACACAATGATGCCAATGGTGGCATATATGTAATAAAAAAATACACCTCTTTGCTCATTCTCTTCACGGGGAGGAATTTCATGAAAGTAAGGTAACAAAGTAGCAGCTTTCAAACCTTTGTAGAGAAAGTGTTGGTGAACAACACAATAAAGGCACTTAAGAATTTATCAAAATTTTCATGTCTTTCTTCCTTGAAAATAGGATGATGGATGGGCATATTAACTTGGGGAAGACTTTCTTGTTGAACATCTACCTATAAGCACTTGTCAAACTGAATTTTGTGGCCCTTCATGATCTTTCTCTTCTTTTCCATTACCTATTTCTCTTGAATCATGCTCTTGTTCTACATTTTCCTTTTATGCTTTATCATCCAATGAAGTCTCTTCCCTCATGGCTATAGAAGACCTTTCAACAAAGTCGTTTTGCTAACTTCCTAACTATAGTCACAAGATTTTGAATTGGATTGTGATTGGTTTCGAAGGTAGATTGGGAAACTTATATGAATTGCATCAACACATTTTCAAGCCTGGAGAGTCTTTCTTCTTCAAGTTGACTCACAGGGTGTACCTCTTGCTCCCACCAAGAATGATTCATGAAGTACAAATGACAATCACTGATTACATGTTCTCCTCCACAAAAATCACAATAGGTAAGTTGTGGTCAGCTTGCATGCATAGATTTAAAAGAAAAGGACATTTTTTTATAGTTAAAACAAGATAACAACAAAACAAAGTGAAAATCAAGGAATGAAGAATGAAAAACCTAAGTTAACAGAAGGTTCACAACTAGGAAACAAGTTAGTTCACAAAAATCAAAACTGAAATTAAACTATTCTAAAGTGAAAATAGGTCAAAGTAACAAAATTGCCAATTGCCTAAATGTTGAGACACAAGTCCCCGAGAACGCCGCTAATTTCTTGTTGTGCTTTAGACATAGTAAGCAAGTGAACCTAGTCTAATTCGTAGAAAGAAAACAGTAAGTATTAAGAGTTATGGTATTCACATAGAGACTACATGTAACATAAAGGAAATTAACAAATTTTTACACTTATTTGTTGTAGCCAAGTTGTCAATTCGTTGTGAGGAATGTCTGGTGTTTTAGTGTTTAGAAAAGAAATGTTTCGTCGTAGCAAGGTTTCAATTTGCTATGGCAAAACTAAACTATTTTTGGTTTTCAAACACAATATTTGGATCGAAACTAAAATCAAATAGATCAAAATGTTGCTAAGATGAAATCCATAGAATTCTTCATGTGAAATTTGTCCCTAATCAGTCTTCTAATTTAATGCAAACAAGATTCACATTACAAGGACTAATCCTAATTATTTAGCAATTATTCCTTGAGTTCCAAGTCAAATGCCTAATTCCTTATGTGACTCAAACCTAGAAACTTAGAATAAGATTAGTGAATCTCTACAAATGCGAGTATTTGGTCCATTCTTGGCATCAAAGCCTTGCACAATTTCAATTTAGATGTAGGATTTGAACTTGTTTCCACACAATTCAAATCCCTAAAAGCTACGTTGATCACTCCTAACATGCATCGAAGCATATAATTGAAGTAGGATCACATTCACAACAAGAATTGATATGAAAAATAGAGATTACATACGGGAATTGTACTTCAATCACTCGACAACTGTGAAATTTAGTTCATTTGAATCATGAAGGATCCAAATAGAACCTCAAAAGAGCAATAATAGAGAAAAAGAGAGAGAAAAAAGAAAGAAGAGGGAAAAAGTTCGAGACTCTATTTTTGAAAATGTCAAAAGAATTAAAAGTCTAGTTACATGATGTTAAAAGCTCTTTAAATAGAGTTGAGATTACATTTAACTTTTGTGCCACAAAGGATTTTCTCTATAATGAAACTACACCTACCAACTAAGGACTCCATACTTGATCTTCATGGATATAGACCATTATTCATTGGGGCAAATGGATGTTGTGGCAAGTTACTTGATCTTCGGATTTGTGGATTTGTTGTGGTGAATCTCTATCAGTTCTAGCTGATTAAGCGTCCTGCCTCGTTGTGGCGAAAGCCTATCTCGCTGTGGCTAGACCATCTTTGCATCTCTTCATTTTGTAATGATAAAAAAAATATGCTCTTGTAACATCAAAAACTATCTTTTTAAGTTTCTAAAACCATTTCATACACTTTATCAACAAAAAATACAATCATGTACAAGATTTCTAAAGAAAAACTAAGATAATTGCTCACCAAATAAGGTGTGAAAAGAAATTATCAAAATACCCTAAACTTAGACAATTAATTGTCCCCAAGCAACACAAAAGCCAACATAGGGTGAAGAAAATATTTACAAGCACATTAGTGGTTAGTATCATCAAGCACACACATCACCACAACAAATTTCAAATTATGCATGGCCATGTGCAAGAATGTTCACAAGGACTCATCAAAATCATTGGAGCAAATTTGAGATTGATAAGCATCACATCTTATGACTGATAATTCACTATTTTGCATATCCTCTCAAAAGTCAAGTGTTTTTCTCAAGGCATGATTTGTTAAGGTTATCACTTTCACTCATTCACACATCTTATTTTTCGTCAAAACATCACATAAAAGTGTGAATCACCAAGGTCTTTTTGTGAATCATGCAGGTTTTGATGATGCCAAAAAGAATTTACTTAATAATGGTTATCATCATCAAAAATGGGGAGAATGTAAATGTATGAATATAGGTTTTTGATGATGCCAAAGTATAATCAAACAAGATTTCTTCAAGAAACATTCAAGGTTAAGCAAACAAAGATTACTTCAAGATTAATTCAAGGTCAAGCGAACAAGATCAAGTAAATCTAAGATAAGAACTTAGTAAGTTTGTTTAAAGAATCTCAATTTGATTGCTTTAGTTTGGCCTCAACATATTTAGTATCAAACACTCTTTTATCAAAGGCTAAATTAGTTCAAAAAGATATTTTGAACTGGTAATCGATTACCAGACTATGTAATCGATTACCAGAGAGTTTGTGAAGATATTTTTTACTAACGACACAAAACTGTTTGAATTTTGATCTGTGTAATCAATTACTAGAATCCTATAATCGATTACCAGTGAAGAGATTTCAAAAAACCTTTGAAAAGTCATGACTCTTCAGAAATATAATTGTGTAATTGATTACCAATCTGATAATCGATTACTAGTGAGAAAATTTCAGAAAAGCTTTTTGAAAAGACATATCTCTTCAAACCATTTTCAAAAGGCACAATGGACCTATATATATGTGTGTCTGACTTCGAAAAGTAAGAGAGAGATTTTAAAAGAGAACTTAATTGTCAAATGCTCTCTAAACAACTATTGATCAAACACTTGCAAATCAATTGAGTATTCTTCTAAGATCTTCAATTTATATTATCATCTCTAAAAGAGAGAAATTCTTCTGTACATTCTAAAAACATTGTTGTGATCAAGAGACTGTTTGTCTCTTGACTTGTGAGAATCCTGAACACAAGGGAGAGGGATCCCAAGGTGTGTTCAAAAGTTGTAAAGAGTTTACAAAGTTAGTGGAAATCTAAAGTAGGTTGCTTGAGTACTGGACATAGGCACAAGAAGTGGTCGAACCAGGATAAAATGAGTTTGCATTTCTCTCTTCCCTTATCTCAGTTATTTTATTACAGTTTACTTTGTCTTGCGCATTTAAAAGAACATTATTAAATTGATTGCTTCTTCTTCTTCTATATTCTATGCCTATCATATATCACTTAAAAGGGGGTTAAAATTTGTTAGTGGAAAATTTGTAAGACTTAATTCATCCCCCCTCTTAAGTTATTGAGGCCACTTGTAACCTTTTTAGGCTTGTAACTTGGTTGGGCTAACAACAATTTTTTTTTTTTTGTTTTTCTAGATAATCAGAATCATCCTAGTATCAAGAACAATAAATGTGCAAGTTTTGCCATAAGCACTCATTTATCCTTTCCAATTATTTTCCCAACCAAGTTTCACTTTTGACCTTTTATTTCTAACTTTTATTTTTTGTTTTTATTTCTTGGAGACTGTCTCCCTTTTATTTTTATTTTAGAGAAACTATGTCTCTCTGTTTTTCTACCCTTGCCTCTTTTTATTTCATGAGAACCTTTCCATACGGTGAAACCACCCTAAACTTATGTTAAAACTTTATCTTGAAAGATTGATCACCTATCACTAGGATAAGGGAAACAAAGATTTTTCTCATTGGGCTTTTATAGAAAGGTTTTAAAAGGAAATATTTTCTACTTTTGGCTAAAAAATGGGTTAAGGGTTAAAATTAAAATATTTTTGGTTGGCTTTATGGCTAAGAGACATAAAAAAACTAAAAGACACAAGTGCCTTGATCACTTTCATGCTTCATGTGACATCCTAATGACATATGGATAAAACAAAATCAATGGTAAACGCAACAATGGTGACACACACTCACTCATTATCACACTTCACAAGATATGAGTATATTCATGAATCTCATCAAAGAATGTCACACAACCAATCTCATCCAAACACACCAATCAATTGAATTCATCCAAGTTCACATATATACAAGTCCTTTTGGAAGTAACACAATCATAAATTCATCATGAGTTGTGATGTGTTCAACCATTTCAAACTAAGCATAGGGTCTAACAACAATTTTTTTTTTCAATTTGATTGATTTACTTTGCTTTGGCATACACAACTCTACTTTGGTGATTTTACCTGACTGGGAACAATTCGCTATGGCGAGAATGGGTATCACCAAAAACTGATTTACAAGTCAAGAACTCCTAATTTTCATCATTTGCACATTCACTACATCAAACATAGGTTTTGCCAAGACGAATTGGAATACAAAACATCAAATTCTAAACAAACATCAATTCTCTATGGGGAAAGCAAAGCTTCTCAAAGCGAATAACATCACATAATCAATATTTACATACACAAACAAAACTAAAAACACATCCAAACATTCAAATTGCACACAAGTTGAAAGTAAAGAAAGGAAAAAAAAATATAGAAATTGGATTGTGTCTTATGAGCGCTTCTTTAACGTCCCTAGCTTGACAACACAATGAGTCCTTGGGTGACATATATGTCTCAAAAATCACATGCTCCTTACTCTATCTCATCTTGGGGAGGAATTCCATGAAAGTCAAGTAACAAAGTGGGAGCTTCCAAACCTTTGTAGAGAAAGTGTTGGTGAACAAGGCAATAAAGGCACTTATGAATTTATCAAATTCTTCATGCCTTTCTTCCTTGACATTCAGATGATGGAAAGAGATACTAACTTGAGGAAGGCTTTCATGTTGAACATATACCTATAAGCACTTGTCAAACTGAATTTTGTGGTCCTTCATAATCTTTCTCTTCTTTTCCATTACCCATCGATCTTGAATCATGCTCTTGTTCTAGACTCTCCTTATATGCTTTATCATCCAATGAAGTTTCTTCCCTCATAGCCATAGAAGACCTTTCAACAAGTTGTCATGCTAACTTCCCAACTTTAGTCGCAAGATTTTGAATTGAATTCTGGTTGGCCTTAAAGGTAGCTTGGAAAACTTCTATGAATTGCATCAACACATTTTCAAGCCTAGAAAGTCTTTTTTCTTAAAGTTGATTGTGAGGGTGTACCTCTTGCTCCAACAAAGAATTTTTCATGAAGTACAAATGACAATCACCAGTTACATGTTCTCCTCCACAAAAATCACAATAGGTAGGTTGGGGCCACCCTGCATGCATAGATTCAAAAGAAAGCAACATCATTTATTTATTTTTAGTTAGAAGAAGATAACAACAAAACAAAGTGAAAAACAAGGAATAAAGAATGAAAAACCTAAGTTAACAAAAGGTTCACAGCTAGGAAACAAGTTAGTTCACAAAAATCAAAACTAAAATTAAACTATTCTAAAGTGAAAATAGGTCAAAATAACAAATCTGACAATTGCCTAAATGTTGAGACACAAGTCCCCAAGAACGACGTTAGTTTCTTGTTGTGCTTCAGACATAGTAAGCATGTGAACCTAGTCTAATTTGTAGAAAGAAAGCAATAAGTATTAAGAGTTATGGTATCCACACAAAGACTGCATGTAACATAAAGAAAGTTAACAAATTTTTACACTCATTTGCTACAACGAGTTCTCAATTCATTGTGGTGTATGTTTGGTGTTTTTGTGTTTAGAAAATAATTTTTTTGCCGTAGTGAGGTGTCAATTTTCTATGGAGAAACTAAACTATTTTTGGTTTTCAAACACAAATTGTGGAGCAAAACTAAAATCAAATAGATCAAAATGTTGCTAAGAGGAAATTCATAGAATTCTTCGTATGAAATTTGTTCCTAATCAATCTCCTAATTCAATGCAACCAAGATTCAGACTACAAGGACTAATCCTAATTCTTTAGCAATAAATCCTTGAGTTCCAAGTCAAATGCCTAATTTCTTATGTGACTCAAACCTAGAAACTTAGAATAAGGTCAACGAATCCCTACACATGCAAGTATTTGATCCATTCTTCACATCAAAGCCTTGTACAATTTCAATTCAAATCTAGGATTTGAACTTCTTTCTACACAATCCAAATCCCTAAAAGCTACGTTCATCACTCATAACATGCATCTAAGCATATAACTGAAGTAGGATCACATTGACTACGAGAATTTATATGAAAAATAGAGAGTACATACTTGAATTATACTTTAGTCACTCAACAACTGTAAAATTTAGCTCATTTGAATCATGAAGGATCCAAATAGAACCTCAAAAGAATAATAATAGAGGAAAAGAGGTAAAAAATAGAGAGTTCGATATTCTAATTCTGAAAAAGTCAAATAAACTAAAAGTCTACGCACATGATGTTACAAGTTGTTTAAATAGAGCTGAGATTACATTTAATTGTTGTGCCTTAGAGAATTTTCTCTGTAGCGAAACAACACCTACAAACTAAGGACTCAACACTTGTTCTTCATGCATCTGGACCATTATTCATTGGGGTGAATGGAAAACTCTCTGTGGTAAGTTCCTCTTAATTCCAAGGTCTTAAGATTTGTGGATCCATTGTGGCGAATCTCTTCATTCTTTAATGATAAAATATATGCTCTTGTAACATCAAAATTTTCACCAAAATCTATCTTTTTAAGTTTCTAAAACCATTTCGTACACTTTATCAACAAAAACTACAATTATGTACAAGAATTCTAAAGAAAAAAATAAGATAATTGTTCACAAAATAAGGTATGAAAAACAATGATCATAAATCCATGTTGAATATTCATATACTCAGATTTAATGAATTTATATGGTTTTACTTTTCTTTTTGTTATTAAATAGATAACATAGGTAAATGATTGTGAGGTGAAAATGTCATGCCACTGTTTATAGAAATGGCATAATATGATTTGAGACATGTACGCATGTGTCAACATTTACTGACAAAAATAGTCGGCAAGAACTGAAAGTGTGGATGAAAAATAAGTTCAAAGACCTTGACCGGTCAATGAAAAGTTTAAAGACAAAAATTAGAAATATGTCACTCAATAGTTTTATATCTTTAATGTTTATTTACAATGAATAAATAGTATTTAATGAACACAAAATATTATCATATTTGGATTAAAATATCCCTATTTAATATAAAAATTACTAATAACAATTGTTAAATGGGTTAAAAGTAAAGAAAAACATTTAATAATAAGTTTGTAAGAAAAAAAGACTGAAGGGTCAATAAATATGGCATGGGCGTGGTATTAAATACCTAAGAAATTAGAACATATAAAGTATTCTCTATGAAGCATTTGGTAGTGGAGAAAATTTTTCATCTCTAAGAATCATAATTCTTGGAAATCATGAATCCGGGAATTATGTTTCCTGAGAATGAATAAAATTTGTTCATGTTAGAGATAGAAGGAGTGACATGAAGATCAAGCTATGAATAGTCTTGTAGTTTTGTCTCTTTACATGCCCAACTCATTGAGTGACATTTGTATTGATTGTTGCTTTTTAGTCTTAATCCATTTATATGTACATAATGCATTATCATGTAGAGATAGAAAGATTATTTCTATGGTTAGAAACTTCTTTAGTGCATAAACTCTCTGTTATAATCGATTATCAATTATCAGTAATCAATTAAGCAAGTCTTTTGAAAAGCTTGCAGAGAGATCTTTGTTCTGGTCTAATCGATTACAACATATATGTAATCGATTACACAGTTATGTTGAGACCATGTTTGGTTTTCATGAGTCTCTACTTTAATTGATTATCAGGTTATCATAATCGATTACATCATTCTTGAAAGTGTTCCCAAGAGTGATTAAGAACACTTTAATCGATTAAATCAAGAATCTAATCAATTACATTGTTCTTGAATACTTTCTAAGTTTTGGGAACAACACTTTAATGATTAAAATAGGAATCTAATCTATTACTTCTTTGAAATAATCGATTACATTGACAATTTAATTTATTACAGGCGGTTATAACTATTTTGTCTATAAATGACCACCTTGTGTTCTCACTTTCACGAATTTGAATTAATCAGTTAGAATGATCTTTTTTGACTCACACACTCTAGTCTTCATTTTTGAAGCGTTCATGTCTAAGTGAGTTTGTTAACATCTTTTGGAAATCAAGAAGAGATCCATTCAATCAAGTTTGGTTCTTGCATTTGAATGATAAAGTTGTATCTCTCCTTGACTCTATTTTCATATGTTTTAACATATTGTTACAACATATGCATGAGTTCCTAAAGCATGCTAGAATAGGGTTTTCTAGCTTGACCTAAAGGTAGGTGTCTCTTAGGCTTTCAATCCCAAAGTTCTGGGTAGGATTTGAGATTGATTGTGATTGCTTGTAAGAACTCAAAGTGAACAGTGGAAATCTAATTAAGGTTGAATTAGATAAATTAGAGTAGCTTATCTAGAAATAGAGAGTGAACCAATATAAATCTTGTTGTTCATCTTCTCTTGATTCTTATCTCTCTCTCATTGCATTCTTGATCAATTTTCTGAGTTTAAAGATATTTAAAAAAAACTTTAACAAAAGGATATTGTGTACGGGTGATTGATTAGATATTGGTTTTAAATGAAAAGTTTGTCATATGATCCTTGAAAGCGGAAGTTTATTAAAATTCTATTTTTATTCTGATTTGATTTCAAAACCAATTCACTTCTCTCTTGGTTTGTGAGTTCAATCATCTTTTTCAATTGATATCAGAGCTACATCTTGGAAGTTGCTCAAGATCACAAATTTTCAAAATGGGCTCTAAACAAATCACTTTTGAAGAGGGTGTTTCTCTCAATCGACCACCATTGTTTGAGGGAAAACATTTTTTGTTTTGGCAAAAGAGAATGGCAATCTTTATTCAGACAATTGATCCAATGCATGGAATGCTATTGTTAAAGGGCCATTTATAGCAACTAAAGAAGTCAATGGTGAATTGGTTCCTAAAGAATGGGACAAGATGAAAGATGAAGAGAAAATAAAAGTGCAAGATTATTAAAAAGTTAAACATATTTTAATTTCTGGTTTATCTTTTGATGAATTCTTTTGTACTACAAGGTGAAAAAAGGAAAAGAAGATATGGAAAATGCTTGTAGTCACTCATGAAGGCACTACGGATGTAAGAAGAGCAAGAAAACACACTCTTGTATCTGAATATGAAGCTTTCCGAATGAAGAATGGTGAAACCATTTCAGAACTTCAAACAAGATTTACCTATATAGTGAATCACTTGCTTGGTCTCAGAAAAACGTTTGAAGATGATGTGTTAAACATCAAGGTTCTCAATTTTCTTACAAGAACTTGGGAACCAAAGATCACAATGATCAAGGAATCCAAGGACTTGGCATCAATGTCGACGGAAGCTGTCTTCAAAAAATTGCTTGCGTGTGAACATGAGTTGATTCAACAATCTTATTCAGAAGATACAAAAAAGAAAAGGAAAAGGATTGCATTCAAGATTAGTTCCTCAAAGGAAGATCACAAAGAAAGCTCTAGTGATGATGAAGATGTAGAGAACTTAAGCTTGATGGTGAAGAAGTTTGGGAAATTTCTCAAAAGGTCAAAAGATAGAAAATTCTCTAAACCTTAAAAGAAGGTGGAAAGCAATAACAACACCTTCACATGCTTCAAATGCGGGAAGCAAGGCCACATCAAATCAGGTTGTCTTATCTACCCCAGAAAACAACTTGTAGAAAAGAAAGGAAAGAAGGATAGAAAACAGAAATAGGACTGCATAGCTTTGGAAGACAATGCATCCACATCCTCCAATTCTTATAGTGAAGAAGAAGTTGCAAATGTGTGCTTAATGGTTGATTCAAAGGATGACTCCTTAACCATTGAAGAAACTGAGGTACATTTTGAATTTAAAGAAGTTTTGGAAGCGTTTAATGAAATGCATGAGGAAGCACAAAGGCTTGTTGTTTTGAACAATAAGTTGAGAAGTGATCTAAAATGACATATCACTAAATTGGCTTCAACACAAAGTGAGCTTGGTAAATTGAAGCAAGAAAATGAAAATTTTGTTTCAAGTTATAAAGCCACTGATTGTGTTTGTGCTTCTACTTCTCTTAATATGGATGATTACAAATCTTTGCAAAATGAGTTTGAAAAGTTTAAAAAAGATCACTATGAAGAACGTATGAAGTTGCAAACTGAGTTTTCCTATCTTAAAGATCTTTTTAGAAAAAATGAATAAAGGAAAGAGTGATCTTAGACACTTACTTAGTGTGCAAAAGCATACTATCGATAAGATTGATTTGGGGTATAACAAGCAAACTCACTCTTTTAAGAAAACCAAGTTTGCATCCTCCACAAGGTGAACCCAAACAAGGTCTCCAAAAAGAAAAACATAGTGCATCCTAAGCCTAAAGCAAAGACTTGTCATTATTGCATGAAAAGAGGGCACACATCTTGCAAATGCTATGTTAGGAGATTTGATGTTCCAAGAGGTGAATGTGTTTGGATTACCAAAGATTTAATTGTGGAAATTAACCCCATGGACCCAACCTTAATTGGATACCACCTCTCTCTAATTGATTTTGCCTTGTAGGTGTGCCTAAAAGCAAGAGACTCACTAAAGTACTTGGATAGTGGCTACTTGAGGCACATGACGGGTGAAAAGTCCAGACTTACTGACCTTGTGTTAAAGGAAGATGGATATGTCACATTTGTAGACAACAATAAGGGAAAAATAATGGGAGAAAGAAATATTACAAATCAGCACAAGACTCAAATAAAAAATGTTTTGTATGTTGGTGGACTTAAGAACAATCTCTTGAGCATAAGTCAACTATGTGACAAAGGCTTCAAAATTGAATTCAACTAGAATTGTTGTCAAATTTGTGAAGCAAAAACTGGTTAGGTTGTTCACATAGGCAAAAAGAATAAGTAATGTCTATATGTTGAATATTGAACATGCATCATTTCATGAGCTTAGTTTCTTGGTAAGTAAGATTGATGAATCTAGGTTATGGCATCGTAGGGCTGCACATGTAAACATGCATCATCTCAATCATTTAGTTAAAAAGGACTTAGTAATTGGTATTTCAAAACTCAAGTTTGAGAAAAATAAATTGTGTGAAGCATGTCAAAAGGGGAAACATGTCAAAAACACTTTCCCAAGTAAAAACGTTGTTTCTACTTCAAAACCCCTTGAACTACTTCATATGAATTTATTTGGAGCTTCAAGAACTATAAGTTTAGGTGACAACTACTATGGCTTGGTAATTGTTGATTATTATTCTAGGTACACTTGGACTTTGTTCTTGAGAACCAAAACTGACGCTTTTCACAAACTTGCCAAAGTTATTCAAAATGAGAGTGGTCTTAATATTGTTTCAATTAGAAGTGATCATGGAGGTGAATTTCAAAATAAGTATTTTGAAAAGTTTTGTGAAAAAAATAAAATTTACCACAATTTTTCTGCCCCAAGAACACCTCAACTAAATGGTGTTGTGGAGAGGAAAAACATATCTCTTGAAAACAGGAGCTAGAACTTTTCTAAATGAAACAAATATGCCAAAGTATTTTTGGGCTGATGTTGTGAGTATTGTTTATTATTCTCTCAACAAACTTCTTATAAGACCTATTTTGAAGAAAACTCCTTATGAGCTTTACAATGGAAGAAAACCAAATATATCTCATTTAAGGGTTTTTGGATGTAAATGCTTGATTTTAAATAATGGAAAAGGGATCTCTTTTTAAATTTGATGCAAAAACTGATGAGGCAATCTTTCTTGGTTATTCATTACAAAGCAAGGCTTATAGAGTGCTTAATAGGAGAACTTTGTGTGTGGAAGAACCTAAAAATATTATTCGTGAGGAAACTGGCTCTTTTGTTCAAGAAAATGCTTTGGAAAATGAAGAAGCAGGTTTTTAGGATACGCAAGCTGCACTTGAAGATGAAACCAAGGTTAAGGATCTTGAACACAACTTTTGTTTCTCAGATTGAACCTAGAACCATATATGAAGCATTGCATGATGAGCATTGGTTGTTGGCTATGCACGATGAATTAATTCATTTTAAAAGGAATGAAGTGTGGGATTTAGTCCCTAAACCTGCCTCTCACAAGCCAATCAGAACCAAATGGGTGTTTCGAAACAAGCTTGATGAATCAAGCATCATAGTTAGGAACAAGGCCAGATTGGTTGCTAAATGATACAACCAAGAGGAAGGCATTAACTATGATGAGACCTATGCCTCAGTTGCAAGGTTGGAAGCTATTAGGTTATTCTTGCTTTTGCTTGTATTATGGGTTTCAAGTTATATCAAATGGATGGGAAAAGTGTTATTCTCAATGGATACATTGAAAAAGAGATATATGTTGAGAAACCTCTAGGTTTTGTAGACTTCAAACATCCTAATCATGTTTACAAGCTAGAAAAGGCACTGTATGGTTTCAAACAAGCACTTATATCTTGGTATGAAAGGTTGAGCAATTTCTTAATTGAGTAATCTTTTGTAAGAGGTTAAGACAAAACACTGTTTATCAAGAGATCAAACAATGAGTTGTTGCTTGTGCAAATTTATGTTCATGACATAGTTTTTGGTGCTACTAATGAAGCTTTGTGCAAGGAATAGTTTTTGGTGCTATTAATGAAGCTTTGTGTAAGGAATTTTCTAGTTCTATGCAGAATGAATTTGAGATTTTTATGATGGGAGAATTGACTTTCTTCCTTTGACTTCAAGTCAAGCAAATGAAGCATGGAACCTTCCTATGTCAAACAAAGTATTGTACATAATTGATTAAGAAATTCAGTATGGAAAAGTGCAAAGAAGCATCAACATCGACGACAACATCTACTTATCTTGACTTAGACGAAAAAGGTAAATCGGTAGATAAGTCAAAGTATAGAGGTATGATGGCTTCACTCCTTTATTTGACTACAAGTTGACCCAATATTATGCTTAGTGTTTTCTTGTGTGCAAGATATCAAGAAAATCCCAAGGAATCCCATTTAACTACTATCAAAAGGATTGTTAAGTACCTTAAGGGCACAACCAATGTTGGTTTGTGGTATCCCAAAGGTACCTCCTTAAGCTTAATTGACTTTTTAGATTATGACTTTGTAGGATGTAAGCTAGATACTAAAAACACAAGTGAGGCATGTCACCTCTTGGGAAGTTCACTTGTATCTTGGAATTGCAAGAAACAAGCCTGTGTAGCTCTATCCATTGCAAAAGCAAAATATATTGCAGCTGGAAGTTGTTGTGGTCAAAGTCTTTGGATGAAAAAATAGCTTGAAGACTTTGGGGTAACTCTTGATCACATTCCTCTTAAATGTGACAACACAAGTGTTGTAAACTTGTCTAAGAATCTGGTCATGCATTCTAAAACTAAACATATAGAGATTAGGCATCATTTTCTAAGAGATCATGTATCAAAAGGTGATTGTTGCATTGAGTTTGTTGATGGTGAACATCAACTAACTGACATCTTTACTAAACCTCTTGCTAGAGATAGGTTTTTCTTTATTAGAAATGAGCTAGGTATCCTAGATGGATCTAACATTGAATGATGTTCTGCTATAGTATATGTAGCTTGGTCACTCTCTATGTTTGTCAAATTCTATCTTGTATGTCTATGTATATTGATATGCCGAGTTGTGTTTGAATTTTTCTTCTTCTGAAAATACATGTTTTAATGTTTTAACCGATTACCTAACGTTTTCTTTGTGGTTTTATGGTTTAAAGTTTTCTATTTAATCAATTATCGCTTTGTTTAAATTAATTACTTGCTATGGTGTATGGCTTCTTTCGGCTTTGTGTTCTGTTTTAATCAATTACTTTATGTTTTAATCGATTGCAAAGGCCTCAAGGGGAGTTTTCCTATTATATTTAATCGATTACATTGCATCTTAATCAATTACTTACATCAATTTTTGGTTTCTCTGATCAATTGTCATGTTTTGATTAAGTTGTTATGTTTTTATGATGGATGTAATGATTACTGACATGAATGAAATGTTATGATCTTTTCCTAGTTCACATCATATGTTTGTTTGTTTTTACTCTATGAGTATTTGTGACTTTTTGGCCTTGTTGAGCCAAAAGGGGGAGAAGTATATTGCATTGTACTGCATTGCATTAAGGGAGAATTATTGCATTGCATACATATATTCAGTCATTTTGATAACTCTATTATGAAGATAATGATGTGATTTAACATTTCTCTTAGCCATAGTGTTCAATCTTTTTTAGATGAAATTTCAAGGGAAGTCTCTACTCTCAAGCCTCTCCATATGCACTCAATGGAAATAAAGTTTGGCATCATCAAGGCCAAAATTGGGGAGATTGTTAGAGATAAGGGAGCCACATGAAGATCAAGCTATAAAGAGTTTTGTAGTTTTGTCTTTTTACATGCCTCTCCATATGAACTCATTGTGTAACATTTGTATTGATTGCTACTTTTTAGTCTTAATCTATCTATGTGTACATCATGCATCATCATGTAGAGATAGGAAGATTGTTTCTATGGTTAGAAACTTCTTCAGCACAGAAACTCTCTATTTTAATCAATTACCAACTATTAGTAATCGATTACGCAAATCTTTTGAAAAACTTGCAGAGAGATTTTCGTTCTAGTCTAATCGATTACACAGTTCTGTTGAGACCATATTTGATTTTCATAACTATTTTTTCTGTAAATAGTCACCTTGTGCTCCTACTTTCATGAATTCGAATTAATGAGTTAGAACGATCATTTTTTACTCACACACTCTAGTCTTCATTTCTGAAGCGTTCATGGTTAAAGTGAGTTGTTAACATCTTTTGGAGATCAATAAGAGATTTATTCAATCAAGTTTGGTTGTTGCCTTTGAATGATAAGGTTGTATCTCTCCTAGCATATGCATGAGTTCCTAAAGCATGTTAGAATAAGGTTTTCTAGTTTGAGCCAAAGGTAGGTGTCTCTTAGGCTTTCATTCAAAAAGGACCCTAGGGTTAGGTGCCTTAGTCTCTTTTACTGGGTAGGATTTGAGATTAATTATGATTGCTTGTAAGAACTCAAAGTGCACAGTGGAAATCTAATTTAGGTTGAATTAGATAATTGGAGTAGATTTTCTAGAAATAGAGAGTGAATGAGTATAAATCTTGTTGTTCATCTTCTCTTAATTCTTATCTCTCTCTCATTGCAGTCTTGATCAATTTGTTGAGTTTAAAGATATTTCTTTTTAAAAGGAACTTTAACAATAGGATATTGTGTACGGGTTGATTAGATATTGGTTTTAAACAAAAAGTTTATGATACGATCCTTGGAAGCGAAATTTTTCAAATTCTATTTTTATTCCGATTTGATTTCAAAACCAATTCATCCCCCCTGATCTTGGTTTAAGTTCCATCATCATTTTCAGTTGGTGGACCATTGAAAGCTTAAGATAAATTTTCTAGGAATTAAAGAGTTGCATTATATTTTTACCATATTAAATAATTTAATGAAGACTAAGATGATGTTTTATTTTAGTAAAAGACAAGTAACTCGGGAAAGTAAGATTCCAACCTCCTCCATGGGAAATTTTTCGTGAGAAAGCTGAATAAAAGATATTCCTAGGAAAATTTCTCAGGAATTTCATTTTTTTTTAAATGCATATTAAACATGGGAAACTAAGTTTCCCAACCCAACCTATGATTCCCAATAAACCAAAAATTTCCCTCCAACCAAATGTCCCTTAAGTATCTTAGATCAATTCTTATGTAGTGTTTTGTGTAAAAGGAAACTTAGTGCATGCTTGTATTGAAGTTTGTAAACATGGATAATTTTGAATCAAAAGTATGTTAAAAATTTAAGTTTAATAAAAATGAGTTTACTATAAGGTGATCTATGTTTGGATTTTTTTTGTTCGAAATTGTAGATGCAATTGCCTTTGATGTTTTTGATGATGATCATGATGATGTGTTGCAATTGATGCAAATGGGCTTTTCAAGATTAAAATTCAAGACAATACTTCAAGATTACAAGTCACAACATCAAGATGATCACTAGAATATTAGGAAGGGAATTCCTAATTGAATTAGCAAAGGTTTGGCCAAGTGATTTAAATTAAAAAAGTGTTTCTCAAAAGGTTTTACTCTCTGGTAATCGATTACCAATGGCCAAATACGTTTTATAACAGCTACAAAAATTTGAATTCGAAATTTTAGACTGTGTAATCGATTACACAATTTTGGTAATCGATTACCAGCAGTTAGTAAACGTTTTAATTCAAATTTTAAAAGCTGTAATCGATTACACAATTACTGTAATCGATTACCAGACATGATTTTCAGAAAAATAATTTCAAAAGTCACAACTTTTCAAAGGCTTTATTCATGACCACCAATGGTCTATATATATGTGACTTAAACACGAAATTGCCAAGAGATTTTCAGAACAACAAGTGTTTATCCTCTCAAAGAGCAAATTCATTTTTATCCTCTTAAGAATTCCTTGGCCAATTCAATTGCAATTCATTAAGGAATTATTTGAGTGCTCAATCTGTAAAATCCATCTCTTTCTAGAGAGATTTGTTCTTCTTCTTCTTCTCATTCTCTAAGGGATTAAGAGACTGTGAGTCTCTTCTTGTAAAGGAATTCTAAACACAAAGGAAGGATTGTCCTTGTGTGTTTAGAACTTGTAAAAGGAATTTACAAGATAGTGGAACTCTCAAGCGGGTTGCTTGGGGACTGGACGTAGGCACAAGGGTGTGGCCGAACTAGTATAAAACTGAGTTTGCATTTTCTCTTCCCTTAATCTCCTTTATTTATTATTGCTTTATATTCATATTCAAATTGTTTCATTTGAATTAATATTTAAGAAGATTGTCATTAAGGGAATTCATAACTTGAGTAAAAAGTGAAATAGATTTTTAATTAGGGGAAATAGTTTGGAATATCTTAATTCAATCCCCCCTTCTTAAGATATCTGAGGCCACTTGTCTAACAAGTGGTATCAGAGCTTCATTCTTGTATAAAGTTTAGAAGCTTCAAGAAAAAGATGGCCTCAGCAAATTCCTTATTTCCAGAAGGGAATTCTATCAATAGACCTCCAATCTTTAATGGAGAGGGTTACCACTACTGGAAAACCCGTATCCATACATACCCTCATATATAGTAACTCAATGCAACATAAAACCTGTAATGAACATCTCAAAGTGGGCACAGGTTACCGTGGTCAAGTATGAAGATTTGTGTATAGTGCACAATTTTTTCTAGCCCATGGATTAATCTTACTTACAAATCATTATGGGGCATCTACTACACCATATACCTTCTCCGTCCTCATCAGAATTCTTTCTTTGCACCAATTCACATGCCTTTGTCACCACAACTAAGACCTTTGCAGCACATGGCAAAGATTCTTCACCTTTCTGTCACCATGAACAACACAATCCACCATTTCCCCCCTTGTTAGTCGATGAATATGACTAACTTTTGTGTATAAAACCTGTGTAAATTGTATCAAACTCTTGCAATTTATGGTTATTTTGTAGTGTTGCAATTACTTTTGGCTAAAGATAGGTAATAAATACTTAGTACTTCCATTTTGTGCGTTTAATAATCATTTTCTCTCAATTTCAGGTTAATTAGGCAAGTCTGTAAAGTGCTGATTTTCACCCTCTCACTAAGCCAACCTGTCGGCTTAGCGAGCCATCCACTGAGCGCAACACTCCTCGGCTGAGCGCGAGGAAGAATCTGGAAGAAGGATGAGCTGTGCATTTTTGCTGAGCAAATGGCCGTCCCGCTAAGCGCACCGCTTCAATCCATTCGCTGAGCATGAAAAGCCCGTGCTAAGCCAAAATTCACTAATGCGCGCTAAGCGATTCAGAATTGCACTAAGCGCACGAGCACAAACAAACCACCTATTTAAGCCTGAAATCAGATTTTGGAGGTGAGTTTGGCCTTTTCTTGACGCTTCTTCATGTCTAGAGAGTTCTAGAGAGAAAGGTCCAAGTTCTAGAGAGTTTGAGAGATTTTGTTGTGTGAAGATCTGCAGAGACCAGAGCTTGAAGAGGAAGCCGTCCTGAGAGCTTGAAATGAGTTTGTGAGTGATTGTGAGGTCTTAGAGGTGGAGGAGACATCCCCACTACTTGTATTTCTACAATCTTTCATCTTTCTCTTCTCTTTGTTGTAAAGGAAGCTTCCCAGTTATGGAAAGCTAAATCCTCTGTTGGATTTTCCTTGTAGGTACTTGATGTAAATATCTTTTTATCTATCTAATGATGTTTTGTGTGTTCTCTGTGCTATCAGTATTTCATTCTAGTATGCTTTTACCTTGATCACGTAGATGCATGCTTTGTTAGGGTCATTCAACAGTGGAAACTGGTCTGATTCTTAGAACTTGATAAGACAGGGCTAGTTTGTCGTAGTATCACGAGGGATCAAGGTATGATTACCTAGTTGTTGTATGTTTGTCTTAATGCAGTCTTGGTCGAGTTTAGTCCAACAAGAGGAATCTGCTGACGATGCTTGATCAGGATTAGGCTAGACTATCATGAGGAATCGGGGTTTAGCATTTCAGGAGACACCATAGAACGCATAAGCATTGTTACGTAGAGAATATCCTTTTAACATCAGACACTATTAGGAAGACCAGCGTGTCGTCTATTTGTCTTTACACATCATTACTCACGTGATTTTCCTTTTAATAGTTAGGTTACACACCTGTTCATAGTAAACATATCTCTTTTCACACTAGACACCTATTCACTGAAATAGCTTTACCAAGTAACACAAGTTCTCCGAGAGTTCGATACTCGATTCTTACAGTTTTATACTACTTGTGCGATCCGGTACACTTGCCAGAAGCAAACACCCCCCCCCCAAACACGGGTCCAAACAAATTGCCACATCAACACCAATGCATCAGAAATTACGAAATGTGCATGAATCGCGTCTCTTACGCTCACTGTGAACACCTTCATGAATGTGTTCCATTGGTTCATAGAAGTCATTGCTATCTTCCCATAAACACTAGATTTGTAGTTGGGTGTCGCAGGCGAGAAAGCAATCATCAACATCATGATGTCTTTGCCAGAAAACCAAAACCAACAAGAAACTAGATCTTGGTTTTATTCCTTCGCGTGTCAGAATCACTTGTTGCTTTTACCGCATTCTATGAGCACAACCTCAGGTGGGTAAGTTGTGGTTGTTGCGGTGATGGTATTCTATAGAGGGAGATGCATTATGGCTTTCGCTGGAAGAGGAAATGGTGGTTCCTATTTTTATTTTTTTACTGATTCAAGATTTGTATCCCTTTCCCTTTGTTTTCAATTTTTTTTGTTGTGTGGTATTAGTGGTCGTCGCTAGCAACACTACTGAAAAAGAGAAAAAGGAAGGTGGTGGGGCGAAGGCGACATCAATGTCGTCAAGAATGAGCAAATGATGTGACATAATGAATCGTTGATAGAAAAAATGGAATGCCGCCACTGGTAAGTTGCCAACTAAACTGTCTATTGGTCAACCTACACATTCTTCTGTTTTGCAAGTTACAGGTTGTACCATTTGTGGTGAGGCTCATGAAACAGGCCAATGTATTCCCATTGAAGAAAACACTCAAGAAATTCATTATATGGGAAATCAACAACAACAAGGGTATACTCAAGGAGGATTTTCAAGCTTCCAGCAGGGTCCTTATAATCAACAAGGACAGTGGAGGTCACACCTTGGCAATCAGTTCAACAAAGACCAGGGTGGACCTTCGAACAGGCCAATCCAACAAGGTCCTAACAACTTTTAGAGGACTACTAAGCTGTAGGAGACTTTGACTCAGTTTATGCAGGTAACAATGTCAAATCATAAAAGCACTGAGTCAGCACTGAAGAACCACGAGGTCTAGGTGGGACAACTGGCCAAGCAAATAGCTGACAAGTCATCCAACAGTTTTGTGGCAAATACAGAAAAGAATCCTAAGGAGGAATGCAAAGCTGTGATGACAAGGAGTAAGAGGTTTGTGGAGGCTGAGGATGAGGAGAGTGTTGTGCACAAGAAGAAAGTTGCTGAAAAGAAAGGTACTGATGGCAAGAAAAATGATGTGAGAGGTGAAAGCAATCAGGAAAAAGAGAAATAAATAATGGTTAAGAAAAAAGAATTTAATGACCAAGAAAAATAAAAAGAAGTAGAAAAAGAAAAAGAAAATAAAAAATTGAAAAAAATGAGAATGAAGAGAAGAGTAAAAGTGATAAAGCTGTGAACGAAGGTATGGAAGTACCATATCCTGTGGTACCTTCCAAGAAGGAGAAAGACCGTCATTAGCGAGATTTTTAGATATTTTCAGGAAATTGGAAATAACCATGCCCTTCGGAGAAGCTTTACAGCAGATGCCACTCTACTCCAAGTTCTTGAAGTATATGTTAACAAGGAAACATAAGTATATTCACCAGGAAAACATCGTAGTGGAAGGAAATTGTAGTGCTGTGATTTAAAAGATCCTTCCACCCAAGCATAAAGACCCTGGGAGTGTAACTATTCCTTGTTCAATTGGAGAAGTCATTATGGGAAAAGCTCTTATTGACCTGGGAGACAGTATTAATTTAATGCCACTCTCCATGTGCAGAAGGTTGGGAGAGTTGGAGATCATGCCCACTAAGATGACTTTACAACTTGCTGACCACTCCATTACCAGACCATATGGAGTAATTGAAGATGTGTTGGTCAGAGTGAAACATTTTATCTTCCCGGCAGACTTTGTGGTAATGGATATCTGTGAAGATACTGACATTCCTGTAATATTGGGAAGGCCATTCATGTTAACTGCAAGCTGCATAGTTGATATGGGTAGAAAGAAGCTGGAGATGGGTTTTGAAGATCATAAAATTGATTTTGATTTTTTTTTTGAAGACAAGCCTGCTCCTAGGAGGTTCTGGAGGTAATGGAAGTGGGTCAAGAGGTTCTGGAGGTAAGAACCAAAACATGATATCACCCATTGAGGTAAAAGCGTCAAGCTAATGACGTTAAAGAAGCGCTTCCTGGGAGACAACCCAGTTTTAATTTCTATTATCTTTGTTTTTCATGCATTATATCATGTGGAACTTGCTTTATAATCTGCACATTGGAGTATATCAGCTTATCCTTGAATGTTAGATATAAGTGCTTCAATTTCTTTATAAAGGGACTGAAAAATAACTCAGAAAATATTTTCTGAAAAACAGTTCTTTCGCTAAGTGCAAGCCTCGCGCTAAGCGCATCTTTGGTCATACGCTAAGCCGCGAGTCTCAAGCGCTTAGCACTCAACCCTTGCATCTTAGGTTGATTTGGTCCGCTAAACTGGCCAAGGCTGAGTTAAGCCAATTTCAATTTGATCTGAATTTGGCTAAGCGACAGCCTGACCGCTAAGCGTATTTTATTCTTTGGCTAAGCACGACTCGTTGCCGCCAAGCTCAATTCCTTGCGGCCTAAACTGGGTTTCATCAAGCTAAGTGCCACTCATGGCAGCTAAGCTCAAATGCTTGCGGAAGTGTTAGTGCTAAGCGATTCCTTTTCTGCTAAGCGCTTTCTCCTTTATACTCAAGATGCATCATTTTAGCTAAGCTGGCCCAGAGCCTGGCTTAGCGAGAGTTGCAGGTTTTTTGATCTGCAGAACTCGCTAAGCGGTCTTATCCGCACGCTAAGCCAAGCCCTTTGTGCTTAAAAAAATATTGATTTTGAATTTCAAACGTCGGCTCAACGCACAGATCTGCTAAGCGAGCCTCATTGAGAAACCAAACGTCTCTCTGGCTCGCTTAACGTAGCAGTCCGCTAAGCGAGAAGGTCAAAAACTGCTTAAGTGAGTGTAACGGTAGTTACACTCACAATTGCCAAACTTCACAAACTCTTTCCCTGCATTCTCTCTCTCCAAAAATTTGTGCACCGTGCATTTGTGCATTCTTTTTGCATTGTCTACTCCCAATCACAAAGCATCAACGATACAAGTAAGTTTCGTACTTCCTTTTCTCTTTTACTTTGTTAAACCTTAGGTTAGAAAACCTTAAATTTAGCTTTAGATTCTTAAGGTTTGAATGTTTTTTTTAAGAAGTAGTTAAAGATGAGGACTTTATATATGTTTGTACTGTAGAAGCCATTTTAGTTGGTTTGCATGTTTGATTTTCCTTTTAGAGGCTAAAAAAAGTGCAAGAAAATGAACTGCGTTTTTTGCGTTTTTTTGGCAAACACGATGAACTCGCTAAGCGAGCATGCTGCGCTAAGCGAGTTCATCAATATTCATTGAATATACGCATTCTCGGAAGAACTTGCTAAGCGCGCCAACTGCGCTAAGCGAGTTCATCTTTTGAGGATGAATACTCATCCTCTTGCTGAGATACCTGTGGCTAAGCGAGGCTGAATCGCTAAGTCCAGGTAACTTAGTCAAATTTTTTGTTGGAAGTCGGGCGCTAAGCCGAGCTGACCTGAGCTAAGCGTATTTCATTGCGGCAAATCCCATACTTAGTATATTTTCTAAAGTGTATGGTGCCGCTAAGCGCGAACCTTGAGAAGCTTAGCGCAAATCCTTGCGGCAATGGTTAGGCTTAGCAGGCACTTGCCAGCTAAGCCAATTATGCAGAAGTTGAATTTCTGCAACTTCCGCTAAGCGGCCCCACATGTCACTAAGCAATAGTGTGTTTTTTGTGAAGGCTAGCTAAGCGGACCATGTCTTGCTAAGCCGCCAGTACCTTTTTCAGTTTTATTTTTCAGTTTTTGAATTTGAATAACTTGTGTCCTGTTTAACTGTTTGGTTCTTTTATTTGCAGATGGCTTCTAGGAAACACAAGAGTATTGGTTCAAGACCCACAACACAATATGATACAAGGGGATTTCACTCCTTAGATGCTTGGAACCGGTACACAGATAATGTCCTGGGGAGAAACATCTTGCTTGAGAGGAAGGTGGAGCTCTACCACACTGAGCTAGATGATTTTAAGACTGAATTGGAGAGGCGTAATTTCCATAAATGCCTCACCAATTTTGTTGATGGGGGCATAGACTTGGCTTTGGTGAAAGAGTTCTATGCAAACTTATACAACTCTGAGGGCCCTTCACCAAAGCAAGCCAGAGTTAAAGGCCATTTAGTGAAGATTGATGCTGACAGTCTCAACATATTCCTGGAGACACCTATGGTATTGGCAGAGGGTTAGACTTTACCCACATACTCCAGATATTATAGGCTGCCCACAGATTATAGAGAGATTGAGGCTGCCTTATGCATACCGAGCCGAGGGTTCATTTTGAATGCTGAGGGCCATCCTGGGAGGATTCTCAGGAAAGATTTGACTACTTTAGCCCAGGTGTGGAGTGTTCTCTCATACTCCAACCTGACCCCCACATCACATACCTCTGATCTGACAGTAGACAGAGCTAGGCTGATCTTTGGCCTAGTCTCTTACATGGACATGAACATAAGAGCTCTTATTTCTGGCCATATGACTTCTATAGCCCAGTCAAACACACTTCTAGACTTGGGTTTCCTGCTCTGATCATCGCCCTATGTAGAGCCAGAGGGGTTGTCTCTGGCAGCCTTACTTTTGAACGCCTGAGCCCGATCATTAACTTGGCCTACATCAGGAAGAACTGTTGGAATCCTGAGGATCTAACAATTTCTATCCGAGGGGCTAGGAGGGCGAGGGGAAGGCCAGCTGAGCTTCCTTCCACATCTGCATCTCCTACTCCAGCATCAACTTCAGCAGCTCCTTCTGTCCCAACTCAGACAGATTCTCAGCGCTTTGAAGCCATGCTTCAGAGCATTCATTAGGGACAAATCATTCTATTACAGAGTTTACAGGTGGTGGCGCCTCCAGGATCTATTCCTTCAGTTGAGCAGTTCAGGGAGATGGTAGCCTGGCCTGGGACTCAACCTTCTCTTCACAGGGAAGATGAAGGTCCCACAGCCCAGGTACCACAGCATGTGGAGGATGAGTCATCTGAAGCCACCATTCTAGAGCCATTCATTAGAGGGGAGGAGGAAGGTGATACACAGGTAAGACAGGTAGCTGTTGCCACTTCTGAGAGATCTCTTGAAGCCACTTCAGAGTCTCCTGCACCAGCGGAGGACCTATCATCGCCTCATCATGCAGCAAACCCCTCCACTCCTATCCTAGAGATACCTAAGGACCCGACCACACTAGTCCTGACTCTGGACACTTCTCCTCCAGCTACTCCAATATTTCATCTAATAGATGAGGAGGATGTTCAGACACAGGATACACAGGACCAGTCACAGGAATTCTAAATTCCTGATGATTTTTCTTTTTTATTATTATTATTATGATTATAGTTTTACTACAGTGTTTTTAGTAATTTTAATTAATGTTTTTATACACTGCTAGTTTTTGTTTATGGTTAGTTGGTTTGCTCATCCTGAAGCATATGGAACAGTTTGACTTGATTTTGATGATTATGCAGTGAAACACTTTTATCTTTTTGTGAAAATGGGTGTATGAATTGATTTTGGATTGAATGCATGATTGTGATGGAGTTTGTGTTTCTTTTCATAAGTTTGAGCAAATGTGTATGTTAGACAAAGAAAGAACAAGAATGTGAACTTGTAATTAGAATTGTTAGTTAGTAGACAGATTGATTGAGAAAGAAAAGCTTGAACCAAAACTGGTGAGAATGTGATCTTAAACTGTGAGTGAATGACTAGCTGTGAGTAATAATCTTTGCATTAATCTCTGAATTTTAGAATGAAATGTATGAATGAGGACATGATAAAGGCCATGATTGTGTATATACAAGCCATTTGACCAAAAAGCTTACCTTGAATGATAATTGTATCCTTTGCACCCTTTATGAGCTGAATGATATTGTCAAAAATTTGAACCTTGAACTTAAATAATTATCTTCAGATACCTTGCTTAGATTCTATGAGAGCATATGGTTCAAGGAAAATTTACCCCAAATTTGGGGGAGTGGAACTGAATGGGATGCAAAGAAAAAGATAAAGCATCAACACACACAACAAATAAGTTGTGTGTTAAAAAAAAGCAATCAAAGAAAATGTGTGCTGGTGTAATAAGGTCAAAAGCAAATTAAAGTGAAAGGCTAGTGAGTAAGCTAAATTGTATTGAAAAGATTACTTGGATAAGTCTAGAATTTGTACTCTCTTAGAATCTAAACCTTTGAATCCTAGAAAAACTAATGATTTTTTGTAAGCCAAACCTCATTACAAGCCTGGGAAAGTCCTTATGATTCTGTTTATACATTTTTTACTTTATGGCATGAGATGAAGTTCAAAGATTGGACCTCTTGCTAGTTGTTATTAATGAATAACTTAATATTTGTCTTATGCCTAACTTCATTTAATTGTACAAGTTACATTTTATTCTTCTCTTTGAATAACTGCATATTTTGTGAAAGACAACTGATGGGAGAATTTTGCTTCATTCTTGTGTCATGCAATCAGTGACTTTTGCTGCATACAACTTTGTACATAGTCACTGCATGTTATTGTCACTTGGGGACCGTGAACTGTTCTTTATTTGCTTGAGGACAAGCAAAACTTTAAATTTGGGGGAGTTGTTAGTCGATGAATACAACTAACTTTTGTGTATAAAACCTGTGTAAATTGTATCAAACTGCTCCAATTCATGGTTATTTTGTAGTGTTGTAATTACTTTTGGGTAAAGATAGGTAATAAATACTTAGTACTTCCATTTTGTGTGTTTAATAATCACTTTCTCTCAATTTCAGGTTAATTAGGCAAGTTTGTAAAGTGCTGATTTTCACCCTCTCGCGAAGCCAACCTGTCGGCTTAGCGAGCCATCCGCTGAGCGCAACACTCCTCAGCTGTGTGTGAGGAAGAATCTGGAAGAAGGATGAGCTGTGCATGTTTGCTGAGCGAATGGACATCTCGCTAAGCACACCGCTTCAGTCCATTCGCTGAGCAAGAAAAGCCTGCACTAAGCCAAAATTCACTAATGCGTGCTAAGCGGTTCAGAATTGCGCTAAGCGCACGAGCACAAACAAAGCCACCTATTTAAGCCTGAAATCAGATTTTGGAGGTGAGTTTGGCCTTTTCTTGAAGCTTCTGCATGTCTAGAGAGTTCTAGAGAGAAAGGTCCAAGTTCTAGAGAGTTTGAGAGATTTTGTTGTGTGAAGATCTGCAGAGACCAGAGCTTGAAGAGGAAGCCATCCTGAGAGCTTGAGATGAGTTTGTGAGTGATTGTGAGGTCTTAGAAGTAGAGGAGACATCCCCCCTACTTGTATTTCTGCAATCTTTCATCTTTCTCTTCTCTTTGTTGTAAAGGAAGTTTCCCAATTATGGAAAGCTAAATCATTTGTTGGATCTTCCTTGTAGGTACTTGATGTAAATATCTTTTTATCTATCTAATGATGTTTTGTGTGTTCTCTGTGCTATCAATATTTCATTCTAGTATGCTTTTACCTTGATCACGTAGATGCATGCTTTGTTAGGGTCATTCAACAGTGGAAGCTGATTTGATTCTTAGAACTTGATAGGACAAGGCTAGTTTTTCGTACTATCACGAGGGATCGGGGTACGATTACCTAGTTGTTGTATGTTTGTCTTAATGCAGTCCTGGCTGAGTTTAGTTCAACAAGAGGAATCTGCGGATGATGCTTGATCAGGATTAGGCTAGACTATCATAAGGAATCAGGGTTTAGCATTTCAGGAGACACCATAGAACACATAAGCATTGTTAAGTTGAGAATATCCTTTTAACATCAGGCACCTATTAGGAAGACCAACGTGTCGTTTATTTGTCTTTACACATCATTACTCATGTGATTTTCCTTTTAATAGTTAGGTTACACACCTGTTCATAGTAAACATATCTCTTTTCACACTAGACACCTATTCACTGAAATAGCTTTACCAAGTAACACAAGTTCTCCAAGAGTTCAATACTCAATTCTTACCATTTTATACTACTTGTGCAATCTGGTACACTTGCCGAAAGCAAACACCCCCCCAAACATGGGACCAAACAAATTGCCACATCAACACCAATGCATCAAAAATTACGAAATATGCATGAATCGCGTCTCTTACGCTCACCGTGAACACCTTCACGAATTTGTTCCATTGGTTCGTAGAAGTCATTGCTATCTTCCCATAAACACTAGATTTGTAGTTGGGCATCACAGGCGAGAAAGCAATCGTCAACATCATGATGTCTTTGCCAGAAAACCAGATCCAACAAGAAACTGGATCTTGGTTTTATTCCTTCGCGTGTCAAAATCACTTGTTGCTTTTACCGCATTCTATGAGCACAACCTCAGGTGGGTAAGTTGTAGTTGTTGCGGTGATGGTATTCTATAGAGGGAGATGCATTATGGCTTTCGCTGGAAGAGGAAATGGTGGTTCCTATTTTTTTTTTACTGATTCAAGATCTGTATCCCTTTCCCTTTGTTTTCAATTTTTTTTGTTGTGGTGGTATTAGTGGTCGTCGCTAGCAACACTGCTAAAAAAGAGAAAAAGGAAGGTGGTGGGGCGAAGGCGACATCAATGCCATCAAGAATGAGCAAATGATGTGACATAATGAATCGTCGATAGAAAAAATGGAATGCCGCCACTGGAAATCACCTTCAACAATGGTGTGCAATTGTGGACGACGAGGTTCATAGCGGAAAAAGTTGGGGAGCAATGATACAGTGTGAAAAGTCCAATATAAAATAATGTACCAAAGATTGATCCAAGCTAGGATTAAAAAATTTGTGCACCATGAACCAATATTTCAATTTGTGCATCGTAGCCTGTGAATATGCATTTAATCTCCAAACTTGTGTGTATTAAATAATACCAGTTTAGTGTCTCATGTCTTATATAGGTATTCAATTTATATTTCATAATTTATAGGAGCAATTTTTTATATTATTTAGTTTAAATTTTAATACATGTATCTTAGTAAACATGTCAATAAATATTTAAATTTACTTTTATATGCACACATGCTCTAGAAAATTGTTATTATTGGAGATATCCTTGGTAAGATTTCCTTCACTTTGATGTCTTGCATGCTCCCTTTTGACTTTTTGTTTTAAAAAAAAGTTGATTTAGATAATTTTTTATAACTATGTTACCGGTACAAAGTATCTAACATAATTTAAAAAATCAAACCGATGATTGTCATAGTCAAGACAATGAGTCACTAATTATGGAAGCAATGCCTTCCAAGATTATTTTGATGATGCCAAAGACTCAAGAGTTAAGCAGGTTCCAAAGAATCAGGAGTCAAAAAGCTTTAAGAATCAAGTTTCAAAGAATCAAGATTCAAGAATAATCAAGTCTCAAGATTCAATCAAGTTTCAATAATCAAGATTCAAGAACAATCAAGATCAAGATTCAAGACTCAAGATTCAAGAATCAAGAGAAGACTCAATCAAGATAAGTACTAAAAACGTTTTTCAAAACATTGAGTAACACAAGAATTTTTACAACTCTTTAACAATTTTTGAGAACTTCTAAGAATTCCTTTCTACTCATCTCTCTTCTTGTTCTTCCTTTGCCAAAAAGCTTTCTAAGTTTTGTTTTTCCAAACCTTGTTTTTCTGCAAGTGAAAATTCTGCAGAAAACAAAAGTGTGCTATCTTTTCTTACCTTTGCCAAAAGAATAAAAGGACTGACTGCCTGAATTCTTTTGTGTCTCTCTTCTCCCTTTGCCAAAAGAATAAAAGGACTAACCACCTGAATTTTTTTGTGTCTCCCTTCTCTCTTTCCAAGAGAATTCAAAGGATTAACCGCCTGAGAATTCTTTTGATTCTTCCCTTCCCCTTAAACAAAAGATTTTAAAGGACTAACCGTCTGAGATATCTTTTGTTTCCCCTTACAAAGATTCAAAGGACTAACCGCCTAAGAATTCTTTGTCCTAACACATTGGAGGGTACATCCTTTGTGGCACAAGTAGAGGGTACATCTACTTGGGTTGTTGTACTAAGAACAAGAGAGGGTACATCTCTTGTGGATCAGTTCAAGTGGAGGGTACATCCACTTGGTTGTTCAAAGAGAACAAGGGAGGGTACATCCCTTGTGGATCTTTGGTCTGTAAAGGATTTTATAAGGTTGATAGAAATCTGAAGAACCATTGGTTGCTTGGGTACTGGATGTAGGCACGGGTTGTTGCCGAACCAATATAAATCTTGTGTTTGTCTTCTTCTTCCCTACACTCTTTAATTTTCGTTGTGTACTTTTAATTGCCGCTTTACTTTTGGTTGAGTTATTGTTCTTTACTTTCTTAACTTAGTAGTGAAAGCCTAATTGAATCTAGTAACATTAAGAAGGATAAATTTTAATTAGTCAAGGCACATTAATAATTAATTCAACCCCCATTCTTAATTATTCCAAGTCCACTTGATCCAACAAGTGGTATCAAAGTAGGTATCTTGAGAAAAGTTTCACAACTTCAAGATTCATGGCCTCCTCAAATTCTCTGTTTCCTGAAGGAAACTCCATCCATAGGCCACCTATCTTTAATGGTGAGGGTTACCACTATTGGAAAACCCGAATGCAAATCTTTATTAAAGCCATAGATTTAAACATTTGGGAAGCAATGGAAATAGGACCTTACATACCCACCATAGTAGATGCAAGCACAAGCACAAGAACAAAAAAACTAGAGATAAATGGACTGAAGATGATAGAAGAAGAATCTAATATAATCTTAAAGCCAAAAACATCATCACTTTTGCCCTAGAAATAGATGAATATTTTAGAGTGTCTAACTGTTCAAATGCAAAGGAGATGTGGGATACTCTCCAACTTACACATGAACGCACCACTAATGTGAAAGATCTAGAGTCAATACCCTTACACGTGAATATGAATTATTTAGGATGAACCCTAATGAGAACATCCAAAGTATGAAGAAAAGATTCACACACATAGTCAATCATCTTGCCTCCTTAGGAAAAATCTTCCCTAATGAAGATTTAATTAATAAAGTTTTAAGATGCTTAAGTAGGGAATGGCAGCCTAAGGTAACTGCCATTTCTAAAAGTAAAGATCTTTCCTCTATGTCTTGTGCCACTTTGTTTGGCAAATTGCAGGAACATGAAATGGAACTTCAACGTCTCAACCAAAATGAAGAGACTGACAAAAGGAAAAGAAGCATAGCACTCAAAGCCTCCTCCTCAATGCAAGAAGAAGAAGAAGAAGATGAAGAATTTGATGATGAAGAGGACTTCTCACTCTTTGTGAAAAAGTTTCATAAATTTGTCAAAAATAGAAGAATAGAGAGAAGCCATAACTTCAACAATGGGAAGAGATCCCAAGAAGTTTCTCCTACACTTAAATGCTATAAGTGTAATCAACCTGGTCACATAAAGGCAAACTACCCCTCAAATGAGTCATGGCCCGAGAAGAATGAGAAGAAAAGCTATAAAGAAAGAAGATCCAAGAAGGCGTATATTGCTTGGGATGACAATGACTCATCCGATGGTTCGAAGAAGGAGATCAACCTTCTATCCAAGGACTATGAAAGTGATGAGAACATCTCCCAAGAAGTTTAAGTAAGTAAAACAAAAGTCTGACTTCCATCTTTAAAGATCTAAGCACTTGAATCATGAAAAAGGTAACATCAAAACCATTATCTTTTAAAATTAAGTTGGTTGAAATTTCTCTTTTATTTAACTTGTTTATATGATGACTAACAAAATTTTATTTGTTTATCTTTTTTGATTGCTATAATGAGTTTGTGCTCATATGTTTAGTTGAGTTATCTTCCTTTCTCAAAATATGAAGCTTATCATTAAAATAAATCTAAATGGTTGATGATGCCATGATCTATATCTTTCAATTGTTGTATGATTACTTGTATGATATGTTTAGAAGTATTTGATTGATTGCTCATGTTTTTCAAAACCATTATATTATATAAAATTATTTTTTTATATATATTAAAACTTTCTATGTTCATCATGGTATGTGCTGATTTTTTTTATTGTTGTTTTGGAAGAAGTGTCTCATGTAATCGATTACAGGCAGTTAGACTAAGTGTAATCGATTACAACATTCATGTAGTCGATTATGTAATCGATTACAACATTCTTGTAATCGATTACAGAGCGTCAGTGTCTATAAATTCGAAATTTCAGAAACCGCGAGAACGCGATTTTTGCAGCAACTCGAACCCAAAATCCCTAAATCTTCAAAACTTGATTTCTCCCTCAATTCTCAACCAAATCACGTCCCACAAAGCCCACAATTCATCATTTTTAATTCTCTTTCATCTCCACCGATTAAAACTTCCAAAAAAAGCTCCAAATGGTAGAACCATCGAAGAAGCGAAAGGGAGTTGCAACTTCATCCACAGTCACTAGAACACGAAGCCACGGAACATCCAAGGCGCAGACATCTCAAATTTCTCCCTCCATATCATCTCCTACATTGTTTTCCTCAGAAGAACAACGTATCTGGTACAATTCTCTTTTCTCTTCTCGTTCCATTATCAACCCTAAGTTTGTAGACTTAGCTTTCTTTGATGATGAAGTGTTTGATTGCTTTCAAGCATTTCAAAATTTTGGTTTAATTCAGTTTATCTCCATGAAACTTACTTTTTACCCTAAATTGGTTAAAGCCTTTTATTCTAACTTGGAGATTAAAAAGATTCCTTGATTTCCGAAGTTTATGGGATTAAGATGGTCATAGACCAGTCCCTTTTCTTTGATCTCACTCAATTATCAAGTGACGGTGTACCATTTGAGGGTTCACTTGATGATGAGTGAAAGTTTGATTTTTCTGTGTCTGATGTCCGCCGGATGGTTTGCACCAACCAAGCGGTGGAAGGCTTCTTGCCGGTTCATTGGAATTCGAATGCCGCATCATGCACTACTTGATTGCACACATCCTACTCCCTAGATCTTCCAACCTTGCACAGGTTTCTGAGGAAGATTTGATAATCATGTGGGTTTTCTTAACCGGTCGTCAAATCAATTGCGCCCATCTTGTGAGATATCGCATGCATAAGGCATTGCAATCAAATGCTCCACTCTCATATCCCCATCTGATTACTTTGTTTCTACAACATTTTAATGTCCCTCTTGACTCTGAGCCTTTTGTCAAAGTCAAGAGATCCTTCTCTATAGGTGCAAATGTAGTCTCTTCCTTCAGATACCGTAAAGAGAGGGATGGCTCTTGGGTAAAGAAGGATGCTCCAGTATAGGCCGTTGAAGACCGCTCTCCATCACCACATTCTCAAAGAGATGACTCTTCATCTCTTATGCACAACATTCTTGAAAGGTTTGATGGACTTGAAACCTATGTTGGTGAGAGGTTTGACTCCTTAGAACGTCAAGTGGACACACGATTCAAGGAGATGAACTCAAGGATTGCAAAGGTTGAAGAAAATGTCACCATCATTCGCGATTGCCTTGATTTACCTCCACCACCATCAGTTTAGACATTATTATTATTAGTGTTTTGATTTCTAGCCATGTATTTGGCTATATTATTATGACATTTGAACACTTAGTATTTCTTTTAATATTTGCTTAGTATGACTGAATATTTATGGGTTGTGATATATGACTAAGTGGTTTGCATTTCAATTTGGTTTTATTCATGTTTTGCTTTATGTATGGTTTAGAATCTTTTACAAATTATGCTTTGTGTATGTGTTAAATTATCTATGTTTTACGCACTTTGGCCTTTTTGATGTTGCCAAAGGGGGAGAGAAAATGAGTATTTTAGAAATCAAGATATTATATTTTCAAAACTTTAAAATTAAGCATAAATTCAAAAAGAAAGGGGGAGAAAGAGATGAGTGAACGATAGAACAAAACTTGTATGTATTCTCTTGATTTTAGGATTGTTATCATAAAAAAGGGAGAGATTGTGGAAGCAATGCCTTCCAAGATTATTTTGGTGATGCCAAAGAATCAAGAGTTAAGCAGGTTCCAAAGAATCATGAGTCAAAAAGCTTCAAGAATCAAGTTTCAAAGAATCAAGATTCAAGAATAATCAAGTCTCAAGATTCAATCAAGTTTCAATAATCAAGATTCAAGAACAATCAAGATCAAGATTCAAGACTCAAGATTCAAGAATCAAGAGAAGACTCAATCAAGATAAGTACTAAAAATGTTTTTCAAAACATTGAGTAGCACAAGAATTTTTACAACTCTTTAACAATTTTTCAGAACTTCTAAGAATTCTTTTCTACTCATCTTTCTTCTTGTTCTTCCTTTGCCAAAAAGCTTTCTAAGTTTTGTTTTTCCAAACCTTGTTTTTTTGCAAGTGAAAATTCTGCAGAAAACAAAAGTGTGCTATCTTTTCTTCTCGTCTCCCTTTGCCAAAAGAATAGAAGGACTAACTGCCTGAATTCTTTTGTGTCTCTCTTTTCCCTTTGCCAAAAGAATAAAAGGACTAACCGCCTGAATTCTTTTGTGTCTCCCTTCTCTCTTTCCAAGAGAATTCAAAGGACTAACCGCCTGAGAATTCTTTTGATTCTTCCCTTCCCCTTAAACAAAAGATTTCAAAGGACTAACCGCCTGAGACATCTTTTGTTTCCCCTTACAACGATTCAAAGGACTAACCGCCTAAGAATTCTTTGTCCTAACACATTGGAGGGTACATCCTTTGTGGCACAAGTAGAGGGTACATCTACTTGGGTTGTTGTACTGAGAACAAGAGAGGGTACATCTCTTGTGGATCAGTTCAAGTGGAGGGTACATCCACTTGGTAGTTCAAAGAGAACAAGGGAGGGTACATCCCTTGTGGATCTTTGGCTTGTAAAAGATTTTACAAGGTTGAAAGAAATCTCAAGAATCGTTGGTTGCTTGGGGACTGGATGTAGGCACGGGTTGTTACCGAACCAGTATAAATCTTGTGTTTGTCTTCTTTTTCCCTACACTCTTTAATTTCTGTTGTGTACTTTTAATTGCCGCTTTACTTTTGGTTGAGTTATTGTTCTTTACTTTCTTAACTTAGTAGTAAAAGCCTAATTGAATCTAGTAACATTAAGAAGGATAAATTTTAATTAGTCAAGGCACATTAATAATTAATTAAATCTCCCCTTCTTAATTATTCTAAGGCCACTTGATCCAACACTAATTGCATGACCCGATCTTTATTAAAAAATTAAAAAAATTCATATTATGTTTTAAAAATAATTGCCTAGTTCAAAACATGATGTCATAGTGATACATGATAAAATAACAATACAATAAATAAATATATTTATTATTATCTAACTAATGATTTGTTGATGACTAATATTCGTTAAAGAGTGACATCTGTCCACATGGAAAAACATTTTTTTACAATAAATTTTTAAATATAATTAATTAATTAAATATGTTAAAGTTATCATATATTTGAAAATATTATAAGTACTAAGATCAATTTATTAGAAATAGTGATAAAAATTGATAGAATCATTTGGATATATAAATAGGTATGATGTAGTTTAATTTATTTACTATTTGATTTAATTATTAATAATTTGTAAATTGATAAATAATTATATACTTGTGTTAGAAAATGTATCAATATTTAAATAATAATATAGATCTTTATTACATTAAATACTAATAGAATGCTCATATTAAATATTGATAAATAATTTACTGTATAGGGAACCCGTAAAATGCCACAAAAAAATTGTACCTCACATAAAAAAGAATGCATAATTTGTAAATTAGGTATTCATCTAATAGAAAATCATGATAATTAATTTAAAAATACCATAATTAAAAATAAATTAAATAAATTGAATATCATAAAATATAAATTTTTCATAATCAATTAAAAAAATATAATAAATTAATTCAGTCTTGAATTTTTTTTAATTATTAATTTTTTAATCTCATATATCATTTAAATTATAATTATTTCCAAATAGAAGAAATGTATCACTTAATAATATCATGATCAATTAATGAAATAAGAATCATTAAAATGAATTGAATAATGCTACTTAATAATTTTGGAGGGAATGAATATAGGATTGTCATGTGACATAGAATCAAATATTCTTTTATATATATATATATATATATATATATATATATATATATATATATATATATGAAATTCATATTTTATAATTTGTAGGAGTGATTTTTTATAATATTTTGATTTTTAATATATTATTAATTATTTAGTTTAAATTTTAATAAATGCATGTTAGTGGATATGTAAATAAATATTTAAATATACTTTTATATAGATATATACTCCAAAGAATTGTTATTATTGGGGTACTATAGTAGAATCTACTTCACTTTGGTAATGTCTTGATTTGAGATAACAAAAATTGAGTTACTATAGAATTATGTATCATATGGATAGTACTTGTGTTTTTGTATTTTACTCTTGTAGTAGTTAATTGTATAGATTCAATGTTTTAATTATATAACAATTGATTAAATAAAATATTTTATTTATTATTTTGATCATATGATAATTGATTACTGTAATTATAAAACTATTCCAAAAAAAATTAATAATTTAATTAAGGTATTATGTAAAATAAAAGTTCATATAAGTTTCAACGATTTAATTAAACAAAATATATACTCATGATAATTTTCTCAATTGTAAATACAATTCTGTCAAATTTTCTAATGATAATTTTTTGTTGGAAAATAATTAGAACTAAAAAATAAAAAGAGAAAAAATCAAAAAGTAGAATGATAAACACAATTGTTTGATTTAAGTGAACTACAAAAAAATGGTAGTGTGTATTTTATTAAATAAATTTCGAAACTAAATAAATAACTTAATAAAATTGGTTTGGTAGTAATCTTTTATTATGACTCCATACATTAAGATAATCGAAAAGTCTAGAAACTATGAATACTAATATTAATATCATATAAATAGGTAATTTATATTTTATATTTATTATTTCTTGTCATGAAGTAAAACTATAAAATTCTAATAAAAAAAGAAACATTACATTAGAGGAAGAAGATAAAAAAATAAAAGCTATAAAAAATAAATGATATATATTATAAAAATATTGTTTGCATCAATGAATTTTATATGTACATTGTACTATTATCCTAGTAATAAAGTCTTCATTTTTAACAAATAATAAATATATTTTAGAGAAAGACAAATGAACATGGAGGTAATTTTAAATTTAAAATCTATAAATTATGGTTATATTTTTTTATAGTATAATTCTATTTCTAACGTTCTATTTATTTTATTAAATTCGTTTTTTAAACATATTCCATTAGTATAAATTGTAAAAAAATTGTTAAAAAACAAATTTGAAATGTTATTTATTGAAAAAAAATAAAAACATTAACTAATAATAATAATATTTATAAGCTTACCTTAAAAGCAAAAATAAAAATGCAAAAAGGTAAAGTATTTTAAAAAAATACTTTTGATGAAGAAAAATAAGATATATAATAATTTATTATTATTATTTTTCACATTTTACTCTTATTTGAACACTCAATCATGTTGGATCGAGTGACCTCGGAATAAATAAGAATGAGGGGTTGAATTAATTATTAATATGTCTTGACTAATTAAAAATTTATCCTTCTTAATGTTACTAGATTCAATTAGGCTTTACTACTAAGTTATGAGAAAGTAAAGAACAGAAACAATAAACAAAAGTAAAGCGGAAATAAAAAGTACACAGCGGAAAAATAAAGAGTGTAGGGAAGAAGAAGACAAACACAAGATTTATACTGGTTCGATCACAACCCGTGCCTACGTCCAGTCCCTAAGCAATCACCGGTTCTTGAGATTTCCAATAACCTTGTAAAATCCTTTACAAGCAAAGATCCACAAGGGATGTACCCTCTCTTGTTCTCTTTGAACAACCAAGTGGATGTACCCTCCACTTGAACTAATCCACAAGAGATGTACCATCTCTTGTTCTCAGTATTACAACCCAAGTAGATGTACCCTCTACTTGTACCACAAAGGATGTACCCTCCAATGTGTTAAGAAGAATAGTACAAGTTTTTGACCAATGAACTTTTCTTGAATAAAGAAAGTATTGAACAAAAACTCTTAGAAGAATGCTTTGAATGAATGAATGAAATCTGAAAGTTGTTACTCTAAAATTCGTGTCATGGTCACATATTCATAATCATTTGATGACTCAAGTTAAAAGTTTATGACTCTTGGCAATTTATTCAAAACTAGTCACTTTTTAAAAGTTGTGACTCTTTTGAAAACTAATCACTTTAAAAGTTGTGACTCTTTTGAAAACTAGTCACTTTAAAGGTTGTGACTTTTGAAAAAGTCTTCAGAAACAAGTCACTTTAAGAATTGTGACTTTTGGTAATTTATTTTTCAAAATAAATCACTGGTAATCAATTACCATCATAGTGTAATCGATTACACATCAACAGATGTGACTCTTCATGTTTAAATTTAAAAATCAAAACATTTAGAAACACTGGTAATCGATTACAAGTATTGTGTAATCAATTACACAAGTTTGAAATGATTTGAAAATGTTTTATCACAAGTTGTGACTCTTGAAATTTGAAATCTAACATTTTAAAACATTGGTAATCGATTGCATGATTATGGTAATCGATTATAGCTTTGTAAATTAGTTTGAAAAGAAAGTTGGCTACTAGTAATCTATTAGTGCCTTCTGGTAATCGATTACTAGAGAGTAAAACTCTTGGTAAAAGATTTTTCTTTGAAAAATTCTCTTGAACAAAATTGTGCTATTCAATATTTTGAAAAACTCTTTTAATACTTATCTTCTTCTCTTGAATCTTCACTTTAATCTTGATTCTTGAAACTTTCTTTGATTGAACGAATCTTTGATTCTTGAAACTTGCTTGACTCTTGATTCTTGACTTGAGTCTTTGACATCATCAAAATAAACTTGGAAAACATTGCTTCCACAAATCATGTTATCCATGATATTGTCTTCCTTATCACACTTTAATACTTATCAAACTTTAATAAAGATTAATCTTTATCCTACACCACATAATCATCCATGTTAAATAGTATCTAACACTTTATAATTAATATTTTTACTACACAACTCAACTTACAATTCAAAATATTGAATAAGAAACATAGAAATCAAACTAATAAAAAATCAAACTAATAACAAAATATGATCATACATCTTTCAAAGTCCATATATGTTAATACTTATATAAAAAAAATCAAATGCCTAATAATAAAAAAATAAATATAAATTAAAAATATCAAAACATTCACAAAGGAAAAAGCAATGAAAAAACACTAAGTTATGTATGAAAAAGAAATAGTATAACATATCTTTTGAGAAAAAAAATTAAAAAACTAATAAATAATATAGATTTACTCACAAATTCATCTCACCAATTAAAATGATTATGTGATTGTACAATATAATGAATTAGCAACATAATTACTAATTAAGGTGACATATTGTATGTATTCTCATTTTAGTATCATAATGGATTGATTGATTTGATAAAATGTTATTTTAATGTAATAAGAAATAAATTGTAGCATTTATTATTTTTTATTGTTTTGAATTTGAATTAACTAATTAAAATAGAATTAATTACATTTAATTAATGTTGAATGAATATGATATTATCACATAATATTTTCCCATTAAATAAAACCTTCTTTTATATATATATATATATATAACCTTTTTCTTTTTAGATTAGAGTTTTCTTTTACAAAATTTGAAGTCAAAACCCTTTGTTTTTTTTTTATCTAGTATAACTACTTGAGCTTGTAATGACCCACGACCGTTGCATGGAACTATGAATTATCTTTAGCGGAAGACTTTATTTTAATTCATTTAAAACTCTTCAATTAATTTATTTATGAAAGTATTTGTAGACTTTTTGCGTCTCAAAGGCAAAAGGCTAAAACGCAATGCCAAAAGAAACATCATATATATATATATATATATATATATAGACACACACACACATCATAGTAATTCAAATCTACTAATTACATGCATGTAAACATATAAACTACACTATAAGGATAAACTACATAAATTCTAAGCTAGTCAACACTATACATAAAATTAAAGAACAAACAAAATGAATAACGTGTCTTCATGTCCAGATACGCGTATCCATGGAGTCTCCAAATGGCACAGGACCACCTCCTATCCATCTGCTCCCCACGTACGTCAGATAGGAGATCATCACACGCATAAGCCACGCATATAACAACGTAAGGGTAAGCTTCCCAAAATAAGCACACTAACAAGGGATAAAACTTAACAATTAAAGCATGATTCACTATCATCACATATATAACATAACATGCAAAAATCATACATAAAACATAAGCCTTAGAATTCTGATGATAGAACATCTCATAATAATCATTAGTTCATCACCCATTACATAAAGGTTCAATCACCGTATATCATCGTCATCATCAGTCCATTAATCATCAAATAACACAATATTTTCATGACTTATCAAGTAACACATCATTCTCAAGTCACAATTATCAATGTATATGTCTATCTATCATGTTATGCCATGATGACTTTTTACTCTCGGAAGATTTCACCTCTCGAGTGGTTAACCCAAGTACATCCCTTAACATAGTCGTACTCTATGATCTGACCATTCGGAGAGACTCGAATTAACCCTGTGGAGGAAGTGTGGTTTTATTGAAAGCGGATGAGCATGGGTAGGATGGCTTACCTTGGTAAGACTTGCTAAGACCTTAACCTATCTAGGGTTTCGCCCACCCATCCATTCTATAGGCCCATTCGGCGTTAGCCATCATGACAACCTAGTGGTTGAGGGCATTCTTAGCACCCCCAACTTATGGCCTACTCACATGCAATGTCAATCCTCAATGCATGCATGTTATGATCATTCAAATCAATATCATACGTCATCATAAATTCATTCACCAATCTCAACACCATAAGATGTTATAATATCATAGATTCATCATTCATACATTCATCACACTCATGAACCCACATATAGTTCAATAAGCATAACTTGACATTCCAACACCTTGAATTCTTGCAAAAAACTCACAAAAACATATGAATGTAAATATCATGATCTCAATATAAAGTCAATTTTAACAATAAAACAACATCATCTCAACCGCATCTCATATCATCATAAATTCATCAAGATATCAAAATAATTAATTTATGCAAGGAAAACAAACATTAATCACATTCGCATCCAAACTGGTCATTGGACTCAAAATTGGTCACTGGACACGAAGTTGGTCATTGGACTCAAAACTGGCCAGTGGACTTAAAATGGTCATTGGATGTGAAACTGGATATTGGACTCAAAACTAATCATTGGACTCAAAATGGTCACTGGACACAAAATTGGTTATTGGACTCAAAATGACTCAAAACTAGTTATTGGACTCAAAATGATTACTAGACTTAAAACTGATCATTGGACTCAAAATGATCATTGGACACAGAGCTGGACAGTGGATGTGACACTAGTCACTAGACATGAAACTAATCAGTGGACACGAATTCTACATAATCTCAAAATTTTTATAGAATTGCCTCTCAGGGTTTCCAAATCATCCCAAAACAAACCCAAACTCTTTTCTATCAATTCAAATACATAAAGAACATCAAAACTTTTACAAATAGGAACTTTTCATCAATATTCATCAAATTATCAACAACCTTAATTTCAAACCCAAAACCTCACGTGCTCAAACTTCCAATTGTAAACAACATGATTCGTCACAAACACAAGGTTCGAGATTATCACAGGATCCAAACACAACCAACACAGGGGGAGTGAGTCATCGCATTCCTTCACGAATAGATATAAGAGAAAACATACATGTATGATATAATATATAACAATAATATAATTATAACAACAATATAGGTATATCAGGGCTCAACTTTGGCACAATTCGCATCCTTTCAACACTCATCACGTAACATCACTTGTCCTAGAATTTAATCACAAATCACATTCCATGCCTTCAAGATTAATCACATATTCAAGACAACATATTTCAAATACAATACCGCATCTCACACTTACACAATTCATTACACACCATCACATAACAAGCCACAATAATAATTATACAGGCATTATGTAACAAATATACTAAGACTCAATCCTATATGCAATGTGGTACCATGTCAGTAAAAAATCTTGTTGGGCGCCTAGGAGTACATGACAAGACAGACCACACAACTAGGTAAAATCATAGGGAGACCAATTAGGGTCACTTCATTTTGTGATAATGCTCCAATCATATGGGATTAACATAGGCTTAAAGGAGCACTCAAACCGAGTGTATTTATCCTAAAGGCCTAGACTCAGAAGAGTCCGTCAGGGCCTCTCTCTCCTGATTCAGGTCCAACCTAGAAAACATTTTAACACACAAACTTTATCTATGAATTATACAAAACACACGACTTCTCAATTGTTCTCAAAATAATTTTAAGTCGTCACGCCTTGCCTCAAAGTGATTTAACTCATTAGTTTCCCATAATGTATCCCATCATAATACTCGTTGCACATTAACTCATTGCCCTTAAAGGGTCTTACAGTTGTGTGATTATACAGTTCATAGCTCACAACCCAATGTGTACAATATCTAAATACACATGTATCTTACAATTCAAAACATACTTAATTTATCACATACACCCAATCTCAATCATAATGTTATAATCCCAAAGTAACATGTTATCACACTTCGTGAATCATATACACATCACACAATATTAATATATACATGGCACAAACACAAACTTTACCTATGAACTATGTAGTACACAACCACTCAATTGTTTTCAAAATCATTTTAACTCGTCGTGACTTCAAGTGATTAGACTTGTCGAGTTCCCATAGTGGAGCCCATCATAAAACTCATAGTGCATTAACTCGTCACCCTTAAAGGGTCTTATAGTTGTGTGATAGTAGAATTCATAGCTCATAACTCAATGCGTACAATATCTCAATACACATGTATCTTACAATTCAACACATACTCAATTTATCACTTATACATAATCTCAATCACAATTTCATAATCTCAATATAACAATTTATCACGCCTCATGAATCATATACATATCACATAGTAGTAATATTTGCATGGCACAAAATATATATATATCAAGTCGAACTATATTATTTTCAATTAAAAAGAGTTTCTACAACAATTAAATTAAAATTGTATGAAAAGGAATTAATATTAAGCATTAACTTTACAACTTTATTTAATTTATTATTCTATTATTACAGTGTATATATAACATGTTGATAATCATCGTGGGAAGATACCAGACAAAGGTAATAATTTGTAATAAACTAAAGAAAAGATTATTTAGAGTACAATTCACATTCTTTAATAAAGTACAATTGATGTGCATAGTGTCAAATATCAAAAGTGCAATGGTACATGACAAAAAAATTTGCGTACAATTTCGATTTGATTTGAAAGTTTATTTCAATATAACATTACAATACCTTTTTCAATCTACCGCAATATGCAGAACAAACACAAATAGATTTTTTTTTCTTTTGATCATTTATTCTTTATCATAGTATGCTAGATTCAAATATAAACTCATAACACAAATTAACTAAGACATCATACTAATCATTCGGTTTAATCAATTCACACTAATTAGAAAAAAAAAACCCAAATTCTAGGGTTCACAATCAACCCAAGAACACATCAATTTCACTTCGGGGCATCAATTGGTCCATCAAACATATATAATTTGCAGTTATAATTGTAAATATAGAATCAAAATTGCATAAACACCCTAAAACTCATCCTAATTGGTCCTCTAAGGATTCCTATACATGTTCTCACTACTCTCCAATTGTGAATAACCCATCCCAATTGATCCTCTAAGTAGGTTCACATGTGTAGTCTAACAAAGATAATGACATTTCTAGCGATTCCCTAAGATTCCTCTAGCTTTTCCCCTGGTTACTCTGCTAGGGTTTCCAAGCGTTAGAGAGAAGGAGAAGAGATTGGAGCCTCAATTTCATTGCCTCCGTGCGAGGGACATTTCCTTCTCTACATACATTATTTTGCAAATCCCAACTGTGATAATTTTTGAAAATGAGTTTTGAACGTGGTGTCCAAGCTTTAGGATGATCCAACGGTTAACAAGTCCCGAACTATAGTTTTGTTGGGACAAGTTTAGGTGTATGTGGGAAAAAGAGATAGATTTGGGAGAGGAAGAAGGAAGAACGAATTTGGGAGGAAGAACGGACGTAGAGATGTATCGTAAATGTAAAAACTGACCTAATTTGTCTTTATTTATAGCTAGGATACTCTAAACCTATTATTTACTCTATTTTTCTTTATTTTATTATTTCATAAAAAGATGTCTCTATTTTACTCCCTATTAAATAAATAAACAAAACATCCTTTTATTTTCTAAAAACACAAATTTATTTTATTTACCATAAAATCATTATTTTAATTAATAAAATTATTTCTCTTTATTTATTTATTTACAAAAACCTCATTATTTTTCTAAAACTCTATTTATTTTTAAATAAAACCTTTTTAATTTATTTTACAAAAAACAGGGTGTTACAATGCCACCCCCCTTAAAAGAAGTTTCGTCCCCAATTTTTGCTAAAAGATCGAGAAGAAGAGATTACACATCTGGTTCCCAATACCATGCGGTGTGCCCAGTCAAAGCGCTTTTCAACAACTTCGACCATAAGACTCCTTTGCACTTAGTGACTAAGCTCCACAATTCTTGCTTCCTCAATGATATTATTTTATAAGTCAAGTTTTCTCACAAGAGCGGCATCTCAACAATAATAGAATGTGAATGACATACTATTTAGATTTGGGTAATGTTATAGGAAACACTGATGAGAATCTGAAACGAACAAACCGACATAAGGAAACACGATTGACCACATGACCGACTCTTTTTTAAACATAGGACGATTCAAGAAAGGAGGTATAAGTTTCAAGACTTCAATGCTCTACCAATCCTAGTCCAAATGCGACTCTTGAGAATACATGATTTACCTACCTTCGGATCTAGGTCTCTTCTCTCAACATGATCTTCCTCACTTCAGTATGCTTGACTTATAAGTCTCACTTAGGTAAAAAGAATTCTAATGGTTTTACTCTAAGGTTTCTTACCTGGTACTAATTGGGTGCTAACTGGATAAGCAAAGCAAGCAACTCCTCACTTCCCTAAAGTTTTTCAAGCTTAAGGTAATCTTGACACACCTAAAGATTGAGGGTTCGACTGCTATTTACGATGTCTAACTCTCTAGCTAGGACACTGGTCACATCAAGGGTTTCCTATTCAAGCTCCAACTACTAAGCTAACTCTAATGGTTGAAACTAAACTCACAACAAGATTCTTAAGAATTCTACCCATCTCTTGTACCTCGAATTCAACTCCTAAGGTTCCCACAATGTATCAAACTAACGATAATGCCTCCAAAACATGAAGGTGAACACCATGGCTACCAACTCTAGATCATACGTAGGATAAATCCTTTCATGAGTCTTGAGTTGTCGAGAAAACATAGGCCGCTACTTGGCCTCCTACAAGTACTCCTCTAAACATAAAACTTACTTTGGATATTTTACTACTCCAACAAGGACCTACTCGGCTAAGGTAGCACTCAACTGGTTACAATGACTAACTTCTCTATGAAACTCAGAGTTTACTCTCTATAAGGACCTTACAAAAGCTTCAACTAACTCTCTTAAGTCATCTCTAACACGGGTTAAGGTTAACTCAGGGAATCCTAGAATAACTTCCTAGTTTGGCTACTACTTAGGGGTGTCTAATCTTAATCTAAGGTTTCCTTTCATCCCAAAGCAACTTCTACCCAAGAAGGATCTATAGTTATCTCTCACCTAGACATAACCTACTCTAAGGGTCATTCTCATTTAACTAAAATGCATACTAAAATGCCTAGCATGAAAGGTGATTCCCAAGGGTCTATAGCAACCTTAAGAGGCTCCACATACTCCAACCTAAATCAAAATTTTTATTGAAGCACTAATCACTGAAACCACTACAAGAGCTAACTTAGGGTGGGAGATCCTGTCCATGCATCCCTTGAACACACAGGGGCATAGATCATGTTAAGACATGACCAGGTACACGTAAAGGTCATGGCAGGTACTAAGGTTGTCCTAGGAGCATCCTCAGACTTTGCCCGAATTAAGGTAAAGAGAACTAAGATCTATCTCACTAATCATACAACTATCATCACTAATCCTTTAGGTCATCTACCTTACACAAGAAGACTCACTCTCGAACCCCTTTATGCTCAACAAAGCAATGCCCTACTAACGACCTTACATTCTCTTAAGGTTTCACACTAAGCCTCCTAACAACTCTTCATAACTTTCCAAACTACTATATACTCTTAAACAAGTCTATACTAAACATCTACCTAGAACTACAGTTACAGGTTTCTATGAGCACTGCACCTATAAGATTTTCAATCTCACACTAAGGTGGTAAACTAAGCACATCCTCAAGGAACACAAGTATGACACTCACTAAGCTTGACTTCCATCTACGGTTAATTAGGATCATGCATACTCAAATGTTTCCTCTCGAAACACCTTAATGTGATTGGCAAAGGCAAAAGTCTTTCTCTATTCATAACGAAAGTAAGATCATGATAGGTTATCAAGCATTTTAACAAGGCATGATTGGAAGATGATCAACCCATATCAAGATTAACACTCAATTAACTAGGAGTCAATAATTTTAAATCAAGAAGGATCACTCATTTAGAATCAACAACAAATATTCCAAATGAATTCTAAAAATGAAAACATGACCATAGTGCACACACATATGGAAACATAAACAATCGCTTGATTGTGACAGAAACATCAGTAATCAAATTGTTTGATGTAGGCTCACAACACAAAGAGGGAATTATACTCAAGCTTACAAGTATAATTGAGTTACTTGACTTCAGCATGCAACATAAGGAAATAAGTTATACCAGAACTGGAAGGTATGGTCAAAAGAGTATTCCTTATGAAATATATCTTGATAAGGGTCATCGAACTATAAGGCATTAGCATCACTACAAACAAGGAACTGCAAACAACCATACAACAAGCATACATAAACTTATAGGTTCCTACCACAAGCATATAACGTACATACAAGAAATAAGAATCAAACAGCCATTAATGGTGTATTAATGAATCACAAGCTTCAACAACCACATTCATGGCTACACACAAAAAAGGGAGTTAAGTAGTCATGCATTTACACATCAAGAGAGACACATTCATCCAAGGCATATATACAGTTCAAAAGGCTTTCACAACACCAATACACACATCAAGAGAGAGATAAGCTTATTAACAACATACACGTAGGAAGATAAAGGCTCATTAAGGCATTATCAATCAATATCAAGACTACTTGCATCACCTAACGGCTTGCCATAATGTCCTACCACACTTCACGAATTATACAGATTGTCAGTCTCATAGCTCGTGACTCAGCAGTAGAATTATGATATAGCATACATTAAGGATACATGGCATATTATGAGCATCAATTAGTCTCATTAAATCATGTGAAAAGGAAAAATAAGCAACAATCAAACATAAACAACAAAATAATCACAAGAAATCACACAGAGTATACAACAGAATATGGTAAGCACATAACACACTGGACGAAAAGTTCGACCAGCTCTGATACCACTCAATGTGACACCCTCTACCCCAAAATACATATAAATGAAAAAAAAACATATGAAAAGCGGAGTCTAATAAAAATCAATTTTATTCAATAAAATCATAAGTAAATCCATGTGGGTAAAAGGTCCATATTCACTTCATTGTCATCAAATAAAACTTATCAAAAACATTTCTGACTCACAATAAGGTTGTTTAGGTTTACAAAAGAACTCAAGTTAAGCATTTGAATAAAGTAAAGTAAAATAACATTTTTGAAAGATCATGCAATCAAAACAAAAACCCATCCCTCCAATGTCACATCTTATCAGAGCATTGTGTTCCGGCGTTCACTAACACGAGGTTCCTTAAAGCAATCCACTTAGTCATCTGCTTCCACGAACACAAGGTTTGAGATCATCAAATGATCCAAACACAACCAACACAAGGGAGTGAGTCATCACATTCCTCCACAAATAGAGATAGACGAAACATACAGGTATGATATAAATATAACAATAATATAATTATAACAACAATATAGGTATAACAAGGCTCAACTTTGGCACAATTCGCATCATTTCAACACTCATCACGTAACATCACTTGTCGTAGAATTTAATCACAAATCACATTTCATGCCTTCACAATTAATCTCATTCAAGACAACACATTTCAAATACAATATTGCATCTCACACTTTCACAATTCAAATACTAAGACTCAATCTTATATGTAATGTGGTACCATGTCAGCAAAAAACCTCATCGGGCACCTAAGAACATGACAAGATAGACCGCACACAGGTAAGTCAAGTCACTCTCACTAGGTAAAATCATAGGGAGACCAGTTAGGGTCATTCTGTTTTGCAAGAATGTACCAATCATATGGGATCAACATAGGGTTAAAGGAGCACTCAAACTGAGTGTATTTACCCCCAAGGCCTAGACTCTGAAGAGTTCGTCAGAGCCTTTCCCTCCTAATTCAGGTCCAACCCAGTAAACATTTTAACAAATAGACTTTATCTATGAACTATACAAAATACACAACTTCTCAATTGTTCTCAAAATAATTTTAACTCGTCACACCTCAAAGTGATTAAACTCATCAATTTCCCACAGTGGATCCCATTATAATACTCATCGCGTATTAACTCGTCGCCCTTAAAGGGTCTTATAGTTGTGTGATTGTATAGCTCATAGCTCACAACCCAATGCGTACAATATCTAAATACACATGTATCTTACAATTCAAAACATACTCAATTTATCACATACATCCAATCTCAATCACAATGTTATAATCCCAAAGTAACATGTTATCACACTTCATGAATCATATATACATCACAGAGTATTAATATATACATGGTACAAACATAGACTTTACCTATGAACTATGTAGTACACAACTACTCAATTGTTTTGAAAGTTTATTTCAATATAACATTATAATACCTTTTTCAATCTACTGCAATATGCGAAACAAACACAAAGAGATTTTTTCTTTTGATCATTTATTCTTTATCACAATATGCTAGATTCAAATATAAAATCATAACACAAATTAACTAGTAAAGACATCATACTAATCATTTAGTTTAATCAATTCACGCTAATTAGAAGAAAAAAAACTCAATTTCTAGGGTTCACACTCAACACAAGAACACATCAATTTCACATCAGGACATCAATTGGCTCGTTAAACATATATAATTCGCAGTTATAATTGTAAAGATAGAAATCAAAATTACAGAAACACCCCAAAACTCATCCCAATTGATCCTCTAAGGATCCTTACGCATGTTCTCACTACTCCCCAACTGTGAATAACTCATCCTTTACCTCTTAGTGGGCTCAAGTGTGTAGTTCGACAGTGATAGCAATGTCTCTAAGATTCCTCAAGCTTTTCCTCTGGTTGCTCTGATAATTTTTCCAAGCATTAGAAAGAAGGGGAAGAGATTGAAGCCTCAATTTCACTGTCTTGTTGAAAGGGACATTTCTCTCTCTACAGTCGTTATGTTGAAACCCCCAAAGGTGGGAATGTGTAAAAATGAGTTTCAAATATGGTATCCAAATTTCAGAATGATCCAACGATTAACGAGTCTGGATCCTAGTTTTACTAGAACAGGTTTGGGTGTATGTGGGAAAAAGAGAGAGTTTTGGGAGTAGAAGAAGTGATAACGAATTTGGGAGGAAGAAACAACATAGAAACGTATTGTAAATGTAAAAACTAACTTAATATGTCTCTATTTATAGCTACGGTACTCTAGGCTATTATTTAGCCTATCTTTTATTTCATAAAAAAGGAGTTCTATTTTACTCCATATTAAATAAATAAATAAAATATTATTTTTATTTTCTAAAAACACGGATTTATTTTATTTACCTTAAAACCATTATTTTAATTAATAAAAATATTTCTCATTATTTATTTAATAAAAATCTCATTATTTTTCTAAAACTCTATTATTTTAAAATAAAAACTTTTTAATTTATTTTACGAAAAATGGGGTGTTACAACTCCAAACCCAAAAGCAACCACAAACAAAATTGAAATCCCTAAAATTAAGACACTTAGTTAGACATTGCAAAAGACGTAATTTTTCAAAGCTAAATCAAAGGAAACCTTCACGTCTGATTTTGAAAGGGAGAAATCTTATTGGATTGGAAGAACATTATATGACTACAAAAAAAAAAAACCTTGTATTGCTCTTCAAGATTTGTTAGGTCACACAACTTAAAAAGTAATTATACCATGCTTTTATATTACCATAAAACATGAAATATTTTAAATTAAAATAAAAATACATAATAAAAGATAAAAATAAAGAATAAGTTGTGAGACCTAATAAAAGTAATATCACATTTTAGAAAAGTGTGAAAAATATATAAAATCATCTTCAACCGCTCATAAAAATTGCTTGTTTGGAGTTACCTTTATTAAACAATTGGAGACTCAATGTTGTTGGATTATCTGTTACACTATAGGTATTTTGATGTTAATTATGTACTAAAAATTTTCTATGGATGAGAGTGGAGCTAGGGTTGGGCACGACAATAGAACTGACTAGAGTATGAAGAAGGTGAAATTTAGACAAGGAGAGAAGGGAAAAGGTGACTCAATGGTTGATCAAACTATGGAAAATACACCCTATAAGGAAAAATTGATGGTTCCTCTAGGTGATGGAGGAAAAATGTGTATTAATGAAATTGGTTTAGAAGGTACAAAGGAGGTGAACGAAAGCGTGGTTCATGATGTTCCATAACTGTGAATGTATGGATATAGGGTTTTGATGATGTCAAAGTAGAATCAAACAACAAGGTTGTTTCAACAAATATTCAAAGGTTAAGCATTGCTTTAAGATTAATACAAGGTTGCTTCAACAAACATTCAAAGGTTAAGCATTGCTTCAAGAATAATTCAAGGTCAAAGCAAACAAGATCAAGAAAAAGATAAGGCCTTAAACAATCTCATTGGTTGATCAAGATTTTGCCTCAAAACACATTGTTTCCAACATCCAAGGCTCTAGTAATCGATTACCAGGCAGTGTAATCGATTACCAGAAGACAATTTTGAAGCAAAGGGTTTAAAAAAGGTTTTGAATTTGAATTTTGAATCATGTAATCAATTACCAGCAATGGTCGGGAACACACAAAGGTTCGAGATGCCGTTGTGAGTGTGGGTAATTTTATTTGAGGAAGTGTTGAATACCCATCAATGGTATCAGAGCTATGGTCGAGAACACACAAAGGTTCGAGATGTCGTTGTTTGATGGGAAAATAAATTTTATGATTTGGCAGAGTACTATTCAAGACCTTTTGGTGTAGCAAGGTCTTGATCATATGTTAGAAGATGAAAGGCTGGCTTCTATAAATGAAACCGAGTGGACTAAGATCCAAAGGAGGGTTGTGAGCACGATTGGGTTAGTCCTTGTTCCTGAGATAAAACACAACGTGTTGAAGGAGACAACACCGAAGGCCTTATGGGAGAAGCTTGAGAGTATCTATGCATCAAAGTCGCTAACCAATCGCCTTTGTTTGAAGATGGAGTTGTATCAACTCAAAATGGAGATGGGATGAGACCTCCATGACCACATCAACAAGTTCAATCAGCTAGTAAGTCTAGTAAGTCAATTTTTGAATACAGATGATAAACTCTCTGATGAGGAGTAGGCGTTGTTGTTGGTGGCCTCACTACCAAGGTCCTTCAAAGCTTTGGTTCAAATGTTGTTTGTGGGAAGATTAACTTTGAATTTGGATGAGGTGACTGTCGCTCTTAGAGAAAATGAAAGAATGATGAGAACTGAAAATGTTGATGATGAACACAATGCAATAGCTATGGTGGAATCTGAGCAAGGGAGGAATCATTCAAGGAGACATGATGGTCCAAGAGGAAGATCAAAATCGCAATCGCGTCCACAATGAGATATGAGTAACATGCAATGTTACTATTATGGTGAGAATGGTCATGTGCAAGTGAGGTGTAAACAAATGAAGGAGGACTTGAAGAAATTAAGAGATATGAACAAAGATGGCACCAACTCCTAAGCTAATGTAGTAAAAAGTGTGGAAGATGAAGATGATGTGTTTTTGGCAACAAATGATGAGGTTGCTAAAACAAAAATGGGTGATGGATTCTGCTGCCTCAAAGCACATCTGTAGAGATCAAGAAATGTTTGATACTTAGAAAACTAATGGAGAATTTGGCCATTTTATGTTAGGGAATGGTGGGAAAATGAAGGTTGAAGGCATAGGGAGCATGAGGATGAAACTCCATGATGGTGCTATTCAAACTTTCTCAAATGTGAGGTTTGTACCTTCTGTTGTCGTCAATATGATTTCTATGGGGGAGATGACATCCCAAGGGTACAATATGTTGGTTCAAAGTGGGGATGCAAAGTGTACAAGGGGAGACACTTGGTGTTGCAAGGACAGAAAAATAAAGGTAACCTTTGCTATTTGGATGGTCAAGTCTTGAAGAGGAACCATGATAGCAAAGTGAAGAAGGTAAAGTTTTCTAATGTTGTGGAACTGATGGGAGATACTTTCGTTGGAGGGGGAGTTTGTTTACTCTTAAATTAATTTAAGGATATTTCTCTTTTGGCTTGAGGGGGAAAATTGTAGAGTTTCAAGCTAAAAGATAAGGTGCATGCATATTGGGAATTGGATTTTTATCACTAAGCTTTAGGTGGCTTAAATGCAAAGTGAAAAATTGCATTTTACTAGATGAAATATTTCATAAACATTAGTCACATCATATTTCATAAATATTTTTTTTGACTCCACGCCATATTCTCCTTTTTGCTTGGAAGAAATATTTCCTAAACTTCCTAATATTGACATGGATACCCTTCATGCTCCGGTGAAAAATAAGGAGATTCGTCAAGTTCTTTTCTCTATGAGGAATTATAAGGCCCTTGGGGTTGATGGCTTCCAAGTTGTATTTTATAGGAGCCAGTGGGAGGTGGTTGGTGTTTCTTTCTGCTAGATGATAAAGCAGTGCTTTGAAGATCCCTCCTTGATAAGATCTATGAATGATGTTGTCATTACTTTAATCCCGAAGGTGGATCTTGTTGTTAATTTGAAGCAATGGCGGCCCATTAGTCTTTGTAATGTTTTTTACAAGACTATCACCAAAATTTTGGCTTGGAGACTTCGCCCATTCACCCGTGTCAGTGTAGTTTCATCCCTCATCGCAATTGTGGGGATAATATCATTCTTGCTCGAAAGGTTGTTCATACCATGCGTACTAAAAGAAGTGGTAAGGGTTGGCTTGCGATTAAAGTTGACTTGGAAAAAGTCTATGATATGCTTAAATGGAAGTTTGTGGTTGATGCATTAAGGGACATTGGGCTGTCAAATATTTTCATTCATGTGGTGCACCAATGTATTTCTTCTTCTCCTATGAGGATCCTCTAAAATGGTGAAATGTTAGATTTTTTTAGCCTTCAAGGGGTATCCTTTAGGGGATTGTTAGGAAGTGATAAGGAACCAAGGGCAGCAGAGAACATATTCACGAAGCCAAAAGCAAGGGTGCAAGCAGAGGTGCAGGAAGTAACTAATAGTGGACCTAGCAACAAGGGGGTGCAACTAGAAGGAAGAATCTGCAGAATTATTGTTGTCGAGAATCAGGGTACATCAATAACAGAATCCGTTTTGCTTGTAATCTTTTCCTAGCACAGAATCACAATTCTGTTAGGGAATCCATACTATAAATATGGATAACGTAATAAGTTGTAGATTATGAATGAGAAATATAGAAGCTCTTCATTTACTCTTCTTCTTCTTCTTCTTCCTCATGGAGGCCCTGGTCCTCGAAACCAGTTCTTGAGTTGCAGACCCATAACATTATTACATCATCCAAGAACTAGTTTCAAGGACCAGAGCCTCCATGAGGAAGAAGAAGAAGAAGAAGAAGAGAAAGGAAGAGCTTCTATATTTCTAATTCATAATCTGCAGCTTATTACATTATCCATATTTATAGTATGGATTCCCTAACAAAATTGTGATTCTATGCTAGGAAAAGATTACAAGCAAAACAAATTTTGTTATTGTTGTCCCCTGGTTCTCGACAACCATAATTTTGCAGATTCTTCCTTCTAGTTGCACCCCCTTGTTTCTAGGTCCACTATTAGTTACTTCCTGCACCTCTGCTTGCACCCTTGCTTTTGGCTTCGTGAATATGTTCTCTGTTGCCTTTGGTTCCATATCACTTCCTAACATTCTCTGCTGCCTTTGGCTTTGTGAATATGTTCTCAAAGTGTTGGGCTTTAAACTATGGCTTCAAATTCAAACCGGGATCCCAAATTAAAATGGGTGAAGGAATGAGTGATAAAGATTAGTGTTGTGGAAGTCGAGCCATTTTGTGGCGTCAATAGTAGCGTAAAAGAGGAAGGAGTGGTCGAGCTCCTTGTAGTAGCTGGGATACTCCTTGCGGACTTGGGAAATGGTGATCCAGTAGCGGTCGAAGGACACGTGGGGGTTGCTGTTAGCAAGGAGAGGAACGATTGCAATGAGAAACGGAGCTGGCAAGGGTGTGTGATGCGACTGTATGAGTGCGGGGAGTGGAGGTAGAGTTGGCATGGACGGCGGAGGTGGCATGGGTGACGGAGTTAGTATGGGCAACGGAGTCGGCAAGGGTGATTGTTTGTGTTGCATCGGTATGGGGCATGGAAGCGCAGCCAGCCTAGAAGGTGGAGGCGACGGTGGTGACTGCACGGAGGAAGATGATGGGTAGTGGTGGCTGGTTGTCAGAGACAATTTTAGAAGAAGGGCATCCAGTGTGGATTCGAAGCGGAGTTGAGCTGCAGCAAGTTTGGCCATGGAGGCCTCGAGGCGGTCCACGGCCACGGGAGAAGGTTCAGCGTCCGCCATTCGAGGTGGGTGCTGAAATGGAAGGGGCATAGGTGGTTGCTGAAATGAAGGAAGAGTTCCCTCGGTATCGAACAAGCATAGCAAACATTTGCGAGTGCTCTCAAAGTCAATCCCAAGGGATTGAGCTGGATTTACAAAAGGATAAGGGGTGTGTGGAAACAAAGGGGATGGGTGCTGCGGAAATGGTTGTTGGTGGGTGGCTGTGTGAAAAGGATGGCGTGGGAAGGGGTGGTTCGGCAGGTGGTGTGGGTTGCAGTGGATGAAATTGGTATGGCAGCCATGGAAGGCAGTCATTGGGCTCTCAATGAAAGCATCAAATGTTACGGGTCTGCAACTCAAGAACTGGTTTCGAGGACCAGGGTCTCCATGAGGAAGAAGAAGAAGAAGAGTAAAGGAAGAGCTTCTATATTTCTGATTCATAATCTGTAGCTTATTACATCATCCATATTTATAGTATGGATTCCCTAACAGAATTGTGATTGTGTGCTAGGAAAATATTACAAGCAAAACGGATTCTGTTATTACTGTCCCCTGGTTCTCGACAACCATAATTCTGCAGATTCTTCCTTCTGTTATTGCTTGCACCCTTGCTTTTGGCTTCGTGAATATGTTCTCTGCTGCCTTTGTTTCCTTATCACTTCCTAACAGGGATCCTCTTTCCCCACATATTTTTATGCTTTGTATCAAAAGATTGTTCCACTTGATTAATTGGGTGGTGGACCAAAAGATCTGGTGTCCCATTCAAATTTCAAGGGATGGTCTGCATATCGCACACCTTGCCTTTGCATATGATCTCCTTTTATTTGCAAAAGCAAATGTTGATCAAGCTAAAGTTATTAAGTATGTGTTGAAGTCCTTTTGTGATAACTCCGGTCAAAAGGTTAGTGAGGACAAAACAATAGTTTTCTTTTCTAGAAATGTAAGTAATGCCTTGTGGGACTAGATTGCTCAAGAGCTCGGGTTCCAAAGAATGGCGGACCTTGGTAAATACCTTGGAGTTCCACTTCACCATAATAGACCCTCGAAACAATATTTTCAGTTTATTCTGGATAAGATTAGTCAGCGTTTAAGTAACTGGAACGCAAATAATTAGTCTTTTGCGGGTTGTCTTACTCTCGTGAAATCAGTGGTGCAAGCGCTATCTACCTATGTTATGCAAACTTCGCTTTTGCCAAGGTCTGCTCGTGATGAGATTGATAGAAGATGCAGAAATTTCGTGTGGGGGGACACGACCAAAGGAGGGTGCATTGGTTAAATTGGAAGGATGTTTGTTCCCCAGAGACATTGCGAACAATGAGGACTGCAAATCATGCTTTGCTAATGAGAGGGGTCGGCGACTTTGGAGTAGTCCTGATGACCTTTGGGTGAGAGTGATGAAGTCTAAATATAAATCCGGTATGGCAGGAAGACTGATCATTGATAAGGACAGGAATGGCTCTAATTTCTGGAAAGGCTTAGTAAGTTGTTGGAGCCACATTGAGAAGAACATCATTTGGCGGCTTGGAAATGCTCCAACAGCCAGGTTTTGGGACGATGCTTGGGTTCCTCAAGTTGGCAAGCTTAGCGATATTTGCTCTCAAAAGGATCTGCCAGCTTGCTTTTTCGTGAACTGGGAAGGTCAGTGGAATACTGACATTAGGGATGGTTTTCTTCAGGCCAATGTAATTGATCAAATTGAGAATATCAAGCCTCCCATGGGTTCTAATGGTGATGACTATGTTTCTCCACTAACTTGGCCTATGAAAGTTTGTTGACCGTTGATTCAGGGATGAATACCAGATGTCTCAAAGCGATTTGGGCCTGAGAGAATCAGATTCCTGCTTTGGAGAATGTTCGGACAAATAACCGTCGTGTTTTTAGACATATGGCTATTGATGATACCTGTCCTGTTTCTGGAAGCGCTCCTGAAACCTTAGCCCATGCGTTTCGGGATTGTAGGTGTGGCATTGTGCTTTGGGTGGTGTGCCTTTGCTTGTTGGTTGGATCCATATGAATATCACATCTGCTAGATTAAAAAATGGTATGCGTTGGAGTCATCTCTTTGGAGCGATTCTAGACCGCATCTGGTGGCGGAGAAATGAAGTCGCTTTTAATTAAAAAAAAAAAGTCTTCTCAGCTTCTGAAACTTGGCAGAAATTCGTTGCTTCGAATTTTGAAGTTTTGTTGGGTGATCAGGCAATCCTGCCTAGGGTAGCTTTGCTATTCTTAGCCGGTCCCAAGCCCGGATAAAAGGAGAGGGTTGTGTTAGGCTTTCGACAGCCAACGTTAAACTTTGTCGAATCTCTATGACATGGATCAATTACGTAATAATGTGAATGCTAGGTCGTTGCCCAGAAGCAACGCGCTGTATGGCTTGAGTACAGTGTCAAAAGAGCAAGGGCCGCTGCATCGCCGCCCGGATGTAGTGAAAAGTAAGCAAGGGTTCCCACATTTTCGTGAACGGGTGTGGGTAAAGAAGCTAGTTCATGACAGGAGGATTCGCTTTGGTACATGGAATATAGGCACACTTACTGGAAAATCTATGAAATAGTGGATGTTATGGTGAGGAGGAAGATCAATTTTATGTGCCTACAAGAAACTAAGTGGACAGGTGAAAAAGCGAAAGAATTAGACAACTCGGGATTTAAGCTGTGGTATACGGGAAAAATCAGATCAAGAAATGGGGTAGGGATTATTGTGGACAAGGAGTGGAAGAAGGATGTCGTGGATGTAAGAAGAGTAGGAGATCGTATCATAGTCTTAAAATTGGTAGTGGGACAGGACACCTTTAATGTTATTAGTGGGTACGCACCTCAGGTTGGGTTAGCAGAACACTTTAAGGTAAAATTTTGGGAGGATCTAGAAGGGGTACTTCAGGATATACCCCAAGGAGAGAAAGTTTTCCTAGGAGGGGATCTCAATGGACATGTAGGTAGCGTGGCTAGAGGTTTTGAGGGGGTGCATGGGGGTTTTGGCCTAGGGGAGATGAATGGGGAGGGTAAATCCATCTTGGAGTTTTCGGAGGCTTTGGATCTTTCTATAGCCAATACATGGTTTAAGAAAAGAGAGGAACATCTTATCACTTACAAAAGTGGAGGGACATGTTCTCAGATAGATTTCTTCCTTATCAGGAAGTCTGATAGGAAGTATTGCTTGAACTGTAAAGTTATCCCGGGAGAGAGCTTGACTACCCAACATAGAGTTTTGGTTATGGATGTAAGAATTAGAGATAGGGCAAAGAGAAGAAGTCCTCTGGTAGCACCAAGGATCAAATGGTGGCACTTGAAGGGTGAGAAACAAGGAATCTTCCAACAAAAGATATGGGAGGGTTGGTGTGGACAATCACAAGGAAGTGCAAATGATATGTGGAACAAGATGTCCCAAGAGATTATTAAAGTGGCTAAAGAGACGTTGGGTGAATCTAGAGGTTTTGGACCTAGGGGTAAAGAATCGTGGTGGTGGAATGAAAATGTTCAGAGCAAAGTTAGAGTAAAAAAGGAGTGTTTCAAGGAGTGGTCTAGGTGTAGAAATTCTGAAACTTGGGATAAGTATAAGATAGCTAGAAATGAAACCAAAAAGGCGGTGAGTGAGGCAAGAGCCCAAGCTTTTGACGGACTATACCAAGCTCTAGGAACCAGGGACGGAGAAAGATCTATATATAGGCTTGCTAAGGGTAGAGAGAGGAAGACTAGAGATTTGGATCAAGTAAAGTGTGTTAAGGATGAAGAAGGCAAAGTCTTAGTGCATGAAAAAGATATCAAGGAAAGGTGGAAGGCGTATTTCCACAACTTATTTAATGATGGATATGGATATGACTCTAGCAGTCTAGACACAAGAGAAGAGGACCGGAACTATAAGTACTATCGTCGGATTCAGAAACAGGAAGTAAAGGAAGCGTTGAAAAGAATGAGTAATGGTAAGGCGGTGGGGCCAGACAACATACCTATTGAAGTGTGGAAAACTCTTGGAGATAGAGGTCTTGAGTGGCTCACCGAACTCTTTAACGAAATTATGAGGTCAAAACGCATGCCGGAGGAATGGAGGAGAAGCACGTTAGTGCCAATCTATAAGAACAAGGGGGATATACAAAATTGTGCAAATTATAGGGGAATCAAGCTCATGAGTCATACCATGAAATTATGGGAAAGAGTGATCGAACGGAGATTAAGAAAGGAGACTCAAGTTACTGAGAATCAATTTGGTTTCATGCCGGGAAGGTCGACCATGGAAGCGATTTATTTATTACGGCGGGTGATGGAGCAATATCGCATGGCCCAACAAGACTTGCACTTGATTTTTATTGACTTGGAGAAAGCGTATGATAGAGTGCCTAGAGAGATTTTGTGGAAAGCTCTAGAGAAGAAAGGGGTTAGGGTTGCATATATTCGAGCTATCCAAGATATGTATGATAGGGTATCGACTAGTGTTAGGACACAGGGTGGAGAGTCAGACGATTTTCCCATCACAATTGGTTTACATCAAGGGTCAACCCTTAGCCCCTACCTTTTTACCTTAATTCTGGATGTCCTCACGGAACAAATCCAAGAGATAGCGCCGAGATGCATGCTTTTTGCAGATGACATAGTCCTCCTTGGAGAGTCGAGGGAGGAGTTGAATGAGAGGTTGGAAACTTGGAGACGAGCTCTAGAAACACATGGCTTTCGCCTAAGCAGAAGCAAATCGGAGTATATGGAATGTAAGTTCAACAAAAGAAGGAGGGTTTCTAACTCAGAGGTGAAAATAGGAGACCATATTATCCCTCAAGTCACACGGTTTAAATATCTTGGGTCTGTAATACAGGATGATGGGGAAATTGAAGGGGATGTGAATCATCGCATTCAAGCAGGATGGATGAAATGGAGAAAAGCATCGGGGGTGTTATGTGATGCAAAGGTACCGATCAAGCTAAAGGGAAAGTTTTATCGGACTGCGGTAAGACCGGCGATTTTGTACGGAACAGAATGTTGGGCGGTCAAGAGCCAACATGAGAATAAAGTAGGTGTAGCGGAGATGAGGATGTTGCGGTGGATGTGTGGTAAGACTCGACAGGATAAAATTAGAAACGAAGCTATTAGAGAGAGGGTTGGAGTAGCGCCTATTGTAGAGAAGATGGTGGAAAATAGACTTAGGTGGTTTGGGCATGTAGAGAGAAGACCGGTAGACTCTGTAGTGAGGAGAGTAGACCAGATGGAGAGAAGACAAACAATTCGAGGCAGAGGAAGACCCAAAAAGACTATAAGAGAGGTTATCAAAAGGGATCTCGAAATTAATGGTTTGGATAGAAGTATGGTACTTGATAGAACATTATGGCGGAAGTTGATCCATGTAGCCGACCCCACCTAGTGGGATAAGGCGTTGTTGTTGTTGTTGTTGGGTGATCAGGCTTTGATTGTCTCACTCGTAATATACCACACATGACTTACTAGGCATGCCAGTTTTGTATAGACCATTTGATATCTACTTATCCGAGAATCAATAAATTCTACTCCACACTGTTCACAAAATTATGGGTCCTGGTTTCATCAAGCTGAACTGCGATGCGGCTGTTAACGTTCTGGAGGCGAACGCAGCGTGTGGTGGCTTATTTCGTAAAGACCAAGGAAGGTTCATGGTCTTGATTCTGTGTCTGACATTATGGCTGAGCTTTGGGCCATAGTTAACGGGTTGAGACAGGATAGAAAGTATGGTTTTCAGCAGATAATGGTTGAGTCTGATTCTGATTTGTCAGTAAAGATGGCAAATCTTATGTGCCTTCCTGATAGTGTGACTTCTCCCCTCTAGTTGGAAAAATCCATTGGAGGATCATGTGCTATCGATCGCGTATGTTTATAGGGATGTATCTTTTATTTCTATTCCTAATTTTGCATATGATGCTGTAGGACATGATGCTTCTTGCCTTTTTAACCCTCAAGGGTAATAAAGTTTTTTGTGGTTGTGAACTGTTAGCTCAAACCAATTCGAAAAAAAAATAAATAAAAATGGAAAATCATCTGCCTCCAAGCGGAATGAGAAGATATTGATCGATAAAGTAAGGGAGTAATAATTATAAAAGAAATTTTTATTTCCTTAAATATTTACTATTTTTCTCAATTTTTATGTAAAATCTTAAATAGCAATTTCTTTGAAAGGATGAAATATTTCCTTGAATTTTTTTTTACAAACGTAACAGTGTCTTTTGATATAAATTTAGCGACACTATATTAACAGCTAACTAAATATTACAAAAAAAAAAATAATTATTCGATCGACATAAATCTATAAATTTAATCTTATAATTTACTGTTATTTTGATAAATATTAAAATAGTAAGGCTTAATTTAATTTAATATATATATATATATATATATATGAAAAATGTTAGGAATACATTTTTAGTATATTTCTTCAAACACACTTTTTCTAGGTCCATAAAATTGATTAAAAACTATAAAATTAAAAGAGGTACGATTACTAAATATAATGTGAAATCCACCAAATTTTATCATTTTTAGTCAATAAAAGAGAGTCTTTAAAGAAATGTGTTGTAAATATTTGTTTTATATATATATATATATATATATATATAATCATTGACGAGCTGATTATTAATAGCATCACAGAATGATAATAGCACCCAGAATGGACTTTCGTTATTGAGTGCTTTCTCTGCATTAATATTAATGTCATTTATTCACTCGATTCCCTAACATTGCTTCTTATATAACATTAATGTTGCTTCTCTTCATAAGAGGCTGCGGAGAAATCTTCAAGTAAATAAATAAAAGGCTGCTGAGAAAGTAAAACATTTTGGAGTGGCAAAATCTAACTAAATTTATTGTTAGCCCTATATTAAAAGGCTAAAAGGACCTTCAATAGGAAATGAACTTATGACAGAAAATATATTATAAAAATAAAATAATTTAGTAACATCTTTTTTTAAAAGAATTACAAATATATTAACAATTGGTTTTCTCGTAAAAATAAAATCTTTAATAAAAATTATCATATTTCTTATAGAAAAAAAGTGGTGAAATTGTGGCACTTCATCTATTTAAACAAGGAAATTGTATATCTTAAAATAAGCGAAGAGAAACATATAATATTTAAACTTCTCAAGGTAAGAGAGTGTAATAGATAATTTAGTCATAAAATTGTTCATCAAAAAAATTAAAAATAAAGTATCATATATTTGTTAAAGAATAGAATTGAAGTGTATATGTTAGTAATATTTAATATAAGAGAGAGTGATGTAATATTTACATTTCATAGGGAATGCTAGTATAAATAATATTTTGGTAATAACCTTTTTTTAATATTAAATTAGTAAAGTCTAATTCTTCCATCAGAATTGATTTTTCTTTTATTTTAATTACATATTAAAACAATAAAGCTTGATTTTAAAAAAATGTAAAATAGGCCCTATCTCGAGTCTTGTCAAACTAATAATTAATAGTATAGTGGCAACCTAGACAAGAACATAAATGAACATAAATGAGTTTACTTTTTATATCTCTAGCAACCGTAATGGAATAGTACGTAAATGCATTGCAAACAATGTAGGAATTATGAAACATATAAATACATGGTGATTCCTAAATTCCGGTTAGAGTTGTAAACATGGAGTTTGGTTATTGTGCAGTGTTTCTGATACTGCTTCTTCCAATCTCATGTGGAGCTTCTACCTCACTTGAGAAGAAATTCAAGAAATGCTTGTTAACCCAACTCAATGGCAATTCTGAATCCATTGAAAACATAACCTTCACCTCATCCTCCTCACTATATCCCCAAGTCTGGGATTCATCAGCACAAAATCTTAGATTTGTTAATTCCTCAAGGAAGCCTTTCATCATTCTAACACCTTTACATGAATCAGAAATTCAAGCAGCCATTCTATGCAGCAAACAACTTGGGCTGCAGATTAGAGTCAGAAGTGGTGGCCATGATTGTGAAGGGCTATCATACCTTAGTCTACGTAAGGCCCCATTTGTGATGGTTGACCTCATCAACATCCGTTCCATTGAAATCAACCTTGATGATGAAACAGCTTGGGTTCAGGCTGGGGCAACATTAGGTGAACTGTACTACAAAATTTCAAATGCAAGTGAAGTGCATGGATTCCCTGCAGGACCCGTTCCAGGTTGAGTAATGATACTTAAACACTCCTTCATTTTAAATACCCTACTAACACCTCTTATTTTCTCTCTCTCTCTCTTTCTTTTATCACATCATAAATTCCATAGAACAGTCATACACCCACCATTGCACAATATCATACATCCTTAAGACACTCCACAATTTTATTTAATTATTATTTTTCTTTTATTAAATATATTAAGTAATAAAATAATTTTATATCACATCATTGGGTGTTGGAGGGTTTGTTTTAGCATTTAGGGATGTCTGTCAATCTTTTTCCAACTCTATAATACTTAAATTTTTCTCTCTCACTAGGTATTGGGATAGGTGGGCATATCAGTGGAGGGGGGCAGGGTATGATGATGAGGAAACATGGCCTAGCAGCAGACCATGTTGTTGATGCTTACCTCATAGATGTAAATGGGACGGTTCATGATAGAAAATCAATGGGAGAAGATGTTTTCTGGGCCATAAGAGGAGGAAGTGCTACTAGTTTTGGAGTCATCCTTGCATGGAAGATCAGGTTGGTCAGAGTTCCAGCTATTGTTACTGTGTCTGAGAGACCACTGGAGGAAGGAGCCACCAATCTCATTCACAGGTGGCAATACATAGCACATGAATTGCATGAGGATCTTTTCATTAGAGTAATTGCTCAAAACAGTGGTGATAAATCGAAAACATTCAAAGCAACCTTCGGTTCTATCTTCCTTGGAGAAACAGACAGGTTTATCACACTGATGAATGAGAGTTTCCCAGAATTGGAATTGAATGTCAATTACTGCACTGAAATCAGCTGGATTCAATCAGTTCTGGTTGATGCCGGATACGACAGAGACGACCCTCCAGAAGTCTTGCTCGACAGAACTAACGAATTTAAAAGCTATTTCAAGGTCAAGTCTGACTTTGTGAAGAAGCCTATACCAAAATCTGGTCTAGAAGGAGCTTGGAAAATGCTTCTAGAAGAAGAAATGTTTGCCTGGCTGATAATGGAACCATATGGTGGTAGAATGAATGAAATTTCAGAATCTGAAATCCCTTTTCCCCACAGAAAGGGAAACTTGTACAGCATAGAATACGTGGTCAAGTGGGAACAGAATAGCAAGGAAACTTCCAAGAAGTATCTACAGTGGGCTAAAAGGGTTTATAGATACATGACTCCTTATGTCTCAAAATCTCCAAGAGCTGCCTTTTTCAACTTTAAGGATCTTGATTTAGGCAAAAACAAGCATCACAACACAAGCTACTCAAAAGCTAGTGTTTGGGGCAATAAGTACTTTAAGGGAAACTTTAGAAGATTGGCACAAATTAAGACAAAGTTTGACCCTCAAAATTTTTTTAGGAATGAACAGAGTATTCCTCTTCTACATACCCATCCTTCTTAGTTCTGAAGAGCGTGTGCATGACATTTTTTGGAGCACCTAGAACATTTGTGTAATATTTCAATATTATGTTAATATTGTGCTTTGTGTGATTGGTATAGACCCAACCCTAAAACATTATACTGCTTTTGTATACATTTCTGAGGTAGGGGATGCAAATTCAAAATGGATATAATGTATTTTCATAATGGGTGTGGAGTGTGGACTTATGTAACACTAAGTGAGATCCCATAAGAATGTACCCTCCTGTTGCTAATTATGTTATCTAATGACCCTTCCTAATTATGTCTGCTCTAGCTTTCATTCCTATCATATTATCTACATTTCATTTCTTTTTGTCATCAAATTGCTAAGGAAAATGATTGTCACAATTTTGAGATGTGACTTCACATGTTGCTTAGTAATTTAAAAGGACATGCTGTGATGTGTAGAATTGAAAAAAAAATGAAATTCGTGATTCATTGATTTGGAGTTTTGGGCTATTGGAGTGACCATTCATCACATTGGATTACTTTCAATGGTGAAGTTGTTTGATGTTTTAAGTTTTCACATTGTCATTTTTTATAAACTTGGGACATCTCCTGGCCAAAAAGTAAAAAAAATCTTTTGAGGTGCTGATATTCATTTAAGGAACTACGTTCTCTCAATAGATGTTCTTCTAAGTACATGGATTTGGGGATCAAACCTCTAGCTACATGCTTAAAGGGTCTATATGTTGCTTTGTATCTTATTATTAAACCAAATATTTTGTTCACACTTAATGCAAGTTAAGGAATAAACTGCTAAAAAAGGGATAGACCCTTCAAGAAAAAGGTTAGTTGTTTTATATTGTAATTGTAAGTACAATAAAGAAGAGGCATGAGAAAGGAAATTTCCATGTCATTGGTTCTGAGTTCTGACACAAACTCTCATATTGTTTATTCACTTATTCACACCTTGTGTTCCCAATATGTTCTCAAAGAGGTTACAACTAAACTTCTATTCGTACTCTCGTTGTGGTCCGAATGTACTAGAGAGATTCAATACCAAAAAGAAAACGAAAATAAAACACTGATACAATTGGAATCTGCTCAGCTGCTCTATGGCGATTGTGCAGTGGATAGCCAGCACCAAATCTCAAGTGAAAACACCTTACGTGAGAACAACTAGTTATAACCATCATATCAAAATTAAAAATAATAGACAATTGAGATTAAAATATTTTTTAAAAAATGAGTTAAAATCTAGTATAATCAACAAATCTCTAAAAGATTCACAAAACAAAAGTCAAATCAATAAAAAAATCTCAATTATCACACCCAAAAATATTACAATTAACCCACCTTCATGACCATCATCACATCCATTGCAATGACCATAACCGCATCCATTGCAACACAAAGTGTGAATAAATAATATGAATGAGTTTGAGCAGTTTGTTCCTTGTGTTAACTTGCATCAGGTGTGAACAAAATATTTGGTTTAATAATAATATACAAAACAACAAATAGACCCTTTAATTATGTAGCCAGACATTTGATTTTCAGGTTTGTGTATATTTAGACCAATCAATTGATCTTGTGGAAGGGCATATACAAGCGTATACATCACATCAAGAACAAGATCTTCCTCTTGATCTCCCCTTTTTTACAAATCAATCGACTATTGGATGGAACAATAAGCCGTCAAAGAGAACATGAGTCAAGTAAGGATCATGTCCTTCTTAAAATAGAAAGGTAACTTGATATCCAAACATCATGGATATTAAACCCATTAGGCCCTACACACTAACTCAATACACTTACCTATTGGGTTTGACCTAATAAACATATAAACACATGGTGATTCCTAAATCCCAAATTGGATCACTTAATAATTGGGTTCACAGGAACAAATATATTAGGTTATACATTCAAAGCCATATTTTTATCAAACAAAATACATCAATCAACAGAAGACCAAACAAAGAAAATTATAACAAAACTGGCATTGAAACTAATCCAATTTGATGCATGGTCACAACAATAGTCCAAAACCCCAAATCAGCATGGGGAAAGTGCAATTGTGCAAATCAATTAATCATGAAATTCAATAATTTTCAATTTTACACATAAAAAATATTTACTCTGCTACGTGTTTAGTCACATCTCAAAATTGTGGCATTAATCATTTTCCTTAGCAATTTTATGACAAAAAGAAATGAAGTGTAGATAATAGGTAAGGAACGAAAGCTTGAGCAGACATCTTAGGAAGGGTCATTAGACTAACATAATTGGCAACAGGAGGGTACATTCTAATGAGATATGAAAATACATGATATCTATTTTTGAATTTGCATCTCCTACCTTTGAAATGTATACAAAAGCAGTATAGTTTTTAGGGTTGGGTCTAGCAGAAGATTAACATAATTTAAGTATTACACAAATGTTCTAGGTGCTCCAAAAAATGTAATGCATGTTCTTTATGTTAAGAACTAAGAAGGATGGGTATGCAGGAGAGAAATACTCTGTTCATTGCTGAAAAAATTTTGAGGGTCAAACTTTGTCTTAATTTGTGTCAATCTTCTAAAGTTTCCCTTAAAGTACTTCTTGCCCCAAACACTAGCTTTTGAGTAGCTTGTGTTGTGATACTTGTTTTTGCCTAAATCAAGATCCTTATAGTTGAAATAGGCAGCTCTTGGAGACTTTGAGACATAAGGAGTCATGTATCTATAAACCCTTTTAGCCCAGTGCAGGTGCGTCTTGGATGCTTCCTTGCTATTCACTTCCCACTTGACCAAGTATTGTATGTTGTACAAGTTTCCCTTTCTGTGGGGAAAAGGGATTTCAGATTCTGAAATTTCATTCATTCTACCACCATATGGTTCCATTAACAGCAAGGCTAACGTTTCTTCTTCTAGAAGCATTTTCCAAATTCCTTCTAAGCCAGTTTTTGGTATTGGCTCCTTTACAAAGTCAGACTTGGCCTTGAAAGAGCTTTTATACGTGGTAGTTCTGTTAAGCAAGAGTTCTGGAGGGTCCTCTTTGTTGTATCCAGCAAAGAATAAAACTGATTGAATCCAGCTCATTTCAGTGCAGTCTTTGGCCTGCAATCCCAATTCTGGGAAACTCTCATTCATCAGTTGGATTAACTTGTCGTGTCTTCCAAGGAAGAGAAATTCGAAGGTTGCTTGGAATGTTTTTGATTTGTCACCACTATTTTGAGCAACTATTCTAATGAAAAGATCCTCATGCAATTCATGTGCTATGTGTTGCCACCTGTGAATGAGCTTGGTGGCTCCTTCTTCTAGTGTTTTGTGAATGTTGAACCCTGTAACAATAGGTGGAACTCTAACCAACTTGATCTTCCATGCATGAATGACTCCAAAACTAGTAGCACTACCTCCTCTTATGGCCCAGAAAACATCTTCCCCCATTGATTTTCGATCATGAATCTTTCCATTCACAGGTTCCTGCCGCAAATCCGTGCACTTTACTTGCTTTTGAAATTTTGTAGTAAAGTTCACCTATTGATGCCCCAGCCTGAACCCATGTTGTTTCATAATCAAGGTTAATTTCGATGGAACGGATGTTGATGAGGTCAACCATCACAAAAGGGGCCTTACAAAGATATGATAGCCCTTCATAATCATGGCCGCCACTTCTGACTCTGATCTGCAGCCCAAGTTCTTTGCTGCATTGAATAGCTGCTTGAATTTCTGATTCATGGAAAGGTGTTAGAATGAGGAGAGGCTTCCTTGAAGAATTCAACCATCTAGGATTTTGCTCCAATGATTCCAATGTTGGTTAATTTGAAAAATCGAGATGATACTGGATAAATCTGAAGTCGTGTATAACACTTTCAGATTGAATCAAATTTCGGGGTTCAACCAAAATTGTTCAATCGGATAAAATCAGAAGATTATAATTCAAGAGTTTTGTTTTTGGTCTTGTATGTTTTGTCACCCGTTATACTTTCTGAACCAGAATGATTATTTATGATCAAAGAACAGGTGGTTTTTGGCGGTTAATGGAAGTTATTTCTTTTTTAAAAACTGTCATTGATGAAAGTTTTAGTAACTTCCATGTAACTTCCAACCGTTGATGGAAGTTTTAGTAACTTCCATGTAACTTCCAAAATTTGCCTAAACCGAACATCTCGTTATTACATTAAAACAAGTGTGCACTCTTATTTTAACATAATAAAGAGATCAATTACACTAAAATGTCCAACAAACATCCCCCATTTTAGTGTAATTACCGATCAAATCACCAAAGTCATAACATACAACAAACTACTGCATAGATGAAATATCGTGACAATTGAATTTCATCTTAGCAAATTACACGTTTCAAATATTCGAATATCAGGGTGTCACTAAGGATTGAACTCTTTCTATTCATAATGAATACATGAAGATAATCTGCACAATAGTTTATAACATTACTCTTACTTGACACTAGTTTACTAGCCTGTGTCCCTATCCTTCATAAGCATATCAAAGCCAAGTCCCAGCTTCTTGAAGTGACTAAACTTCATGCTTATATAGGTAGTTCTTTTCTTTCTTGCACCTGCAAATGCAATTTTTCAAAAGAACCATTGAGAAGTTATACTTCAACCTCCTTAACTTACAGAACCGAACACATACCTTTTGGGATACTTTCGATGATGTGTTCCAATCTCTACATGTTAAGCTTTCCACATTGAATTCAGCACCTAATGTCATATTAGATGGGAATTGGGTATCTTAACATAAGAGATTTCAGATGGCCTTTAATCCTAATCCCACAGCCGACCTTTTCACGAGATCTCTACTTAACCCTTTGGTTAAATGATCGGCCAAATTATGCTGAGTTCTCACAAACTCCACTGATATCACACCATGCATGATTAACTCCCGAACCATGTTGTGTCTAACACCCAAGTGTCTAGACTTCCCATTATACACTTGACTATGTGCCTTAGCCAAAGTTCATATGGGGTAACCTTATTCCTTTTGTTAGGAATTCAATTCAACAAGTAACAGGCTGTCAACATAGTCTCACCCCAAAATCCTTCACTTAAACCCGAATAGGATAACATGGAATTCACCATTTCTTTCAAGGTTCTATTCTTCCTTTCGGCTACACCATTCTGTTGTGGTGTATAGGGAGCTGTAGTTTGATGTATTATTCCAGTAGATTGAAAATAAATCGGATCATAATACTCACCTCCCCTATCCGTACGAAAAGTTTTGTTTAGCCCATTTTGATGAAGTTCTACCTCTTTCTAATAAATTTTAAATTTATCAAGAGCTTCATCTTTTGTATTTAATAAATATACATAACAATACCTTGATGCATCATCAATAAAAGTAACAAGATAATTTTTATGACCTAATGATGGAGTAGCATGCAAATCACACAGATCACTATGAATAAGGTCTAAGACTTTAGTCTCACTTTTAACATCCTTAAAAGGTTTCCTAGTGATCTTGGTCAACATGCAAGTTTTGCATTTTTCAATGTTCATATCAAAAGGAGGAATCATACTTGTTTTTGACATATCTTTTAATCTTTTGTAATGAACATGTCCTAATCTAGCATGCCAAATTTCTGATTTTGTCATATTAGGTATAGAACTACACGAGGCCATACAAACAGATTCATGAACAAAAGGAACATCAATGTTTAATTTAAACATTCCATTACAACGATAAACAAATCCAACAAACGAACCATGTCTTGACAAGATGTACTTCTCACTTTCAAGTACTTGCTTGAAACCACAATTATTTAAAACCATACCAGACAATAAGTTCTTACGAATACCAGGTACAAATAAGACATTATCCAAATACAAACTTTTTCCAGGAGTAAAAACTAAATTCACACAACCTAATCCTAGGATTGGTTCAGTTGCAACATTGCCCATCTTCACAATAGAGCCATCATCGATTGGTCTAAATTCCTTGAACCAACGACAATCTTTGCACACATGGCTTGTTGCTCCCGAATCAAACCACCAAGCAACGTCATCATCCTTGTTGCTTTTCAGGATCATTAGACCCACTTGGACCAGCCTTGTTCTTTCCTTTGAACACCCGGCAATCCCTCTTTAAATGACCAGGTTTCCCACACTTCCAACATGAAAATTTTGTCTGTTTGTTTGGACCTTTGTTCTTATTTCCTTGAAATTTTCGTTTGTTACCTTTAGCATTGTAATTTTGCTTAACTGTTCCACTTTCCTCTACCATATTAACGGAAGAGGAACCTGCTAAGTTTTTATCATTGACTTTGTCAATTTCCTGAGCCCTCAGCGACTCCTCAATCATGAAATGACTACCGAGTTGAACCAGAGTCAACTCTTCCTTCTTATGTTTCAAGGTATGCTTGAAGTCTTTCCAAGAAGAAGGCAGTTTATCAATTATAGATGAAACTGCAATGGATTCATCCATTTTCAAATCATGTTGAGTAAACTGACTCAAAATCCGCAGCAGTTCATTATATTGTTCCATAATAGGCCTCGAATCAATCATTTTGTAATTAAAGAAATTACTAACGAAGAATTTGTTACTTGAAGCATCTTCTGCCATATACATGGATTCAAGAGAGTCCCATAATTCCTTAGCAGACTCAACATTTTGATAAATATCAAAGAGAGAGTTAGACATACCGTTCAGAATGTGTCCACGACAAATGTAATCGTCGTTCTCCCATTTCGAACGCTTCCTTGCTTGATCCAGAGTTTCGTCTTCCATATACACCGGCATCGATGTACTCAGCACATACACCACATTCAATGTTGTCAAGAGAAAGTGCATCTTCTTCTGCCATCTTCTGAAATCCTGCCCTTCAAACTTGTCCAACTTCGCAAACTTGCTTGTCATCTTCGAACTATCGTTCGACATCTCGAAAAGTTTTGATTCAATCTTTTGTTGGTTAATTTGAAAAATCGAGATGATACTGGATAAATCTGAAGTCGTGTATAACACTTTCAGATTGAATCAATTTTCGGGGTTCAACCAAAATTGTTCAATCGGATAAAATCAGAAGATTATAATTCAAGAGTTTTGTTTTGGTCTTATATGTTTTGTCACCCGTTATGCTTTCTAAACCAGAATGATTATTTATGATCAAAGAACAGGTGGTTTTTGGCGGTTAATGGAAGTTATTTCTTTTTTAAAGACTGCCGTTGATGGAAGTTTTAGTAACTTCCATGTAACTTCCAACCGTTGATGGAAGTTTTAGTAACTTCCATGTAACTTCCAAAATTTGCCTAAACCGAACATCTCGTTATTACATTAAAATAAGCGTGCACTCTTATTTTAACATAATAAAGAGATCAATTACACTAAAATGTCCAACATCCAAGACTTGTGGATATAGTGAGGATGATGAGTTGAAGAGCATTTTTTCAATGGCTTCAAAATTGCCATGAACTCTGGTTATTAACATGCACTGTCTGAATTTCTTCTCAACCAAGGTAGAATCAGTACATGAGATTGAAAGAACCAGTGTCAGAAACACTGCAAGATAACCCATCTCCGTGTTTTCTTCTCTACCCTTTAGTTGATTGAGTTTTGTTTCTATGTATATAGAACACTTGACTTGTCCACATAAAAAGAGAAAATATTGTAGTAGAGAACATGCTGAAGCTATTTTTTCCTTGAGTCCAAAACATTCCAAAATATAATAAACAAGGGGTTGTGATATTTCCAAAGCAGAGATTGAAACGGTAATATTTGATTTGTATTTGTACTTGGCAAGTTAGCATACCCAACATCGGCAGCCACATATAAAGTTAAAGTACAGTCCTTGTTGAGCGACAGAATCCATATATGTTCCGCAATTATAATCTCCCTCACGTGTCATGTCAATTTTGCTAATATCTTGTATGGTGAAGCTTAATTTTCGAAAATAATTACTTAATATTTTAGGCTGAAAGAAATAATTGTGTATGGAACGTTGATGCACTATATAATTGTCTTTCACCCCCACATTTCTCATGTGTGATTTTTGCAATGCTAGTTCCTTCTCAATGGCAACATTATTGTTTAATCCCTTGCTATTAGAAACTTATAACATGCAGTTGCATGCCTAGCATCAAACTCAATCAACCCTGAATTTAGTGCATGCTTACATTTATGAAAACAATTTTAAATATTAATTTAGTTTTAGGTAAATTTTCATATATTTAATCACGTTAAAAAAAATTCTAAACCTAAAATTATTTTTTGGTGAAAGTTATTAAATAACTTTTGCTTTAAATTAAATAGGCTTAATTATGTTTTTAATTCTTCAAAAGAAGTTTCAAATTTGAAAGACTAAAAAATATAAATTTTCATTTGAAAGATTAAAAAATATATTTCCTAATTTCAAGGAACTAAAACATAATTAACTCCATATTTTATACTAGATTTTATTCTTAACTTCCTTTTAAATTAAAAAACATTCAAATGCAAATAACTTCGTATTAAAATCAACTTTAACTAAAATCAATTTCATTTAAAACTCTTTTAAAAAAAAATCATTTAAAACTATTTTTGCAGACTTCCACCCCTACCCTTGTATAGATTTTCATTGAGAAAGTCCCAAACCATGATTTGAATAAGCTTGTTTCTTATAAAACAGGCAGGTAATACAAAATACTTCAGTTATATCTAGAGTACAAGCATTTTAAATCAGGGTAGCTATAACAGCAACAACAAAAAAAAATTAACGAAAAAAATGCATTATAGTGAGAGAAAAAAAATACTATCATCCAACATGACATGGATTACTGCATATGATAAGATTGGTTTTTATAATAATTAGGTTAAATTAATTTTATTCCTCTAATTTACCTTTTAGATTCAATTTAGTTCTTTAGTCTTTTTTTTAATTTGATTCTTTAATTTTAAAAATTGATTTAATTTAGTCTTTAAGTCTAAATGATAAGAAACCATATTTTATGTTAGTTTAAAACCATCACTAAATAATTTTAAATCATCATAAAATATATATTTTTCAAAAAAAAAAATAATCCATTTTAAAAATTAAATGACTAAATTAAACAAAAAAAAAACTAGAAGACCAAATTGTATCAGTTTTAAAGATCAAATTCAACAAAAAAAAAAATTAAAGGACTATATTGAACCTAATTAGAGGACAAAAAGACTAATTTAACCTAATAATTATTTTAAAAATTAAAAATTAAATTGGTTTTCTAATTTTTAAAATCAATTCAATTTGATCCTAAGTCTAAATGGTAAGAAAATCACACTTTGTGACGATTCAAAACCATCACTAAATAATTTTAAATTGCCACAAAATATACATTTTTCAAAAAAAAAAATGAATCCATTTTAAAAATTAAAAGACCAAATTAAACTAAAAAAAACTAGACCAAATTGAATCAGTTCTAAAAATTAAAAATTAGAAAAAATCAAATTGAACCAAAAAAAATTAAAAGACTAAATTGAACCTAAATAATAAATTAAAAGACAAAAAAACTAATTTAACCTAATAATTATTTTTAAAATTCTATCTAAGATGATTTCTAATTTGTTCACAATATACAAATCTATGTTATTAAAATTAAACTCAAGAAGAACAAAAAAAGTAACAATAACAATTGTTTTGCCAAGCCCAAATTACAAGGGGCTGTGCACAAAATGATATTAAAACAACGAGAGCAAATACACGCTCTCCCCCTACCCAGAGAAAGAAGGGTCAGTTTTCTATAACAACGAAATTTTACATTCAAAGATCAGGAAAAGAAAAGAGAAAAAAAGAAAAGGAAAAAACTATTAAGATTGCACAAAATGAACCTAATTTTGCAGGCCTAAGTGGGCACAACCATCCCAGAATTGTGCGATAACTGTGACATGTAAAGCCAAAAGATCAAAACTAAAAACATAAACTGTATGAAAAGATAAAATGACATCTTACATACCCTTCTCTGCAGCACAAAAGACTCCTCAACTACTACACTATCACCACAATATTTTTCCAACTCTTCTGTTTTGTTCTTCAGCACTGAAGCCTTACTCTCTGCATCTACAACTTTGTCGAGAATCTGCGCTTGATTTTCAGACAGTTTCTCTTGTTCTTCCAATAATGTCTGTTGGATACCTGCCCCACCCTTCATGTTCTGCATTACCTTTGAGATGGCTAGGTATTCAACCTCAGCTTCAATCCTTAGCTTGAAAAGGCCCTCGAGCTCCGACTCAACCCCTTCACATTTTTTCTCGGACAAATCTATGGTGCTTGCAGATTCTTCCCTAGAAATCTTAACACTACTCAAGGATGCTTCGAGTTCAGCAATCCTAGAGTCCTTCAGAGCAAGCACACCCTGTAAATCCTCCAACTTGCTTTCCAAAATATTTATATTTTGTGTCAGGCTCAATACCTGAGGATCTGAGGAACTTGAAGCAGTTTGTCTAATTTCTTCTGCACCAGACTGACCAGATTGGCTTGATTTATTAAGTCCAAGATCAATAGTAGTACCAGCAGATACACTGCTACACTTAGCTGAGTCATCATCTGGTGAAATAGCTTCAATCCCAATCTCCCTGAATTTCTGGAGTTCTGCAAGAGTACATGTAGATTGATCATTAGCAATGGCACATGCCATATTTCTTTCTTCCGTTAAAGACCACTTTACACAAAAAAGGAACTTCAGCATACCAATAAAAAATAAACAGAAAAAAGTTGTTTCTCAGTAGTATGCAAATAAACTACTTCAGCATCAACAAACAAACTCTAAATAGATTAAAGAAAAGCTTACAATATAGACTGTCATTAATCATTTCTGTAAACCGTAAATTTAAAATATTAATAAGTAGAAAATAGCATAAGCTGTTCCAGTAAATAATAAACAAGATAGGGTAGGGAAGTAGAATTGTAGAAAGTAGCTTAAAAAGTCAACAACCTATCTCCCATCATTGTTTCCAGTTGCTGGCTCAGGTCATATATTAGCCAACTAATAGGAGCAACAAAAATTAGTGGGTCTAGGATTTATATGATCTCTTAATAAATGGGTTTTACTTCTCTAAAGTGAGTAAGGGTAAAGGTACAATAAGTAATTTCTGTCATTAATGAAAAAATAACTGTTGATATTCCAACATGTTAATGATTTGTAATACATGCACATGTAATATTGATGGTTGATTTTTTCATCAATGACTGAGATTTACTTACTTTACCCTCTAAAGTGGGTTTGACACTTTAAAGGAGGCAGATCCTGAATAGATAACCAACAACAATATCACAGTAACGAGACAAATAGGTTACTTTTTAAATGAAAACAGAGAATAAGTTATGAATGGTGGTCCTACTAAACAAAGAACAAAGTTTTAATAGAAAATACCAGTAAGCAGTGAACCGCAAGAGTTAAACAGTGAAGCAGAAGTAAAGTTTGGGCCCATATGGAAGAAAATATTACAACAATAACATTAAAATATGCAGGTAAGCTTGCACAATCAAATTAATACAAAATATGAAAAATTGTCAACCGACAAGTTCCTATTATATTTCAAATTTCAGGTTCCATTCATTTAGCTATCTATAAGTTCTTGCATTTCTCAATATAGATGAAATCTAACAGACAAACCATTCAATAATCTTCACAGAGAGAGAATGAGAGATTCAGAATTCCATTAAGGAAACACACCAAATACATTAACTATGATAGCCTCAAAATGAAGACAATTAACCATAGACAGTCCACCCATCGGGGGAAAAGGTCAATGCACATAAGGACATTTAGTCAAGGCAATCCATGATATTAGCAATAAATAAATTTAGCCTGCTGAACCACTTGATTTAAATACAAGTATACAACCTATCCTCTACAAGACAACTTACAAGCAAAATCCAATATGCAACAATTACATTTATGATAGTATATCTTAAAAATTTATAACATTTAACATACCTTCTCCAACAAGCTCATTTTATATTTTCCATCTATTCATCAACCAGCAAAGTGCTGCATATGCAATGCAAGAGGAGGACAACAGTTTTTAAATTTAATATTATAGGATTATCTGATTTATCAAAAAGGCTTAGAAAGGAGACTAGACTAGACCTGTAGACCATCAGAGTTTTAAGGTTATATAATAAAACAATCAAGAATTTTAAAGGGGGTTCAAAAGAATAAGAAATATAAGGAAACAGAATATTGATCATTCAATGATTTAGTTCACAACCTATTCAGACCCATTGGCTAAGCATCAATTAGGTAACACGTTTAAAGCATCGGTGAAATATTTATCAGAATGTCCAACATTATGCCAAAAACTTGCAATTGCTACTCAAATTAGAAAGACAATTTCGTTTTCCATCAATAAACATACTCCTTAATTCAATAAGACCCTCCAATATTCTAGAATCAGGGGTGCTCAAGGAACCAAACAAGCTGATTAAACATAACCAAATTAATGGTTTCCTTTGGTTGAGTTTAGAAAAACAAAAAATCATAAGGTTTAAACAGTTATGGGGTTCCAATCAGACCAAAATAATATTAGGTCAGTTCATGCATTGATATCTAACATGTTGGCAGCTTTATTGGCAGTTGAATTGAATCACACAACAGAATCCAAAGGTCAAGAAACTGCTAATTAGGTAATATATTAACATACATTCTCCCAAGGATTATAAAACCAAGAAACATAACAATATCAACTGCAAACAAGGTGCACAGACAAAGATACACAGAAGAATCAAACTTTCTAGAAAAATAGAAAGGACAAACCTTCTTGAAGGGCCTCCTGGACAGCCTGAAGGCAACTAACCGATTCAATTATAGGATCTTCAACGGCTGAAGATTGGTTGTTCACACTTTTTTCTTCTGTAACATCCCAAGACAAATTTGTACCCAAATTCTCTTGTAAAAGATATTCATCCTCAACAACATTTTCGTTACCATAACCAGCCTCAACACCCTCAGTGAAATGTTCATTAGTGTGTGCTTCACCACTATTAACTCCATCGTAAACATTTGGCCTACTAGTATGCTTTCCATTACTAGTAACCGAAAAAACACCTTGCTTAAAGTTGGAGCTTCTTGAATCAGATTCCAAACTAGAAAAAGAATTTTCCTTCTCAATTTTCACTCTTCCACCTCCTCCTGGTTTCTTACTGCCTTCAGTTCGTCCCTTTCCCGGTTGAACTCGTTGAGCCGAGTTAGCTAAATGCTTTGAATTCACATTCTTACTACGGCTTTTCTCTTGCCTCAACTTGGGCTCACTAGCCGCTGTAGAAGACTTGCTACTCTGATCCTCGCTATTCTCAGAATCAGTCCCAACAACAAAACCAGATCCAAGTGCATATCTAGAATCCGAACTTGAACCATGGATCACATTGCCATCAGAGAACACTACATTCCCAAACATGTTTGAAGATCCTTCATTCTTCTCCTTAACATCGCGCAGAAAAGGCTGGCTTTCACTCAAATTGGCATTGCCAGACAAGCCCCTCTTCAAGACTTTACCCGAATCAACACTCGAATTTGGATCCTTAACAACATTCCTCCGAATTCTCTTCCATTTCTTCAACCCAAACCCCTTTGTTGGTGTCCCTTTGGAATTCACACCTTCCGCACTACCCACTTCAACTTCGCCAACCGTTCCCTTTTGATCCGAACCGTTGACATCCGAATTTCCCTCCAAACCCAACCCAATCTTCTCGTCATCATAAGAACCACCGTTTCCATTCCCATCATGATTCACTTCGTTCTCTTCCACGGATTCGCTTCCCAAATCCATGATCAATTTCAACCCTTTTCGCTAAATCTGGACAGAGAGATCAAAACCCACTTACAATTAATTGCGGTTGAAGTAACAAATCAAATGAGAATTCACGAACTTCAAAACAAAGACTCCAAAAAAATTAAATAAAAAACGGTTACTTTTGGGACAGAAACGAATGAATAAATAAGCAATAAAAAAATTGAATGAGAGAGAGAAAGAGAAAGAAGAGAGGATCTATGATTTTGAGTGATTACCTTCATAAACGAATCCCTTGGATTGGACATGGAAACCCTAAAGATTGGGATTTTGATGGGATTTGCAGTTTTATAGTCGGAGAAGGGATCAACCGAAGGAGATGGTAATAACGTTTAAGTATTTATTTATACATACAAATCATTACATTCATTTATTTATTATTTTCGTCCCCTGTAATCGATATATCCTTTATCGTTTATTAATATTTCAATATTATTAATTAATTAAAATAAGTATAATAAATAATAAAATATTAATAAATTATACCAGTTAAAACATGTTAGTTTATTTTTAAAATTCATTTTGAAAATATAAACCAGCACTGCCAGTGTAAAATTTTATATTATCAATAAAATAAACATAATAGTTATGATTTTTAAGACAATCATTATTAAAGTCCATAAAATTAAAATACATATTAATTTATGTTTGAATTACAGTGAGAAAACAGTTTATACTGTTTCTACTTTCTAATATATTGATTAAATTTCGGATCAATATAATAAACAGAAGTGAATTTAGCGAGAAAAAAAAAAGTTAACTTTTTAGACAACAAATTATGCCTTAACTTTTTTGAACATGCTGTAAAAAAACAGAAAAAAAAAACATGCTGTCAAAAATTTTCTTTTGAACAATATAGTAATTTTAATATCTAATCATATATTGAATAAAATCATCTTTATAAAGGATATACGTAAACAATAAAAAAAATGCTTAGTAATATTTTTTAATTAATTGGTTAATAATAGTAGTTGATTTGATGAAAAGTTGAAACAGCGACAGTGGGTAACGTGGGCCACATGGAGATGTCGCATCATATCATGGGAGCCGTGTACCTGGATCACAAGTTCGTGAGTGGTACATAATTTTAAAAAATAAATGTACTGAAAAATAATAAATATTGAGTTTAATTAATATGCACTTTTAATGTAATTTTTTTTTTACTCTCTTCAAAAGAAAATTTAAATTTTTTGAACAGTAAAAATACACTATCAAATCTTTCAGAAATAAATTTTAATATGTTATAAAAATAAACTAATTTATTATATGATAATTTATGATTAAATAATAGTACATAAAATATATATTAAATTAATAGTTCAATTATAATTTAAGAGTATACAAAAATATGTTTTTAATAGTTCAAAATATTTTTTTATCCTTTTTCAAATTAGAGACATTTAAATTGAATGAGTGTTCACTATTGATTGTGTGTATTAACTTCACAAGTAGATCTAATGACAAAATATAAAATTATGAATTATATGATTTTGGGAGATGAGTTATATGAAAGGGGTGTTGATGGAGTTTTATTGTAATGTTTGGGAGAATAAGAAACTTATATAGCTTTGGCAGAAACACATGAAGCAGTATTGCCCATCAAAATTATTTTGAATTCAATTTGATTACAAAAATAATGTGAAATTCATGTGCAAGATTATTTGAATATAATGTATGATGAATTAAATTTATTAGATGAAGAAAGTTTTATTTCCTTAGAAAAGATTATTCTTCAAAAAGAAAAAATTGTTAAGCATAATAAAAAGGTTAAGAGAAAATTCTTTCAAGTTGGAGATCTACTTTAGAAAGTAATATTACCCATGGATAAAAAAATTTAAGGTTTATGATAAAGGGTCACCAAATTGGGATGAACCTTATGTTGTTGAAAGAGTTTTTTCAGTAAACACATATGCAATTCGCAAAGTAAATAATGACAATTATATTGGTTCCATAAACAAAAAGTATCTAAAGAATTATAAGCCAATAATAATTGAAGTAAAAATTCTTGTAACTTAGAAATTAAAGTGCAAATGTTCAAGAAGGAAATTACATGAACGAAGTTGTCCCAAAATAAAATAATAAACAAATCATTTCAAGATTCTACAACTGATGAAGAATTTGTAGATTTAATGTAATAATTCCTCTTCATTTCATTGAAGGTTTTGATCCACGTGGATAATGTGTTCATAAATTCATTCGCTTCATGAGAGAACCCTTCAATTCTTGCACAATTTCTTAGGCAGAAGAATAAAGAAAAACTTTATTCTTTTTATTGGTCTCTCTGGTTGCTTGAAGCTCAGAAAGCTTTTCACGAACAGTTTGAAGTTCATCCTGGATTGGTCTAATAAGCTTTGCCAAGAGTTCTTCTTGTTTGACCAAATCTTGTTCAAATTTTTCAGTTTTTTTATTGGTCCTTGTATCAACATAATACTTTCTTTGGCTTTCTGAAATCCTTCTTGAGCTTGAATGAGTTTAGTTCGATCATGCTTTGTCGAAGATTCAATTTCAGCAATGTCAACAGCATGTTGGTAACAAGTTGGTGGGCCTCAAAAGCATTGTTGAAGACATTGAGGATTGACTCCATTTCCTCATGAAGCTCATCAACTACGAGATCATCAAATTTAAAAACCTCATTGATTGCTTGCTAAAGTTGCCCTTTGTAGTTTGGATTCGAAAGAGTATCTTCAAGGTTCTAATCTAAAGTAAGTTTTTGGAAACAGGCCACAACCTCATCGAAATGGGTAAAATGCCTGTTGAGACTCGATTGAGAAGCTTTTGAAGGCATTGAATTTGAAGACAAAACATCTATGAAGGCGAAAGGGTCTGCATCCATTGGATCCGCATCTACTTGAGAAGCTTCAATATTAACACTTGGTGGTATTGTGGATTGTTGTAAAGCCATAGAAGTAGTAAGTAACAATCCTAATTATTGAACTTATTGGTTTGATGTTGTTGGCTTTTCAGTGCCTAACGAAAAATAAAGAAATGTTAGATAAAATGGTAAATCTATTTTAAGAAATTATCAAGAAAAATGGAAAATACTCCATACCTTTTTCAGGTACAAGCTCATAAGACTTAGTTGTTCCGACAGGAGGAACAAGAACAATCATTGTGAGTGCATTTGTATTCAAAGGTTCTTCTTCTCTAGGTTGAACAACTTCATCTTCTACATGTGTTTCTTTTTCGATGATGGGGCTAGAAGAATTGTTCATGTTAGAATCGATATCCATGACATTTTCTTTAATAATTGGTTTTTGTTGAGACAATTATTTTGATGGAGATGATTCACTATGGCTTTGAGCATCATTTTTCTATTTTTCCTCATTCTTCTCTGCTGCCTTCCTCACCTCTAATGGCGAAACATGCATTTTAGAGTCTAAAACTAATGAGTTAAAAATGTTAGGATTAGTTAATCATTTAAAGAATCAGACTATCAAAGAATGGTGAAGTTACTTACCATTTGATTCTTTATTAATGCTCTTGGCATTAGAACTAACAGCAGGAGTGTCATGAGTTCCTTCATCCTATCAAAAAAATAAAGTTAAACTTGAAATCAAAATTGTTTTTAGATAAAGACTTGTAAATTTTCTATAGGAATTACCTTGCCATCTTTTGGGTTCGAATGAACCTGAGAGGAAGAAAGGTCTACTACATTCACATCCTGCGAGTAAGATAGCCAAGATGTATCTCTCAATATGCCATTTGAAAGGTGTGTCTCAATCACTTTTCTAGACTCAGAAAAGGTGGAATAATTTTTTCCTAAATTTTCCTAAAAAGTAGTATGTTTAATTTTCAAAAGAATAAAAGATGAATTTTATAATATTTTGAAATTTCTATAAGGTATAATTTAAGTAAATAAACAAAGCAAAATTTGAAAAGAAAAATACATTTTTCTTTGACTTCACTAAAGGAATGTTTGCATGAAGAATTCATTGGCATATCTTCATCAAAAACACCTACTTCTTTCAAAATCTTTCTCTTTTGGGTTGAGGATCAAAGGGTTAACATACATAGAATGAGTACCAAAGAGAATGAGATAAAAAAAATCAATATAATTCTTGTTGAAAAACTTACCTTCACATGATCTTTGGTTTTTGGGGGTTTTGGAGGAAGTTTGATCTTACCATCACTCTTATCAGTAGTGTTTTTCTTATAACCCTATAAAAAATGTGCATCAATTAGTAAAGAAATTCATTAAGGATGATAAATGGGGAGAATAAGATTTCAAAGTACCTTACTTTCAGTACTAAACGAGGTTGCTTTCCTCTTTTGAGAAGTCTCTTTGGAAGTACCTATCTCATCATCTTCCTAATTCTCTGCTTCTCCTTGATAGGGAATCTTAATGGGTATCACTAAAAATAAGGGGATCACATTCAAAATTTGAAGTTAGGATTAAAGAGAAATAAACATTCAATAAAAGAAATTTACCATCCGGTGCTATCATTTCACAATCCACCCATTCCTCAAGAATGACTATTTTAGGGTATTTTTGATAGTCACCAAGATAAATTTTGGAAAAAGTAGCTCTATTAGCAAGGGGCATTTTCAAGTCTCTATATAGCGAAAAAATGAGTAATTCTCAAACCAAGGAAGGATTTCAAAGATCTTTACTTAAGCCAAAACAAGCTTTTGGAAAAAGAGGAAGATTTTGTGGACAAAATCTAGTAAATTATTATGTGGTTAGTGTTTATTACTCTACAATTTGATCTATTTTTTTCTCTAAGTGCAAAAACAACTTCTCGAAAGGTAGCTATAGGGTGAGTTGGATGATAACATATATGATAAAAAAATTTGAAATTTTTAATTTCATGAGCGAGCTCGTATTTACCTTTGCTCCTTTTGCTAGTATCCTACACAGAACCATGAGACTTGATTAATTTCTATGCGCAATAAAGAATATAAATGAGACTTTGAGAATAATAAGAGTATATTTGGTTTGCATTTTTATTTTCTGCTTTTATTTCCTGTTTTTATTTTATGAAAATTGTTTTTATTTTCAAAAGATTAGAATTCTGAAAACATGTTTGATTTGATTTCTTGTTTTCTACTTTCAAGAAATAAACACACTGAAAATGCATTTTCAAAAGAAAATGTATTTTTAGATTTGCTTAAAATTGTATTCCTTGTCACCGCGTTTTCATTTTATCCAAAATGAGATTCCTGGTTTCAATTGAAAATGAGATTTTATTATTTCCAGTTTTTGGTTCATTTGGAAAAATATTTTTACTGAAAATGAAAATAGAAACCCAACCAAATACATTTCCATCACCATTTTTTATTTTTAGTGAAAATGAAAACAAAAAACAACCAAACCAAACACTCCCTAATCTTTCCACCATAAATGAAAATCTATTTTGCTTAAAAAACAACTCTCGAAATAAGATGGTTGAAATTGCAGCTTCACTTTAGGGGTTCCCTTTTCAATGACTTTAGGGATTAGACTCTTGTCCCCTTGAATCGGATATGGATGTGTCTTTTTTAGATATATGGGTACTAGCGTTAGTTGGCAAAGCCCAAATGTCTTGAAAAGATTTGAGGTTGTTAAGGATAAAATCGAATATCTTTAGAAGTAATTTCAGCATAAATAATGTCCCAAGTGAAGAAAGCACTCCAAATCTTGACTAAATCTGATTGTTGGCCAAGGGTCTCACAAGGAAATCTTTGTTTTAACTAGGATTGCCTAGTTAGCTTGGAATTTAGAAAAGGAGCCAAATTGAGATCGAAATGATTGAAATTGAGAAAAGCTTTGATGTACTTCCTATAACATTCATAAGTGCAGAATTCCTTACTGTGGGTAAGGTAAGTCAGTTGAGTTTCCTCTATCTTGTGTTCGATACCAGTCAAGATGTCTCTTTCAAGAGTAATGTGATTAGCCAAAATAGCATTCAACCAAAGTTAGACTATCCATAAGGGGCCAATTATGTGTTTCATCTTCCCTAGAACATCCATGATTTCAACAGCTTCGTCTATTACTTTAAAAACAGAAGCTAAGAGAAATTTGCTAAGACAAATATCTTTGCCAAAATGGAAAGCTTGAGCTAAGTTATAGCAATAAAATTTGAAGAGAGTGGGTGCAAAGCAAATGCGAGGAAACTCAATACATCAGAAAAGTAGTGTGTTTTTCGTCAGACACTTCTTCAGTATCCTTGGCATTCTTTTCGATAAAGCCTCCATAAGACTTAGCGCTAAAGTCAATTTTCACTTCACTTCTTTCGGTTTGATCCTCAAATAAACCTAGAGCATAAGTCTTTCTTAGAGGTTTTAGTAATAGTAGTCATATCCATTAATGTTGGCGAGATTAGACCACAGGGGAGTTCAAGAGCATGCAAACTCTGATTCCAGAATAGAAAATAAGCCATAAGCATGGGCATATCCAAATTAACAACATCGTATTTGCTTAATTGAATTAAGTTATATATGCCTATGTTCTTCCAATGTTGTGCTTTCTTTGTTTCTAAAGGCTTCAACCAACTAAAGTATGTCTTCCTATCTTTAGGGGGAAAAGCTTTGAATATACAACTTTTTTCTTTCAAAAAATCACTCATGATGGTATCTTTATGATTTATAGGGAGTTCTCCATCATGTGTTGGGAACCAACTTTTAATGGACTCTAAATCCACCTGTGGATGATAAGGACCTACAAAACAAATGTTTTTGTTAATAGAAGCTGGAATTAGTAGCTGTGTTTCCCATACCTTTCTGCATTCCTCTTCATGATCAGGAATAAGTATTAATTCAAATCCCCCTTCTCTTTGGGTCATTACAGTAGATGTTGAGAGTGGCGCACTTCTCTCCATGTTAGTAGAGGTTTCTTGTTGCCCCATGGGAGGATTTGGTTGCTGAGAAGAAGATGCCATGGATGATGAAGAAGATGAACAATAAGAGCAAGGATTAGGGATTGTAAAGAAAGAAAAGAAGAAGAACGGGAGAACGGAAACAATTAATATTTATAAGCCATTAAAGATAATTTCAAAATGCATTTAAATATAAACTAATGATGAAAGAAGATGTGATGTGATTAGTGGAGATAGGCAATTATAAGCTTATAGGTATAATCATTTGGCCTCGATTAGCATAAAAATATTGCACAGTTGAACGTGTTCTCCAAGCTTTAATGGGTATAAATGTTGCAATATAGGAAGTTACAACAATACTGTCAAAGAAATTCGATGTGAAAATATTATGTTCTCAATAATAAATACTCAAACAAACTATTTTAAGGGGCATTTGTTACCTATGAGAAACTTTCTAAGTGTGAGAGCTTAGATGCATTTTGATATATACCATTTTAATAATGTAGCAAGGTTAAGATTGGATTAAAATATTTAGTGAGTCCAAAATGTGAAAATGGATATAAAAATAATAAATTTCAATGAGTTGAAATTTTGATAAAATGCATTAAACACATGGAAGCAAAAAACTCTCATAATGAAGTTTATATCGAATTTGAAATAGTAGATGTGACGGTTGATGAAAAGGATTATGTGAAGACATTAGATGCCACTAGATCTAAGTAATTAAGAACTTGTACACATGTCGAAAATCTATAATTCAATCGTTAGTAGTAAAAGTCTATAAATAAAGACCTTTTTCGTTGGATTAAATCACTGTTACTCAAATCCTAAAACACTAATCACTCCGTACTCAAAAATGACTCTCGATTTGAAGGTCACATTGTATTTATTTATATTCAATCTATAAAAAATGAACTCTACTTTTATCTAATCTCCTTTCCATATTATTATCAAATTCATTGTTGACATTGTCATATATCATACTCTTAGAATTGTTATCAAAATCATTATTAGAATTAATATAAAAAATATTATTATCGAAAACGTGTTTATTGAAATTGTTATATTATGTGAATTGTTGGAGAAATTGTTTATATAGAACCTTTTAAAATGGATATCACTATTGAAATTATCATCACTATTTTTTATTAATTCATAGGCAATTCTCTTAAATTCATAGGGTAATTTTCTAGAGTTGAGTTCTCGAAAGGTTGAACCTTTTTGTTAAAATTATTTTTTAATTAACTTCATGATTGAGCGGTTGACTAAAAACTTAGTAGAAATCTCCATATTGTATGATGAGAAAGGTTAACCTCTTGACTGAGAACTGCACACCACCAATAAAATTATCCTATATGATATATTAACTTATTAGTATTTATTCAAATTCATATTTTTTAAAAGAATATTTAATAGATCACAAAAGTAGAAGTACCATGCAGTGATATTTAGTGGTTCAACCACCACTTATTGGAGGTATTATGGCCAACTCATCAGTGTCCTTATATCATGCAATTAAAACAGAAATCTATGTCTCAATGTTACATCCTATCATAACATTGTGTCCTAACGTCCTCTAGTACGAGGTTCTTTAAAGTCATCCACCTAGTCATCTGTTCCCACAAACACAAGGTTTGAGATCATTACAAAATCCAAACATAAACAACACATACAGAGTGAGTTATCACATTTCTAAATAAAATACAAATAAACAAAGGCATAAGCAAAATACATTATAAAAATATTTATAACATAGCTCAACTTAATACAATCCAAATCACTTCACCACTTTATCATTTAAAATTCATTTTTTAATCACCAATCACATTACACATGAATTGCACACTCGAGTCTGGACGTAACAATGCTCACCAATTTCATAATAAACAATTTACAGGTGTTATGCAACAATTATACTAAGACTCTAGCCTATATGCAATGTGATACCATCTCAATGAAAAACTACACTAAGGTGCTTAGGAGTACATAACAAGACATCCCATACAATGGGTATGTCAGGTCACTTTCACTAAGTAAAAGCATAAGGTGATCAGTCAGGGTTACTCTGTTTTGCGAGAATCCTCCAACCATATGGGATCAACATAGGCTTAAAGGAGCACTCAAACCGAGTGTCTTTACCCCCAAGGCCTAGACTCCGAAGAATCCGTTAGGGTCTCACCTTTCTGATTCAGGTCTAACCCTTAAAACAACTTTTGCACACAGACATGACTCATGAATTATACAATACTCACGACTTCACACTTGTTTTCAAACACGTTTAACAAATTGCATTACAATTTAACACTTTAGGTTCCTAACTTGAAACCCTACACATTCCTTTTAACACTTCGTGCATAAACACTTTTCTCAAGGTAAACACTAGTCGATTTATTGTATAATTCACAACTCACAATACAAGTATTGTCACATCAAATATTAACCACACACTTATGCACAACCATATCCCATATCCACAAGTTAACGTCTCACAATTCACCACATATTCAATTTATCACTTAAACACAATTTCATGATCCCAATATAACAATTATCCCACTAATATAGTAAATCTTGTCCAAAATACAAAAAAGAATCATACAAAATGTTTCTCACAACATGGGGATTAAAATCCTTCAAACAATTTCACATAATCATATCAGACTCAAAATCATAGGTCAAAAATACGAAAACACCAAAAACACTCAATTTATCAATCAATTCGCATTAGGGCGTCAATTGATTCGTTAAATACAACAATCTCGTAATTATAATTATAAAGGAAGAATTACAATACAATAAACATCTCTAAACAAACTCTAATTTGACTCTCTAAGGATTCCTACACACGTTCCTTCTAATCCTAATTGCGATAAACTCATCCCTTACCTCTAAACGGGCTCAAGTGTGTAATCCGACAGTGATAGCGGCGCCTCTAGTGGTTTCCTAAGATTTCTCAAGTTTTTCCTCTAGTTGCTCTGCTTGGGTTTCCTAGCATTAGAAAGAAGGAGAATGAATTGGAGTCTCCATTTTACTTTCTCCGTGCGAGGGATATTTCTCTCACCATATACATTATTTTACAAATTCCAACGGTAGAGATGTGCGGAAATAAGTTTCTAACCTAGTGTTCAAATTTGACAACGATCCAACGGTTAATGAGTTCGGGATCATAGTTTTACTGGGATAAATTTGGGTATATACAGGAAAAAGTGCGAGGGATATTTCTCTTACTACAAACATTATTTTGCAAATCCTAATCATGGAGATGGGCGAAAATGAGTTCCAAACTTGATGTTCAAATTTCATGACGATCCAAGGGTGAACGAGTTCGAGATCATAGTTTTACTGGGATAAGTTTGAGTGTATGCAGAAAAAAGAGAGGGTTTTGGGAGAGGAGTAAAGGAAAACGAATTTGAGATGAAGAAAAAACGTAGAAAAATATTGTAAATATAAAAAAAATAACCTAATATGTCTCGATGTACTCCCAACCTATTATTTACTCTATTTTTTATTTTATTATTTTATAAAAAGGAATTCTATTTTACTCTTCATCAAATGAATAAATAAAATATTTTTCTATTTTCTAAGAACATATATTTATTTTATTTACCTTAAAATCATTATTTTAATTAATAAAAATATTTCTTCTTATTTATTTAATTATAAAAATCTCATTATTTTCCTAAAAATTTATTTATTTTTAAATAATTTTTTTCATTTATTTTACAAAAAATGAGATATTACACCTTAGCCTGAGGTAAGATTCTTTTCTCAAAAAAAAAATAATAAAGAACTTGATTCCTTTCTTATTTGACACATGACCTTCTGAGATTATTGCTCTTCTTAACTCCAACTCTATTGACTAAGAATGTAAAGAGGCAATTGATGGACTAATGAAGTGCAATGAGTTCAATCTAGAGGCTAATGATGGAATGATGGTAACTAGCGAAGCTGCATAGTGAAAGTTTCTGGTAGGGGTGTTTGCGGTGAGATTTGGTTTGATTTTTAGTTAAAAAATCATTCAAACCAAACATAAAAATTATGTAGTTCGGTTTGGTTCACTTTGAATGTAATATTTAATCTCATTTTCTACTTAACACATCATTATTACTTATTTTACTACATAAAAATTATGTAATATTTAATCTCATTACAACTTATTTTACTACATAAAAATTATCTAATATTTAATCTAATTACTACATGAATATTATGTAGTTCGGTTTGGTTCGGTTCGATTTGGATTGGTTTCTACTTAACCCATCATTACTACTTATTTTACTAGTTAGGAGTAGGACCATAGAATGACAAATTTACTGTAGGGGGTTAGTTTTAAAAACTATTTACCAATGGGGGTCTGTTTTCAAACTTTTAACTGAGGGGGTCTGTTCCTGCATACGTTGGTGCCGCCACTGAAGATGGCGAGATGCATGATCCGCCAATATAGTTGGCGAGAAGCGCTGAACGTATTTCCTTTTTTTTTACATTATTATTATTGTTATTTTAGTGTATGGATGGTACGGAATAAATATTTTTTTATATAACTAAATATAAAAAATAAAATCAACATTGTGTATGAAATAAATGAACTGAAATAAAAACATTTATCTTATATATTTTCATGATTTTCGATAAACATTAATTATTACTGTTTTTATAAAATTAATTTATATTAATATCATATTAAAAAAAATATCATTTGAAATGTTCCGCAATTCTTAATGGCGAGACAGGTTTTATAAAATTACTTGTTATTTAAACTTGTTATTAGCTATTTAAACTTGTTATTCAAGGTTTAAATATAATGTAACCAATAGCTCAATTGCGCAGGGATATGTTTCTGATACTTTATGTTTATGGGTTTGTGATACCCCTGTACTCATTTTAATACATGTTTTTGCTGATTTTAAAAAAAAACATCAAAAGAAAAATAAATAAAGTGTGCCATTAACTCCCGCACACATGTAAGACTCAAATATATAGAAGTAAATCATGTTCAACTACATATTTCAAAATAGCATATGATAAAAACAACATAAAATCCTAAACCTCGATGTCATATCCTATCATAGCATAGTGTGTTATTGTCCTCTAGCATAAGGTTCTCCATAGTTATCCACCTAACCATCTACTCCCATGAACATAAGGTTCGAGATCATCACAGAATTCAACCACAAACAACACACAAAGAGTGAGTTATCATATTCCTAAATAGATAGAGATAAACGAAAGTGCATATATATATATATAACAAGCTCAACTTAGCACAATTTGAATCATTTTACCACTCATTGCATAACATCACTTGTCCCAAGGATTTAATCACATGTCACACCTTCACATTAGTCACTTGTTCAAAACAACACATTTCAAGTATAACACTCACACTTACACAATTCATTACCCATCATCACGTAACAAGTCATAATGATCATTACACAGGCATTATGCAATATGCAATGTGGTACCATGTCAGTGAAAAACCTCGACGTACACCTAGGAGTACATGACAAAACAAACTATACATTGGTAAGTCAGGTCACTTTCACTAAGTAAAATCATAGGGAGTCCAATCAGAGTCATGCTATTTTGTGAGAATGATCTAACCATATGGAATCAGCACAAGCTTAAAGGAGCACTCAAATGAGGTGTATTTACCCCGAAGGATTAGACTCCGAAGAGTCCGTCAGGGCTTTCCCTACTGATTCAGGTCCAACCCAGAAAACATTTTAACATGTAGACTTTATCTATGAACTATACAAAACACATGACTCCTCAATTGCTCTCAAAATAATTTTAACTCGTCGGGTTCCCATAGTGGATCCCATCACAATACCTGTCGTACATTAACTTGTCACTCTTAAAGGGTCTTACAGTCGTGTGATTGTATGACTCATAGCTCACAACTCAATGGACACAACATCTCAATACACGTGCGATCTCACAATTTAACACATACTCAACTTGTCACTTACACACAGTTCATCACACTTTCATAATCCTAAGACATCACGTTATCACGCCTCATGCATCATATACATATCACACAATAACAATATTAATATGTTATATGCATATGACTAATCATCTCATTAAATCAGGCATTTAAAATCATATATGTGCCACTAGGGTTTGAACTATGCAATACACACAACTACTCAATTTTTTTCAAAATCATTTTAACTCGTCACACCTCAAAGTGATTCAACTCGTCAGGTTCCCACAGTAGATCCCATCATAATACTCATCATGCATTAACTTGTCACCCTTAAATGGTCTTACAGTTGTGTGATTGTACATTTCATAGCTCACAAGTCAATGCATACAAAATCTTAATACACATGTATCTTACAATTTAACACATACTCAATTTATCACATATGCTTAATCTCAATCACAATGTTATAATCCCAACGCAAAATGTTATCGCTCCTCGTGAATCATATAAACATCACATAGTATTAATATTTACATGACACAAAACATGTATATATTAAATTGAACTATATTATTTTCAATTAAAAAGAGTTAATAAATAATTAAAATAAAAATGCATTGAAAGTATTTGTCGTTGAATCTTAATATATTAATTTCCTTCAATTTAATTTTATTATTTGAACTATTAATTCCTAATTTATTTTAACAATTCATATACATATATATGTATATGTGTGTGTGTGTGTGTGTGTGTGTGTGTGTGTGTGTGTGTGTGTGTGTGTGTGTGTGTGTGTGTGTGTGTGTGTGTGTGTGTGTGAGAATAAAACCCCTCAAACAATTTCACATAATCATATCAAAATCAAAGGAATAAAAGACATGAAAACACCAAGATCATTCAATTTTATCAACCAATTTGCATCAAGGCATCAATTGGATCGTCAAACATAACAATCTCGTGATTATAATCGTAAAGGCAGAATTACAATATAGTAAACATCTCAAAATAAACCCCAATTTGATCCTTTAAGGATCCCTACACATGTTCATTTTAACACTAATTACAATAAACTCATCCCTTACCTCTAAGAGGGCTCGTGTGTAATCCGATAGCAATAGTGGTGTCTTTAGAGGTTTCCTAAGATTCCTCAAGTTTTTCCTCTGGTTGCTCTGTTAGGGTTTCTAAGCGTTAGCGAGAAGGAGAGGGGATGGAAGCCTCAGTTTCACTGTCTCCGTGCAAGGACAGTTCTCTCTCTATGGACACTATTTGGCAAATCCCAAAGGTGGGAATATTAAAGAATGAGTTTTGAAGGTGGCGTCCAAATTTCAAAGCGATCCAACGGTTAACAAGTCCAAAATCATAGTTTTACTGGGACGGCTTTGAGCGTATGAAGGAAAAAGATAGGGTTTTGGGAGAGGAAGAACGGAAAATGAATTTGGGAGAAAGAAAGAGTGTAGAGACATATCATAAATGTAAAAACTGACATAATATGTCTCTATTTATAACTAGGATACATTGAGCCTATTATTTACTTTATTTTTCTTTATTTTATTATTTTATAAAAAGAAACTCTATTTTACTCTTTCATTAAATAAATAACCATTTAAAACATCACTTTATTTTCTAAAATATCATTTTACTCTATTTATTTTCTAATACTATGAAATCCTTATTTTAATTAACAAAAAATCTTTTCTCTCATTTCTTTAATTTCTAAAAACTCTATTAATTTTTAAATAAAACACTTTTTATTTATTTTACGAAAAATAGGGTGTTACAAAATACACACAAACTGTTATACTTGTTCGCTCAACTTGAGTTACATTTAATCCCTTCAACATGAAAGAGATCCACTAACCAATTCTAGCTATAAAAAATTATTCTCTAAGCCTTTTTAGGTGTTACAATTGCAATCTTATACCCAAAGATTACAATACCCAAGTATTCTTTGTCTTTAAGCATCTTCAAGATTTTACATACAAATAGGTTTGAGATACAAATAGACAAACTTAAAATGTAAGAATATGAAAGTTTAAGTAAGAATAAAAAATAACATCACAAAGAAGAGAATGTGAACTTTAGGTTCATGTAAGAGTAGTGCCCAAATATTTTGAGAAAGTTCAAGTTGAGTTCAACATTCTAAAGTCAAGTGATTCTTCAAGCTTCGAGTTTTCCTTTTATATCTTCACAATATGTGCGTTGAAGGAGAGAAAGCTTCATTCTTTATACTCTCATTCTATGAAGCATTTGAAGGAGAAAGAGTTGTTTCAGGTTTCTCTTTATATGTGTCTTGATCAAAATGAGGAGAGAGAAACTATAAAGACTTGTACCAAAAAGGCACTTTCTTTTCTAACATGCAAACTTGTTCATATGGTCATTCCTTCTTTTGTTTTCTCTTTCTATAATTTTCCTTGATAAATGGTCAAATGACTTATTTGGTCTCTTATCTTATTTTCTTTCGTTCATTTTGGTCCTTTATCTTTTAGCAAGTTCATATTAGTCCTTTATCTTTTTAAATTGGTTCAAATTGATCCTTTCATCCATTGAAATTTGATGTCGTTAATAATTTAAAAATATTAGTAACTAAAAACCACCATAAAATGTGTTTTTCAGTTCTTCCCTTCTCCTTCCTCTTATTCTCTCCCATAAATCGAGAAACTCAAATTCCACCCCTAATTTCTTTTCCTAAATTTCTTTCCCCTAAACGCATAATTTATTTTAATAATAAAGTAGTTCGCTCACCTGCCCAATTTTCATGTTGGGAAATTTGGCTCTGAAGTTCTTGGAGACCTTATTCTCAAGTAGTGTGTCGTCGCAACCCAAATTTCGGAGAGAGCTCATATCACACTTCTTCACAAGCTCCGACTTTGCCAGTGCCACCACAAGTGGTGGCGACACTAGTAAGTGATTTTATACCTCTCTACAACCTTGAGCATCCCTTCAAAGTTGAACATCTGCATGAAGATGAGTGTCTCCTTGACGGCAATGGCCCTAACCAGCATGCATAACCTAAACACGTGGAACAACAATAGTGTAAAGAGTGACATCGGGTGCGGGTCATGATCCACCACATTTCTGAGGTGATAGAACCCTCCAATCAACGCGATGAAGTTGTGGTGCGTGAGGAACACACCTTTCACATGCCTGGTGTTGCCTGGGGACAAGAGAATTGCCATCGAGTCGTACTGACTAGCTTCTTTGACTCGCCACCCAAGCAACACTTGATGAGTTGACAATGGCAGCGACGTCGAGGTGAGGCGGTTGGAGAGAATGCAAAGGGCGTCATGGAATTCAGGTGAGTTAGGGTTTAGGGGAAAGAAATTTGGGGGTAGAATTTGAGTTTGTGGGGGAGAAGAAGAGGAAGGAGAAGGGAAAAATTGGAAAACACATTTTGTGGCAGTTTTTAACCGCTAATATTTTTAAATTGTTAATGACGTCAAATTTCAATGGATGGAAGGACCAATTTGAATCAATTTACAAAGATAAAGGACTAATATGAACTTTCTAAAAGATAAAGGATCAAAATGAATAAAAAATATAAGATAAGGGACCAAATAAGTCATTTGACCTTGATAAATTGATTTACTTTTGCCCATGGTTGTGCTTATATAGACAAAGGTCATGTTAAGTAAAACAATATGAGATAAGTTAGCTGAATGCTTATAAGTTTTATGCTAATAGATGGAAAGCTAGAAGTTTATAAACTAACTTATTTAATTAAAAGTGTTTGAAAAAAATGAAGTGATAAGCTAACTCACAAATGTCAAGTAACATAAAGGACATATACCATATGTGATGTCTTTTCTCTAAGTCGGTCTCATTACTCTTATCTAATAGCCCTCCTTCACCAATAAATCATGCTATGATTTCTAATATTGGAATTTATTTCTAATAACCTATCATCTTAAAAAGTATGACAATATTTTTTAAAAATTTGTATTATAAAGAATGGCAAAGATTATGTAATTTAACTCATAGTGTTTAAAATCAAAATTTCAATAAAATAATATTAATTTAAATAAAAAAATTTCCTTTTTAAAAAATAGAATTAAATTAAATAAACTTATATTGTTAAAAATAAATTTTTTAATATTTATATAATACCATTTAAAAATAAAAAAAATTTAACAAGTTGAATTTTGTGTAAGTGTAAGATTGTTAAAATAGGTAAAAAGGATTTTAAATTGAATAAAAGGTAAAAATAAATTAGTGAAGTTAAAATTGAGAAAAAGAAAAAGAAAACTAGTAGCTTATAAATTAACATATTTTGATATGTTACTTCAAGTAACTTATCAAAATAAGCTCTAAACTAGTAAAATAAATTTATGTATTAAAAGTATGAAATAGAAACCAATAAGTCATTGGTCTATGTGGTTTTGGGTTTTGTCTCCTTAAATAAGATTTCGGATTTAAGCCCTCTGGATGAAAAAACGTGGTTGAGATAAGAGATTCCTTTAAAGGTAGTCAGTTAAGTTTCTCGACAAAAAATAGTCATAAGTAAAAACTTGTAAATACTCTGCATCACATCGAATCAATTTAAAAAATTAAAAGACCAAATTAAAAAAAAAGTTAAAAAACTAAAAATTAATTTAACCTAAAATATACCTTTCCACTTGAATGTATTATTCATGCTTAACAATATAGTTATGTGTGTGTGTGTGCGCGCGTGTGCGTGTGTGTTACTAGTAAAAGAATGACGGGTTCCTCCACCAAGTGTCACCATTTTCAGTTTTTTTCAAATATGGAAATGTCACGATTTCCTTCCTCTGCTTCTTCATTCCAGCATTGGCCTCTACTTTTCAAATTTCAAATTTGAATGGGTACGGTTTCCCTAGAAACAAAGCAGAGCCTCCATGTGGCCTCACCTGTTCCGCTTAATTACTTTTTGAATTTAAAAATTTTCATCTTTTTGTTCTTCTCCTCTTTTTCCTCTTCTCTTTTCTTTCATCAAATTCTCCATCAACAAACCCTTCGAACCTGGCACACTAATCCCAACTCCTGAATCAGCTCCGACTGGCTCACCTGCTTCTTCTCGCTCCATCACCGACAACAATGACAACTCCATTTTTTTCTCCTTCCCTTTCTTCATCTTCTCTTTGTTCTCATCTCTCTCCTCTCTTATGTTTTAAGTTGTTGTATGTTAAAATCAATGTTTATTGATTTTTGGTTACGAGTCATGTTCTGTTTTTGGGTTTAATTTGTTTCAATAGACTTTTGTAAATAACAAAAATATCTTTTGATTTTCTTACTAATCATTTGTCTTCATCTTATAACAGTGGACGCTTCAAGCACGAGGTGCCACAAGTTACATATCTGGTATAGGAAAGGACAATTTTGGAGAGGAGATGAAGAAAAAATGTACATGTGATGATGTAAAGGTAAGTTTAATCTTGTGATTTGTTTCCTCCTTTCCTTGTGATAAGCTACTCTGTGCCTGACCTATGAATACCTCCTTTCTTTGTGATCAGCTACTCTTGTGTTGTTTGTGTGGTTAGTGGTGAAAGGTCAGATGATCAAACTTTCCTTGATGGTTTTATTCTACTTATTATATAACTCAATAATAATGATATTTTATGCTGTTTTTTAATAGTATACTTCTTCAGCTTTACAAAATACTTGATTGCAAGGCAATTAGGAGGAATTGGGTGGCTTAATAAAAGGTCTATTGTTTTATTCATAAAAGGTTATCAGTTGGGTGGCTTGGAGTTTCTTCAGACCCAAGCATTGTTATTTAGTTGGTTGTTTTGAACTGAGTTTAGTCTAAGCAAAGCTGCAGAAAAAATTTCACTTTATAAATAAAAAGGACAGAGCATGAGAAAAAAATATTTACTATAACTGATTTTCCTTTAAAAAATGGCTTTTAAATTTCACTCTCACTTCACGTCTCCATCGTTTCTTTGTATTTTTCCTTTTCATAAAAAAAAAGAAAGAAAGAAAAAGAAAAAGAAAAGTTTGTTATGACTATAACAAATTAATTGTATTACAGTGGTAGTGTTTTGTAGTAACTCTTGGTTGAATGAAAATCACCATACATGTGATGGCTATTCCTTGTCAGATGTTATTGTTAACATTGTTCCATATATGTTTTCTAGGTTTTCAATTAATATTCTGTTATTTTTTTTTCTATTAATTTTTTTATGTGTTATGGCTTGTGTCCCGGTTTGGCATAAGTTATATGAAAACTTTGGAATAATAATTTATGTGCTTGGTTTTCCATTGCCCTTGATATATGACTAGGTCTTTTTCTATTGATTTCATTATAATATTTGTGTCTTGGACTTGCCATGAGTTTCAATGTTTTAATTTTAACTATTTTTTTTCTTCTGGATTTCATTATAATATTTGTGTTTCAGTGTTGAAGCTTCCTATGTTGGCTTGGTATCCCTGCAAGTTTTGTTGTAGCAGATTCCAAGGTGAAGGTGTCACTTTAAAGTTTCCTTCATGTTTGAACATGCTACTATCCATTTGGGAGCAACTTACATTCAATTTTTCATTTAAGGAATCAAATATTTTTCTACCAGCAGCAAGAAGTCGTGGGTAAGTGTCTATTATCGTCCATCTTTTTTTATGATTAAAAATCTGCAAGTATTGAATGATACAAAAAAAGGTAAAAAAAAATATTGATAATAATCTATAGTGCAAATCAATCTTTGGCTTTTTTATGGGTAACATAAGAAAGGAGAAGTTTTTAAATTTATTATAACATGTGCTACTTTACAACCTGCCTATCTAGTATTAATGCATGATTTTGAAAGGAAAAATCAAAAGGAAGAGAGATCAGAGAGTTAATTCAAAACATTAAAACTTATGAAGATGATAATTTTAAAATGTTAATATCTTATTTCATTCACCTTCTATTACTTAGCCTTATGTGCATATCCTTGCAACAATCTACTTCTACTATCTACTACTTATATCATATTTTAAAAATCTTCTGTTATACATTATCATTTGCCTCTCAAACACCTCATCTTACTTCCATTTTTTTGTGGGTAATTAATATATCATACTTAAAAATCTTTTGTTTCAAATCTTATTAAGCAAACAATGACACTGCTTGCTGACACATAGCAATTATTCTTGTGGTGGCAGTTTATACTAATATATGGAAAAAGAAATTGCTCCTACAAAGTGAGAGAGTGTATGGAAAAAGAAATTTTTCCTATAATGACCGAGGCATGTTTCTCTTCTCTTTCTTGCTTATTGTCATATAAAAAAAATAGAAATAGGAAAATACTAAGAAGATTTTAAAACATGTCCTATATCTTTCGTTCTAAACATACTTTTGGAAGAGGTGCAACAATTATCTTAATATTTGCTTAGTTTAGTACTGCTCTTTAATAAAACTTTAAGTTTTTTTTCTTGATAATATGTATTATAAAGCTTTGCATTGGATCAACATAGATTACTCTGGTAAAACTTCAATTTAGATTGGAAAATAACATAGAAACACTTTAAAAATGCATCTAAGATTCATTCTCCGGGTGTACAGAGGTTGTCACTTGTGTTGGTTGAAGAAGCTCACTTCACTTGGTAAGGTTATTTGTATATATCTTCTCATGTTTTGTGCACAACCTTCTTTTTTAGTTTCTGTCTTTTTTCACAATATCCTTTTTTAAAGAAGAGCAACGACCAAGTGCTTGCTATCAACGAAGTTCAATCTCCTTTTTTTTTAAGTATATTTCCTGTTAGTGAATTTACATTTTGTAATAAGCTTGTGGTTATGTGTTCATCACTGCAAGGTTTCCGCATTTGGGTTTCTCTCCGATTGAAAAAAATGGGTCACTTTACACTAAATTTGTTTGCTTTCACTTCTCACCAATCTGATGCATTATTGGATTATTTTTGCTATTTCAAGTTTGCTTCTCCTAATGTGTATGAGTGGTTTCGGAATTCATTGTAAAGGAATGTGTAATGGGTCTTTATGAAGAAAATCTTTTCTTTTTTTTGGGTAATAAGTCATAGATGCTTTTTGTTGGTTAATTTGAAAATCGAGATAATCCTGGATAAATCTGAAGTCGTGTATAAACACTTTCAGATTGAATCAAATTTCGGGGTTCAACCAAAATTGTTCAATCGGATAAAATCAGAAGATTATAATTCAAGAGTTTTGTTTTGGTCTTGTATGTTTTTCACACGTTATGCTTTCTGAACCAGGATGATTATTTATAATCAAAGAACAGGTGGTTTTTGGCGGTTGATGGAAGTTATTTATTTTTAAAAATTGCCGTTAATGGAAGTTTTAGTAACTTCCATGTAACTTCCAACCGTTGATGGAAGTTTTAGTAACTTCCATGTAACTTCCAACCTTTGCCTAAACCGAACATCTCGTTATTACATTAAAACAAGCGTGCACTCTTATTTTAACATAATAAAGAGATCAATTACACTAAAATGTCCAACAAACCTCCCCCATTTTAGTGTAATTACCGATCAAATCACCAAAGTCATAACATACCACAAACTACTGCATAGATGAAATATCGTGACGATTGAATTTCATCTTAGCAAATTACACGTTTCAAATATTCGAATATCAGGGTGTCACTAAGGATTGAACCCTTTCTATTCATAATGAATACATGAAGATAATCTGCACAATAGTTTATAACATTACTCTTGCTCGACACTAGTTTTACTAGCCTGTGTCCCTATCCTTCATAAGCATATCAAAGCCAAGTCCCAGCTTCTTGAAGCGGCTAAACTTCATGCTTATATAGGTAGTCCTTTTCTTTCTTGCACCTGCAAATGCAATTTTTCAAAAGGACCATTGAGAAGTTATACTTCAACCTCCTTAACTTACAGAACCGAACACATTCCTTTTGGGATACTTTCGATGATGTGTTCCAATCTCTACATGTTAAGCTTTCCACATTGAATTCAGCACCTAATGTCATATTAGATGGGAATTGGATATCTTAACATAAGAGATTTCAGATGGACTTTAATCCTAATCCCACAGCCGACCTTTTCACGAGATCTCTACTTAACCCTTTGGTTAAATGATCGGCCAAATTATGTTGAGTTCTCACAAACTCCACTGATATCACAACATGCATGATTAACTCCCGAACCATGTTGTGTCTAACACCCAAGTGTCTAGACTTCCCATTATACACTTGACTATATGCCTTAGCCAAAGTTGCCTGACTATCACACCTGATAGACATGGGAGGTATAGGTTTGGGCCACAATGGAATCTCATAGATCAGATTTCTTAGTCACTCAGCTTCTTTACCAGCTGCTGCTAAAGCTACAAATTCAGATTCCATTGTTGAATTTGTAATGCAGGTCTGTTTCTTGGATGCCCAAGAGATAGCACCTTCTCCAAGGAGGAATACCCAACCACTTGTTGATGAATAATCCTCCATATTGATTATCCAACTTGCATCAGAGTAACCTTCAATAACCGAAGGAAATCCAGTATATGTCAAACCATAGTCAATGGTTCCCTTTAAGTACTTGAATACTCTATTCATAGCTTGCCAATGATGAGAACTAGGATTACTTGTAAACCTACTGAGTTTAGCAACAACATAAGCTATATCAGGCCTAGTACTAATCATTGCATACATGAGTAATCCTATCGCCCTTGAGTATTCAAGTTGAGACACTGCTACACCTTTATTAGGTAATAGCTTCAGGTTAGGATCAATGGGAGTACTTACCGGAGAACAATCTTTAAAATTAAATTTCTCCAATATCTTCTCAATATAATGTGATTGAGAGATGGAAATGCCATTGTTTTCACGTTTGATCTTTATTCCTAAGATCACATCCGCCTCCCCCATATCTTTCATATCAAACTCAGAAGACAAAAATGCCTTAGTTTCATCAACTTGATCTTGGTCGGTACCAAAGATCAACATGTCGTCTACATACAGAAAAATGATAACTCCTTTGCCATGAGTATCAAACTTGTTGTATAGACATTTATCTGCTTGGTTTATAACAAAACCACTAGACAACACAACCTCATCAAATTTTTGATGCCATTGCTTAGGCGCTTGTTTCAAGCCATAAAGAGATTTCATCAGTTTACACACCTTATTTTCATTTCCTGGCATAACAAACCCTTCAGGTTGTTTCATGTATATCTCTTCATCCAATTCACCATTTAAGAATGCAGTTTTCACATCCATTTGGTGAATCATCAGATTGTGGATAGCAGCAAGTGCTAACAACAGTCTAATAGTGGATATCCTAGCAACAGGAGCATATGTATCAAAAAATCAATACTCTCCTTTTGCCTAAAGCCTTGGATAACCAATCTGTCTTTGTACTTGTCAACAGTACCATCCACTTTCATCTTTCTCCTAAAGATCATCTTACATCCTAATGGCTTACATCCAGGAGGTAAGTCAACCAATTTCCATGTATTATTTTGCATGATGGAATCCATCTCACTTTGGATTGCTTCTTTCCAAAATACAGCATCCCTTGAAGCCATTGCTTCACTAAAAGTCTTTGGGTCTTCCTGAACATTAAGGCAATATTGATATTGAAATTGAATATCATTCCTTGACCCTTCAACCAAATAGAGTTGAAAGTCATCACCAAATGACTTAGCCTTTCTTACTCTCGTACTCTTTCTAGTTTCAGTACTAGTTGAAGGTATATCCTCAATATTAACTGAGACTTTCGACATGGAATTCATGTCCTTTGGCCTAGGTATAGATGTAAACCTTTGTTCATCAAAGATAGCATCTCGTGACTCTATAACCGAGTTCACAGCAACAGAATCATTAGATTCTAGCACATAGAATCTATATGCTTTAGAATGTTCAACATATCCAATAAATATGCAATCTATACCTCTTTCACCTATGGTTTTCCTTTTAGGTTCTGTAAACCTGACTACAGCCCTACATCCCCAAATTTTGAGATAACTCAAATTTGGTGTCTTTTTGTGCCAAAGTTCATATGGGGTAACCTTATTCCTTTTGTTAGGAATTCGGTTCAACAAGTAACATGCTGTCAACATAGCCTCACCCCAAAATCCTTCACTTAAACCCGAATAGGATAACATGGAATTCACCATTTCTTTCAAGGTTCTATTCTTCCTTTCGGCTACACCATTTTGTTGTGGTGTATAGGGAGCTATAGTTTGATGTATTATTCCAGTAGATTGAAAATAAACCGGATCATAATACTCACCTCCCCTATCCGTACGAAGAGTTTTGATTAGCCCATTTTGATGAAGTTCTACCTCTTTCTTATAAATTTTAAATTTATCAAGAGCTTCATCTTTTGTATTTAATAAATATACATAACAATACCTTGATGCATCATCAATAAAAGTAACAAGATATTTTTTATGACCTAACGATGGAGTAGCATGCAAATCACACAAATCACTATGAATAAGATCTAAGACTTTAGTCTCACTTTTAACATCCTTAAAAGGTTTCCTAGTGATCTTGGTCAACATGCAAATTTTGCATTTTTCAATGTTCATATCAAAAGGAGGAATCATACTTGTTTTTGACATATCTTTTAATCTTTTGTAATGGACATGTCCTAATCTAGCATGCCAAATTTTTGATTTTGTCATATTAGTTATAGAACTACACGAGGCCATACAAACAGATTCATGAACAAAAGGAACATCAATGTTTAATTTAAACATTCCATTACAACGATAACCAAATCCAACAAACGAACCATGTCTTGACAAGATGTACTTGTCACTTTCAAGTACTTGCTTGAAACCACAATTATTTAAAATCATACCAGACAATAAGTTCTTACGAATACCAGGTACAAATAAGACATTATCCAAATACAAACTTTTTTCCGGAAGTAAAAACTAAATTCACACAACCTAATCCTAGGATTGGTTCAGTTGCAACATTGCCCATCTTCACAATAGAGCCATCATCGATTGGTCTAAATTCCTTGAACCAACGACGATCTTTGCACACATGGCTTGTTGCTCCCGAATCAAACCACCAAGCAACGTCATCATCCTGCACATAGAATGCATCAGATATTAGTGATACATAATTTGAATTCGTATTCGAATTAAAATTATTCACTACAATCTGACCTTGTTGCTTTTCAGGATCATTAGACCCACTTGGACCAGCCTTGTTCTTTCCTTTGAACACCCGGCAATCCCTCTTTAAATGACCAGGTTTCCCACACTTCCAACATGACAATTTTGTCTGTTTGTTTGGACCTTTGTTCTTATTTCCTTGAAATTTTCGTTTGTTACCTTTAGCATTGTAATTTTGCTTAACTGTTCCACTTTCCTCTACCATATTAACGGAAGAGGAACCTGCTACGGTTTTATCATTGACTTTGTCAATTTCCTGAGCCCTTAGCGACTCCTCAATCATGAAATGACTACCGAGTTGAACCAGAGTCAACTCTTCCTTCTTATGTTTCAAGGTATGCTTGAAGTCTTTCCAAGAAGAAGGCAGTTTATCAATTATAGATGAAACTGCAATGGATTCATCCATTTTCAAATCATGTTGAGTAAACTGACCCAAAATCCGCAGCAGTTCATTATATTGCTCCATAACAGGCCTCGAATCAATCATTTTGTAATTAAAGAAATTACTAACTAAGAATTTGTTACTTGAGGCATCTTCTGCCATATACTTGGATTCAAGAGAGTCCCATAATTCCTTAGCAGACTCAACATTTTGATAAATATCAAAGAGAGAGTCAGACATACCGTTCAGAATGTGTCCACGACAAATGTAATCGTCGTTCTCCCATTTCGAACGCTTCCTTGTTTGATCCAGAGTTTCGCCTTCCATATACACCGGCATCGGTGTACTCAGCACATACACCACATTCAATGTTGTCAAGAGAAAGTGCATCTTCTTCTGTCATCTTCTGAAATCCTGCCCTTCAAACTTGTCCAACTTCGCAAACTTGCTTGTCATCTTCGAACTATCGTTCGTCATCTCGAAAGATTTGATTCAATCTTTTGTTGGTTAATTTGAAAATCGAGATAATCCTGGATAAATCTGAAGTCGTGTATAAACACTTTCAGATTGAATCAAATTTCGGGGTTCAACCAAAATTGTTCAATCGGATAAAATCAGAAGATTATAATTCAAGAGTTTTGTTTTGGTCTTGTATGTTTTTCACACGTTATGCTTTCTGAACCAGGATGATTATTTATAATCAAAGAACAGGTGGTTTTTGGCGGTTGATGGAAGTTATTTATTTTTAAAAATTGCCGTTAATGGAAGTTTTAGTAACTTCCATGTAACTTCCAACCGTTGATGGAAGTTTTAGTAACTTCCATGTAACTTCCAACCTTTGCCTAAACCGAACATCTCGTTATTACATTAAAACAAGCGTGCACTCTTATTTTAACATAATAAAGAGATCAATTACACTAAAATGTCCAACACTTTTCAAGCTTATGCTTATTACAGTCTTATTGACTTTAACACAGGGAAGTCTTCCTTTCCTGTTGGTAAGTTCCAACAACATACGTGTTCCTTCCATATTGCAATTTTTATGACTTCCCTATCATTACATAAATATTGATCACGTTTGATTTATTTGCTGTCTTATTTTCCCTTTCCATTTATTTGCACATCGCAATAGAAATATTTTATCAAAGACACAATGTTTCTTGTTTACGTCTTCCTCACTTGGTCTAGGGAATTTTTTTGTTAAGGTCTTTGAATTGTTAGGTTTTTTTATTTCTTCTATCCTATGCAATCCTCTCATTTTTGTCTATTCAAATTTAATGTGTACCTTTATAAAGTAAGCTGCAACAAGAAAATCGGAAGCAAAATATTCTAAAGTATCAAATGATGATATAACAATAGCTTCTTCTAATTAATTTGATGGAATGTCTATCCCGCATATTAACGCTTTTCTTAATATGATAACTGAAGAACATTACTCTCGAGAATTGGGAATTTGGAAAATAAGTTGGTTGGGTAAAGTAGATAGCTTATGGCTTAGTATCCATTGATGATATCAGCTGTTATTCTCTAGAAGCCTTGGCTCATAGAATAACGGTTGTAGGAACTGATTCTCATCCATTCCTACATTTTGAAGCAGGAAATGCACACATGGAAGTAAATGATTTCTCTTCCATGACAAGAGTTTTTTTACTTTTTTTTTTTGCAAAATGTAAGTAATTATTAAAAATCTTAGAAAGTTGGAGGAACCATCCTAGATAGGGAATTAGCATCAAAATTATTTTTTCCACAAAATAATTTTACACTTTGGAACACCTACAGGCAGTCAAGCATTTGTCTATCATTCATAAAGAAAGAAGTGAAGCATATGCAAATGCCAATGCCAGAGTCTCCTTGAAAAGTATGTATACAAATATTATTTTTTTTAAAAAAGAAAGAAAAAAGAATTGTGGTTCTATCCAGAATCCTTGGAAACACAACAGGAAAGGAAATTGCTATTCATAAACTCTTATAACTTCTGCAGCTTAAAGATTGTCCCATGTTAAAGCATGAAAATTTAGGTTGCTTTAATTTAGATTTTTGTGAAGCTTTAAAGGCTATTATTCTTTCATCATCCCCCATTCTATATAGCATCCATCTATTATTGTGCTATGTTTTTTTGTACAAATATGGCAGCAAAGCTAGGCCAAAGAGATGTGTCAGATTTTTTAACAACTGCTATTGCTATGGAGGTGTGTCACTTCGTGCTTCATCCCCTTCTGAACTTCATTTTAGCTTTCTCTTGACCTACCTAACTTTCCCTAGAGCAAAAATCGTATCTACATTTTGCATCACTAATACTTATTTGTGCCAATGTATTTCTCAGGCAATGGAACAGATCAAATGCTTTCTTATAAGCGAAGATGGCTTTTAAGCGTGTGCTAGCACAATCTTGAGACACAAGCATGCTTTTAATTGTGTATATTTTTTTCTTTAATAATAATTATAGCATGACAATGTGCTGTTTTTTTTATTGACATATTAGTAGTTAATTATTAATTTTTTGTAACTAGAGAATTGAACCCATGATCTTTGCAATGTGCTGTTTTAAAAATGTTAATAGCTTCTTTCATTCACCTTCTATTACTTAGCCATATGTGCATATCCTTGCAGCAATCTACTTCTACTATCTACTACTTATATCATATTTTAAAAATCTTCTGTTATACATTAGGATTTTCCTGTCAAACACCTCATCTTACTTCCATTTTTTTGTGTAATTAATATATCATACTTAAAAATCTTCTGTTTCAAATCTTATTAAGCAGACAATGACACTGCTTGCTGACACACAGAGCAATTATTCTTATGTTGGCAATTTATGCTAATTACTTACATGGTCAAAATTTAAAATTAGTATATGGAAAAAGAAATTGTTGCTAGAAAGTGAGAGAGTGTATGGAAAAATCAATTGCTCCTATAATGATCGAGGTATGTTTCTCTTATCTTTCTTGCTTTTTGTCATATAAAAAAAACAGAAATAGGAAAATACTTAGAAAATTTTTAAAACAAGCCCTATATCTTTCATTCTAAACATACTTTTGGAAAGGGTGCAACAATTATCCTAATAAGTGCTTAGTTAGTACTGCTCTTTAATAAGACTTTGAGTTTTTTTCTTGATAATATGTATTATAAAGCTTTGCATTGGATCAACATAGATTACTGTGTTAAAACTTTAATTAAGATTGGAAAATAACATAGAAACACTTCAATATAAATTGGTTGAAGTGGTTTACTTGTACAGATGGAAATTTTCTAGGGCCAAAGTGACATTTTTGGAGACTAAATTGTATGTTTACTTGTATGTAATTAACATTGAAAGATTAATTTGACTTACAAATTGAAATTAAACATTTGTGTATTTATTATTAGAGAAGTTCTTACCTAGCTTCTTAGAGTCTTAGTTAGGTGTAAGATGATAAAATTTAAACAGGTACCGATCTAAACATGCAAATCAATTTAAATGGCATATTCAGATCAAACAGCGGAAACTAAATATTACGAGTGTATCTTTAGCCATTGCATATCAAATGCGAAGCAACACATACACGAACCCGAAGGCAGCTTTGTTCTTCCAGACCCTTACTCACTCTGAATAGATGGTGTATTTTTCTGAATAGAGAAGTGAGTTTGGTGATACAAAGCTGAGAGCACCCCATCCTATTTATAGAGTCTGCCCATCACATAGCTCAACCAATTCTTTATCAGAACGTGAGCTTGAGGATAGGGACGTGAGTTTGTTACTGAACGTTGCAAAGATAAGGGTTGAACGTGGAAGGAAAATGGACCAGATTCAGAAAACAAAATTCCCCAAAAATTGCAACGGGAAAAAATAAAAATAGAACGTGGAATGTGGGTCATTCCATCATTCTCCCACTTGGTCCATTTAACTCAACACCAACCATAACAAGAAACATAATATATGAGTCATGAAGATAGGTCCTCTGATGATGAGTAATATCTTCCATGTACCACAATATATCAAGTCTCTCAACACTAGTTCTTAACTTAATGAATAAACCATATGTTTATTCTAGATCTAAACCGAATGATTTTTCTCGAAATAAATAAATATGTGCACAAAACAATATGAGAAAATATATAACTGAATAAGAGTTTCATTGAAAATAACAAATGTACGTACAATGAAATTACATCATGGAACCAAGTCCCATTCATACTACATGATCCTTAAAATTCTTTGGTGGCATGCTTTTAGTTAAAGGATCAGCAATCATCAACTCATTGTTGACGTGTTCAATGACCACTTTCTTCTCTTTAACACGTTCTTTTATGGCTAAGTACTTGATGTCGATGTGCTTACTTCGACTTCCACATTTGTTGTGTTTAGCCATACACACCATAGCAGAGTTGTCACAGTACAACTTTAATGGCCTGGAAATAGAGTCCACAACTCTATGGTCAGACATGAAACTCTTCAACCATACACCATGCGAGGTAGCCTCAAAACAAGAAACGAACTCATCCTTCATAATGGAAGTAGCGATTAAGGTTTGCTTGGCACTTCTCCAAGATACAGCTCCACCGGCTAACATAAAAATATAACCAGATGTTGGTCTTCGTGAATCAACACAACCAACAAAGTCTGAATCGGAGTAGCCAATCACTTCCAGACAATTAGTCCGTCTGTACATGAGCATGTAATCCTTTGTCCCTTGAAGATATCTCATCACTTTCTATGCAGCTTTCCAGTGGTCAATACCTGGATTACTCTGATATCTTCCCAAAACTCCAATAGCATATGCAATGTCAGGTCTGGTGCAAATCTAAGCATAAATAAGGCTTCCAACAGCTTAAGCATATTGAGTATTCTTCATGTGTTCCCACTCAAAATCATTTTTCGGGCACTGACTTAAAGCGAGTTTGTCACCCTTCACAATGGGAGCTATACTTGGTGAACAATCTTTCATGTTAAATCTCTCTAAAACTTTATGAATATAAGTCTCTTGAGACAAACCCAAAATGCCTCGAGATCTTTCCATATGGATCTTAATCCCAATGACATAAGATGTCTCTCCCATATCCCTCACATCAAAGTTCTTCGAGAGAAATTGTTTCACCTCATATAGCAAACCCTTATCATTAGTTGCAAGCAAAATGTCATCCATGTATAACACAAGAAAACAAATCGTACTCCCACTGACTTTTTGGTATATACATTGATCCATGATGTTCTCTTCAAAGCCAAATGAAGTGACAACATCATGAAACTTCAAATACCATTGGCGGGAGGCTTGCTTCAAGCCATAGATTGATTTATTAAGCTTGCAAACTAAGTGCTCACTTTTAGTTGAGGAGAATTCTTCAGGTTGTTTCATGTAAACCTCTTTCTCTAGATGACCATTAAGGAATGCCATTTTTACATCCATTTGATGTAACTCAAAGTCAAAATGAGCTACTAATGTCATAATTACTCGAAAATAATCTTTCTTAGATACAGGAGAAAAAGTCTTTGTGTAATCAATTGCTTCTCTTTGAGTGAATCCTTTGGCAACAAGTCTTGTCTTACGTCTCTCAATATTGCCTTGTGAGTCTTTCTTGGTTTTAAAAACCCATCTACATCTAATGGCTTTTACACCACTAGGCAACTGTACGAGATCCCAGACTTGGTTAAACGCCATAGCATCCAACTCGTTTTTCATGGCATTGTGCCACAAGTTTGATTCTTTAGAACTCATGGCCTGTGAAAACGTTTCAGGATCATTTGCGACTCCAATGTTGTAGTCTAATTCTTGCAGATACACTACATAATCACTTGGAATTACAGATCTTTTGACTCTAGTAGATCTTCTTAATGTTACATCATCACTTTCTTGAGGAAGTTGTTGCTCAACCAGTTGTTCAACAGGTTGTTCAACATTATCTTGATATTCCTCATCAATAACTTGATCTGTACAATTGTTTCCAATAATTTGTGGATTTTCAATCATTGGTTGTCTAACACCTGTTTGTACTTGAGGGGTGTGAATGACAATCAATCTGTCACTTGAGCTAGCGGGTAAAGCTTCATAGTGATCCTTTTCAAAAGCAATGTCCTGAAATTGATCACTCTCACTAATCAAGTCATTCTTAAGAAATTTTGCGTTTCTTGATTCCACAATCCTAGTGTTATGTGATGGACAATAGAATCTATACTCTTCGAACTTTTCAGCATATCCAATGAAATACCCACTAATAGTCCTTGGGTCTTGTTTCTTCTCTTGTGGAATATAAACTCTCACTTCAGATGGGCATCCCCAAACGCATATATATCGCAAACTCAGTTTCCAACCTTTGAATAACTCGAAAGGTGTCTTTAAGACAGCCTTGGTTGGAACTTGATTTAATATATATATATAGTCGTGTTTAATGCTTCAATCCATAAGAATTGAGGAAGTTTTTTTTATGACTTCTCATACTTCTTACCATGTCCATTAAAGTTTGGTTTCTTCTTTTTGCCACACCATTCTGATTCGGAGAACCAGACATAATGTACTGGACAACAATCCCATGTTCCTGAAGAAACTTCGCAAACAGACGAGGTGCTTGTCCATTCTCTGTGTATCTACCATAGTACTCTCCACCTCGATCAGATCTCACGATCTTAATTTGCTTTCCACATTGTTTCTCGACTTCAGCCTTTTTAAAATATTTTAAAGGCATCCAAAGCTCATCCTTAGTACGAAGTAAGTAGAGATACATATATCGTGAATAATAGTCTATAAAGGTGATAAATTTTTTTGGACTACTTGCACCCATATCTGGACAACAAATATTTGTATGTATGATTTCTAATAGGTTTAAGCTCCTCTTTGCACCCTTTTTAGACTTGTTAGTTTGCTTACCCTTAATGCAATCCACACAAGTCTCGAAATCAGCAAAATCCAAAGTACTAAGTACTCCTTCATTTACCAATCTCTTAATTCTCTCGATAGAGATGTGTCCTCATCTATCGTGCCACAACATAGAGGATTCCTCATTCACAACACATCGTTTAACCCCAGCGGTGACATGCATAGAATTATAAGCAGCATCGTTTTGCAATTCAATATAGTAAAGACCATCGAGTAATGCAACAGAACCAATAATTCTAGATTTATTAATCAAAGTAAAACCAGAATCCAAAAAATTAAAAGAAAAACCCAACGACACAAGTCTCGATACATAAATCAAATTCTTAGAAAAACTTGGAACATAAAAAGTCTTTTCTAAACGTAGAATGAAATCGCTGCTTAAAACCAAATTGCACGTCCCAATGGACTCCACATGTGAGCTCATCTTGCCTCCTTAATAGATGTGCTGCTCACTTCCCACTGGCCTCCTTAGGTTTTCCATACCCTGCAAGGTATTAGAAACATGGATTGTAGAACCAGAATCAATCCATCATGTGTTATGATTAGTACTAACCATATTATATTCATAACAAACAAAAGCAAATGGAGTACCTTTCTTGTCCATCCAGCACATAAACTTTAAGCAGTCTTTCTTCATGTGCCATTTCTTCTTGCAAAAGAAACACTTGGACTGTTTCTTTATGACTGGCTAAGTAGGAATCTTGCCCTTGTTTTTGGCTTGATCCACTTTCTTCTTTCCATGAACAGATAAGTTCACCCTTTCGCCCTCTTCCATAATTAACCTTTTTCTCTTCTTGAACACACATGGTCATCAACTCATTAATTGACCATTTGTCTTTATGTGTGTTATAAGAGATTTTGAAAGGAGCATATTGCAAGGGCAGAGTATACAAAATATAGTGTACTAGGAAAGAATCAGACATGGTAACCTCCAAGGCTTTTAGTTGAGCCATTATATCCCTCATTCGCATGATGTGATCACATACACCCCTTATCCCTTGGAGCTTTAAGGATGAGAACTGCATTATAAGGGTGCTGGCAAGGGCCTTATCAGATGTAATAAACTGATCATCAATGGCCTTCAAAAGATCCTTGACTTTTTCATGCTGATCGATGGAACTATGGATACTAGCAGATATATTAGTCTTTACGAACATTACGGACAGACAATTAGATATCTCCCACTTTTCATAAAGATTAACAGCGTCTGGAGTGCTAGTTTCAGTAATGCCTCGCGACTCGTCTTTCCTAATAGCATAGTCAATATCCATCTAGCCTAAATGAAGGAGAATTCTCTCCCTCCAAACCTTATAATTGTCCCCTTTCAATTCGGGAATATCACACTTAATATCAGAAATGTTTGCAGATTGATTAACTGTAAAGTTCAAGAATACATTCTCATTATTCAAAATTTGAGACTCAATAAATTGTCGTGTTTTACCAATGTAAAATATGCATTAGTTCATGAACCTAGTGACATACAACTTGTCTGTGGGTCAAAGTCCTACTCAATTAGATTCATACTTATGATAAAACTATCAAATTATGTTTTCTTTTCTCAATTCCTGTGGGTAAATTAAGAAATATAACCTGATATTTTATCCTAATTAATCATACAAACATAACAAAATTCATGTGTATATACCTTATCACATTAAATATGATTAATCACAACCAATGTTTTTAAATGTGATTTTTTTATACTTAATATATAAATCTAATCAATTAAAGATGCTGTGGTTATTCTTTAATTAATTAAATCATATTAATCACTTAACATTAATTCTTAATAAGAGCTAAATATTTACATAATATTCTAAATAATGTAAATAAACTGAATAACATTGCATAAAATATTCAAGATAATTTCGCATGTATAAAATCATGAATCATACACACAAAACTTCAAAATTAAATAAATATTATATGCATATGATTATCCAATATTTAAAATATATAAGCTCTTAACCATTAAATTTAATGTGCATAAATTATTTAGCTTAATATTACATGCTTAAATACCAAAATAGACATACAATTAATCTGAATAAATAAATAATTCAAACACACTAAAAGCCAATTAACAACTCATATTTAAATCATATTGAATTAAGTAGAGAAATAATATATATATATATATATATATATATATATATATATATATATATATATATAAAAGTTTAAGCTTTCAGGCTTCCTTTTTACACTTTCGGTACCGTATTATACCTCATTTTAAAAACACTGTTCATCTTTCTTCTCTATTGAACAAAATAGAATAGAAGCAAGGCAGAGGCACTAGAATGGCTCTGATACCAAATGATAAAATTTAAACAGGTATCGATCTAAACATGCAAATCAATTTAAATGACATATTCAGATCAAACAGCGGAAACTAAATATTACGAGCGTACCTCCAGTCATTGCAGATCGAACGCGAAGCAACGCATACACGAATCCGAAGGCAACTTTGTTCTTTCAGACCCTTACTCACTCTGAATAGATGGTGTATTTTTCTGAATAGAGAAATAGGTTTGGTGATACAAAGCTTAGAGCACCCCATTTTATTTATAGAGTTTGCCCATCACAGAGCTCAACCAATTCGTTATCAGAATGTGGGCTTGAGGATAGGGACGTGAGTTTGTTACTGAACGTTGCAGAGATAAGGGTTGAACGTGGAAGGAAAATGGACCAGATTCAGAAAACAAAATTCCCCAAAAATTGCAATGGGAAAAAAATAAAAACAGAACGTGGAACGTGGGTCATTCCATCATAAGACACTACAAAAGGAGTTCTTACCTAGCTTCTTAGAGTCTTAGTTAGGTTGTCATGGTCTTTCCATAACTGGAAGTGTTGTTGCTACCGCAGAAGTTGCTAGAGTTGATGCAAATTGTTCAACTTTCTATTTGGTTCATTGTTCCTTGGCAATGTTCACTATTGGTAATGCCTTTTCTTTGTTATTAATAAATCTATGAATGGTAACCTTTTTGCTATTAGTTATTCATATTTCCTGAAATTTAATGTCTTCGATTGGCCATCTAGTATAGCATTGTGGGGTCTGAAGCTCAAAAGCAAAAGTATTTATCTTCTTTGGCTCAAATGAAAACTATAGCATGTTGGGTAAATTACCTTCCTTGGATTTGAATGATTTGTATCATTTTGCTTACGTCCCACTCTTAAAAGAGGTTTTTTATTTTTAATTTTATTAGGCTTTGACTGAACCTGATTATGGAGGTGATGCCAGTGCTTTGAAGACCACAGCGACAAAGGTCTAGTGCCTTATGCATCTTATCTACCAATTGTATTTGACTCAGTTATCTTGAAAACTAGCTTAAAATTTTCTAATTTACCACAGTTGATTTACTCACTTTTACTATTGATTCAGTTCATTTTTTCCCCTTTTCCTTTCAGCATTCATTTATTGTGTAAAGTCCAATGCGTTTGTTTGTTAAGTTCAACTGTTGGAGAAGAAGTTGCGACACTCATGATGGACTTGAAGAGAAGGCTCGAGTTAAGTCCAAGCCTCCCGGACCCAATGCTGAACCTGAACTACTCTTGTGCATTGTCATTGTTTATATATATATATATATATATATATATATATATATATATATATATATATATATATATATATATATATATATATATATATATATATATATGATTGTAAATCAAGATTGATTATTGGTTGTGGTTATAAGAGGTAATAAGTTAGCATATTTATACTAAGGTGAAAAAGCGACGAGAATGTAAAACTTGGGACTAACGTAAATGATTTTCGAGCCTTGGCTTTGGAAAGAAATTAGACTGTAATGCTTTTCAATTGTCTGTCATATCATATTAAATGGTGTTTTGTTTTTTTAGCAATTATATAAACTTCATAAAGAATTAACAATATGTACAATATATTTGTTTATTTTTATGATAATTAAAAGTCATATCAATGATAGTTTTTAATTGATTGGAAGTATAAAAAAAATTTACATAATGCGTGCATGCTTCTTAAACTTTTCAAAAAAACATATTGTCCAACAATGTACTACTACAACAGGGATATTGTGTGGTATTCTATTTCTATAGGTGGATTCTTATATTCAGGCATGTTCTTCATTTTTTTTCTTCTAATGTTCTTTATTTTTTGTTGTAATTTTCGTGATGGATATTTTTAATTTAAACTTGAATAATTTTTATTAGGTATGGAGATTGTGACCTTCATTTTTCAACTAATGGAAAATTGGAGATTGCTTGTGGATCCGAGTTCATCAATGGCAGATAGGAGTACAAATAGAATTTCATTCAACGAAACGTACTTCTATTCCTGTGTCAAGCTTTAGTAGAACTTGCCTTTCTCTCGTACTTAAGAGGTAGTCAAGAAAGTCATTGAAAATTGTGATGTTGGTTTTATGGAAAAACAATCTAATTAGGAGATAGAGAAAAAGATATAGACCATTAACTGCAGCTATTCTAAAAAAAATACCTCTATAGTGATCGGGATTGTAGTTGTTCTAAAATTAAGTATTATTCTAAATTGATACTTTAGATGTTAAATATTAATTTAAAAATATAAAATGTTTAAAAATTCTACATTATTGTTCTATAATTTTTAGAAGATAAAACTAATTTATTTAAATAAATTTCAAAGTCAAATTTTCTTGAAATTTTCCTCGATATATAAATGTCTAATAAATAAACCAAATACAACAATCAACTGCAGAGAACCACAACAATGAAAATCTAAACAAAGAAATCATGCGAGTATTAATGAAAGAGAGAGATACATTACAAGAACAATCTTTGGTATAAGACTTTTCTTAGAAAGTAATCTCACTTCTTCGGACTTTTGGAATTACAATCTCTCTCCTCACCCATAATAAGTTCATTTACTTTTCTTAAATGTTTTAATAAATATAAGTAGAATTTTCAAATTGGTTCATTGTGGTAGAAATGATTGATTCTGTCTCATCTAATCTATTATTTAAAAATTATAAATATAAGTAGATTATTCAAATTGTTTCATTATGATATAAGTCATAAAACTGTTGCATCTTTGATCGTTTGGCTTTCAACATTAAAATTGGTTCATGATGGACATGTAATATTTCTATAGTTGCTTTCAATATAATTGACTTTATTAATGTTTAGGGCACATAAAAAGGCAGAATAGCATACTTTGCGTCAATTTGATGTTTAAAAGGAAGGAGACGATGTTAAGGAACAAGAGTAAGGAATAACATACCATCTCATGGTTATCTTAACCATCATTTTTATATATTTTTTAAATAATTATATATGAACATAAGATTAAATACTTTTTTATTTTTATTTTTTGGGTTTACTTTTGTTCTCTAAATCTTATAACAATATTTTGATTTGTTCTCATGTTTTTATTAAATCATTTATCATATGACATTGCCAAGATGATGCTCCAAATTAGTCTTACAATTTTTCTTCAATATGTTTATCTTGAATTAGCAGTTTTAGATATTTACTTCATAGCTTAATCTTTTGTAAATAATGTACTAACAACATATCTAACAACAATAACCTAAATAAAATTAAATAATAAAATTTTAAAACATGAATAACCAAGGATCTTATCGAAACTAAATGGACAATGTTATTTTATAAAATATATTATATATTTCAATCATATTAGTTTTGGTTCTAATTAAATAAATTATTCACCGTTACAATTATATTATGCAAGTATCTATGATAACTATTATTGTTATTAATATTCATTTTCTCTCTTCTATGTTTGTTTACCATTGTCGTCAAGTATTTGGGACAGGGATGGAGACGATGTTAGCAAACAAGAATAACAAATAACATCGTGGTGCTTCATTGTCATGCTTATCTTAATCATCATTTATATATATTTTTTTTAAATAACTATATATAAACATAAGATTAAATAGTTTTCAAATTATAAATTTTTTGGGTTTAATTTTGTTTTCTAAATTTAAAAAAATAAGTTAATTTTTTATCATGTTTTTATTAAATCATTTATCATATGACATTGTCAAGTTGATGCTCCAAATTAGTCTTGCAATTGTTTTTCAACATATTTATCATGAATGCATTTCAATATGCTGGCAGTTTTAGATTTTTCCTTCGTAGTTTAATCTTTTGGAAATAATATACTAATAACATATCTAATAACAATAATCTGAATGAAATTTAATATGTATTTCATTGTTTATAAAATTTTGAAATATGAATAATGATTGATATCATCGTAGCTCAATAATGTTATTACACACACACACATACACACATATATTTCTAACATAATTATATATAAACATAAGATTAAACAGTTTTTAAATTTTAATTTTTTGGGGTTTAACTTTTTTTTCTAAATTTAAAAAAAAAAACTTTAATTTTTTCTCATATTTTTATTAAATCATTTATCATATGACATTATTAAGTTGATGCTCCGAATTACTCTTGCAATTATTTTTCAACATATTTATCACGAACGCATTTTAATATGTTGACCATTTTAGATTTTTACTTCAAAGTTTAGTTTTTTGTAAATAATATACTAATAATATATCTAAAAACAATAACCTCAATAAAATTAAATATATATTTCATTGTTTATAAAATTATAAAATATGAATAACTATTGATATCATCGTAGCTGAATAGACGGTGCTATTTTATAAAATATATTATATATTTGAATCATATTAGTTTTGGTTCTAATTAAATAAGTTCTTCACATTATATCATGTAAGTATCTATGGTAATTATTATTGTTATTATTATTTATTTTCTCTCTTCTATATTTGTTTATTATTATTGTTACAATTATACAATTTCTTGGTGCTCCATTGTCATACTTATCTTAACCATCATTTATATATTTTTCTAAAAAATAATGATATATAAACATAAGATTTTAAATTTTTTGGGTTAATTTTGTTTTCTAAATTTTAAAAAAATACTTTAATTTTTTCTCATATTTTTATTAAATCATTTATCATATGACATTGTCAAGTTGATGCTCCAAATTAGTCTTGCAATTGTTCTTCAACAAATTTATCATGAATGCATTTCAATAAGTTGGCCATTTTAGATTTTTACTTCATAGTTTAGTCTATTATAAATAATATACTAACAACCTATCTAACAACAATAGCCTCAATAAAATCAAATATGTATTTCATTGTTTATAAAATTTTAAAATATGAATAACAATTGATATCATCATCGTAGCTAAATAGATAGTATCATTTTATAAAATATATTATATATTTCAATCATATTAATTTTGGTTCTAATTAAATAAGTTCTTCACCGTTACAATCATACCATGTAAGTATTGGTAACTATTATTGTTATTATTATTTATTTTCTCTCTTCTATATTTGTTTATTATCGTTGTTACAATTATACAATCTCGTCATGCTCCGTTGTCATGCTTATCTTAACCATCATTTATACATTTTTTTAAAAAAATAATTATATATAAACATAAAATTAAATACCTTTTTAATTTTTTTTAATTTTTTGGGTTTAATTTTGTTTTCTAAATTTTAAAAAAATACTTTGATTTGTTCTCATGTTTTTATTAATTCATTTATCACATGATATTGTCAAGCTGATGCTCCAAATTAGTCTGATAGTTATTTTTCAATATATTTATCACTAATTCATTTCAATATGCTGATAGTTTTAGATTCTTACTTCATACTTTAGTCTTTTTTGTAAATAATATACTAATAACCTATTTAACAACAATAATCTCAGTAAAATTAAATATGTATTTCATTGTTTATATAATTTTAAAACATTAATAACCATAGATATTATATATTTCAATCATATTAATTTTAGTTTTTATTTAACAAGTTTTACACGTTTATAATTGAATGTATACAATTATATTATACATTTAATTTTGCAACTGTATTATTATTTTATGAAAGAGAAAATGTTCACTCACTTGGTTTTGGAAAATGTTGTGTAATGATGCATTGTTTACAATGACCGGAGAAAGACAATAAAAATTGGCTTTGGGAGAACTTTTTCTGAATCACAAAGTGCAATCTGGCATGGAAATTATCTTTGAGTTTTCTAATCCAGCAGTTAATTATGCTTTGTTTTGGTTATGTTTAGAAACTAAATACAATGTAATTGTGCCATGTGTCAGTTTTTGTAAACAGACAACTCCTATTGTGGTCAGAATTTTCCTACAAACAATGTTTCTAAATTTAAATACTTTGTTAATTGACAGTTTATTATATAATATATGTTTTATTTTTCTTAACCTTCAAATCATTTTAAATGTGTTGATCATAAATTTTTTAGTCTACATTCATTTTTGTTTGTTCTCATTTACTTAGTTTCCAATTGAATACATGATAATACTATTCAATATTATACTCATACGAATATACTTATACGGTCAATTTTCACGGCTTACTCGTGCATATGCACGGGTACGAAACTAGTGTGTGTGTGTGTGCGCTAAAATTGACTGTATTAACCTGATTTTTTTATTACTGTGTGCTTCATGTTGACCAGTCGTTGGTCCAATTTCCAGTACCAATGGTTTAAATTCATGTCAGATGATCACGCAGATAGATGTTCTTCCCAACTAGAATTATTATATGAAGTACGATTATAATAATTTTCTGTCACTTCAATAGAAAAAACTTATTAGAGCATCTCCAGTGCAGGTTTCTTCCCAGGTGCTTAATGGGAAGAAATCGTTTCTTAATTTCTTTTTGCACTGGAACAGGTTGACGTGGAAGAGTGAATTCCTTCATTGTTGAGAATCGTTTCTTATATAAGCAACCATACCTAACAATTAAAAAAATAATTCTCTCAGACATAACAAATATCTAACCATTAAAAAATTGATTTTCTCACACAGGACAGCTTCAACACGAGGGAAAATAAAACTGTCAAGGGAAGAACAGGGAACATATATACTTGTTGAACAACCACAATAAATCCCAAAAATCATAAAATTTGAAAAAAAAAAAAGAAAAGTGATTTAAATCCAGATTCAAGCAAAAAAGTAAAGGGAAAAAAAGGGGAAAACCAAACGCAGTCAAGAAGAAGGCAAATGCACCATGACAGAGACGAGACCATGACCGGAGACGCGACATGCGACCGTGGCTGGAGACGCGAGATACGACCATGGCCGAAGACAAGACCATGGCTGGAGACGCGACCATGTCCTTCATTGTTGACGCTAGTGAAGGTGACGCGAGATGCTACCATGGCCAGAGGTGGTGACGCGAAGTGAAGGTGAGGCCAGGCGAAGGTGTTGCGATGGTAGCCAGAGGTGTTGACGCCAACAAAGGTCACGTGAGACGAATAGCCATGGAGGAGAGGAAGAAGATAGATAGGACGAGAGGGGGAAGCTTCTGGAGGTGGTGAAGAGAGAAAAAAAGTTGTCGAGAAAAGAAGAAAGGACGTAGGTAGATTTTTAGGTAATGAGGTGAGACGATCTAGATTGTCCATCTTATTAATGAGGATGAATCCGAACCGTTGAACAACTTAGGTAATTAATGAGGCAGCATTTTGACCGTTGATGGAAATGTTACCGTTGCTATGTACCGTTGATCTAAAAATAATACGTTGAATGTGCATAAATGAACGTGCTATGGAAATGTTTTCACTGTGCTACACTATTCACTATAAATTTATGCATGGTACAACATATTTTGCACAATTCTTGTACCACTAATTTTTTTGTTGTTGTTGCTATCAAGTGTCAATTTTTTTTTGTTCTTTCTGAAATGGATCTCAATCAGTATAATTATCAATGTTACTATAGTTATTTGCAAAACCAATCACTCTCTACTAGTGAAAATTCTCAAAATCCACCGCAATATGTTATGTATCGACCACCCCATAGCAGTGAAAATTTTCAAAATCCACCGCAATATGTTATGTGTCCACCACAACCTCCTACTAGTGAAAATTCTCAAAATCCACCACAGTATATTATGTATCCACCACCCCCACACATGTGGTATATGCATCCTTCATCCAATGTAGAGCCACCTACCAATGGTAGTTCTCAAAATCCACAAATTTATAGTCAACCATCAACTCCCACCAACTCAAACACGTGTTATAGGCCATCTTTATCCAATATTGTGCTCCCTAGCAATGAAATTGAATCACCCATCGGCGTAGATGGTATTCAACTAGACGAAGGAGATGAAAATTCAAGTGGAAAAAAAGTCGTACCGCATTCTCGGTCACAAAAGATGTGATTCTCGTCCGATCATGGCTGAATGCATCAAAGGACTCAATTATAGGAGTCGACCAAACATCAAAGCAATATTGGGCAAGGATAAAAAAATGCGTACAACAATGACGATGTGCATCAAAGCGGACAATTTTGTGAAAGAAGCTGGACTCAATTAAAATCTCAGTGGAGCAGGATCCATCCTCCAGTTCAAAAGTTTAATGGGTGCTACAAACAAGCAAATAAAAATAGGAGAAGTGGAAGTTCAGAGAAGGATGTTTTGGTTGATGCTCATATGATTTACTCACAAGATACAGGTAAAAAATTTGAGGTTGAGCATGCATGGTTGTTGTTGAAAGATCAACCAAAATTTGATGCAGAATTTATGTCAAAGTGTTAAAAAAGAACAAAGGTTTTTGCTTCTGAAAATTACTCGTCGTCTTCTAACCGAGAGACACCCATTGAAGTCGAAGATTATGATACGCCATCGCCAATGTCTCACCCAATTGGACAAAAACCAGCAAAAAGGAAAAGCAAAGGAAAAGAATTTCCTAACACTCTCGATTTATCTAGCATAGAAAGTGTAATGAAGGATAAAAATATGAACACATCAAAACTTATTCAATTAAAGGAGGCACAGGAAAAGCGTATGCAAGAATAGGAACGACGTATGGAGTATGAAATCCTCATGAAGGATACATCCAACATGTCCGAACAACAACGCAAAGACCACAAAAAGTATTGTGACCATATTAGGAAAAAAACTAGGATATTAAATTTTTAGTTCTTATGCTAATGTTGTGTTTGATATTTAATTTTAGCAGTGTAGGTATTTGTTGTGTCTTAAATTTAGAATTTTATGTTGTAAAACTAGCCATTGAAAAAACTAGTCGTTGAAAAACTAGCCGTTGAAAACTAGTCATTATTAATGAAGCTATATAAATGTCCAATGTTTCATTATTTTGACATATTCTCATACAATATTTCTCTCTTATTTCAAACACTTTGGTTACCATATAATGGATCCAACCATCGATTTAGATGAAGTTTTAGATCAAATGATAGATGAGGAATTGGAAGACAACACCGATGAAGAAATCATTAGGTTGATACTTGAGAGCCAACAACAACTACATAGCAACACCACTAGGTGTAGCCAAAGAAGAAGAGTGGTACATCGTAATCATTAAGAAGGTCATCATTGATTGTTCAATGACTATTTTTTAGAAAATCCTGTGTACACAGAGATTCAATTCCAAAGAAGGTTTCGTATGTGAAGGCATGTGTTTCTTCGAATTGTAAACGCACTCAACAAGCATGATGAATACTTTCAAATGAGGGTCGATGCACTACGTCAAAAAGGCTTATCTCCATTGCAGAAGTGCACAGCTGTTATTCGTATATTGTCTTATGGATCACCTGGTGACATTGTGGATGAATACATTCGAATTGGTGAAACAACTACAGTGGAATGCTTGGAGTGATTTGTATTAGGCATCTATACCATATTTGGGAATGAATACTTGAGGAGACCAAATAATGAAGACACTGAACGCCTACTACAAATGGGAGTGGCACGCAGATTTCCAGGTATGTTAGGTTCCATTGATTGTATGCACTGGGAATGGAAAAATTGTCCAGTTTCTTAAAAAGGTCAATTTTGTTGAGGTGATCATCGCAACCCAACAATCATTCTTGAAGCCGTGGCATCACAAGATTTATGGATTTGGCATGCATTTTTTGGAACCGCCGGTTCAAATAATCACATTACTGTGTTAAATGGATCTAATGTGTTTGATGAAGTTTTGTCAGGACGTGCGCCCGCAATGCAATTCATAGTGAATAGAACCCAATATAATATGGGATACTATTTAGCATATGACATTTATGCAGACTTTGCCACGTTTGTGAAGACCATCTCAATGCCACAAGGAGAAAAACGAAAATTATTTGCAGAACGACATGAATCGGCAAAAAAGGATGTAAAATGAGTGTTTGGAGTGCTCCAATCTCGATTCGCAATTATACGTGGTCTGGCACGTTTTTGGGATGCTGGTAAAATGAAGAATATCATATATGCATGCATCATATTGCATAACATGATTGTTGAGGACGAACGTGACACATATCAGAATAATATTGATTATGATAGTGTAGGTAATAGCACTTCAACATTTGAAGTATCTTTAGGTGCTCACCCTAGTATCAGATCAACATACCTCCAAAGGAGAGCACAACTTCATGACAAACAAAAACACCGCCAACTTCAAGCAGATTTAGTTGAGCATATTTGGGAATGTTTCGGAAATGAAAATAACAATTAATTTAATGTAATATTTTTTGTTTTTCATCATTATGTTTTTTATTTCAATGTCATTGTATTTAAATATCTATTATTATGTAAAAATGTATTTTTTATTGTTACACATTTCCTTTGAATGTTATGCAATTTTTTTATTTTTAATTTATATTTAATATTTTCTTCATTTATTCATATTTATTATTTGTATACATAAAAACTGAAAAATGAATTAATTATTTTATTGGAATAATAATTAAATTATAATAAAATAATTTAAATGTTTGAATTTCTTGCGGTTTCTTACGGTTTCTTGCATTGGAGTAAAATTCTATTGAGTTTCTTATGAGTGACATGGCACTGCGGGGACCACAAAAAATGCTGCGAAGACCACAAAAAGATGATTAAGAAACCCATATAAGAAACTTGGGTTGGAGATACTCTTAGTAGTGTTTAAAAGTTTTGATAGATAGGGTAGGAGGCACCCTACCCAAATCCACTTCTTTTGTGGGAGATAATGAGATTATTTTTAGGGAAACTATCATTTGGTCTCCAAAATTGTAATCTCTGAAAGTATGAAAATATTATTTGGGTTCCCAAAAATATAATTATTTATCATTTTAATTCAATAATTAAAAGATTTTTTTTTCTAGAAGTTAATGTTTGTGTTTATATAACATGTTATTTATTTATGTGTGGTAGTTGGTGGTGCACACTACACACCAGAATCTAACGGCATGTAGATATTGTCAATTGATGATATATATGTGATAGTTGATGGTATACACATGATAAGTCAGTCACGAGTCATAATAATTATCTCCTATCAAATATATGTATATTATCAACTCTCTCATATCTATGGAATTGTCATATATTATCTACTTATTCATCATCTTTGGAATTTTAGGGGATCTTATAAAATATCAATAACAACCAAGAACACATTACGTTAGATTATCAAGAAATTTTTTAGGAATATTTGGATTCATAATGGTTGATCAAACAAATACAGCGGAATCTAAATCTGTAGGTGATTTTCTGATCTATGCGCTCTTCTTAGGATCTATTGGAATATTGTGAAGACAACAGATAATCGGCTAATAGCGTAACCGGTGACTTTATGATTTTTCTTCAACTGGAACCTCTTTATTCCTCAATAGGACCTTAGTAACTCTTTAGATGGAAAGAAGAGAAACTATGCGTGTGGCGACTTGGTATATTGGGGACCATAACCTTCTTATAGTGTGTTAACTTAATAAGGCTCTCATTATCTCCTAATGGACCAACAATGACATCTGTTCATTTAAGTTCATATCATCTAATTTAGTTGTCTAACGGATTCATTTAATTTAATTACATAAAATTAAACTAATGATAAATAATTAATATAATTGTCTTATAATATTAATCCATGTTAATTATTAGAATAGAAAATTCAAACATCATCAACTATCATGTAGACATATAATACTAGTGTGTAACATAAACACAAATGTTTAAATGATATTTTGATACTTTTAGGAACTAGGGACCTAAGTGTCAAGCAAATTAGATCGGAGAACAAATGACACTTTAGCTAATTTTATTTTTTTTCCAGCTATTAGTATTTTGATAACTTGTGAAGCATTGATATATTGTAGAAATGGATTTGGCAGCAGTCATATTCATGCATTCACGTGATTATCAAATCGAAATCATTGAAGGAAGGATACACATCTCACATGTTAAAATAAATCTGAGTATTTGAATTTTCATATAACAGTTAACTGACTACATAAAAACATAAAATAATTGAAAAATACTCCTGAATTGTACAACAAATTGTTACACGAAATCACACAAATAAGACAATGGGTTATTCAACTTTCACTCCAATCAAATAATTATTAGTTACTTAACTGGTGAAACCATTAATTCTTATTTTTGTGTCAATTTTTCTTTGTAACAAATAGCCTCATTGAAATTATGACTGCAATAAATCTGGACCCATTCTCATAATACTAACTAATGGCATTCATATGAGAAAAGCAGTGAAGTAAAATCATACCAAGTTCTCACTCAATTGTGAAAAATGAATCTTTCTTGGGGTAAAACTCTGATCAATCTTTGGTCTTTGTGCTATTGACAACTTTAACTGCAAGAATTTTCGTTTACAGCAGGTGAGAGCCTAAGAGCATACAGGGCCAAGCAAATAAGACAAAATGAAAATTGCACTATAGTGTATTAAACTATTAGTATTGAAATACCACACCATACTTGCTTTTCTTTTTCTGATTTTGGTAGTGGCACCATACTTGTTTTTAAGTGCTTATTTAATTATTATGTGTCCATTTGTTTTGGCAGAGAAATCAATATTATGTGTTCAATTCAAACTTGGGAGAATCAACCCTACGTTAGATACCCTGCAGAACTACATGGTGGAGAGAGAAAGGGCACCCCTGGACTTAGACAAGGGCCATTTCTTTTCCCTCCCTTTCAAAGGGTATCCCTGGAGTTGAAGTTGAAGCAGACATAGAGAAGAAAAGGGCCTTTACATTTTTGTATTTTCAGCCAGAAATGGTAGAAAAATAAGGTAACTTCAATGGTTTCAGAACAGAAGTATTAGTTAGCATCACCATCATCAAATAAGGTTGACTTAGTGATGTGAGAGTCACACTTCTGATTTCTAAGACTAACATTTTCTTTGCTGTTTCCTTTTCCACAACAGTAGTAGCATGGCCAAAACTGGAAGCTGAAACTCATCTCCCAGCTTTCACATTCAAGCACATAGTTTTGATGCCTCACAACTCAGACCACATCAACCAGTACAGGTTATACAAGTGCTATTGCTGAAGTACAGCACACAGCTTCAGATACTAAAAGCCAAGTGATGTGTCTGTGCACCACATGCAGAACTCTTGTGTCTTAGCCTTTTACTATTGGATTGCATTTATGTTTCCAGGACCAAGCAAATGCTGTAGGGTCATGGTCAGAGCCACACAGATACATTATTCAGGTCTTCTGTTTCCTAGCAGCAAATAATAGTTTTTTTAAGACCCACCAATGCCCCACATAAACAATAGAGGAGCCATTGCTAATTATTAAGAAAGAAATGCTGTAGAGTGTAGAGTAATGTACTGTGTATGTACATCTATAGTGAGATCTATCCTAAAGGCCACTACCACTGCACTTGTTAGCCATCTCTGGGAAGAGTTCTTATTCATGGACAGTGAAAGAGCGGACAACAACCAAGGCACGAATGCAACACACACTGCAATCTCTAGTACACTTAAAATTAAGATTGCTAGCAGCAGCAAACAAGGTGAGGAGAGTTTAGACTGCTCAAACTTACCTTCACCAAACATAAACAATGCCATAGAATCATCACCTTATGGTTCTCCTCTTGTGTCCCCACCTTCATCAGCCTTTGTTTCAGCATTGCAGTCTCCATATATATCTCCAAGGGCCATAATCCCAGACCCCCCTAATGGTTCTTCTCCTTTGGAAAACCAACCATCGCTACCAATTACTACAACAACAGCAACCACTTCCACCCCAGAAGATGTGCCAAGCAGTTCCTACACTCCCCCTTCTGATCAATATGAGTTCTCTGATGACACTGCTGACACAAGGCTCAAATATGTGACATGTTTTCCTGAAGCAGCTCCTGAACGCATCTCATTCTCATTTCAAGTCCCTAGAATTTCTTTTACAAAAGGTCCTGTCTCACCTGCTACCAATGCTAAACTAAGAAGCTGTGATGTTTACATTGGATTCCATGGCCAGAACCCCAACTTGGTGCGCTTCTGCAAGTGGCTTAAATCTGAGCTTGAGCTTCAGGGGATTGATTGCATGCTTGCTGATAGAGCAAAGTACTCAGACAGTCAGAGCCATGAGATTGCCGATAGAGTCATTTGCTCGGTGGCATTTGGAGTGGTGGTTGTTACAAGTTCCAGCTTCCTCAACCATTATAGCACGGAGGAGGTGAGATTCTTTGCTCAAAAAAAGAACTTGATCCCTCTCTTGTTTGATACTGGACCATCTGAGATTATGTCTCTTCTTAACTGCAACTCTGTTGACAAAGAATGTAAAGAGACAATTGATGGACTAATGAAATGCAATGAGTTGAATCTAGAGGCTACTGATGGTAACTGGAGAAGCTGCATAGTGAAAGCTGCTAGTATCTTAAGAGCAAGACTTGGTAGGAAGAATGCTGAGCAGAAGGATAATATGCAAGGATATGAGAGTTTACCTTTTCCAAGGAACACATACTTCGTAGGAAGAGAGAAGGAGATTATGGAGATTGAAGGCCTTTTCTTCGGTCGAGGGAACTGCATGGAACAAGTCCAAGATCATTGTAGGGCATTCACCAAAGGAGAAGCTAGTGGAAGTGGACAATCTGAAGGCCTTGCAGATGAGGAAAGTGAACCAGTGATAGGTAGGTGTGGAAGGTATTTTAGTCTAGAGATGGGGAGGAGCAAAGAGCCAACTTTAGGGGCTTGGGTTGAACCAACCATAGGAAACAATTCTGTGAAGAGGTTGAAGAATAAGAAGTCAAAGAGTGGAAACTACAAGAGCTTGTGTAGCAGTGTGATTTGCATTAATGGAGTTTCTGGGATCGGGAAGTCTGAGCTGGCACTAGAATTTTCTCATAGATATCACCAGAGGTACAAAATGGTCTTGTGGGTTGGTGGTGAAGCCAGGTATCTTAGGCAGAACTTATTGAACTTGTCTCTCAATTTGGGATTGGATGTTGGTGCTGATTCTGAGATGGAAAGGGGTCAGATTCGTAGCTTTGAGGAGCAAGAATTTGAAGCATTCATGAGAGTCAAGAGGGAACTGTTTGGTGAGATTCCTTACCTGCTGATTATTGATAATCTTGAGACAGAAGTGGAATGGTGGGAAGGGAAGGATCTATATGACTTGATACCAAGAAACACAGCAGGGACACATGTGATTGTTACTACTAGGTTGTCCAAAGTAATGAGCTATGATACTATTCAGCTTCCACCTTTGCCATTATCTGATGCAATGATTCTGATGATAGGCCGAAAAAGGAAAGATTATCCAGCAGATGAGATCGACATCCTTGAAAAATTCAATGAAAAGCTTGGAAGGTCGAGCTTTGGTGTGTGGATAATTGGTTCATTGTTGTCTGAACTTGCAATAGGCCCTTCTTCTCTCTTCGAGGCCATAAACCAGGAGCCACTCAATGAAGATTCAAACTCTTGCTATACGAGCATTGCAGAAGAGCAATGGTGCAAGAGCAACCCTTTTCTCATGAAGACCCTTCTCTTTTGTTTGGAGACTTTAGAGAAAACTAAAGCTAAAGGGAACCTCTTGGCCATAAGAATGCTGCTTGTGAGTGGCTGGTTTTCCCCTGCTCCCATTTCAGACAGTTTATTAGCCAATGCAGCAAAGAGTATCCCTATGGTCGAAAACCGCCTTAAGAAGTGGACCAAATCTCTGAGCCTAACACCTAGTTGTTTATCATTGCGGACGTGGAAAAATGAAGAAGATTCAGCAATGCTTCTTGTGAAAATGGGACTGGCTAGAAGGGCTAATCAACATGATGGATGCTGGCTTCATTTCCATCCCATAACACAAGCATTTGCCAAAAGAAAAGGTGGTTTGCAGTATGCCAAGGCTGCAATTCAAGGAGTGAGAAAAATGGGCAGCCAAGTAAACTCAGATCACTTATGGGCCTCTGCTTTCCTTGTGTTCGGGTTCAAATCTGAGCCCCCACTAGTGCAGCTGAAGGCAATTGATATGGTTTTGTACATCAAGAGAACAGCTCTCCCCCTAGCAATTCAAGCCTTCACCACTTTCTCAAGATGCAATTCATCCTTGGAGCTCTTAAGGGTGTGCACCAATGCACTGGAGGAAGTTGAGAAGTCCTTTGTCTCTCAAATCCAAGATTGGTCCTCACATAATTCAATTTGTTGGAAAAGGAGACTGCAAAGAGACCAAAAAGTGGATGAATATGTATGGCAGGATGTCACCTTGTTGAAGGCAACACTGCTGGAGACAAGAGCAAAGTTGCTAGCAAGAGGGGGGCGTCTAGACAGTGCCAAGGAACTGTGCAGAACATGCATCAGTATCAGAACTGTGATGCTTGGCCATAACCATGCACAGACGTTGGCTGCTCAAGAGACATTAGCAAGGTTGGTGAGAATGAGGAGTAAGATATGAGTTTGTTCGTTTTGTGTCTTCTACTTTACTGTTAAACTTCATACAAAACAACACCTGTAGTGAAAAGGTGTATAAATGTTACTATGGCAATAAGCATCACTGTGTATGAATGTACTACTAGTGTTCCTTATCTGCCTCCTCAACAAAAAAGCATTACTGTGGCAATAATGTTGTTCTTGTTAGAGGCATCTACTGTAATGTTGGAGAATATGATAGTGCCAATGGAAAATCTAGTAGTTACCTTAGTATGTTGCTGCTCTTCGATTGAATTTGCATTACTCTACTGCAAATTATCAATCAATAAAAAATTCATTAGTAGAATTCAGCTGAGGTTTTCTACAATATCTACATCACGTGGACATATCTACAACGGTTGATGAATTTAAATGAACACCCTGAAGACAAGTGGTGAACAAAATTGTGTTCAACTGGATGCAAACCCACATGCCGTGCAAGTAGATAAAGAAAATTGTTTTAGATTTTATTTAATTAGAACTACATGTTTCTTATGTATTGACTTTCAAAGTTAAGAACAATCCAATAAATTACATAATTCTTAGCTTCTGAGATTTTTTCCCCCTTAAAAAGAACAAGATATTAGATTCAACAAAACTAGAAATTTGAAGCATCAAATTGGTAATTTGAAAAACATTAACAAAGCGGAAGAAAAAACCAACTTGATAAGACGACTTCTGATGTGCGAAAGCTCAGTAGGTCCTGCACGATGTGAAAGCTTTTTCAACCGTCAGGATCCTATTGTCACTCATCGTAGTGTGTAGACTGTCTCTTGGAACCGCATCATATGGTACTTTTTCCTTTATTTAAAATGAATTTGAAATTCCACGTGGATTGATGGTACAACAGTGGGCCCCACTCATGTAAAGAACCCTTGGCCTAAACTGTCTCTATGCTACCATCTTTGTCGTTTTGCAATGGCACACTTGGTCCTTAACTTGAACCTCCTGGAGACAAGCCTCCTTTACCCTAAAATTTTAGTAACCTTTGTAACTCGATTCGAGAGTTGATTTGGTCGGTGCAAAATGTGCAATGCGATGGGTGGATGTTGAGTTAGTGAGGTCATGTGGCACATATAACACTTTTCACCCTCACATATATATAAAAAAAAAAAACATATAAAAATATGAAATTAACTACAATAATTTTATTTCATTAATATAAAGGAGCTCATGTAAGTAAAAAAGTAACATTCGCTTTAATATTAATAAATAAAACTTATTAAAAACATATCCGACTCAGAAGAAGACCGTCAAAGTTTACAAAAAAAATCTTGTTAAACAGTAAAATAAAATAAAGTAATATAACATCATGCAATTGAAATAAAAACTTATGTCTCAATCTCACATTTTATCACAGCATTGTGTCTCAGCATTCTCTAGCATGAGGTTCTTTAAACTCATTCACCTAGTCATCTGCTCCCACGAACACAAGGTTCGAGATCATTATAAGATATAAACACAAACAACACATAGGGAGTGAATTATCACATTTTTAAATAAATAAAACATAGATAAACAAAGACATAATCAATATAAATTATTGAAGTATTTATAACATAGTTTAACTTAATATAATCCACATTACTTCACCACTTTATCATTTAAAATTCATTTTTCAATCATCAATCACGTTACACATGAATCACACACTCGAGTAAAGACGTAACAACACTAATCAATTTCATAATAAACAATTCACAAGTGCTATGCAACATTTATACTAAAACTCAAATCTATATGCAATGTGGTACCATGTTAGTGAAAAAACCACACTGGGACATTTAGGAGTACATAACAAGACACACCACACAATGGGTATGTCAGGTTACTCTCACTAAGTAAAATCATAGGGTGACCAGTCAGAGTCACTCTGTTTTGCGAGAATGCTCCAACCGTATCGGATCAACATAGGTTTAAAGGAGCACTCAAACCGAGTGTCTTTACCCCCAAGGCCTAGACTCCGAAGAATCCGTTAAGGCCTCACCTTCCTAATTCAGGCCAACCCCTAAAGCAATTTTTGCACACAGACACTACTCATGAATTATACAATACCCACGACCTCATACTCGTGTTTCAAACACGTTTAACACATTGCACTACAATTTAACAGTTTAGGTTCCTAATTAGGAATCCTACATTTTTCCTTTAACACTGCGCATAAACACTTTTCTTAAGGTAAACATCAGTCGGGTTATTGTATAATTCACAACTCACAACATAAGTATTGTCACATCAAGTGTTAACCACACACTTATTCGCAACCAAATTTCATGTCCACAATTTTAACATATCATCACGTCACAATCCACCATCATATGTTTACGTGTATCTCACAAATCATCGTATGTTCAACTTTGCATTTATACTTAATCTTAGTAACAATGTTATGATCTCAAAGTAACATGTTATCTCACAATTTATCGCATATCGTAACATCCCATTTTTCGTGAATTAAATTAAAAAGGCTTTTCATTTAAAATAAATAGAGTTTAAAAAAAAACGATGATAAGTTTTTTGTAATTAAATAAATAAAGAGAAATAGGTGTATTAAAATAATGGTTTGAGAGAAAATAAAAAGATATTTGATTTGTTCATTTGATAAGAAATAAAATAGAGTTTCTTTCTATAAAATAATAAAAATAAATAAATAGAGTAAATAATTGGTTGTGAATACCCTAACTATAAATAGCGTTATGACAGTTTCACAGTGACGATGCCTTATCTTCCTCTCAACTTCATTTTCCCCTCTCTTCCTCCCAAAACCATCTCTTTTTCCCGCATACCACCAAACCTATCCCAGAAAAATGACAATCTCAAACTCATTCACCGTTGGATCATCTTGAACTTTGAGAACCCAGTTCAGAACTCATTCCCAAACATTCTCACCGTTGGGAATTTCGAAATCATGTTGGAGACAAGAGAAATACACTTCTCATTGTAGCCTTTTCTTTTCTCGCAGAAACCCAAAACTGTCTCGGTAAAAATATGATCCAGAACTCGTTAACCGTTGGATTTTCGTGAAATTTTTATTTTTGGTTCGTGACATATTTCCTCACACTTTAACCGTTGAGATTTGTTAAATAATATCTACAGAGAGAGGAAACAGAATTGCACGAAGACAGTATAAAATGAATGCTTCAATCCCTTCTCCTTCTCTTTAACGTTTGGGAACCCTATCAGAGCAAACAGAGTAAAAAATTGAGGAATCTCAGGAAATTTCTAGAGATGCCGCTATCGCTGATGGAACACACATGAGTATGGTTAGAGGTAAGGGATGAGTTTATCACAATTGGGACTTAGAATGCACATGTGTAGGGATCCTTATAGGATTAAATTGGGTTTATTTTGGGATGTTTATTGAATTATACTTTTTTCCTTTATGACTATAAATACAATATTGATGTCCTGATACGAATTGGTTGATAAAATTAAGTGTTATTGGTGTTTTTATTTTTATTCCTATGATTTAGATTAATTGATTTTGATATAATTGTGTGAAATTATTTGAGGGGTTATACTCCCCATGTTGTGATAAACCTTTTATATAAATTGTTATATTAAGATTATGAAATGGTGATTCAAATTGTGAGTATCTGATAAATTGAATCTATGATGAATGGTGAAATACATGTGTATTGAGATGTGTGTATTGAGTTGTGAGCTATAAACTGTACAATCACACAATTATAAGACCCTTTAAGAGCGACGAGTATTGTGATGGGACCTATTGTGGGAACCCAGTGAGTTAAAATGATTTTGAAAACAATTGAGTAGTTGTGTGTATTGCATGATTCATAGGTAAATGTATATGATTCATGAAGTGTGATAACGTGTTAAATTGATATTATACCATTGTGATTGAGATCGAGTGTATATGATAAATTAAGTATGCATGTGATTGAGATGTTGTGTGCATTGAGTTATGAACTATGAATTGTACAATCACACAACTATAAGACCATTTAAGGGTGACGAGTTAATGCTAAGACCCTTTAAGGGTGACGAGTTAAAACTATTTTGATAACAATTGAGGAGTTGTGTGTTTTGTATAGTTCATAGATAGAGTCTGTGTGCTAAAATATTTTCTGTGTTGGACCTGAATCAGGAGGGAGAGGTCCTGACGGACTCTTCGAAGTGTAGGCCTTGGGGGTAAATACACTCGGTTTGAGTGCTCTTTTAAGCCTATGTTAATCTCATATGGTTGGATCATTCTCACAAAACAGCGTGACCCTAACTGGTCTCCCTATGATTTTACCTAGTGAGAGTGACCTGACTTACTAGTGTGTGGTTTGTCTTGTCATGTAGTCCTAGGCGCTCGACGTGGTTTTTCACTTACATGATACCACATTGCATATAGGATCAAGTCTTAGTGTATATGTTGCATAACGCTTGTGTATTGATCGATATTGATTGACTTGATGACATTGTGTTTTGATCCATGAGTACATGAATGTTGTGAAAATGAATGAAATGTGTTGTGTTGTAATGTGATGTTGGGCGACAAAATGGTGAAATCACGTGAGCTATGTTTAAGTAAGTTTTATTTTGTTTATATGATATTTATATCTACATGTTATCTTGTTTCTCTCCATTAGTTAAGAATGTGATAACTCACTCCCTGTGTGTTATTTGTGTTTGGATCTTGTGATGATCTTGAACTTTGTGTTTGGGGGAGCAGATGACTAGGTGAATTGCTTTAAGGAACCTTGTGCTGAAGGACGTCGGGACACAATGCTTTGATAGGATGTGACATTGTGGGCATAAGTTTTTATATTAATTGCATGATGTTAGTCTATTTTATTTTACCTCACTGATTTAACAAAACATTTTTTTGTAAATTTTGACGGTCTTGTTTTGATCCGAATATATTTTTAATAAGCTTTATTTGGTAATAGTGAAGTGAATGTGAACTTTTTATCCACGTGAATTTGTTTACCAATATATTTTTATATATTTTATTTATTTACATATATCTCGGGGTAGAGGGTGTCATACATATTCAATTTATCACTCACATAATTTTAATAACAATTTCATGATCTCAATATTACTATCTCGTAATTATAATCATACGTGATGAATTAAAATACAATAAACATCCCAAAATAAACCCCCATTTGATCCCCTAAGGATCCCTACATGTGTTCATTCTAATCCCAATTGCGATAAACACATCCCTTACCTCTAAGCGAGCTCATGTGTGTAGTCCGACAGTGATAGCGACATCTCTAGCGGTTTCCTAAGATTTCTCAAGCTTTTCCTCTATTTGCTCTGTTAGGGTTTTCAAGCGTTAGAGAGAAGAAGAAGGGATTGGAGCCTCCAGTTCACTGTCTGTGTGTGATGAGAATTTCTCCCTCTACAAACATTATTTTGCAAATCCCAATGATGCAGATGTGTGGAAATGCATTTCGAACCCGGTGTCCAAATTTCATAATGATCCAATGATTAACGAGTTTGAGATCGTAGTTTTACTAGTATAGATTTAGGTGTATGCGGGAAAAACAAAGAGATATGTGCGAGGGACATTCCCCTCACCACAGACACTATTTAAAAAATGTGAGAAAATAAGTTCCGAACATGGTGTTTAAATTTCACGACGATCCAATAGATAACGAGTCCAGGATCATCGTTTTAGTGAGATAGGTTTGGGTGTATGTGGGAAAAAAAGAGGGTTTTGGGAGAGGAATAAGGGAAAACAAAATTGAGAGGACGAGGAAGTGTAGAGACGTATTGTCAATGTGAAAACAAACCTAACATGTCTTTATTTATAAATAGGGTACTCAAGGTCTATTATTTACTCTATTTTTCTTCATTTTATCATTTTATAAAAATAAACTCTATTTTACTCCCTATCAAATGAATAAATAAAACATTTTTTAAGGATATATATTTATTTTATTTACCTTAAAACTATTATTTTAATTAATAAAATTATTTCTCCTTATTTATTTAATTATAACAACTTCATTATTTTCTAAAACTCTATTTATTTTTAAATAAAATCATTTTTAATTTATATGACAAAAAATGGGGTGTTACAGCGCACAAATTGTTCTTGGTGATCTTTGTTTGGTTGATGCTGCACATTTAATTGTCGTCGGGGCATTGTTTGGTTGGTAGCGCAATGGATTTCTGTTTCGGTGGTGACCATCTGCAAAAATTCTCCAACATTTGGGTTGATAGCTAATTTAAAATTTCCCTAATCCCCTCTTTGTGTCTTCGTTCAGGTCAAGTGCAATTTTGGACCTTTTAGGTTAAGTGTTTTGTTGTGATTGTCAATCGTGCATTATGTGTTTTTATTTTTTCTGGTTGTGGGATTATTTTTTTTGTTGCGGTGCATGTATGTTTTGTCTGATTCAGTGTTAGTTGTAATGTTTGTTTGGTAGGGATGAAATGTGATTTTGCTGGAGATGTCGTAGAAGGTGAAATTGTCTGTGGAAATGATGTTGATAGCGAAGATGGATTTCACAGTGAAGAGGTAGATGAAAATGATGAGTCAAACAAAACCCCATACAAATTTGATGACCAAGATGAGTTTGAAGATTTTGATGAAGAAAGATCATTTGAAGATCACAAGTATGAGGGCGAACAAAAAGAAGCTGAAGAGGAAGAGGTAGATGGAATTGATGTTGAACTGGAAGATCTAATAGGTTTGAGCACAAATTTAAAAGTAGATGGTATAGTTATTGATGAAGTTGTTGATATATTGAAATTTGAGATGCACAATATGACAATTGTTGATGTGGTAAGGTTAGATTTTTTAGAATTTGAACTTGGGTATTTATTTTACTACTGGTATGCTAGAATTTGTAGACTATCTCTGTGCGCAAAAGTCATGTGGTTAGATGTAAGGAAGGTGAACTGTTGCAACAAACCTTTATTTGCTATCGATCTAGTTTTAAAGAAAAGAATGGGTTGAATTAAAAAAAAAAGGAAGTGCAAATCAAAGAACCAAACAAAGTGTGGGTGTGATGCCATGTGTTGTATTCATATTAATATACACAACAGACGTTGGTATGTGTTGATGCTGAAATGTGATCACAAACATGCCATGCTAGATGTAATTTTTTTTGCTTTGTTACCTATGCATCGAAAAATGACTGCAACAAATATATTGTAAATTGAGAATTTTCGTAAGATTGGAATCAAGTCGCCACACATTTATGCAACCTTTTCTAACTCTATTGGAGGTTTCAAAAATGTGGGATTTGTGATAAAGGATATTTACAATCAATCAAGTAGATAGAGACGTGAGCAATCATGTGATGTGAGTGGAGTGTTTAGTTTTTTGTGGCAGTTAGATGGGAAAGATCTATTATTACATGTGGCTTACATAGTTGATGATGCAAATAGGCTCCAACATATATTTGGGCCAATGGAGATAGTTAAATAAATTATGAAGTCTTTGGTGATGTTTTAGTGTTTGATGCTACGTACAAAAAAAAAACAAATACTTCTACCCCGTTGTTGTTTTTCTGGAGTGAACCATTATAATCAAACTATTATTTTTGCAGTGGCTCTTGTAACTAATGAGAGAGAAGACACATATGTGTGGTTGCTGGAAGAGTTCTAGTGGCAATGAAGGGAAAGGCTCCAACCTCTATAATTACCAATGGTGATGTTGCAATGAGAAATGCAATAAGAAAAGTATTTTCAAATCATCATAGGTTGTCTGCATGCCATTTGATTCGCAATGCACTTAGTCATGTGAAGAAAATTGATTTCATGCCGTAATTGAAAAAGTGTATGTTGGGTGACATTGATGTTGATGAATTTGAAAGGACTTGGATGTGAAGAAATTTGGTTTGGAGAACAATAGTTGGCTAAGGGAGTTGTATGACAAAAGAAACATGTGGTCTTCGACTCATATTTGTGAGAATTCTTTTTGTAGGTATAAGGACAACATCTTGATGTGAAGCATTCCATAGCCATCTTGTGAAATATTGTCATTTGTGGGTTAATTTAATAGACTTTGTGCAACAATTTCAGTTGTCCTTAACATTTTTTCGTTTTAGGGAATTAAAGGTTGACTACTATTCTAAAATGGAGAGCTAGAGTTTGAAATGAATTATCATTCCTTGGAGAGGTTTGCAGCAAATCACATGACGAAGGAGTTGTTTTTGCTTTTTATTTTGTACCTGGAAAAAGCATCATTCATAAGGGTGGTTGATTGCCATGAAACATCGATGTTATCAATTTATAGTGTTATATCGTTCCTCAAAAGCTTAGTTGGTGTCACATTGTCCATCATAAGAAGCATTCACATGTTGTATGGAGATGGAGTCACTTGATCTGCCATGTGAACACATACTGGCAGTGTTGCTTCACTTACATTATTTTGAACTCCCTAAGTGTTTGCTATTGGATAAGTGATCAAAGCATGCTAAAAAAGGTATTGGTCGATGTTTTGACAATGGTTTGAGCTACTGGGATACCAATTTGGTTGTTAAGTGTGTGACTTTGGTTCATATTTCAAGAGAGGATTGTGATTATGCGCATCGTGACCAGGAAGACTATGATCATTTCATTGAATTGCTGGGTGCAAAACTGAGTAGGTTGAAGCATAAGTATTCTTCTTTACCATCAACTGAAGAGGGAAAAGTGCTGACATGGATGTTGAAAATATGAATGATAACATAATGGATCCCTCATGAGGTCAAGACTAAAGGTGGTGGCTCAACTTGACAAACTCATTCTAGGAGGAACAAAAAGATGCAAACATGTAGTAAATTTAATGGAACTGGCCACAACATAAGAACATGCACCAATCGTGAAAATTTGGCACATTAAGATAATAGAGATGTTGTGATTCCATATGCTCAACAAAGCAATGTGATTGATCCATCTACCAGTGTATGACATTATTTTTTGCAACACAATTTGCACAACATTTTGTTTTAACTAAATATATGTTGACCAAATTTCCTACATAATTGTTGTTTGTTTTATGACATTGTTGTTTCTATGCATTAACATAGTATTATTTTGGTGCAGTTGAGTTAATAGTAGTGGTGTAGGCAATCATTGCGGTTTTTGTGTATTTCAAAAAGGTCTTGTATGAAGTTTCTATGCAAGATAATCAAGTGAAATTGTTTTGGTTTAATGTTGTCTGTCTTTTTGTGCTTTATGTTTGTACTTTGATGACTAATTTGTAATTATTATTTTGGTGCTATGGTATGATATGAGAATTAAGATAATGAATATTGTTATGGTTGGTGGCAACATTTCAGCCTTATTGACATTGAATGTATGACTGTTTGGTGCTTATTCAATCTTATTTTAATATCTCATGTTGATTGAGTCATTATTTTAATGTGTAAGTAAGGGTTTATGATTGAGCATTTGTAATTTAATATTTTTCTATTCTTCTTAGCTCAATTGACATATCTTTGACCCTTACTTTCTCACCTTAACTCAGTTTTGGTTTTAGGCAAATGATTAAGCTTAATTGAGAATTGTAACTAAATTTTAGATTTTATGCTTTCTTGACCTATCTGCCTTGTGGAGGGCCTCCAAATGGAATATGTGAGTAGTCCCTGGAAAGCTGAGGAAAATATCTTCAATTTTGTTAAATATAAACTTTGTCCAATTTTGCCATTTCGAGGGTCAAATTGAGCTTAGAAGTTAGAGCCTCTACATTTGAATAATTGGGCTGCATGTTTAGGCTTTGTTTTGTATAATTAGTTTAATTAAGTATATTAGATGGGCCTAATCTAGGCCCATCACTTCCTTTTGAGTAGTCATTCTATATATTAGTGGAAGTTAGTTAGTTCGGGAATTAGTTACTTCATTTTATAAAAAAATAGAATTAGTTACTTGTTGTGCAAATTTTCTCTTATCTCTCTTTTTCTCTCAATTGTTCTTCATTCTTTTTTCTCTTTTCACTTCGGTCTTTCAATTTCTTGCACACAATTTCGTGGCTTTTCCATTGGTGTTGATCATGGAAGGCTAAATAATTCATCAATCCAAGGATTCACTCTAAGCAATGTTGAATTTGAGTTCTGGTTTAGTATTTCTAATTTTTGTAATTGTTCATCTTTCTCTTCAATCTTATTTTCGATTTTCATGATTATGATTATGCTTAGGATTGAAAATGGATTAGGTTATGGATTCATTTCCTAATTTCGGAATTTAATCACAAATTGCTTGGATGATTTTCCAATCTAATTTGCGATCACAAACAATTTAGAAATTGATTCAATTGAACTTTCTCTAATGCATTTGAATGAACTTTCACATTGAACATCATTCGTAATAACTGTGATAATTTGATTTGCATTGATTTGGTGAATTGGATTGATGCTCTTAAACTTGACTTGTATTATGTTCTTCTGTTTTGTTTCTTCATCTCTATTTTTATGTGTTTTCGCATTCCTTTATAATCGCTCACAAACTATTCAATAAAATTCAATCCTTTCTATTTATAAGTGAATGAACGTAGGAATCAAATTAAATCATATTTCTGAGTTTGAATTAGGTTAATCCTGTGCTACATAATTTCCTAGTTATATTTGTTTTTGGAACATTTTGACATCGTTATCATGTACCAGTGAGTTGCTTTGGGGAGTCATTGTTAAAACGTTCATTGAATCATTATTAAAATGAAATTATTAGGATTAATGGGTTACTGCCATGAAATACTAGTGGGCCCAAGTTGATTTAGTGGAACTTAAATAGTGGTCCGATATCAAAGAATGTTCACAGGACGGATTTTGTAAAGTGACATTTAAATAGTGGCCCGATCCCAATAAATGTGCATTTTGTAAATTGGACCACTTCATGAACATAGTATTAGGCTTCCATAAGAATTGTAAATGGGACCTTAAAAATTGTTCACAGTGATCGTAATATTGGGCTTCCAACATACATATATGCATATACCACTTCATTAACATAATATTGGGTTTCCATAAAAATCAGAGAATGTGCATATACCACTTCATCAACATTACAGTCAAAATAAACTCCAACATAGTAAACACATGTCTTCCAGTGTCAATGAATTACAAAATACTAAACACTCTTTCCTAATTACAAAATAATTCTTTCATAAAGGCCCAAAACATATTGCGCAGATTCTGATCAACTAGTGCTTTATTAGTTGGTCAAAGGCAATATTTGTCATCAATGCTCCACTGCGTCGAATATGACCACATCCTTGTATTCATTATCGTCTTCCATTAATAGATTTAGGGTGACATTCATTGTCACAATTTTTTCATCCAACTACATTTAAATTAAACGAGTGATATGAATATTTCCCATAAAAGATAACAAAATGCAATTTGAATTAACATCTCAAATTTTCCCTTGCGTACCACTCCATATAGGGTATTCTTAAACACATTTTCTAATTGCATCCATTGCAAAACCCATACTACAACATTTTCACTAAACCAACAACATTCAAATAGTGACAATTTAAAAAACTATACCATTCTACATTAATATATAATTATGTGTTAGTGAGTTGCAACTAACCTATGACTACAATTAGGAATACCACGAAGTTCGACAACGTCCCATTTGCCAAGCTCATTTGGATCCCACTATAGAGGAATTGTTTCAAAAACTATCAAACTGAGTTCAGCCATTCTTTAGGTCTGAAGAGTAGGGTCTTATAATATTAATTTAATGAATATCTATAATTTTGATTATGTCAACCAATTAATTATTTCAATACGGCATATAGTTGTTTTGATAATATCTTCATGTTGAGGCAATGCAGCGTTTGCTAGGTAGGAGTCTAAAAGGAAAATCTTCTTCTCGTCTATGCATACAACCATAAGAAACCAATGCTCAAAAGTCTCATTTATGGGCACACACACACACACGTGTGTGTGTGATAATGAAAAAAAAATGATAACTTAGTCATATACGCATAGGGACAATAATAAGAAACAAAAATGTGAAAACAATACGATGCCAATTGATTCCTTGGAAAGGATGCAACCATACTTCTCTGTAATACCTCACCAATTCAGCAACAGAAGATCTTGAAATTACATCATTCTATTAAAAAAGCATTCAGATCCATGCAAGTTGTATCATAATTCAATTTTGTTGTCTCCATACTTACCACCAACACCAATGGTAGACACCAAACTGTTTTTGTTGTCTAAATCATTTGAGACTTTTTTTTATCTTTGATGCAATAAAAAGAAAAATATGAACAAGTAATTGCCATAAACACTAACATCAAATGACAATAGGGGTTCAAAAAGTTCCATTAGACATATAATTCTTTTACTAATGCCTCACTAAGAACAACCATTTGGGGGCACATTGAGTGAAAATCCTAATGGCTCCCTAAATTATTTTCAGTAGCAAAGACAATGTCCACCTAATAATGATAAAAAAAATAATTAATAAAACCACTTTGATTTGTTGAAGACAAAAATTATTTGCAATGCAGTTGTATACTTGTTGTGTATTTAGTCAAATATGTACCTCAAGTTCCCACTTTAGGGTCAAATATGAAAGCACTTACTAGAGTCTGAAGAAAACTAAGTTTCGTCACAACAGTGGGTCTATACAAAATTGTACATTGTTGCAATTCAAACATAAGTGAAGAAGTTAAATTGTAACTATTGTGTATGAAAGGAATAAAACATGTTGATTGTCAACAAATTAAACCTTTGATACTGGTGGTACACATGCCTTATACCGAATATTTTAGGTTTGAGCATTAATATTTGCCTCTTTATTATAGCTTATTTGGCCACTATGAGTTTTTTGGACTTTGTCACTATCGGGGTGGTGCCGATACTTTAGTCTTTTGCTTTTTGTTTACATTTGATGCAAAATGCCTACTAAATGGCAATCTCCTATTTCTCAAAGTTGTTTATGTGAGACAAATACCGTGCAGTTATAGTTAGACATAGACATAAACTAGTAGTCAATCTCAAAATGCCATAATCAAGTTGAATGTCTTGTTTTAAGTCATTATTTTTTTTTAAAAAAAACATGACACACACATTGGGTAAACAATGTGTTTTGTAGTTTCTCCTGAATGCCTTTTTTGTGTCAGCGTCATCATCAACCCAAAACATTTCCTCAATAGTTTACTTGCTAGGAACATCAATTGCCCCTCCCTTTGTTGTTGCCTTTTGACAAACATATGTATCCTTCAAAACGAGAGTCTTTTTTGTTTTGGTGATGTGGATATCAGCATCCTTCGAAATATGCATAGTGTCTATGTTATCAAATATGTCATTCCCCTTCCCAAGATAGGATTTCCCATGTGGAGTATAATCCACAAACCAGGACGTATCTGCACATTCGGTTGCCTTCGATTCGATTCTTCTGTTGACCTTGATTCTTCTATTGACTTTCTTTGTATGGATTCAATAAACGTTTGAAGAACCAAAAAAATCTTGCTATCCATGTTGTTCATCGTGGTAGCAATTACATTACATATTCAACACTTAATTATTTTTAATAAACCTGTATGCCAGTGGTCAGTGATTTAAAAGTTGAGTTATTATAGTTGTTGAGATCGCTAATGTTGCTTGTTTGTGGGTTATGTTGAGATGACACTTGTTGTTAACAACATATGCATATTAGGGTCTCATGGACTTAAAATACTATATTTTTCTTACCACTTAAGCAAGTAATATACACACAACAACATTTTCAATGACAATCTCTTTCACCTTGTTAGATGTGAAACCTTCATCATTCTTTCAACCAACAATTATGTGTTCTCTAGTGGAAAATAACAAAAGCATTGTCAAATACATGATAAAGAATATGAAACACCAACTATAAATGCAAAGTTTCATACCTTGTTGGTATGCCATCACCCGTTGGGTCTTCCATATCCATTTTGCTCTCGTTTGAAAGAAGCCCCATACTACAACCACAACCGAAGCTTCACTCATAGAAAGGGAATGGGAAGTTGAGGAGAAAGGGAAGTCTAGCTTGAAACACATTTAATTGAAGGGTGTCTTACTTCTAAATGACCATCATTTCCTCTATGCAATCGCAATAAATACAGTCTCTTTTGAGAATGTGTCAATTTTACTACAAATCCAAGTAGAAAGATAATTGTTAACTTTCCTTGCATCTATAATAATTAAGTATACATTTTTTACAAGTTAATAAAAAATACAACAACAAATATTATATGAATGACATTATTTCCAATTAAAAGTAAACTATAAATTACCTACAATTATTTATAAGTTAATATTTGTAGGTCATTTATAGTTTATATATTATTTGCACCACATTTTATACATATGTATTACATTTATATGTACACAGGAATAATTAGTTTTTAAACATTTTTATATTAAACTTAAATATATACATTTAGTAATGCACATCTCTTATTAATGCATGGTGCCACTTCACCTGCATGGAAGCATACATTGGCAAAAAGTGAGACCATAGGAGATGAAATATGGTGCAATCTTATTGTGGTGCACTTGGTCAAATGCACAAATGAAAATGGTGTTCATAAGGTCATTCTCCTTGATAAGATGAGACTCAGTCTAAATAATCAAATCAATAAGACCAAGTCAATAAAATATTTGTTTTTAATAAACAACTAGTTACTAACATGTGCATACGCACGGGTTACTCCACTTCGCTTTGTTATGTTTTTTTTGTTAATATTGAAATTATATATAGATTAAAAATTAGATAATGTAAAAAAAAAGTATACAAATTGTTTAAAAAATATAAAAAAAATCATTTGTGTTTATGTTTGATCATCTTCATTAATATGATTCACATAACACGTGACTATTACACTTACATGGTACGTCCTATCCCATATATATTTGTTAATGTTTTATCATTTTTTTTTGTTTTTAAAATTCTCATTTTGGGCATGTTTAATTGACTTGTCGACAATCTAGGATAAAGGAGCCATATAATTGGATAAACAAAATAATAATTTAAAAGATAAATGAAAATGACTTATAAACTTCGTTTATTTCACCCTTTACAGTTATCATTAAATAAATGAATAACATTTGCACACATTATATTGTTATTTAATAACAAAATTATCATATATGATAGATTTATTATAATTATTTTATAAGTTACAATGAAAAAAAATTATGATTGATTAATGATTCAAAATCTTTTGCAGAAGTAACTTTTTCAAATTAAATTTAATAAAATATTATCTATACTTGCAAAACTCATGTAGCTATTAATATGTTTATTTTGGGTTTGGATAAGCATGTTATCCCCTGGTATTAGAATGTCTCATGGTATTAAAAGGTTTCAGCAAACTATACTCTTTAAAATATTTATATATTATTTTTAAATGATTGAAAAAGTCTTATAGAATTTGATAAATGAATAATATGTGGACAAAATATATTTTAATTTAAATACAAAATTATCATGTATGATAAATTTATTAATTTTTTAATTTGAAAAAAATTTATGAATGATTAATGATACAAAAACTTTGACATAAGTTAAACTTTAGAATTGACTTTAATATAAAACATCTTATAATTTTAAAACTACGGTAACTATTATTATATTTGGTCTCTCGGTTTGGATAAGGAAGTCATCATGTGATTATAGTAGATCCCGTGGTATTAGAATGTTTCAAAAAATTATATTATCTTATATATTTATATACTCTTTTAAAATGATTGAAAATGACTTATAAACTTTAATAATTTTATCCTCCCAACTATAATTTAATAAATGAATAATATTTGCTCAAATTAATTTAAATTAATTATTTTTTATAATAATTGTTTAATAATTTAAACTGTTAAGAATTTATGATTGATCAATGATACAAAAACTTTTACATAAATCAAACTTTTCAATTAACTTTTGAATTGTCTTTGAGTTTGGATAAGGATGTCACCTGTGTTATTAGAATGTTTCGGGATTTTAGAAAGTTTTAGGAAACTATATACTTTTAAAATTATTGTAGCTATTATTATGTTTGGTCTCTCAGTTTGGATAAGGAGATTATCATGTGATTATAGTAAATACTGTGGTATTAGAATATTTTAAAAAACTATATTATTTTATATATTTACATACTCTTTTAAAATGATTGAAAATAACTTATAAACTTTAATAATTTTATCCTCCCCAATTATAATTTAATAAATGAATAATATGTACACAAAAATAATTTAAATTAATTATTTTTTATAATAATTGTTTAATAAGCTAAACTGTTAAAAATTTGTGATTGATCAATGATATAAAATTTTTACATAAATCAAATTTTTTGAATTGTCTTTGAGTTTGGATAAGGATCTCATGCCGTATTATTAGAATGTTCCATGATTTTAGAAGGTTTTAGCAAACTATATACTTTTAAAACTATTGTAGCTATTATTATATTTTTTTCTTGGGGTTTGGATAAGGAGGTCATCATGTGATTATACTAAGTCCCATTGTATTAGAATGTTTCAAAAAACCTATATTATTTTATATATTTATATACTCTTTTAAAATGATTAAAAATGACTTATAAACTTTAATAATTTTATCATCCCCAAATATAATTTAATAAATGAATAATATGTCCACAAATTAATTTAAATTAATTATTTTTTAGAATAATTGTTTAATAAGTTAAATTATTAAAAATTCATGATTGATCAATGATACAAAAACTTTAAAATAAATCAAACTTTTGAATTGGCTTTGAGTTTGGATAAGGATGTCATCCTTGTTATTAGGATGTTCCGTGATTTTAGAAGGTTTTAGAAAATTGTTGTTTAATAAGTAAAACGGTTAAAAATTTATGATTGATTAATTATACAAAAACTTTTACATAAATCAAACTTTTGAATTATCTTTGAATTTGGATAAGGATATCATCTCTTGTTATTAGAATGTCCCCTAAAACTATACTATTTAACACCTAATGTAATATTTTGGGTTTGGACAAGGAGGTCATCATGTGATTATAATAGGTCCCATTGTATTAGAATGTTTTAGAAAACTATATTATTTTATATATTTATATACTCTTTTAAAATGATTGAAAATGACTTATAAACTTTAATAATTTTACCCTCCCCAACTATAATTTAGTAAATGAATAATATGTCCACAAATTAATTTAAATTAATTATTTTTTAGAATAAATGTTTAATAAGTTAAACTGTTAAAAATTTATGATTGATTAATGATATAAAAACTTTAAAATAAATCAAACTTTTGAATTGTCTTTGAGTTTGGATAAGGATGTCATCCCGTGTCATTAGAATGTTCCATGATTTTAGAAGGTTTTAGAAAACTATATATTTTTAAAACTATTGTAGCTATTATTATATCTTGTCTCTAGGTTTGGATAAGGAGATTATCATTTGATTATAGTATGTCCCGTTATATTAGAATGTTTCAAAAAATTATATTATTTTATATATTTATATACTCTTTTAAAATTATTTTTTATAATAATTGTTTAATAAATTAAACAGTTAAAAATTTATGATTGATTAATGATACAAAAACTTTTATATAAATCAAACTTTTGAATTATCGTTGAGTTTGGATAGGAATTTTATCTAGTATTATTAGAATATCATGTGAAATTATATTATTTAACACCTAATATAATATTTTTAAATATATATTAATCATCTTTATTTTATCTTACTATACCAATCATTTATACTGGTACCATTATTACGTCTATATTTTATAGTTAGTTTATGATATTATACCAATCTTTTATAATGATATCCTTTCTTTATTAATTTCTATGAAAAAATCATAATAAGGATTTATTATGAACACCGTGCTTGGACACGTGATCTATACCTCCAGTACTGCACTTCCAGTACTACACCTGATTTGCACTCCCACTTTATTTTTATTTTTTAGAAAAAGGTATGAAGATAAAAAAATCAAAAAGACCAAAAAGCCAAAAAATTGATACATATCAACAAATAAAGTGAGATCAAAAATATAATTTCCCTACCTTTGTATTAGATAAATTAATTAAAAAAATATTATTTTATTTAATTAAGTAGACACGTTAACCTTTCCATATATCAACAAAATATGCAATATTTCAAAAGGTTAAATAAAAAGATTTCAAAGAATATAAAAAATCCCTAGGTTCTCTTTGCTGAGTAAACCACTAAAAAGGGGTATTTATTTTTTCAAATCTGCCAAATAAAGGTAAAATTTAAATTAATACCCCCAAAGATATAAGCCATAAGATAATTTGTAACTTTTGAACTGAAAAACGCAATTTTAAAGTTGTAAGGGTTTTTTTTCATGCGACTTTAAGGGATAACCCCCATTTTTTCATATAAGTTGTAAATTATTTTATGACTTCAATTTTTTTTTGTACGTAAGGTATTTTTAAAAAAAATCATAAATAGCTTGTTTTAATTATTTAATGAATTAATATATGTTTTCTTTTTTTAGTTTTATTTATTTATTAATATTAGTAACAAAAAATCTTAATATTTTTGTTAAAAAATACATTTTAATATTTTATTTAAATTTAAGTTTTTTATTTTTTTGTAAATTAAAAAATAATGCAAAAGAGTTAAATTTAAATAAAAATATTAAAATGTACTTTGTTTAACAAAAATATTAAAATGTTTTGTTACTATTATTAACAAATAATATTAAATTATAATTTATTAAATAATATTATTTTTAATTTTTTTTAATATTTGAGTTTCACGAAATTGTAAATACACGACTTGGGCCTTGGGCGATGAACAATGACATGCACGGTCAAATTGAATAAATGGTGTTGTGATTGTGGAGAATTTTAGACACTTTAAATTCCTTGCTCGCATGAATTTACTGTTTGTGTTTCTTGAATTTAAATTAGAATGACTTTGTTGACATTGTATACTAAGTTAAAAAATATTTACAAAGTTTATCAGCATTGTTTCATTCACTTGGAAGCAAAGATGAATGGCCTCGATATTAGGGTCCATATTTTATGCTTAATACTCCGAAGCCACGAGACACAACACGAAGGTCAGTCACTAATCGTATACATAATGAAATGAATTAACCAATTCTAAATAGGCCTAAAAAATGTTCATTGCATAGAACTAAAGGGCATAATCGTAATAATTATCCAGATAAGCAAGTTGACGACTAATATTGTTTCTACTTTTTAATTTTATACTTCTATTTAATTTGTGTTGTTCAATTTAAATTAATGTATTATGTTATTTTTATTTTAATAGTTAATTTTATTAATAAATTATTTTTTGTTGTTAATATTAAAATAATTTAATAAATAAAATTAATTAATTCTATTGTATGAAATTATTAATTTACTTAATGATGATTGTAAAAATTAATTAATTTTTTTAAAAAAAATTAGTATTACTTGATAAATTATAAGTTAATATTATTTGTTAATATTAGTAACAAAAAATTTTAATATTTTGTTAAACAAAGTACATTTTAATATTTTTATTTAAGTTTAAGTTTTTTGCATTATTTTTTTAATTTATAAAACAAATAATAATCCTTAACATTAGTTAAAAAATATAGAAAATATTAAATATATAAAGTATATTAAATAAAATAATATAAAAAATATAGAAAATATTAAATAAAAATATAAAAATATATATAATATTGAATAAAACTAAAAAAGAAAAAAGAAATTAATTATTAAATAATTAAAATTAAAAATTATTTACTATTAAAAAAAATAACTTACGTGCAATAAAAAAAAAGTTGAAGTAGTAAAATAATTTATGGCTTTAATGAAAAGAAAATCATTACCCTAGGACTTACCCCTTTAGTAGTATTAATCTAAATTTTACCAGCATTTGGTAAATTTGAAGAAAAAGAAACCCTCTTTTTTGATTGTTTGCCCCTAGTTTGTTACACCAAGTCCGATTCATTACACCTAGGGAAAAAAGAACCCAAGAATTTCTTATGTTTTGAAAACTTTTTATTTAACCTTTTGAAACATGAGAGCTTATTGCATATTTTGTTGATATATCCAAAGGTTAACATATCTATTTAATTAAATATAAAAAATCTTTTAAAATTAATTTATTGTTTATTAAAAACAAATATTCTGTTGACTTGATCTTTTTGATTTGGTTATTAAGACTAGTCTCATCATATCTTTCACTTGATTTTGGGTGGTTTAGAAACCCTACCTTTTTCATTTGTGTTTTAAATGATTTTAGAGATCTCACAGTTTTTCATTTTTCTCTTATGAATTTGTCCGTTATTCTCACTAAAAGAAAACTTGTTAACTCTATTGCCCTAATTATTATTGAGAAGGGCCTCTTAAATTTATGTGTTGATAAGTTCCACGAGTCAGGGAACAAGTCAAGATACATGGTCATACAAGTGCATTAGTTCGTGATGATCATGGTTCGTGATTTTACCCACCTATAGCAACACTATATACAGCTTATAATGGAGAAACATTAATACTCTCTTTGAATTAGGAATAAAAAAAAGCAAAAATAAAATACAAAAGGCATGTTATTTATATGGATAAAAATAAAAAGGAAAGTAATAAAAAATTTATCCCTTATTTGGATAAGTAAAAGAAAATAATAAATAAATTACATAAAAAGTAATTTAAATCATAAATTTTTTATTTTGTTCTATTATATTAGCTTTTAAAGAAACTAAAATAACAAATATGAAAAAGAGAGGTCTTCATTTCCCCTTCTTTCATGTCAATTTAGAGGAAAATTTTTCTTGTGGGTCTAAGAAAAAACTTCCGCCTTTCCTATTTCTTGTTATAAACAGTAAAAATTTAATATATCTATCCTATTTTCTTCTTATTCCCTCCTAAACAAACAAGGGTAAAACAAATCAAAACCATAACATTGATTGTCAAAGCACCAGACGAATTTCACGGCAGACTATCAAGATGTGTATCTACAAAACACATGAAAGTTACATGTTCACAAAGTTTGGGTGGCAGTTGCTTATTATGAATAAATATTTTTAAATGACAAGAAATTTGTAGTGACCATATATAGAATTTGATTCATAATTATGTGATAGTTCGAATAAATATTCCAATAATTTCTTAGAAGAGAACAATATTAAAGAAATAAAATGAATTAAACTTCTCTTGTAAGTTAAAACCAACTCTACAAAAAAAAAAGTGAAAAAAATCAACTTATACACCTGAACTTATTCATAAATTAAATGAAAACTTAAAAAAAAAATGCAGAAGTTAATTCTAATTTATGCAAGAATGTCAATTGAAAGCCATTCTGGTAAATAATGGCCAAATACATAAGCAAATGTGTTACAATGGGATACACAATTCTCCTCTAATGACCCTAGTAGTGACGCAGAGGCATTAAAAAGAGAGAGGAGACCATGAGACAACATAAAATTCAGCTTACATAATACATAATTCCTAACAGGAGACAATTTATGAAAATGAAAAAAAAATAAAAATAAAAAGCAGCATTTCATTTTTGTATAAAGCTAGTGACTAAACATACCACTACATAATGTCTCCTGAGAGTTCTGAGTGATCACAGATCAAAAGTGTTTCTGATAATCCTGCGATGGAGGTTGCTCCCATGGCCGCAAAAAGCCTACACAAAGAGCAATCAGTTTAGATACATAGGAAATGTGAAATCTGCACACAAATATTTTATAGTTGTTTTATAAATTCTAGTACAAGTTAATAATAATTACATCACATAAAAAAAAGCCTACACAGAGCAATTTGTTTAGATACATAAGAAATGTGAAATCTGCACACAAATATTTTATCATTGTTTTATAAATTCTACAAGTTAATAATTACATCTCATAAAGGCTGCAATAATCAATTATGGATTCTTATCATGCTTTAAGTAACAATCCGTGATTCATATAGCACATGTCTACGCAAGCTATGTTTTAACTTTTAATGCACCCATACTATGCCCCACCTCCCTCACAAAGAACATGCAGCAGAGATGTTTATATGATCCGTTTGCTAAACTCTGTCTAAACATCCTTCCCAATATAGCTGGTCGAAGTTATAGGATAAGGCTTAGATAGGGAAAGGTAAAAAACAGAATCCTTAGTAAACTAAAGCTTTGTTACAGTATATACATGAAAGAAAGTAATCCTTAAAAAAAATGCAGTCTTCATTAACCATGCATCCCCCTCCCCCCTCCCCATCCTTTTCCTCCTTTTTGTTTTTCTCCTTTTTGAGACCAAAACAAAGTGCCAACAGCTAAACAGGCAAAGCTTCAATGCATGGTCATCATTGCTTTGCCACACAAACGACTCAGTTAAAAATATATATAAATCTTTAGGGAAACAAAGATTTTATAGATAGATTACCATTTCAATATTTCCCTCAAGTTGGGAGCATATAAATCATATGCACTAAAAAAGTAGATAATCCAAGGATCTCTAAAATACTGGTAAGATGTCTTGATAGTTATTTAGGTACAAAAGTAAACAATTCACCGTGCAAGATCTCTTTCATGATAAGGACAACTGCCTCTATTTGTTTGGCTTTTACTCAGAAAATAGTTTGGATTGGAAAGCATGCAAGGCTACTTGATTGTCAGTTTGTCACATATCAAGAGTTTTAGACGAAAGAGTTCACATGTTGCCAATGCCATTGCTCAATAGTCAATATTCTACTTCTGCAGTTGACAAGGCAATGATACCCTGATTCATACTTTTCCAAGATACAAGATTGCCTCCAAAGTACCCTAATGTTAAATATCTATTTGAAGGAAATCTGGTAATAACCGCTTATGTAAAACCAATCACTTAGGTATGTCCTTATACTGTCTTATAGAAATCCTTCTCTAGATGGTTTTAATGTGAATCACATCATCCCAATGCTGTCACATGGAGCCTGTTGAAAAAAACTGACCATGCTTACCACAAAGGAGATATCTGGTCACAAGATAGTGAGCTGGTTCAAATGCCAAACAAGTCTCCCATGCCACCTAGATTCTAGCAATGGCTCCCCCTTTTTAGATAGAAACATGACATTTGAATCCACAAGTGTGCAAATAGGTCAGCAGTATATCATTTCAGTATGCTCCAGTACATCTAGTCCATATTTTCTACACGAGATTGCAACACCAGTAATACTGAAAAACTTCTATACCCAGAATCATGAAAAAAGAAATGTGCTTAGTTGGCAGATATTTTTCCTTATCCCAATCTTGCAATGACATTATGACGACATCACCCACATCGACAACCAAATGTATACTCTTGGAACTGTGAGGAATGACAAAAGAAAATAGAGGGATCTTCCTCACTATAAATTGTCTCAAACTGCCGAATAACTATGTTAAATCTCCCAAACCATGACTGCATAGGCTGTATCAAAATAAAAAGACCAATATGAAGGCAGCACACTAATCCAAACTCCTTGTGGTGTTTTCTCCATATAAACCTCTCTAGCAAGCTCACCATGAAGAAAGACATTTATAACATCAAGTTGTTAATGCGGACAATGGCCCATGGCAGCAATAAAAAGAAAGACATGGACAGACGCAATTTTACTCATAGGTCAGAAGGTATCACCATAATCCAACCCATACATCTTTGTCTAGCAATTAACCACCAACTTTAACTGTGTATGCACAGAAACAACCAAATGTATCTTTGGCAAAAGATAAAAGAAAAAGCAACCAAGTGCCACTAGAATGCAAGGCAATCATTTCATACAATCCACCATTGCCTTTGCAACCCACAATGGTATAAAGCCTTTTCTGTAAACTTTGGAATAAGTGAAGATAGAAACAGTGACTCAAAATCATGCATGCAATGCAGACTGGGAGTGGAGCAAATAACTTTCAAAAGGAAACAGAAAGACTGGTTGCTATAGATGGGACCATGCAAGGTAAGGGAATTGCAGAAAGAGAGTCAACAGGTGCTTCAAGAGGTCTGGCAAAAGGATTAGGATGCGAGCAACAACAATAAACCAGAACTCTGCAGAAGAACCAGTCAAGGGAACATGAAGAACCTCGTACACAAGGGAATGATCAGTGGAACTCTCAAAGGAGGTAACGTTTGCTATGATAAGCTAACAATAGAACTCTCAAAGGCGTAATCTGGTTTAGTAAAACCAAAGGAGGTAAGAAATTAAGTAACATACAATGAGAACTGCATCACCACAAAATCTCAAAAGGACATTATTGTGAAGGGCCTATGTTCTTTTAAATAACAGTCTTTTATGCTTTACAATGACATTTGGCTGAGGGTTGTGATTGCATGAAGATTGATGAAGTATGCCCTATGAGGACATAAAGTAGTAAACAAAGCAGAAAATTATCCCTGTGCCATATTAAAAAATAGAAGATATACAGAGGTACAAAACTGATTGAGAGTACAAAAGGATTCAAATATAGAAAGCATATTAGATATTTTGATTATGATTATGATAACCTTGTCTATAATCATTTATAAACACAAAATACTATAAACCCAATATTGGGAAAAACCCAACCAAGTCCCACATTGACTAGAGATAGCACCAAGTAAGAGCTTATAAAGCTTAGGCACCCCCTCACCTTACAAACCGTAGGGATCAGTTAGACCTAAAAGCTAAGATGGTATTAGAGTCTATTCTAGATTCATTATTGGACCACCTACCATACTATCCATGCACCAAGCCTAATAGTGTTGGGTGAGAGGGGGTGTATTGGAAAAAAACTCAAGTCCTACATTACAAAAGATAGTGCCTATTCAGATCTTATAAAGTTTTTTTTTTTGCTTTCACAAGGAATATTCCCCACTGGCGTAGGGCCTAATCTCCTCCAGGGTACAAAGGCAAAAGAGTAGACCCCTCCCAACCAGGTTCGCTCCATTCAAAAGAGCTGGGAATCAAACCCCCAACCTCTTGCTTAAGGAGCAAGATCCCTTATCACTCATACCAACCAGAGCTGGAAACATTATAGTATATCACTCCATGGTTCAACTCCTTGGCATAAAATTAAATTGTATTTTAGTAATGTATATCTTGTATTAATCTTTGCTCAATTGCCCTTACCAATAACTTCATAGTATGATTCATGGGCTTTATCCCCTTGTACAGAATTTTCCTAGACCTCGTAATCTTGTTAAACAGTTTTGTAAGCCAACTAATACTTTTCTCACCTAGACCTTTCTTAACACATTTCACTTCTTCAAAGTATCATGACTTTATTTCCCTACCTTTAGCAAGCTTGCAAATGGTTCTTTCTCCATCTTTAGTGCCCATGAAAAGTTGCAGCTTTGGCCTCATTCACCGCCTTCTTGGCATCTTTCTTAGCAACCACATATTTTTCCCATTTTCAATATTCTTACACAAATCCACGCTTTATAACATTCTCTTTTAACCTTAACTTAATTTTGCACACTAGCATTTCTCCAACAAGATTATTTAACCTTAGGTCCCCAATCTCTTAATTCATCAACAATCTATTTTGCTACCTTCTTAATCCCTTCAGCCATTTGTCCAATATATTTGCACTTCCCAGGCCCTTCCTCAAGAACTGTTCATCTTGGCTTTTCCTTACTCTCTTCTCAACTCTTATATTCATGACCTGACCTGACTCTGTGTTGGGTAGTCATTAGTCAAGCTCTCCCCATGTATGACTTTGAAATCCATGCAAAGTTTTCTGTCTGATTTCCTCATAAATAAGAAATCAATTTGTGAGCATACCACCCCCCCTTTAGTGGGTGATAAGATACCCCTCCCTCTTCCTAAAACAGGTGTTGTCTACTATAAATCATAATCAACAGAAAAATCTAGGATAGATTTACCCTAAGCATTTGCTTCTCCATGATGGGGGAAAAAAAAGAAGTACTCCTGTCCTGCTAGAAAAGGAGGCAGCAGAAGTCGTCATTTTGATTGTATTATGCAGCTTCAGTCAAAAGTAAAGATGAAGTAGCAATTTATAGGCAGGATACAAAGTCTAAACCATGCAGCAAAAAGTGTAGGTGAGGTGAACAGAAGCTACAGAACCAAATCAACTGCAAAAACAAGTGCAAATGGTGAATCTGAGAGCTACAATACAACAATGCGGTAGCTTTATTGACTGGACCAAAAAAGAAGTATCTGAACAAATTGTGACAAAAGATTGTGTCTCACAACAATGTCAAGTGACAGGGCTAACATGTGGTAGAAGTACATGAAAAAGGTAGATCACAGATGGCAGCAAGGTTGGGTAGGCTGATTGATCAGGGAAAGACAATCTGAATGGTGGAATCAATCAAACATCAAAGGATAAAAGGACCAAAAATGTGTGAGCTATAGGGCACAACTAAATATGTGTGATTGGAGAACACAACCAAACAGGACCACTGGATGGAGAACAGAAGAAGAAAGGGTTAATCACCCCACTCCCATCTCCTAATAAATTGTAGAAAGATAGAAGGATCTTAGAGAGAGCCCATATACAGAAGTGTCTAGCAGTATATGTGTGTCTTGGTGTTATTAATAAATAGGGAAAAGGCTATGTACATTCTATAGTTCAAGAGAATAGGCTGAACAGCTATGCCTGTATTATATAGAACAAATTAATAGATAGCTAGTATCTCAACCACCTCAAAATTCAACTAAAGTATTAGTGCAGTAACCTACCCAAGCACTCATAACTGAAGCATCAAATATCGACTTACACGAATCACAGGTACATTTAACAAATAAGAAAACAAACCATTAATAAAAATCTGGCATACTTAGTTCTCCAAGTGACATATATATGGAATCATCCTCAGCAAGTGTCCCCTGAAACGAAAAGAATGAAATTATGTGAAAATCATCAATTAAGATTATTAAAAAATATCTTATCAGGATAAAGAATCATTTCATTGTAGATTATAAAGGCATGCAGCAACAATCAAATCAGCAAAGGTTATATTAAAAAGGACATGTATCAAAATCTATCTCAATTCGAAGGTAGCATTGTACCGTTCCACCATGAAGGCTCATTTCATTGTGCACAGAGTTTATGTCACCAGGTACTGAAGTACAGTTAGGGAAATCTGGCCCAAGCAACTCTGATATCATAAGCCCATATCCATCCTGAACATCATGCATGTCAGCAGCATTTTGAGCATGGTTGGAAAAACCTTCAAGGCCAGGAAACATAGTCTCTGTCCTGTGATTTCAAAGACAATATATTACGAAGAGAGTAGCAAGTAAACAAAGGATGTTTAAAACTATATGCTCCAGCTGACATTTTCACTAAGTAATTGAAAGGAGGGATAAAAAATAGATAAATTAGATCCTAACAAACACTAAATTTGAGAGATTGGATAAAAGAACACTTAACAAAGCTAACATAAAATATCCAAGGGGAAGGAAGTAGGAAAAACATACTTTCTATCCATACTGTTGATTGACTTCTCTTCTTGAATGGAATCATCATTTTCTAAATCAATTACTTCAATCTCTTTGCCATTTGTTGCATGAGTATTGAATTTCCCTGATACACTAGCATGACTCATGGTCAGATCTATGTCAATTGGCACAGCTTTCTTTGTTTCAGAAACCGCAGGGGGGTACAGCAGAACTGGATGATCAACATGATTTTCATGCACTTCAGACGCTTCAATGAGATTCAGATCACAAGTTCTAAACGAACTCGGCAAAGAAGGCTTCTCCTCTGAACATTGAAGAAAGGGTCTATCTCCTTCTGTGAACTGAGAACCACTACTCATCAGTCTCCCCTGATCAGAAGCTATAGTCACTTTGTCAATATGTGAAATTTCATCTTCTCCTGAGCTCTCTTTCACTTCAATTGGGTTACTATGCAGAAAGTACCCCCCACCCCCAGTCTTAGGAACAAGGGAAGGCACCCATTCTCTCAGCTTCTTGTTGTCCTCCCTCACATCATCATCATTTTCGGCAACACGTTTTTCACCATGTTCCTCAGCCAAGGAACTGCAACCTCCATACCCCGGTAGTGTAGCACCAGACTCTTGGTTGGTATCCTGCATAAAACCTCTATCCTGACCAGATTGGCATCCTAAAGATAGAACTTCCTCGGCTTTACACACAGCATCTAATTCTTTCACATCCTCAGTAGCATGAACAGGTTCTACCTCGGCAACATCTACGTCAACATATACTATATCATAACTTTTCTCACCTAGCAAATCACCCGATGAGGAGCCTTTAACAGACTCATTTTCAGGCACCACTTCCTCAGCTCCTTGAAGATCCCCAACATCTTGTGCAGTCCCACTCCTATCTCCATTATTCCCAGCCTTCAAATTCTTGCGCGTAACCGAAGAGCGCGTCCTGGTGGGCACCTTAACAGACTTGCACAAAGAAACCAAATCAGCAACAACCCCGCCAGAGCTACTATTCTCCTGATCACTCCACTGATCAGACACATTCCTCAATCTCTCACTATCATCATCGCCACCACTCCCATCCTTCACCTCCTTAACCCCAACGCTCACACTCTCCAAATCATTTCCAACACCAACCTCCATATCCACATCACTCACATCTTTCCCTATACCACTCTGCTTCACCCCCATCAATTCAGCATTCACCCTCTCCTTATCCCCATCCTTATCATTCAAATCACCACCATCCTCACTCCTCGGCGCAAATTCATTCAAATTCGAATTTGATTTCATGGAAGCATCATCAACACTATTCTGATGCTGCTGCTGCTGGTACTGGTGCTGATCCTCCTCATCCTGGTGTCTAACACTAAATCCACCACTCTCATAATCATCATCCTCACCATCCCTAACATCCACGGCACCTCCGCGAAACCTATCAGACCAAGAACCGTTCCTCCTATACTCTCTCCCCCAATCCATCCCATTGCTCCTGCTGAAACTCCCCCTCCTCCTCCCCCCCTTCTGCCCGAACTCATCAAACCCACCCAATTTCCTCCTCCCGTCAGCACTCCCGAGCCGCGCCAGCGCCGACTGCCGCCCGCCCTCTGCCGGAGTCTTGTGGTTCTGCCACTTGGGCGGCGGCAGCGCGTTGGGCGGCAGCTGCCCCTGGGAGACCAAATACTCTGCCGCGAGTCGCCCTGCCTCGACGAAAATGTCGCTGCCACAGGCACCTCCGCCTCTCCGGCCTCTTCCCAGCCCCCCGTCACGCTGCTGGCGGTACTCCGACGCGTAAAACCCTCGCGGACTCCGTTGTCTCGCCTGCATAGTGGCTTTCACTCCCTATTTCTGTGATCAAATCAACCTAATTAATTCAAATGATGCAGCTCAAAATCTCTAATCCATGGAAGAAACTAAGATTGGACAGAAAGGGATCGAGTGAGTTAGGTTTGAGGGTTTTGGTGAGGAAGTGGTTGGTTAGAACTTAGAAGCAACACAGTAGAGGGAGAGTATTTAATCTAACGGTACTATGCTATGCTACGAACACGTATATTGATTCGTTAGGATTTGGATTTGGATTTGCTGCACGACACATGAATTGAACAAATTGAATTGAATCAACGTTTCATGGGCTCATGGTGGTGTTCAGTTCATTCCCCCAAAATGCTCTTTTTCTTTGGGATACGCAACTTTAAAAAAATGTTTGAAAAAAAAAAAACTAAAATTGGAGAGTGAATGACACACTCCTTTCTTATTATACTCATATAACCATTTTTATATGAAAATAATTTAAAATTCAAATTTTATTTTTTTTAATTTATTATATTTTTATAATTTTATAGATTATTTTTTTAAAATATAATATATAAGATTAAATTTTACTTTCATATCAATTGGAATATATACTTATATAAGTTTTATTTTTGTTTTATATATTATATTTTTATAATCTTATATATTTTTATTATATTATTCAAAACTTATTTTATACAATAAAGATATAATATAAATTTTATCTTTAATCTATATTTTTTATATAAATTATAATTTCATAAAATGATAGTATTTCATTATCTTTTAAAATATTTATATATGTGATTTAATGACAATATTTTTTTGCTTATATTAAGATATTTTTATTATTTATTATAATAGTATTTTTTATTTATATTTAAATTTATTTAATTAAGTATGTGAATTTTTTAAAGAATTAAATTATATAATAAAGAAATGTAATTAAATAAAATGAAATGATAAAACTTATATTAATATTATATTTTATACTATATATTCAAATGAATAGTGATAAAGGATGTGTTTTTTACTTTAGGGGTCATAGTTTTAATCCTTCCTTGATGCAAAATAAGGGAATTAATTTAGTGAAATAGGTAACATATGATAAATTAAAAAATAAAGGGATCAATTTATTGAAATAAGTAAAATAGGAGACACATGTACAATTAAGCTTAAATTAAAAATCCTATAATGTAAACAAATGAATCATTCTTACAAAATGATGTTTTGAATAATTTTCCTTGATGATACAACTTGTGTTATTCTCATCTTTTAATCAAATTTGACTTGGCTTTTTTTATAAAAAAAAATCCTTGATGACTTTGTGAAACTTATTAGATTATTAAATGACACTTATTTACTATTATCAATTCTACCGATAACTTTTGTATAATTTTTTTAACAATAACTTTTGAATTGAACAACATTTATCTTATAAGCAAATATATTTAAAAATCCGTCCCTCTAATATATGTGTTTGTTTTCTAACTAAGAGAGATAATAAACAAAATTACAACATAAATTACAAAAATAATACAAATTAAAAGTTAAATTTTGAAATTGTGTTTAGAGTAAATTATCCTGACTACTATTCAAATTTTGAGAAATTATACAAATTCCTCCTTATTTTTCTACTCCTACACTAAACTTTTAATTATTTGAAATATATATATATATATATATATATATATATATATATATATATATATATATATATATATATATATATATATATATATATATATATATATTAGCATCCTCTTATACATTACACTAAATCTCTTAATTATTTAAAAACCATTATAGAATTTTTTACCTCAATAATATAAATAAATATATATTTACTCAAATTATACAAGTCAACTATTATTTACATACATAATATAATTTATTGTTCATAGGTGAAAAATCGATTTTCCCCAAACTAATCTCTCACCTCTCTTTTATTTTTTTTTTTCATTTTGACGAAATTGGTTTCCTAGGAACCAATTTCTTAATGTATTATTTTTTTTCTCGAATCCACCTTACTACATACCAATGTCATAAGGCCCTAAAAAAAAACAGTCGAGAATGTGTTTTTTTGCTTTTTTTTTATTTTTTTTACTTATTTCAATTTTGTTTTTTTTAGTATTTTAAAAATATTTCTAATTCTTTGTTACCCTTTGTTTTTTTTTAAAAAAATCATGTGTTTGTTTTTGTTTTTTAAAATTGTTTTTTTTATTTTTGTTAACTTTTTTAAAAAAATTAGTGTTTTTTTTGTTTTAATTTGTTTAAATTTTTTTAGTTTGCTAATTTATATATATTAATTTAAAAGAATATAATTTATCTACACTTATGTAAAAAACCTACTATCTATTTAATAATGGAATAGGCTGTCAAAATGTTTGAATTGCCCCTACTTTCAATGCCAACACGTGGCTTCTCCTGTCTTGTTCTCTTGTTTGGTATCCTTCTTTGGTTTTCTTTATTCCCGTGCTCCTTGCCTACAACGCTGACACATGGTTTGCTCTTCTCCCCGACTTGTTTTGTGTGTTTTGTTCGTGGGTTGTGAAAAAAAAATTGTTTTGCTCTTGCTCTCTGCTCTCAATCTCTGAATATCTACTTTCTACGTCCATATTTTCATTGTCCTTTCCATTTGCCTGGGTAAAAATGACAAAGCCTAAGCGTTGGGTTGTTAACCTTGGCTTTAAAGTCTATGTATTGTTGTTCTTTGCACGAAACGACAATGAAGGTGCATTGATGTTTATTTTGTTTTTTTGCTTTCGTTCTTTTCATTTGTTCCTGTTTGATGTTTTGTGTCAGGGTTTGATTTCATAATTGCAGTGTGTTAGGGTTGCTGATGTTTGTTTTTATTTTGTTCCAACAAGGAAGTTGAAACCAACAATGACGGTGCTTTCGGGTTTATTTTGATTTTTCCTTTCGTTCTTTTCATTTATTATTGTTTGATGTTAGATTTTGGGGTTTGATTTCACCGATGTTGTGCGTTATGGTTGGTGACATTGGTTTTTTTTTTTGGATGAGGAAATTGAAACCGACAATAAAGGTTCATTCAAGTTTATTTGTTTTTTTTTTTCATTAGTGCCTGTTTGATGTTATGTGTTGGGTTTGGTTTTGCCGATTTTGTGTGTTATGGTTGCTGACGTTGGCTTTAATTTTGTTCTTTGATGTTGGGTGTTGGGCTTCGATTTCGCTAGTGGGGTGGGTTAAGGTTTCTAATGTTGGTTTTTCATTTGTTCCTATTTGATGTTAATTGTTGGGCATTAGTTTTTGCGGTTTTTTCATTGGTTGGTGCAAGTTACTTTTACGTTGTTCTCTGATTGTTTGTGATGTAGCTAGAAATTCATTTATGGGTTTTGAGGTTGGGTATTAGGCTTTCATTTTTTAGGACTTTCGTCTCTGGATTCCGAAGTTGGTAGATACATGTTTAGTGTTTAGGTTTCAGTTCTTATTTTTAGGGTCTGATGGTGTCTACTGATTCAGATTAGTTTTTTTATCTTTTGATTCTCTATATTGAGGTGTAATTTTTGTGGATTTGGTTTGTCAATTCAGAGACTGGGTTTTTTGTTTGCTTTCTGGGATTTTAGGTTGGCTTTTGTTGTTTTTTAATGTTTAGAGTCACATGATTGTTAAACTAATTTATTGGTTTTTCATGGTCTATGTGACATGTTGAATGAAGAAGGTATGTTAGTCTTGTTGTGTGTGAAGTTACATGTTGAATGAAGAAGGTATGTTATTGTTGTTGTGTTTCAAGTGGCATTTTGTGATCATATTGTTCATTAAAGTTTTGTTGTAGGGGATGTCTCAAAGTTTTGATATGATTGGAGCTATTGATGATAACAAAGAAACATTCAAGCTTATAGTTCGAATTGTGGACCGGGTTTGTCCAAGCCCGTGAAAAGTCTAAGCACCTTGAAATGGTGTTGATGGATGGAAGGGTATGTTGTGATTTAGCCTTTGTTTCGTTTCCTAATGTCACAAAGTTTATGCTCTGTTTTGTTGTTGTTCTAGAGGGATACAGTCCATGCCATTTTTAAGAAAGATGATATGGAAAGTTGGGAAGTTGGACTTAAGGAAGGGAAAGCGTATTATATGTACAACTTTAGGGTTGTTCCGAATCATGGCCTGTACAAAGTTTGAGCACATCCATTCAAGCTTTATTTCACTGGTGGTACAACTTTGAGGCAAGTCGATCTTGCTGAAATTCCTCTTCAATCATACGAGTTTATGAGTTTTGAATACATCACTCATGGCAATTATGATCCTATTATGTTGATTGGTGGGTTGGTTTTGCTCCTTTTCAAGTTAGTTTTTTGTTCTTAAATTTTCCATGTTTGGTTGTGTACTAATACATGCTTTGCTGTAGATGTAATTGGGGTTGTAGAGGAGGTCAAATTTCAGCTTCCTAATGGGAATCCTACAAGATTAGTTTTAAACCTTAAAGATCTGAGGTAGTATGTCTGCTTCAATTTTTGTTGTCTAGCTAATTCTTTGTCTTTGACATTTATTTTTCGTGGATTTTTGTCATGTAATTAATTATGTGGGATTCATGTTTGGTTTTTATCATTTTCTTTTAGTGGCCAAATTGTTGGATGCACTTTGTGGAGTGACCAGGCCACCAAATCCATGTTTTGGTTGAAGGAAAATCCAAATTTAAGTCCCATTGTTATTATATGAACTCAGGCTAGGGTTAAAATGCCACAATGTATGCTTTCATGGTGGTTTTTTCGTTTGTTCATGTTTGATGTTGAGTGTTGGTCATTTTTTTTTGTTTTGTTTGTTGGCTGCTCCAATTTGGTTTTTGGAATTTGTTTTCCTTTTATTTGTTTTGAACTGCTTGCTTTTTCCCCACCTTTGTAATCTTTGGTATATTACAGGTGTTCGTGGATTAACCATCTCTAACTCACTATATGGATCAAAGTTGCTCATCAATTACGAAGTTCCTAATTTTGTCATCTATAGAGAGAGGTATAGTCTTATTTGGGATTAAATCTTATTTCACGTTTGAGTTGTTTTATTAATTTGTGTGTAGGTTGAGTTCTGTATGTTTGGGAGAACCATCAAATGTCAGTCAGTCCCTCAGTATAGGGCAATATTCTCAGGATTCTGACTTTTCGGAGCTTGATCGCTTTTTGTACAAGTCCAAGGTCCTTAGTATTTCAAACATTCGTGATGCTGCTGGTGTATGTTACTGTTTGATACAAACTTAAACTCATTATGTACCATGTTATTTTGCTTCCTTGTATATTATTCTGTTGATGAGTTTGTTTTCTTAGTTGTTACTATTTTAAAAATGTTGCATTTTGTTTCAATGTTCATCAGGGCACTAATTTCAATACTATTGGGAATAGCTCCAAGTTGATCATGAAGATGTAGCTTACACATGTTCATGTGGAAAATTTAATGAAAAATCTATTATGAGGTGTGTTTTATAAAAAAAGTGCATTTTTTTGCCTATCCCTATTACCACGTTATTGAATTTATGTACAATTTCAGGTATAGGGTGGAGATCATGGTTTACCACGGAAAAGGATCAACCACTTTTTTTTTTTGGGATCATGATTGAACTAGAGTCATTAGAATGTCTGCTGCAGATCTGAGAAACGTTATGATTCAAGCAAGTTTTGAAATAGAAATTATATGTTTTTCTTTTATTTAATTTCACAATTTTTTATTAACTTTCATTGTGACCATCTTTTTCAAACGGGAGAAGGTGGACCTAAACACTTTCCTCACCCTCTTGATAAAATACTTGGTCTAACTGTTGCGTTAAGGTGCAAGTACTAGCGCAAATTCAATTCCTCTTCTGTGATGAAGATGTCAAATGATGCTGATATTATTAAAACTATTACAGAGCAAATATATGCTGAAGAGGTCTTTTACATTTCAATACTTCTTAAATTTTTTTATTTTTGTTTTCTTTGTGTATTGACTTTTAAATACACAATCATGTTAGTATGTTCATTCTTTGTGTATTGGCTTCTTAAATTTAGTATGTTCATTCTCTAATGTTGTTGAGTCACTGTCCTTATTTCTCTGCAGGGTGTAGCTGATATTATCGAGCCATCATGTTATAAAACTTAGGCAAGTCAACTAGAGTTATCCCAAATTGAAGATGTCAGACAGTTTGGTCAAGTGAGCAAAAATGTTGTTGTTTTCTTATTATATGGATATCAATAGGTTGGGAGTGTGATACTCATTTTTTTTTAATTGCCACAACAATCCTTATCAAGTACAGCTGATCATGATCCATATCAAGATGCAATAGTTACCCCCACAAAGAGATTATCTTCTGAGTTATCACCTGGTGACCCATCATCTGAAGAAGTTCCATCTGCACAGTTGTCTACCACAAAATTACAAAACACATTAAAATTGAATGAAGAAAAGGATAGGCAAATTATGTGTTTTGTTTCATTTAAATTATTATGTAATCCTCAGTGATGTTTTTTTTTAACAAACTATTCAACAAATGTTATTTTGTTATTGGAGTCATTATTCTTTCTGGAATGTTTATTAAATTTGCAGACTTTACCTACATATATGGAGTTTAATTCACTAGCAGACAACAAAATAAATAAAATTCAATAATTTATTTTAAACAAAGTAATTCTCCTTACAAATGAAGAACCGAACAAAAAGCTATATCCAATTAAGAAGTTTGGTGGTCATGTTATTTTAATCTAACTAATCTAACTGACTCTCATTTTCTTACAATGGTAATTATAATTTTTTATTAACCAACAATTAATATCGTTGATGATGCATGAGCTTTAAAAAATCATCTTCTCAAATAATCACACTTCATATATCATATACACCATGTAAATTGTTAGGAAAAGTAATCATGACTGATCAATCAAAGGCTATTAACGTAGTTGTCCAACAAGTGCACAAGGACCAATTAGTCTAAAAAGTTATGTGATTGAAACTGTTGATTTAACATCAATTGTACTACATGCCTATAACTTAATTTTTACATTGCACTAGCATGCAATATGATTTCAAACCGATAATACTGGAAAATGAAAACAGAGCAAAGAAGGATGTTGCATTTCAAGCAAGGATCAGGAGAAAACTTTTGTTGAAAGAAAAAAAATATGCTGAAAGTAAGAACTTGCAATGTCCACAATCCTCTTCCCGAATTAGACCACATATCAGTTCCAGCAACATAGAAGATGAACATTCTTTAGACAACATAATAATAGAGGGTACAGTCAGAAACAAAAATATGTTGTAGCTAAAGCAAGGATGAAATGAAGATGTAAGATGAAAAAAACAAAAAAAAAAAAAACATGCTAAGGGAAAATGCTTACATCTTCAACAATCCTCAATTGATATTATTTAGCCAAACAATACTCCTATAACGCATATGAAATCCAACATTCACTTCCAGCAGGGAGCTCCCTCAGAGACAGTACACCTACAACCTCTTGACCTAAACAAGAGGTTTGATCTTGCTGATCAATTTAATTTTTCTGATAAAGTTTAGGGCTTAACATCTCAAGTTGCAGACCATATTGATTCTACTATTAAGCAACAATTTAATGCAGGTAACCGGAATAATGTTGCGTATGTGAACATGTTGTCTTAATGCTTCACCTGACTTTCGTTTTATCATATATTAGGATTTAATTTTGTTTCAGCTTCAAGCTTTGATGAAGATGAACCATCTAACAATGAAGAAGGTTGTATTCACCATTTGTTGTTTAGCTACTAATATTTTAAGTCCTATTTTTAAATCTTCTCTTTGTGCAATTTTTTATAGCTAATGGGAAGTACATTTTAACAACCAATTTGATAGGATATTGTGACATAGGCAAGCCACTAATCCAATGTACATACTGCAGTGCAAACATGTGGTATCCGGAAAGGATTCACAGGCATAGAGACATTGTAAACCCAAAATTCCAACTATGTTATGGCAATGGAAAGGTTTAACAAACATTGTTGAAACCACCCCTTTTGAATGCCTATAAAGACAAATTTACTTTCACACCTATACTAAATCACCCCTAACATATACTAACATGACTTCCTCACAAGTTATATTTATCAAATAATAGTAATAATTACCCCTGCATGAGAATGATGCACGCTTGAGATTTGAGTACCAAGTCATTCAATTGCCATTGGATGCATAGTATATTTGCAACACATGCACATAGATACACAACTAAATACTAACTTTTTTCCTTTTCCTATATTATGTTTGCTACCATTAATGTTCAATATACACTTTCCACAATTCACACCAACAAATTATATTCATTAACACAACATTCAATCATCATCTTGAATAGAACTATGTTATCCTCTCTATTTCTATAGGTGGGAGGGACTATTTTGTTTTATTTGTAGTTTTTGGAAAATTCAATATTATTGTTCCTCTTTAATTTGTTCCGATATTTTGTCATTTTTCATCTTCATCCTCCATGAACATTAACTTTTTTCTCTACTCTTTAATTCTTCTTCCACTTTCGGATTATCAGTTTTCTTCTTATATCTATTTTATTTTTTTCCTCCTTATTCGTGGAAACCGAAATGGTTAATAAATGTACTAACAAAAAATAAACAAAAACAACCACAAGAAAAATGTTTAGCGTCAGAATTCATCTTTTGTTATTTTTCTTATACATAGCTATTTTTTCTTTTGTTCCTGTAACTTTGGTGCACCCTTTCCTTCATTAAACAAGGCCTGATCATCATGATACAAATAAACTATTTATTACGTGATTCTAAAAACTTCCAACTTGGACAATATTGGTGTTGCTATCGCTTCCTTTTCTTTCTTCTTTCATGTTCCTACAAAACATTCAATTCGCTTTTTTCACCAAAAATATTTTTCTACGCATAAATATGTAGTATATTAGAGATGTGTTATATTTCTATGTAAGACAATAACAATATAATATTAAATCATATTTGTGGAAATTTACATGTTGTTGGCCTCAATTATTGGGATGGAATGGTTTTCAAAAACAATCTTATATAGTAGGTACATAATCTATAGTTGATTAAAAAATTAAACTATAACTCATCTTCATAAATATACTGCTCAAATACTACTCCTATTTTGCATTATTTTTCTATATGCTCAAATACAACAACAATAACAACTCTTCTCGATGTTGTTCTCAGGTCTTTCACTCTACCACTACAAACTTAACTAAACTGCTCTCGTATTTCATTCCATGAGCAACGCCCAACCAAATCTCCACAACCAATCATATTCCTGACTAATCAAATTCCACAATCGTCAAACACGCATTCCATTACTTTATGTGATTTCCAATGTACACCTATTGATTATTGCCTCTATGTTTCCTATGCTTTCAGCCAGAATACCATTTAATTGTGCAGGTGAAAATGTCTCTCATTTCACCCACTCGTCTGCCTTCAACAATTAATGTTCAATGGTCTCTACTATTACCGAAAACACAAGTAAAATATAAAACATGCACCAAAACTCTTCCATCTCACAATCCAAACGATGGACGATTCAGCAGGATTTTGCAAGCAATTGCAAAAGCTTCTTTCACCATTGACAATGATCAATCAAAGGTATGTACAAGCTTCCAGTTTTGATGAATTGTTTGTTTTTTCATTTCCAACTGTATTATGCTGGTATAGCGTTTTGTTTCATCCACTTTACTCTAATGTCTTTTGATATCTTTTTCATATCAGTGCTATAGTTTGGTTGATTCATCATTTTACAGATGTTATGGAAGGGAACTGACACAATTATGACACTTGATTGATTTTAACAAAAAGGAAAACTTCATCTTCTTTCAAGTTAACCATTAGGACCAACAATTAATTGTTGGCTGGGAAGAGCTTCATCGCTACTACAACATGACACCAAATCACTCCATTTACTTTCATTATTTAGGTAGATACAAGGAAAACTCAGTCTTCAATATCACAATTTTCAAGCAAGAACAGGTGACAGAAGACATCCCACAACCGATTCAACCACAACAACCTATTCAACTGTAACCGATTTAACCCCCTGCAGAATCATGGGTACATGACAACATACAGTGGGAAGTTACACTCACTGATTATAAATCCAGAGAAAGTCAATTGGTTTGATCTTATCTTATTTCATGTTTTCACCATTGCATTTTCCTTTAAAATTGGTTTACTTATAACATTGTCTCTTTCATTCGGAAACAACATTTTGCAGAGTCTATCGAAGGATATTGCAAATGTATTGAAATTGTGGAATCTACAGTCCCTTATCCTGTTTTTCAACAACAATGAAAATGGGATCCACTGCAAGTTGAGTATTCGCTACACCCATAGCAAAACTGTCATGATAGCTAAAGGATATAAGGAATTTTGCACAACCGACAACATTTTGAAGGACATGACACTTTGATTTGATTTCAATCACGCCAACAACAACAGGGTCTATGTCACTCAACTTTGATAATTAAAATTTTGCCTATGATTGCTTAACTTTTTTGTATATTTTGTCTGATGAACATATTATATTTACAATGTTAATTTCCTTATTTATTGGGTTTATTCATTTATTTATTTATTTTCCGTTCTATGTGTTTCAATTATTAAAATAAAATTAAAAAAAAGCACTTGGCTCGTGTTTATGCACGAGCCCAATACTAATTGAATATAACATGTTTAAATTGATTAATAGACCAAGTTAAATTTTTAAATAAATTAAATCAAAGCTGAAAATAAAATATGACCGATTATAGACCAAACTTGGTCCTTACATTTTTTTACCTACTTATTAACATTTTTTTTACATGTTTGCTTTGTTATCATATCATAAATCCTATAAAATTTATATTTTTTTTTATAATTTTTCTCTCTCCCTAAATGTCTGATAATAACATTGTGAATGTTTATCAAATATTTTTTCTATGAAATGATATCACTTATGATACTTATACATATCAAATGTTTTGAATGACTGAGAAGAGAGTAACATTGAACAAAATTTTAAAAGACACTTTTTAAATTAGAAAAAAATTTAAGTTAATGATAAAATTAATTTTATTTGATTTTCAAATTTTAATTTAATAAAAACATTTAGCTTATTAAAAATAAGTGGAAAAAATATAAATGATAATAAAAAGAAAAAGAGCATGTAGCAAACAATCAAAAGAAGATTAAAAATACATAAACAACTTAAATTAAAGTAAAATATTTAAATTTGAATTAATACAACAAAATTTTACAAATACAAACAATATGGCATACATTCAACGTTGTTGGTTTGAGCCTATATGGTGGGGGGAAATTTTCTTTGTATGACGTGCAATACGACACACGAAACATCGCTTTGGTTGACCCCATTCTCGGATATCCATTTTGATGTGGATACGAGGGAGAGCATTGGATCGTGACACAGTGGTCAATGGGCTTCATTGCATAATTCTCAAAACAATCCTTTTGTATACATTGGAGACACTTTCCAACGTATGCATGGGATGCATATAGTTTTTGTACTCAAGATGAGCATGCTTACAAGTAGCAACAACATGAGAACAAGGCATGAGCATGCTTTCATCTAGCCTGACTGTGAAATCTCTTGTTGGTCGAACCTCCCTCCGATTTATTGTCTCTAGGACCAAGAACATTGTGAGTGTTTGCCTTTCTAAGTGCGTCTTCGATGACCTTGTTTAGTATTTCTATATAAACTTGGCCAGATGCAAGCATTGTTGTAACTTCTTTCCCTCTTTTGTTGAACAATGCATTACACCTTACATATGTGGATTTTACTAGCACACCTATTGGCAAATTTCTTGATTTCTTGAGTACGAAATTAATTGACTTAGCAAGATTGGTGATCATGTTCCCCTATCGTTGACCATCATCTTATGCGAGATTCCATTTTTCTCGCGGAATCTCGATGAGCCACTTAATTGCTCGGTCAACATCTGCTTCCTCCCTCAACATGTTGTAGTAGTAATTGAACATAGGCTTCATCTTTGCATATGTTGAATAGTTATAAACATACAATTTCATTATTATGAATAATACACAATGAAAGGACATTTAATATGAAGAGAAAGAAGTTTGACACTCACCCATATTGATAATTAATTTTTTGATGGGGTTGTTCTTGTACCTCCCCATGTAATTCTATGCAATGTGTCAAATACATAACACATGCACTGAATTTTGTGTTGTCCACCCACTATCACATCTTGAGTAGGCACTTTTGATTGACTTGTGTCTGTCTAAAATCAAACATAGACCATGTTGTGGAGTGACATGCCTTTTTAGATTTCGGAGGAAGAACAACCATGCTTCCACTGATTCACTCTTGACAACAACAAAGGCTATCAGAAGGATTTTATTGTTGTCATCTTGTGCAACTGCCACAAGAAGGGCCCCCCTGTACTTACCATACAACCATGTTGCATTGATCTAAACTATGGGCTTGCAATATTGAAACCCATTGATACACAATCTGAAACTCCAGAAAAGACAATGAAACATGACACAATCCTTTACTGGTTGGCCTCCTTGTGCTGGCATTGGTAGTGTTTCCTTTCCCACCACCATACTAGGAAGAAATTGTTGCATAGCTTGCAACAATCTTAATAGATCATGGTACGATCTTTCCCAGTTGCCATAGATGTCTTCAACAACCTTTTGCTTTGTTAACCATGTTTTGCGGTACGTGGTGGTGTATCCTTTAATGCTTTTGATGTGTGCTATCAAGGTTGGCACTGAAGTTGATGGATAATTTTTTATCAAGTTATGGATGCTTTTACTAATCAACAAATATGAAAACTTTGCATGATTTTGCGAGATTGAAGGATTTGAACATGTGTGGGGTTCATAGAGCTTTCTTATTTCTCACTACTTGGAGGCAAGAATTTATGATGCCTTGCACCTCCAAGCAAAACTATCATCATAAAAAATGACAATTAGCTTTGTTGGATTTGATAGTTGTGTCTTATAGTTAACTCATTTGCTCACATGATATTGCTATAAATCATTTTGTATGTCTTGTTTTGTCAGGAAATGCATCCCTTCGAAGATAGTCCCCACTAAATGTCGAACTTCTTCGCAATCCAAGCTATGCTCGTATTCAAAATCTTGAAAAAAAGATTCTTCAAAATTTTGCATATGAGGTGGTACAATTGTGATTGGTGAAACAAGCTAGGCTTCTTCCTCATCAACTTCTGTAACATCCCGTTTTTCATAAAATAAATTAAAAATGGTTTTTTTTAAATAAATAGAGTTTTTGAAAAATAATGAGGTTTTTGTAATTAAATAAATAAGAATAAATAGTTTTATTAATTAAAATAATGGTTTTAAGGTAAATAAAATAAATATGTTTTTAGAAAATAAAAAGGATGTTTTATTTATTTATTTAATAGGGAGTCAAATAGAGCTCTCTTTTTATGAAATACTAAAATAAACAAAATAAAGTAAATAATAGGCTTAGAGTACCCTAGCTATAAATAGAGACATATTAGGTCAATTTTTACATTTACAATATGTTTCTATGCTCTTTCTTCTTCCCAAATTCATTTTCTCTTCTTCCTTTCCAAAACCCGCATAAACTCAAACCTATCCTAGTAAAACTATGGTTGCAGACTCGTTAACCTTTGGATAGTTCTAAAACTTGAAAACCACCTTCGGAACTCATTTTTGCACATTTCCACCATTGGGATTTGTCAAATAATGCCAGTAGAGGTAGAAATACCCTTCACATGGAGACAGTGAAATTGAGGCTCCAATCCCTTCTCCTTCTCTCTAACACTTGGAAACCCTAGCAGAGCAACCAAAGGAAAAGCTTGAGGAATCTTAGGGAACCTTTAGAGACACTGCTATCGCTATCGGACTACACATGTGAGCCCGCTTAGAGGTAAGGGATGAGTTTATCGCAATTGTGTTTATAGTAAACATGTGTAGGAATCCTTAAAGGATCAACTTGGGGTTAATTTTGGGGTGTTTTATGCATTTTAATTTTGCTTGTACAATTATAACTAGGAATTGCTCATGTTTGATGGGTCAATTAATGCCCTGATGCAAATTGGATGGTTTAATTGAGTGTTTGGATTTGAATGTTAGAAGCCTAAAAATTTGGAAATTCTTGATTCTTTCATGTTTTCTTGAAATTGATTGAGGGATTTTGTTCCCCATGATGTGACAATGTGTTGGTGAGAAGTTGCGATGAGACATGTGTTGTGAACAAGTGTTGGATTAATACGTTCCTCAATGTGATTATACATGTTATTGTGAAATGTAAAGTGATGACATTGAGTTGTGAGTTATGTATTGTACAATCACACAACTGTAATACCTTTTAAGGGCTACGAGTTAATGTGCGACGAGTATTGTGACGGGATCCACTATGGGAACCTAACAAGTTGAATCACTTTGAGGCACGACGGGTTATAATGATTTTGAAAACAATTGAGTAGTTGTGTGTATTGCATAGTTCAAACTCTAGCGGCACATATATAATTTCAAATGTCTATTTTAATGAAATGATTAGTCATATGAACATAACATATTAATGTTATTACTGTGTGATATGTATATGATGCATGAGGCATGATAACATGATGTCTTGGGATTATGAAAGTGTGATGAACTGTGTGTAAATGATAAGTTGAGTATTTGCTGAATTGTAAGATCACATGTGTATTAAGACGTTGTGTGCATTGAGTTGTGAGCTATGAACCATACAATCACTCAACTATAAGACCCTTTAAGGGTGACGAGTTAATACGTGATGAGTATTGTGATGGGATCCACTATGGGAACTCAAAGAGTTGAATCACTTTGAGGCGTGACAAGTTACAATTATTTTGAGAACAATTGAGGAGTCGTGTGTCTTGTATAGTTGATAGATAGAGTCTGTGTGTTAAAATTTTTTCTGGGTTGGACCTAAATCAGGAAGGAGAAGCCCTGACAGATTCTTCGGAGTCTAAGCCTCGGGGGTCAATCCCACATGGTTAGAGCATTCTCGCAAAATAGCGTGACCCTGACTATGCTCCCTATGATTTTACCAAGTGAGAGTGACTTGACTCACCAGTGTTGTGAATCATGTAGGTTTCAAGTTTTGATGATGCAAAAAAGAATTCACTTAATAATGATTGTCATCATCAAAAGGGGGAGAATGTGAATCATGCAGGTTTTGATGATGCCAAAAGTATAATCAAACAAGATTGCTTCAATAAACATTCAAGGTTAAAGCAAACAGAGATTGCTTCAAGATTAATTCAAGGTCAAGCAAACAAGATCAAGAAAAAGATAAGGCCTCAAACAATCTCACTGGTTGAATTGTTTTTGCCTTAAAACAAATTTTTTCCAAGAGATCAAAGGTTCTGGTAATCGATTACCAGACAGTGTAATCGATTACTAGAAGACAAGTTTGCAAATAAGCTTTTAAAAGGGTTTTGAAATTTGATCTCTTGGAAACAATTTGTTTTAAGGCAAAAACCAATCAACCAGTGAGATTGTTTGAGGCCTTATCTTTTTCTTGATCTTGTTTGCTTGACCTTGAATTAATCAATCTTGAAGAAATCTCTATTTGCTTTAACCTTGAATATTTGTTGAAGCAATCTTGTTTAATTATACTTTTGGCATCATCAAAACCCTATATTCGTACATTCACATTCTCCCCTTTTTTTATGATGACAATCATTATCAAGTGAATTCTGTTCGGGATCATCAAAACCTGCATGATTCATATTCTCCCCCTTTTTTATGATGACAATCATTATCAAGTGAATTCTTTTTGGCATCATCAAAACTTGAAACCTACATGATTCACATTCTCCCCCTTTTTGATGATGACAACCATCTGTAGGTTAGGAGTAAAAAGAATATCTATTTGGGTCGTTTACTCCCCCTTGATTTTGCAATGATTGCTTATGTGAAACATTTTTTCATAGATTTCATATATTAAAAAAACTGTCTCAAAAGAATTAGATAACTCACTATCGTATCTTTTATCTATCTCTCCTCCTTTGTCAACATAAAAAACAAATCATGAGCAGAGAAAAGAAAAACATTTAGCAGGTTATAATGAATTAATAGAGTAAAGCATGCCATACCATTCAAAGTAAATACTTAATAATAGATTTAGTCTCATCAAAAGAAAATATGAGAATCAAATGATACCAAAAGACCTTTATCACATCATTGATGAATACTTAATAAATTATGCTTAAGACCATCAATAAGTAAAACATTTTCTATGGAGGTAGAGGGATTCGTACCTATTTTTCCAACTCCAACAATTTTACCTTTGTTGTTGTCTCCATAGGTCACATGTTCAATATTTTTGGGAGAAATATGAACAAACTTTGATGCATTTCCCACCATGTGTTTGGAGCAGCCACTATCAATGTACCAACTTTGCTTCAAGGAGTCCATCATTCATATAATCATTTTTTTTTATTTTGGTACCCAAATTTTCATGGGTCCTTGAATGTTGGTTTTAACTAAAGATCCTTTTGGAACCCATACCATTTTTCCAATGCTACTACAATTCTTTCTAATATAACATGTTGATGCACTATGACCTTTCTTACCATAGTAAAAGCATGTAAAAAAGGGGAGGAAATTTTTATGCATCTTTTGTTGATTTTCAGGATTATGTCCTAATCCAACCTTATCAAAAACACATCTTTGTTTGTCTAATATAATATCTAAATTATTTTTACCAAGAGTAATTTTGGCAAGAGCATTTTTTAAATCTACAATTTATTCTTTGAATTTATCACAACATTCACATGAATGAGATGCTTTATTGTTTTCTTGTATTAAGCTTTTTGTTGAAAATTGGTTTTTATCTATTGATTTTAAAATTTTAACTTCAAATTTAAGATTTTCTAACTCTACATTTAATTTCAAAATTTCCTTTTCTAAACTTGAAATAGTTTTCTTAGAATATGAAACTAATTTGGAAAGTTTGACAGATTCTTTATGCAAGTCATTGAATGCATCTTGGAGTTCATCAAAAGAAATAGATAAGTCATAGTTAGAAGACATTACCTCTTCTCCGCTTTCATAGTCTTTGGCCATGAGGCTCAGATTTATGATTCATTTTTTGAATCACTTGATGAATCCATGTCATTATCTTCCAAAGTGATATATGCTTTCTTTTTTTTCTTATCTTTGAATTTTTTCTTGTCAAATTTTTCCATTCTTCTTTTAAAGTTAGGACAATCAAATCTCAAGTGCCTAGGTTGATCGCATTCATAGAATTTTGGGGCTAAAGAGGAATCTTCTCCTTTCTTATTTGGATTGAAGTTTGATCTCCTTTGATTTCCTTTGTTTCTCATAAATTTATTGAATCTCTTCACAAAAATTCTAAAATCATCATCATCTTCTATTTCATTCAAGTTCTCTTTGTCACTTTCTTCTTGATTAGAAGATGAAGCTTTAAGTGCAATTCCTTTCTTTTTCTTGTCATTTTCTTCATGTTGGTTTAGTCTTATAAGTTTCGTTTTGTGTTCTTGAAGCTTTCCAAAAAGAGTTGCAAGAGTCATGTTAGCGAGATATCTTGATTCTGCAATTGCTGTTACTTTTGGTTGCCATTGTCTGCTTAAACATCTCAACACTTTGTTAATGAGATCTTCATTAGGAAATATTTTTCCCAATGATGCAAGATGATTAACTATGTGTAAATCTCTTTTGCATATCTTGTATGGTCTCATATTTATTCATTCTAAACAGTTCATATTTATGTGTGAGAGTGTTTATTCTAGATCTCTTAACATCAGTTGTGCCTTCATGTGTAACTTGTAATGAATCCCACATTTCTTTTATATTTTTACAATTTGAGACTCTAAAATATTCATCCATGTCTAATGCATAAGTAATTATATTTTTGGCCTTTAAATTATATTGAACTCTTCTTCTTTCATCTTAGTCCCAATGTTCTCTAGGTTTTTTTATAGCTGTATTTCCCACTATCATTGTAGGAATGAAGGGAACAATTTCAATGGCTTCCCATATATTTAAATCTATGGCTTCTATAAAGATCTTCATTCGGGTTTTCCAATAGTGATAACCCTCACTATTGAAAATAAAAGGCCTATTGATGCAATCCTCCCTAAGAAGGGACCAGTCACTAGAGCCATGAGCAAGAGGCTCCAAGAGGATTGGGCTAGAGCTGCTGAAGAAGGCCCTAGGGTTCTCATGAGTCTCAGGGTAGATTTCTGAGCCCATGGGCCAAGGTTGGGTCCAATTATCTTTGTTCATATTAGACTAGGATGTCATTATATTTGATCCTTATATTTAGGGCTCCATAATGTAGGTAGGGTACCCTAGAAATATAGGATTTTTCAGCTCTTGTATTTTAGTGCACGTAGACTAGTTTTTGTATTACGGGTAGTTTTGTAATTTCACATGCACTAAGTGAATATTTGATGTGTGTGTTGGGAAATAAAATTTAATTGAATTGGTAGAAGCCCAATCCAATTAAATTTTAGAGGGGGAGGTGAACATTTGCTTACTACACCCCATTGTCACATCATATAGTCACACTTTATGCATGTCCTTCATGCTTTACATGCCTCATGACACCTAAGCACAATTAGTGGAGAATCTTGGAATTGATCTTGGATTAGTGGGCTGAACCATAAATAAAATTCACTAATCATATTTAGTGAAATTTTGGCTCCAAAGTTTGACCCCACAAATTCAATTTCAAATTCAAGTGAAATTTGAATTGAAATTCAAATTTCCCTCTAATTTTGTGTGACACTTAGGCTATAAATAGAGGTCATGTGTGTGCATTTTTTTCAACTTTGATCATTTGAATATTAAAATTCAGATTTTAGAGCTCTTTTAGAGAACAAAATTTCGTGCTCTTCTCTTCCTCTCCCTTCATTCATCTCCTTCTTCCTCCAAGCTCTTATCCATGGCCTCCTATGGTGGTGAGCTTCTTCTAGACTCATCTTCTCCTTGAAGTGGCATTTCCTCTCTCTCTTCCTTCTCCATTCCGCTGCCATTCATCTTCCTAGAAGCAAAGGAATCCATTGATGAAGAAGATCCTAGGCCTACAAGCTCCAATGGAGCTTACATCATGTGGTATCAAGAGCATATTCATCTAGGTGATGTTCTTTTATTTCCTCTATCTTTTTGTTCGGTGAATTCTCTTTAATTCCTTGTTCTTCATCTTATTCTCCATGTATATCCTCCATTGTCTTGCGTTTTGGTGCTGTTTAGAGTAGATTAAAAAAAAATAAACCGATTAAATCTTAGATCTACACTTGTTCTTGCATTTCTATGGTTCAAATTTTGTAGATCTACTCTTGAATCATGTTTTTGTGTTGATTTTAGGTTCTATCATTTTTCATTCATAATATTCTAGTGCTGAACCTTAGATCTAAATTTTCTTCCAAAATATTGATTAGAAAAAAAAACACAAAAATCTAAGTGTAAATCACTTAATCCATGTTGTCTTAGAGTCATGTTTAGTCATAGTAATTGTCACATTATGTTATAAGTTTGTGTTGAATTTTTATTTTGTTGATTGAATTCTAGATACATTTGTTCATGTATTCTTGTCATTCTTAGCCTATCTTTTGAATTTTGAGTCTAATTCATGCATGTTATTTAGTTCATAACATGTTCTAAATCAATTCCTAGAAGTAGTCTTGTTGTTGAACTTTTTTTTTTGTTTTCTAAGTTTCCTACATGATGCCTATGATGAAATTGAGTTGTGATGCTGAGTTGTGCCTGGATTTGTGAATCAAATAAGTCTTAAGCTGTCTTGAATTGTTTTATTCAAGATAATTGAGCATAAGCAAACACAAATTGTAACTATCCAAACCTTAAGCAACATAAACACTACTCTTGATTTCTAGGTTGAAATCGTTGGTGCTGGCAGCTTGAACATACGAACTTGTAGAAATTACTGGGAATTGGTCACTATATGTTTTGAGCTGAAATTTTTACTGAATTTTCTAGACATCTAGACCAAAATTATAAAAAAAGAACCAAGCGATTTGTATTAAAGGAAAAAAATAAGAAAAATCACACAAGTTGGTAGAAAAATCAGTGTCCGGGAAAAAAAAAGTGAAAGGGAAGTGTGCTTGTTGTTTTGGCTCAAAATTTGTTCTATAATTGGTGCCTATTTTATACCAATCCTAGTTCTGAAACTTCAATTGAAAATTATTGTGAAAACAAGTGCCAAAACTAGAGGTTTCTTGAGTCTTTTTTTTCTATTTAGTTTTTCTACTATACTCTAGAGCCATTCTAGGTTTCTCTTTGAGTCCTAGCTTGCTTTTGTGTGCTTTTCATTGCTTTAATTGTTGAATAATCCTTGAAAAAATTTCTTGTTAAAACTCTATTGGTTTATCTTTCATTTATTTTTTTTTTGGTCTTTGGTTATTGCTTGTCTCTTTGTTTCCTTGCTTGTGAGTTGCCATATAGGGAATTGGAAAGGAGGATTGGTGCCATACCTTGAAGAATTTTAGTCAAGAAGCAAGGGGCCAACCACCTTAAGAGCTATTGGACTAAAAAACACTCCAAATTGAGTGAAACACCAAAGAGAGAATAGTCACCATAATTAAGGACTTTTTTTTTGTAATTTTGTAATTGGCAATTTGCTTTGCTTTCAAATTTTGTAACAAAAAGGTCTTTCATTGGAAGTAAGTTGGGAGTCTCCAATAGGTCACCCTACTTCCATTTGTGTGTAATAATTTTAGGTAATTTTCCCTTAGGATAGTGAGTGTTTTGTTGGGAACCTTAAATGAGGTCATCCAAACACTCTTAGGATCTGCCTAGTTTGCATTTCTTGTAGTTTAATTTCTTGCTTACTTTCATAGCTTATTTCCTTTACTCTCCATTGTCAAACCGCCTAGGTAGCTTGCCTTTTACCAATTAGTTTTTACCTTATCTTTCACACTTCTTTTAGTGTTTATTATGGCTAGTTTCAACCATAGTTTCTTTTACCTTTTGTTTTCAAACCCCCAACAAGAAAGAACCATAACTTAGGAACCAACACGGGTCTTCATTCTTCATCTAGTGTTAATGGTGAGGGTTCTACTCCTAAGGACCCCTTGTATAAGATATTAGATGAGTTTAGATCCCTTAAGTTGTGGAAAGAAAAACAAGAGAGAAAAGAAAAAGGTAAAAAAAGAGTGGAAGAAATAAGTCAAGATGAAAGAGAGAAAATAAGAGAAGAAGAAAGAAGAAAAATAATGAAAGAAATGAAAAGAGAAAAACATGCCTCCTATAGTAGTCATGACTCTTACAAAAGTTTAAGTGAAGAACTTAGCAACTATTATAGAGGACGTCATAGTTCACATACTAAACATCACTCCCAAAGAAGAGAAAAGGATAGAAGGCCTCAAGAGGTTAACATTAGCCTCCCATATTTCCACGGAAAAGATAATGTTGAGGCCTACTTAGATTGGGAAATGAAGGTTGAATAACTCTTTGCTTGCCATCATATTTGCGAAGAGAGAAAAGTTCCATTGGCTACCCTTAGCTTTCAGGGGTATGCCCTCTATTGGTGGACTTCCTTTGTTAGGGAATGAAGGATTCATAGGGATCCTCCGGTAGAGTATTGGAATAATCTTAAGAGTGCCCTTAGGAAGAGGCACATTCCCTCCTACTATGAAAGGGAGCTTATGGACAAGCTCCAAAGGCTTAGACAAGGAAGTATGACTGTTGAAGAATATAGACAACAAATGGAACTACTCATTTTAAGAGTTGGACTTAGGGAGGAGGAAAGAACAAGCATAGCTAGGTTCCTTAGTGGGCTTAATATGGAAGCGAGGGACAAGGTTGAACTCCTTCCATATAGGGACCTAGATGAGCTAGTCCAACTTTGTATAAGAGTGGAGCAACAACTTAAAAGAAAGCCTTCTTCAAAATCTTATGGCTCTCACTCTTATCCAAGGAAGGACCAAGCCCATGGAATTTTAGGGGCTGCACCTTCAAAACCCAAGTAAGATAAGGGTAAGACCATAGAGAAATACACCCCTAAGACTAGTTCTCAAGAAAGGACTAGCAACATTAAATGCTTCAAATGTCTTGGGAGAGGTCACATTTCCTCTCAATGCCCCACAAAGAAAACCATGATCATGAGGGGTCAAGACATTTATAGTAGTCAAAAGGAGACTACTTCTTGCCCTTCCTCTAGTGGAAGTGAAGATGAAGTAAGGGGTGAAGAGTCTAGTGAGGAAGTCTACCCCCATGAAGAAGGTGACCTCTTAATGGTTAGAAGGCTCCTTAGAGGTCAATCTTGTGATCTATCTTAATCCCAAAGAGAGAACATATTTCATACAAGAAGCAAAATTTTAGATAAAACTTGTTCTCTCATTGTGGATAGTGGATCTTGTTGAAATTGTTGTAGCACAAGATTAGTTTCCAAGTTGAACCTCACTATCATTCCCCACCCAAAACCTTATAAACTTCAATGGCTCAATGAGAAAGGGGAAATGATAGTTAACCAACAAGTGAAGGTACCTTTCTCCATTGGGACATATAAGGATGAAGTTAATTGTGATATAGTTCCCATGGAGGCAGGACATATTCTTTTAGGAAGGCCGTGACAATTTGATAGGAAGATCATTTACAATGTCCTAACTAATGAGATTACCCTCACCCATCTTGGCACTAAATTTGTGTTGCATCCTCAAACACCTTCGCAGGTGGCCAAAGATCAACTAACTATGAAAGATAAGAGGGATGAGGAAGAAAAACTAGAAAAACAAAAGAAAAAGAAGGATAGTAAGGCCTTGCCTTCAAAGGCCAAGGGGAAGGAAAAAGAGGAAAAGGATTCGTCCAAGAAGATTGTTAAGAAGGAAAATCATTTTGCAACAAAAGGTGATGTTAAAAAAGCACTCCTTCTTAAACAATCTTTCTACCTTCTCCTATCAAGGGAAACATCCCTTAGCACTGCCACAATTCCTACATTTGAGACCTTACCCCCAAAGGTCCAAGAACTCTTACATGAATTTGGTGATATATTTTCCAAAGAGATACCCCCTGGGCTACCTCCTTTAAGGGGAATAGAACACCAAATAGATTTAGTCCCAGGAGCAAGCCTTCCTAATAGGCCAGCCTATAGGACTAACCCTCAGGAGATAGAGTCTCAGGTTAAAGAATTGTTGGAGAAGGGCTGGGTCTAAGAAAGCCTAAGCCCATGTGTTGTGCCCGTGTTGTTGGTGCCCAAAAAGGATGGTACGTGAAGAATGTGTACAAATTGTAGGGCCATCAACAACATCACTGTAAAGTATAGGCACCCCATTCCTAGACTTGATGATTTGCTTGATGAGTTGCATGGTGCCAATATCTTTCCAAAAATTGATCTTAAAAGTGGGTATCACCAAATCAGGATGAAAAAGGGTGATGAGTGGAAAACCGCTTTCAAGACCAAGTTTGGTTTGTATGAATGACTAGTGATGCCTTTTGGGCTCACTAATGCACCAAGCACCTTTATGAGGCTTATGCATCATGTCTTAAGGGATTTCATAGGTAGATTTGTAGGTGTTTATTTTGATGATATTTTAGTGTATAGTAGGAGCCTAGATGATCACTTAGGACATCTCAGGCAAGTTCTTTCAGTCCTTAGGAAAAACACCCTCTATGCAAATATAGAGAAGTGTACTTTTTGTGTAGATAATATAGTTTTCTTAGGGTTTGTAGTTGGTAGAAATGGGGTCCAAGTGGACCCTGAGAAAATCAAGGCCATCTAAGAATGGCCTACCCCAAAAAGTGTGGGAGATATTAGGAGCTTCCATGGGTTAGCAAGCTTCTATAGAAGGTTCGTTCCTAATTTCTCTACAATAGCATCACCTCTCAATGAGCTAGTGAAGAAGAATGTGGCATTTACCTGGGGTGAAAAACAAGAGCAAGCCTTTGCTTTGCTCAAAGAAAAGCTTACTAAGGCACCTGTTCTAGCTCTTCCTGACTTTTTTAAAACTTTTGAGCTAGAATGTGATGCCTCTAGAGTGGGAGTTGGAGCTGCATTGTTACAAGGTGGGCACCCTATTGCTTATTTTAGTGAAAAACTTCATGGTGCCACCCTCAACTACCCCACCTATGATAAAAAGCTTTATGCCTTAATAAGAGCCCTCCAAACTTGGGAACATTACCTTGTTTCCAAGGAATTTGTCATTCATAGTGATCATCAATCACTTAAGTACATTAGAGGGCAAAGCAAGTTAAACAAGAGGCATGCAAAATGGGTAGAGTACCTAGAGCAATTTCCATATGTTATCAAATACAAAAAGGGAACAATAAATGTGGTAGTTGATGCCCGCTCTAGGAGACACACATTGTTTTGCTCCCTAGGAGCCCAAATTTTAGGATTTGATAATATTAGGGACTTGTATGCTTTAGATGAACATTTCTCTCTCATTTATGAGAGTTGTGGGAAAAAGGCCCAAGATGGATTCTATTTTGCTGAGGGGTATTTGTTTAAAGAGGGAAAGCTTTGCATACCCCAAGGATCCATTAGGAAATTACTTGTGAAAGAGAGCCACGAGGGTGGGCTCATGGGCCACTTTGGGATAGACAAGACCCTTGTCTTACTTAAAGAAAAGTTTTATTGGCCTCATATGAAGAAAGATGTCCATAAGCATTGCACTAGGTGTGTGGCTTGTTTACAAGCCAAGTCTAGGGTGATGCCTCATGGGCTATACACACCCTTACCCATCCCCTTTGCACCTTGGGTAGACATTAGTATGGACTTTGTCCTTGGGCTTTCTAGAACCCAAAGAGGTGTAGACTCTATCTTTGTGGTGGTGGATAGGTTTAGAAAGATGGCACACTTTATACCATGCCACAATGTGGATGATGCTTCCCACATCTCAAAACTCTTTTTCAGGGAAGTTGTGAGACTCCATGGTTTGCCTAGGACCATTGTGTCAGATAGAGACACTAAGTTCCTTAGCCACTTTTGGAAAACCTTATGGGCTACTCTGATACCACTTGTTGGACAAGTGGCCTCAATAACTTAAGAAGGGGGTGAATTAAGTCTTACAAAATTTTCCACTAACAAATTTTAACCCCCTTTTAACTGATATATGATAGGCTCATAATGCAGAAGAACAAGAAGAAGAAGAAGCAATCAATTTAACAATGTTCTTTTAAATGCGCAAGACAAAGTAAACTGCAGTAAAATAACTGAGATAAGAGAAGAGAGAAATAAATACTCAATTTATATTGGTTCAGCCACTTCCCGTGCCTACGTCCAGTCCTCAAGCAACCCACTTGAGATTTTCCACTATCTCTATAAATCCTTTACAGACTTTGAATTGGGATCCCTCACCCTTGTGTTCAAGATTCTCACAATCCAAGAGACAACCAGTCTCTTGATTACAACTAAGTTTCTGAGATGAACATAAAGATTTCTCTCCTTTAGAATAGATGATACAAATTGAAGATCCAAGAGGAATTTCTCTCTTTTAGAGATAATAATACAAATTGAAGTTCCTATGTTCCTATGTGCCTAGAGGAATCTCTCTTTTGGATTCGTTGACATGAGTAGATAAGGGTCTAAAATACATTGGATTCCCTGACGTGAGTAGATAAGGGTCTAAAATAATTTGGATTCATTGACATGAGTAGATAAGGGTCTGAAATACATTGGATTCCCTGACGTGCATAGATAAGGGTTTGAAATAATTTGGATCCCTGTTATGCGTAGATAAGGGTCCAAAATACATTAGATTCATTTACGTGAGTAGACAAAGGTCTGAAATTCATTGGATTCCTTGATGTGAGTAGATAAGGGTTTGAAATACATTGGATTTCCTAGCGTGAGTAGATAATGGTTTGAAAATTTGGATTCGTTGATGTGAGTAAATAAGGGTCTAAAATACATTGGATTCCCTGACTTGAGTAGATAAGGGTCTTAAATATATTGGATTCCCTAACATGAGAAGATAAGGGTCTGAAATACGTTGGACCTTTGAGTGAGAGAAAAAGAAGAGCACAAGAAACATCATACAAAAGATGCTTTGTCTCCTCTTAAATGTAGGGTCCAGGGTTAGGGTTAAGGGTTTATGACCTAGGGCAAGAGTTTAGATTTAGAGCATTGGATTCTCTGGCGTGAATAGATGATGTTGTAAAGCATTGGATTCCTTGAAGTGAGTAAATAAGGGTATGAAATAAATTGGACTTGTAAGCGAGAGAAAAAAAAGTGCATGAACCAAGTGGCCAAAAACAAGAAAAAAAATTAGTAAGAGTTGAAGATTTCAATCCATGATGACAACTTTTAGTACTTAGATTGTTATTTTTTTCAATTGTTTTGATTAAAATAATGTTTCATTCTCATAGTTTTAATCTCAATAAACCTATTAAGACAACTTTCGGGTATTGATTCAGCCCTCAAACACATGAACCAAGAGGCAAACCATAGGGAAAAATTACTAAAACTTGAAGATTTCAATCCATGAGGGCAATTTTGGGCACTTAGATTCTTATTTGTATAAGGTGCTTTGGTTAAAATAATGTTTCATTCTCATAGTTTTTATATCAATAAAGCCATTAATTCAAATTTTGGGTCTTGATTCGGCCCTCAAACGCATGAACCAAGTGGCAAAAGATAAGAAAAATTATTAAGACTTGAAGATACGAATCCATGAAAGCAACTTGGACACTTAGATTCTTATTTGTATCAGGTGTTCTGATTAAAATAATGTTTGATTCCCATATTTTTCATGTTAATAAAACCAATAAGAAACCTTTCGGGTCTTGGTTCGACCCTCAAACAGATGAACCAAGTGGCAAAAGATAAGAAAAAATTATTAAGACTTGAAGATATGAATCCATGAGGACAACTTTGGGCACTTAGATTCTTATTTGCATTAGGTGTTTTGGTTGAAACAATGAATCATTCCCATAGTTTTCATGTCATTAAAACCATTAATTCTACTTTTGGGTCTTGATTCGACCCTCAAACACATTAACCAAGTGGCCAAAAAACAACAAAAAATTACTAACAGTTTAACATTTGAATCCATGAGGGCAACTTTGGGCACTTATATTTTAATTTGTATAAACTATTTTTGTTAAAATAATGTTTCATTCCCTTAGTTTTTATGTCAACAAAGCCATTAACACAATTTTCAAGTATCAATTCAGCTCTTAAATGCATTCAACAAATAGGGCAAAATGAAGAAAAAATTACCGACGGGTGAAGATTTCAATCAATACTTAAAACTTTTGGCATTAAAACACAAATGATGAACTCTCAAAAACACAAAAATGAAAAACACACATATGAGTCCTACAAATCCTTAAATAATAAAATAGCAATCAAATAAATTGGGAGGTGGGGCTTCTTCAAAAGCTTGATTCAAGGTTCATTGCTTGAGCGAGGTATTCATCCAAATCCTCATAATTGAAAGAGTTGCTAGAAATTAGTGGTGGATGTGCACATGTTTGTGTGGGTGAGTCTACGGAGGTAATATACAACTCCAGGCATGTGAGCTTGGAGATGTCTATGAACATGAAAACCATAGTCATTACATCCTCATCATCGTGCAACATGCATGTTGTGTACTTGCCACAATCACCAATAAATGATACAGGAAATCGAAAATGTATATCCTTCACCACTTCACCATTTGGTAGGCTAATGTTGTTTCCAATAGCCTGCTTCAAGGAATCAAATGACATTCTATTGCCAAGTTAAACGATCTTTAGTGAACTGCTTACAAATGTTGAACCATGTTTAGTTGTTTTGATCGTGCCATCATAATACACAATTGCATTGACTGATGACAAAGCCATGGTTTAGAGTTTACGGTTAGGGTTAAGATTTCGGGTATAGGGTTACATAAAAGTTTCTTGTTGAGGTGATGCATCAGATTGCCTTACTATAGACCATATTTATAATGTTTAATGGTTTGTCACATGCACTTCAAAATCAACAACCAAGATGTCATCGACAAAATCAACGACCTAGATATCACCGATTGGAGCAACGAACATTGAACAACCAAGATCTCACTGACAAAATCAACGACCTAGATATCATCAATTGGAGCAACGAACGTTGAATGACCAAGATTTCACCGACAAAATAAATGGCCTAGATATCACCAAATAAGTTGTGTTACTATTAGATTTTTCATATAGATACATTGCATGTATTGCCATCATATACACTAACTCACAAACTCACTTTCTCTGGTTCTCATATATCCCTCTTTAAGTTCTTCTTAACGTTAGCACCGAAGCCTAAACAATGGCATCTACAGTCGGTCCTCTTCTTTGGAAACAACACCTTCACAGATTTGGAGAAGTATGTAATGCATTATGTTTAATTGAATGTTAATTATGTTATGAGTCATAAATGGCGATGTTGTTATTATTTTCATTTCTTCACATAATAAATGATGTAATCCAGTCATATGCTCAAGCAATGCCCTCTCTAGATCCCAGAATTAAACCTGTGTTGGTTTAAGCTGGGTTTTCAGATGTTGCAAGGCTTGGACAAGTTAAAATCGAAAATAATTTAGTGATTACTTTGGTTGAAAGGTGGAGACCTAAGTCACACACATTTCATTTTCCTATTAGTAAATGCACAATCACCTTGGAAGATGTTGCTCTACAACTAGGTTTACGCGTTGATGGTAGACCAGTTATTGGCCCAACATATTATGATTGAGAACAAATGTGCATAGAATATATAGGTGTTGTTCCCCCAGAGAATGCACTGGTGGGATCAACACTTAAACTAAAGTGGTTAAAAGAACACATGCTAACTCTCCCAGCATAACCCACACCATAACAACTAGAGGGCCATTGTAAGACATACATTTTAAGACTCATTGGTAGGGTGTTGATGCCAGACAAGTCAAGGAACAAAGTTCACCTAATGAATCTACCCTTGTTAGCAGCTTTTGATCGGGTTGGCCGGTATAGCTGGGGTTCGGCATGTTTAGAACATTTGTACAGAGAAATGTGTAGGGTTATTTATCCCACATCCAAAAGAATGGGAGAATGTACATTGTTGTTACAGTCTTGGGCATGGTATCTATTGTTGTTAATTCAACCAAGGGTCGAGCGCTAGCCATTATATCCACTTGCAAATAGGTAAACAAAAAAATTCTAACTCAAACAAAGCTGATTTTTCATTAATGCATTTGACACTAAAATATTACATTAACCCATATTGAGCGACAAAGGCCAACGATTTTCTAGAATCCCATGCGGTGACGTCATCAGCTACAGGTCAAGATTCGACAACATGCATAATGAGGAGGTTGAACCCTTTGTTTTTATATTTATTTATTCAAACGTCAATTTCATTGTTTTTAAAAATAACTAACTCAAATTAATTTTTCAGTTCCACTGGATTCCTTACAGAGTTTTTGAGTAATTTATGCCAGAAAATGCATGCAAGGATTCCAAAATATGGAGTGCTTGTGTACCTTTAATCTGTTCTTCAGTGGTAGTATGACATCAAACTGATAGGATCATGCTCTAATTTGAACTTTGTCAAGATATACCAGATCCACTGCATAATCTTAACAAAGTCCATCATATTGACATGAGATGACATAGTGACGCAAATTGGACGAAGGAACATCAATGGTGGATTTTAATTTGGAAGGAAAGATGAAAATATGTGTTAATTGGCCAACCAACTCTAGGAAAGATCGAACATACAAGTCACTAAATGAATTGGTACTGTGCAAATTCTAAAATTTGCCTTACACAATTTGTAATTTCTCCAAATGTTGGAGCGAGATCTCATTCATGAAAAAGACAATGGGACTAACCAAACCAAGACGGGGTGTGAATTGGTTTAAAATCAAATTGTCAAAAGTAGAGTTTTAAAACTTTAGTTTCACAAGGATCATATCACAACTTTCTTTTAAAACAATATTAAATCAATCACTCGAACATAGTACCCTTTTGTTAAAGTGCATCAATTTGAAATATTTTTGAAACTCAGCAAATTGATAAATAATGCAATAGAGAGATATGAGAGTTAAAGAGAAGATAAAGACCAAAATTTATACTGGTTCACTCTCTATTTCTAGAGAAGTTAATCCAATTATCTAATTCAACATGAATTATCTTTTCACTATGCAATATGAGTTTTACAAGTAATCACAATCAATTTCAAATTCTACCTAGAAAATGAAACTTAGGCACCCAACCCTAGAGTCCTTTGTGAATCTAAGCCTAAGAGAAACCTACTCTTAGCTCCAAACTAGAAACACTTATTCTAGCATGTAGTAAAAATCTTGCACATGCAGTAACAATATGTAAAAACCATATGAAATAGAGTCAAGGAGAGATACAACCTTTACATTCAAATGCAAGAACAAAAGACTAGATTGAATGGACCTCTCTTGATCTCAAATGTGTTTACAACTAACTTTCCTTTTGAAATCTCCTAGAAACGAAAATTGAAGTTTGTGAGTTATAAAACTTCATTCAAAAACTTGTTTTCGATTCGTTGAAAGTGATAAAACAAGGTGGATATATATAGAGAAAATAGTTATAACCGCTTGTAATCGATTAGATTGGCAATGTAATCGATTATCTCATGAAAGTAAACGATTAGATTTCCTATTTAATCGATTAAAGTGTTCTTCCCTAAATCTGGAAAAACATTCATGAACAATGTAATCGATTACAATCTTGCTTTAATCAAACAAACGTGGTCTTAAAAAGAACTGGGTAATCAATTATGAATATATGGTAATCAATTAAACTAGAACTATGAATTATATGCAAGTTTCTCAAAGACTTATGTAATCAATTACATATGGTGGTAATCGATTAAAGTAGTGAGTTATATAACACTGAAAATGTTTCTTAGCTTAGAAACTATCTTCCTACTTTTATATGATGATGCATGATGTACACACATATATACTTAAGAATAAAAAGCAATAAGCAATACAAATGCCACTTAATAAGGAGTTGGACATGTAAAAGTCAAAACTCTTCTAAGTCTTCATGTTGCTCATTGTATCTCTAACAATCTCTTTTTTTTTTGGCTTTGATGATGCCAAACTTTATTGCCATTAAGTGCTTTTGGAGAGTCTTGAGAGTAGAGACTTCTCTTGAGACACCACCTAAAATTCACTAAACACTATGGCCAAGAGAAGTGTCGAATCATGTCACATTATCATCATAGTAAAGTGGTTGATTGAATGAATGAATAAGAATGTATGCATCTGCCAATGCAATGAAAATGCAATTTTTCTCCCCCTTTTGGCATAACAAGGACAAAAAGTCACAAACACCATAAATTAGAAACAAACAACATAAAATGTGAGCAAGGGAAAAAGCAATTGACATTTCATAGAAGTTTAAATCATTACAACCATCATTAAAAAAAATAAACAACTAAATATAAAGAAGGACAAGATTAACAACAAAAAAACCATGAAAGCCAAACAACAGAAATATGCACCACAACACATCTAAGAATTACCCTCATTAAGGTTAGGAAGGTTGATGAGGTTGAGCCTAGTTTCTATGTTTTCCAGCCTATTGTTGATATTCTCTAAGGAACTGTGTACTTCGGCTAAGTGCTATTGATGGAGGTGAAGCATGGCATCCATCTTCTGAATCATGAGAGATTTAAAAGGACTCTATTGTGGTGCAAGCTCATGTTGAGCTTCAACTTTATCATCTTCTTCCATCTCTTCAATGTTTCTTGCAACAAGCTCCTTTAGCCATTATCCATTCATGGTTGGCATACCTCATACCAAGCTTCTTGAGATGCCTTTTAGTTATCTCAGAAGAGGCTTTGGTGTAGTCAACAATTTCATTGGAAACAACAACCTTAAAATAATCAATGAATCTAGAGGCAAGCACAACATATGGAAACTCATAGTCCACAAGGCGACGACATTTCAGGATGATGTCTTCAATCAACAAAACCCAATTCATCTGAATTTCGGATTTCAAACCATAGACTATTTGAAGATCATCGTCAGTTACTTGAGCATGATTACTTGAACTTGGTGTGAGAATGTATGTGATGAGGTAGACAATCATCCTGTCTTCAGCAATTAGGCCGTCCAAATCCAAGGCGATTTCTCATTCTCCTTGTAGGATCAAGAAGCATTCCTCTATAGTTTTGCATCTTGTTGCAGCTATCTGCAGTCTCATCAAATTTTCTTACTCCACCCATGTCTAGACCAGCAACTTCCTTCCACAAAACAACATCTATCACCATATCTACTCCATTTACAGTAGAGAAGGGATTACCTTCAAGGTCAGCATGAGCACATATGTAGAACACTTTGACCAGTTCTAGGTAGAAAGCCCATTTCGTCTGCACTAGCTTTGTCACCCCTTGAACTTCCAATAGATTGGAAAATTTGAATCCTTGCTAAGAAAACCATTCTTAGCCTAAATAATTAGGAACCCTTACGCTCTTGACAACATAGATCAGCTTGTAATCACTCTTTTTTCCTTCATCAGTGAACCAAGTATCCAAGCGATTGATGGCTGCTTGGGAGCATTCACCTTGCTTCCTTTTTTAGGACTTTGCCTTTTTTTTTTTTTTAGCTCTTGATGGATTACCAGCCATTTTCGAAGAAAAGGCAGAGGTTTAGGGAGAAGAAGAGGTTTGGGTTCAGAGGAGGTGGTAGCAGATTCTGAGAAGTGGTGTTGGAGTGATTTTTGGGTTAGGTTTAGGTTTCCTTTTAAAAAGAGACTAGGGCATTTTGATAGGCTAAGTTGGGTGGTGAGAGAATTTCTATGATTGGGTGGTTGATGAGGTAAAGACGAAGAGGTGTAACGAATTACAAGACAAATTACATGCAAGTAATTAATTAAAATTACATATTAATCAATTAAATTGGCCCTTAATTTACCCCCAAAACCAAAAAATGATACAAATAATCGATTAAAATGTAATTGATTAATACATAATGTAATCGATTTAAACAGAATGAAAAAATAAAGAAAACCATAAAACAAGCATGTAATAGATTAAAACGATGCAATAATCCATTACAACATAAAGCATATAACAAAGAAACCCAAAACATAGTAAGTAATAGATTAATACAACCAAGTAATTGGTTAAAAGAATGAGAAAAAGGAAAAACAAGGTAAAAACATGGCTTTTTGAAAAAAGTTTCAAACACTTCTAAACATATTGACATACATAGGAAATCAAGACAAAATTAACTTATATAAATAACACATATGAAGATGCACACACTATAGCACACCATTATTCAATGCTAGATCCGTCTAGGATTCCTAGCTCATTTCTACTAGAGAAGAACCTATCTCTAGCAAGAGTTTTTGTAAAGATGTCAGCTAGTTGATGTTCACTATCAACAAATTCAATGCAACAATCACCTTTTGATACATGATCTCTTAGAAAATGATGTCTAATTTCTATATGCTTGGTTCTAAAATGCATAATTGGATTCTTAGACAGATTGATATTGCTAGTGTTATCACACTTCAATGGAATGTGATCAAGAGTTACCCCAAAGTCTTCAAGTTGGTGTTTCATCCAGAGATTTTGAGCACAACAACTTCCAACTACAATGAAATCTGCTTTAGCATTGGATAGTGCTATGAAAGATTGCTTCTTGCAATTCAAAGATACAAGTGAACTACCCAAGAGGTGACATCTCCCACTTGTGTTTTTCCTATCTAGCTTACATCCTGCAAAGTCAAAATCTAAAAAGCCAATTAAACTCAAGGAGGTACCTTTGCGATACCTCAAACCTACATTGGTTGTGTCCTTAAGGTACTTGATAATCCTTTTGACAGCAATCAAATGTGATTCCTTAGGATTTTCTTAATATCTTGCACATAAGCACACACTTAGCATGATATCAAGTCGGCTTGCAGTCAAGTATAGGAGAGAACCAATCATACCTCTGTACTTTGAGCCATTTATCGATTTTCATTTTTTGTCCAAGTCAAGATAAGTAGATGTTGCCACTGGTGTTGATGCTTCCTTGCACTTTTCCATATTGAACTTCTTAATCAATTATGCACAGTACTTTGCTTAGCACAGGAAGGTTCCATGCTTCATTTCCTTAACTTGAAGTTCAAGGAAAAAAGTCAATTCTCCCATCATAGAAATTTCGAACTCTTTCTACATAGAACTGCAAATTTTCCCCAACATGTATATAAATAGGAAAAACATATAAAACGTGGCATCTAATTAAATCAATTTCATTCAATAAAATCATAAGTAAATTCATGTGGGTAAAAGGTCCTCATTTGCTTCACTATTACCAAATAAAACTTTCAGAAAAATTTTCGACTCAAAACAAGGTCGTTCATGTTTACAAAAGAACTCAAGTTAAGCAGCAGAATAAAATAAAGTAAAATAACATGTTTGGAACATCATGCAATTAAAACAAAAACTCATGCCCCAATGTCACATCCTATCAGAGCATTGTGGCCCAGTGTCCTCCGGCATGAGGTTTCTTAAAGCAATCCACCTAGTCATCTCCCATGAACACAAGGTTCGAGTTCATCGCAAGATCCAAACACAAACAACACACAAGGAGTGAGTCATCACATTTCTCAACAAATAGAGATAAATGGAAGCATACAAGTATGATATAAATATAACAATAATATAATTATAAAACCATTATAGGTATAACAAGGCTGAAATTTGGCACAACTCACATTATTTTAACACTCAACATGTAACATCACTTGTCCAAGAATTTAATCACAAATCACATTCCACGCCTTCACGATTAATCACATATTCAAGACAACACATCTCAAATACAATATTGTATCTCACACTTACACAATTCATTACACATCATCACATAACAAGTCACAATGATCATTACACAAGTGTTATGCAACATATATACTAAGAGTCAATCCTATATGCAATGTGCTACCACGTCAGTGAAAAACAACATTAGGGTGCCTAGGAGTACATAACAAGACATGCCACACAATAGGTATGTTAGGTCACTCTCACTAAGTGAAATCATAAGGTGACCAGTCAGGGTCACTCTGCTTTGCGAGAATGCTTCAAACATATGGGATCAACATAGGCTTAAAGGAGCATTCAAACCGAGTGTATTTACCCCCAAGGCCTAGACTCCAAAGAATTCGTTCGGGCCTCACATTCCTGATTTAGGTCCAACCCCTAAAATAACTTTTGCACGTAGACACTGCTCATGAATAATACAATACCCATGACATCACACTTGTTTTCAAACATGCTTAACACATTGCTCTATAATTTAACACATTAGGTTCCTAACTTAGAACCCTACACTTTCCTTTTAAAGGTTCCTAACTTTAAACCCAACACTTTCCTTTTAACACCTCATGCATAAACACTTTTCTCAAGGTAAACACCAGTCAAGTTATTGTATAACTCACAATTTAGAACACAAGTAATATCATATCAAGTATTAACCAAACACTTATTCACAACCAGATTCCACGTCCACAATTTAACATCTCACAACGTTACAATCCACCATCACATGTTCACGTGTATCTCACAAATTAACACATGCTCAACTTGCCACTTATACTTAATCTCAATCACAATTTCATAATCCCAAAATGTCATGTCATTGCACCTCATGAATCATATACACATCACATAATAGTAATATTTACATGACACAAAACACACACAGACACACACATATATTAAATCAAACTATATTATCACTTCTCATACATCATATATATCATACAATAGCAATCTTCCAACATTTAAGGCATATAATCATTCACTTATTCATTCTATTAATAGCAACCACACGTACATGTATAGTAATCAAGTATATCCTTACATTTCCTCCTAAGTTACAACGACCTTTGTAGAGTAAAATTACAAGTACAAGGGATTTATTAATCCTATTAAGTTCATACTTATCTTTTTTTGAAATCTAAGACAATTATCTACAACTCTTATGTTGATAACAAAAACTGGTTTGACCATTAACTATGTCTAATTTAAGGTAAACATTGGATCATTGCTTAATCTTGATAGTTCAACCATTGCTCAGTAATTTGACTCTCTAGGGGGATATACAACTCCGAATTGGGTAAAACCAGTGACATTTGTTAGCTAACATCCGAGGATAAAACTTTCATGTATGCTACAAAACCTAATTCAATCATTTACTTAGTCATTTTTAGGCTACAAGTTAACTTACATTGTCAGACAAATAGCACGAGCTTAAAACAACTTATATGACACAAAAACCTATGTTTCGTGAAGCAAAAGAAGCACAATTCAGACCTCAAAACAAACCCAAATTCAAAATGAATAGCATGGAGCATGTGATCACATCATGGGGAACAAAACCCCTCAATCAATTTCAACAAAACATGCAAGAATCAAGAATTTCCAAATTTCTAGGTTCCTAACATTCAAAGCCAAAAACACTCAATTAGACCATCCAATTCACATCAAGGCATCAATTGACCTATCAAATATGGGCAATTCATAGTTATCATTGTACAGGAAAAATTAAAACGCATAAAACACCCCAAAATTAACCTGAATTTGATTCTCTAAGGATCCCTACATATGTTCATTCTAACTCCAATTGCAACAAACTCATCCCTTACCTCTAAGCGGGCTCACGTGTGTATTCCAGTAGCGTTAGACGCGACTCTAGTGGTTCCCTAAGATTCCTCAAGTTTTTCCTTTGGTTGCTTTGCTAGAGTTTCCAAGCATTAGAGAGAAAGAGAAAGAATTAGAGCCTCAATTTCACTATTTCAGGGCGAGGGGCATTTCTCTCTCTATAGAAATTATTTGACAAATCCCAATAGTGAGAATGTGAAAATTTGATTTCCAAAGGTGGTGACTAAATTTAAGAACAATCCAACGATCAAAGAGTCTGGGATTGTAGTTTTACTCACCCAAGTTTGGGTGTATGCGGGAAAAAATAGAGGGTTTTAGAAGAAGAAGAAGAAAGGAAAACGAATTTGGGAGAAAGAGAGAGGGTGGAAACACATTGTAAATTTAAAAACAAACCTAATATGTCTCTATTAATAACTAGGATACTATTAGCCTATTATTTACTCTTTTTTTATTATTTTATAAAAAGAAACTCCATTTTACTATTTCATTAAATAAATAACCAATTAAAATATCGCTTTATTTTCTAAAATATCATTTTACTCTATTTATTTTCTAATACTATGGAACCTTTATTTTAATTAACAAAAACCATTTTCTCTCATTTATTTAATTTCTAAAAGCTCTATTAATTTTTTTAAAAAACTTTTTATTTATTTTATGGAAAACAAGGTGTTACAAATTTCCTTGCACAAAGATTCACTAGAAGCACCAAAAACTATGCCATCAACATAAATTTGCACAAGTAATAACTCATTGTTTGATCTTTTGATAAATAATATTTTGTCAACTTGACCTCTTACAAAAGATTTCCCAATTAAGAAATTGTTCAATCTTTCATACCAAGATCTTGGCACTTGTAAACATGATTAGGATGATCGAAGTCTAAAAACCCTGGAGGTTGCTCCATATATATCTCTTCTTCAATGTATCCATTGAAAAAAAACACTTTTCACATCCATTTGATATAACTTGAAATTCATTATACAAGCAAAAGCAAGCAACAATCTAATTGCTTCCAACCTCGCAACAGGGGCATAGGTCTCATTATAGTCAATGCCTTCCTCTTGGTTGTATCCTTTAGCAACCAATCTGACCTTGTTCCTAACTATGATCCCTAATTCATCAAGCTTGTTTTGAAAAACTGATTTGATTCTGATTGGCTTGTGAGAGGTAGGTTTAGGAACTAAATCCCATACTTCATTCCTTTTGAATTGATTTAGTTTATCATGCATAGTTAACAACCAATACTCATCATTCAATGCTTCATCTATGTTTCTAGGTTCAATTTAAGAAAAAAAAATCATATTAATGCATAGAATTTTAAGTCTAGAGTGAGTGGATACTCCCTTAGATATTTCACCTATGATGTTGTCGAAGGAGAGATCTCTTTGTGTTCTCCATTCCTTTGGGAGGTCTCTAGGAGGTGTGGCAGTGATTTCCTTGCTTTGTTCAAGATCCTTAACCTTGGATTCATCTTCAAGTGCAGTGTGCTTATTTTTAAAACTTGGATCTTCATCTTCCAAAGTATTTTCTTGAACAAAAGAGTTAATTACATCATAAACAACATGTACAGATTCTTCCGCACACAATGTTCTCCTGTTAAACACTATTTTCTTTATAATGAATAAAAAAGAAAGATTGCCTCATCAACTTTTGCATCAAATTTGCCAAGAGATTCCTTTCCATTATTTAAAACAAAACATTTACATAAAAAAACCCTTAAATGAAAAAAAAATGGTTTTCTTCCTTTGTAAAGTTCATAAGGAGTTTTCTTTGAAATTGGTCTTATTAGAAGCCTATTGAGAGTGTAACAAACAATACTCACAGCATCAGCCCAAAAATATTTTGGCAGATTTATTTCATTTAAAAGTGTTCTGGCTCCTTCCTCAAGATATCTATTTTTCCTCTCCATAACATTATTTTGTTGAGGTGTTCTTGGGTGGAAAAAATATGGTGAATTCCATTTTCTTCACAAAAATTTTCAAAAAATATTTTGAAATTCACCTCTATGATCACTTCAAATTAAAATAATATTAAGACCTTTCTTATTTTGAATAACTTTGGCAAGTTTGTGAAAAGCATCAAACGCATCATTTTTTTTCTCAAGAACAAAGTCCAAGTTTACCTAAAATAATTATCAACAATTACTAAGTCATAGTAGTTGTCACCTAAACTCATAGTTCTTGATGGTCCAAATAAATCCATATGAAGTAGTTCAAGGGGTTTTGTAGTAGAAACAACGTTTTTACTTTGGAAATAATTTTTAATTTGTTTCCCCTTTTGACATGCTTCACACAACTTTTTCTCTCTCAAACTTGAGTTTTGGGATGCCAATTACTAAGTCATTTTTTACTAGATGATTGAGATGATGCATATTTATATGTCTAGCCTTCCAAGAATCATCAATTTTACGTACCAAGCAGCTAAGCTCATGAAATGATGCATGTTCAATGTTAAGCATGTAGATGTTACCTACTCTTTTACCTATGTGAACAACCTCACCATTTTTTGCTTCACAAATAAGACAACAATTCTTGTTGAATTAAATTTTGAAGCCTTTGTCACATAGTGGATTTATGCTAACTTTTTCTTTCCTGCTAGCAACCCCATGTTTCAAGCTCCTCTCATGAAGCGTCCGCTTGCTTAAGCTGTAAAAACATGAAACTAAAAGGGATGAAACATAATATCTCTGTCGGTGCTCTAAAGACTATAGGTTAACTCTCTATTCTAGAGATATTTTTAACTCTCATAGCTTTTCTTTTCTTTTCTTTTCTTGACAACATGCTCACAACTATTATTATGTCATATCAACATTAGTATGCACGGAAGTTATACCCTAATCCTTTCCTTGGGCACTTAGAATTGGCCTCCTATGCCAAATCTAAGGTCACTAGTACGCTAAGGCACCTAAACATCATTCTTACTCTTTAACCATTCACTAGGGCTCACTTTCCTATCACATTGGACTAGAACATGTGTTAACATTTCCTTTATATAACTTGCCTAACTAGGGCTTACCTAACCTCTCTATGAGGTATAACATATTGTATACCCTCTGGGTAGCGTACATCATACACACCTTTTAATCTAATGTGTTATGTGTAGGTTCACCTTACATATTCGCCTAGTATTTATGCTCACAACTCATCATGTACCCTATCTAAGGAACAAACAAACATAACATAGGCATAAACATCATTGAATCTCTAGTTGGTTTCTACAACTATTTGGTATGTATTATTGTTATTACCAGGTTTCACTTCCACCACATATTCCATACTCGACTATACTCTAACCAATAAGAAGCAACCCTCTTGCACCACAAGAAATTTGTTGATTACTAAGGGAAATTAGCGACAAAAGTTTGTGAATGTATGAATATAGGTTTTTGATGATGCCAAAGTATAATCAAACAAGATTGCTTCAAGAAAAATTCAAGGTTAAGCAAATAAAGATTGCTTCGAGATTAATTCAAGGTCAAGCAAACAAGATCAAGAAAAAGATAAGGCCTTAGTTTATTTGTTAAAAGAATCTCACTGGTTGATCAGTTTTGGCCTTAAACAATTATTTTCAAATCAATTACCAAAGACAAGATTTCAAATGGACTTTTCAAAAAGGGTTTTGAAATTTGAATTTTAAATCTTGTAATCGATTACTAAATGTCTGTAATCGATTACCAGTAACGACACTTCATAAAAAACTTTGAAAAGTCATGACTCTTTAGAAATATATCTGAGTAATCGATTACCAGAATCTTGTAATTGATTACTAGTGAGAAAACTTCAGAAAAGCCTTTTGAAAAGATACATCTCTTCAAATCATTTTGAAAAGGCACAATGGGCCTATATATATGTGTGTCTGACTTCGAAATGTCGTGAACAAACAAATTCTATCAACAAAGATCTTATTGTCATTCAAGAACCAGAACACAAATAAGGCAACTCGTTGCCATGCAAGATCTATAGCATGATAAAATATTTTTCACATTTACTAGTAAATAATAATAATAATAATAACAATTGCTTATAATAAAATAATTTCCTTATGATAGTAATTTCCACATTTACTACTACATATATATGTTGTTAAAAAATTGCTATAAATATACAGTATATATTATATTTAATATATATAAATTATAGTATATATATATATATATGATTAATTATCTATCTAGGTTATAAGTTAACAGTAATCATTATTAATTACAAGTGAAAATCAAGTGTTTTTGCACCTGAGTGTTCACATTTCTATCGTGCTAAATTTATATATAAAGAAATAAAGAATATGTATGAATTATATGCCTAATTTATAAAAATAATATATATATATATATGCTTACACTGTGTAAGTATCTAAAAATCAGAACTCAAACAAAATAAAGTCTCCATTCATTGATAAAGATAGCATCACCACCATCAATACAAAAACTTGGCAAGAATCTAGAATGAAGATGATGTTATTGCACTCTAGTTTCATTAAACCATGTTTCTTATTTTAATTGTTTTGAAGACTTAGAGTATTTTTATTATGTTGAAAGTTAAAGTGTTTTAATGAATTGTTTGGTAAGATTTTTTTTAAGTTATATTTATTCGATGCAAAATATATTTATGCATTTGAAATAAAAATTACACTTTTTATATAAAACCCCAATCATAAAAAAAAAATATTGCAACAAATATAGTGAGGGATCAATGAGGCACCATAGCGAGGAAGTCGCTAGGGAATAGTGTGGGAATTTTGTGAAGAGTTAACTACAAATTAGCGACAGACATTTGTGAGAAAATTGTGAGACATCCAAGCACTCCTAGCGATGAAATTGTGAAGGAATGAAAAGAAAATATATGTTTATAATAGCGAAGGAATAACAACTAAATGGTGAAGGAAGGTTGACGAGGGAATGGCTATCGAATAGCCAGGGATCAATAGTGAGGGAATAAAGATTAAATTGCTAAGGATACATTTGAGAGGGAATAGCAACAAAATATTAGCTGGGAATTGGTGAGGAAATTGTGACACATAGTTGTCTGTTTAGCGAGGGAATTTTCTAACTTCATTCATATAATTAGTGAGGGATCTATTACGGAAGGTGCAACAGAATAGTGAGGAATGATGCCCCTCGCTAATTAGCTACCTAGATTACCCTAGGAAAATGTCTCTTGTTAATCCCTCTCTAAATGGTTTTGCGAGGGAATAGCGAGGGAAAGTTCCCTTGTTAATATGCATTTTTCTTGTAGTGTTGATGTATTTCAAGCCTTTAATATTGATAAACTTTTGGAAAATTTGTATTCTTTCTATGAGCCATGTAAAAACTACCCGTCAACTATTGAAGATGAAAAGGTTTTGCTTCCTCTATAAACCTATCATTTTATAGAACCATTGCAGTGCATTAAGGAGAACCAACGTAGTGCAACTCAAGTACACACTGTGTACAAAAATTATACTATTGGGAATCAAAATACTATTAAGGCCTGTATAAAATACACTATAGAAATCATATACAATCAATAAAAAAACACTAGGAAACATTATAACCAAAAGAGAAGTGTGTTGTGGTCTAAATAGTGAAGAAACAATTGATTGAAAACAAAGCCAAGTCGATCTCTAACAACTCTATCTTGAATTTCATCAAATAACTTGGTAGATAGACTTGAGAATGGATGCACAACCACCACACAATCTTTTGTCCTGAAATGTTAAATAATAATAGTTGAATGTTTTGTTATGAATTTGACCTGCCTTTGTTCCATCACTTTGGTAGACTTGTCCTTCCCAAAGCTTTAGCCACCTATTTATCTCAAGTTTCAAAATTGAACCTTTCATCCTACATGTGTAAAAATGTAAAAAATATTTTAGAAACTTAGAATAGAAATTTTAAAGAATTAAAAACATTTGGTTCATTTGCAATAGGATTAGGAAGAATGGAAACATTCTTTAGTCTTTCTAGTATCCTATTTGCCCTCCTAGTATTAAAAAACAATGATTACAATGTTGGTGCTTTCAGATTTGGCATTGTGGCTTTGGTGTGTTCTACCTTCGTTGAAGAGCAAATAACTTCCCATGCAGAACAAAAATGGAGAAGTTGCCACATACTCGAGACAGAACTTTATCCAAGTGATGAGTTCCTTCAGTGGGAGATATAATTTATATTGCTCTAACTATTTTATTACACTAAATAAATTTGATGACATAAGAACCACACCGAAGCTTATATACTATTGAGCTTCTTTATTTGATATGGGAAATACAATTAAGAATTTATAGGCTCAATTTAAGTGATATGTAATAAAAGCAAAATTCTGGTTTAAATAAGCAAAATTAGATTTTGTAATGAGAAATTCTCCACATTTTCTTGATTTTTGGTTGGATCCCAAGCGACAATTATTATTTCTCATTGCAAGAGAAAATTAAGAAAAGAATAACAATCAATCAACAGAAAAAGAAATAAATATGTTACAAAATCCCATTAAAGAAGCATGTAACTACCCATTGAATTGACGTTTGAGACAACAAATGAATTATCATTACAAAAATACACTAAAATAATGCAAAGCCATTTTTTCTAGCACACATCATACACACATACATATAACTCAAAGTTTTTCCCTTTCTCTTGATTGGTATTGAAATGCGTGTTAGTTTCAAAATGATTATCCTTTTCACTTGAATCCTTTGCTTCCCTGTAGTGTTGCCTATTTTTTTAGGCAAAATTTACACAGGTTATGGGTGCAACTTAAATAAAGGAAAGGACATTTGAATGTTACATTGTTAAACTTTTCCAAAGAGAGCCATTTCTTACCGAGACATTGACTGGAATATTGTTCCTTTGGGTGATGGAAACTTGATTTTGATGTCTTATGTCTTTCTTCTTGGGTAATGAGATCTTTCAAGTTTGGAAAAGATGGACACTAGTGTGTGTCATGCTCTTTTCACTCTTTCAAATAGCCCAACAATGTCAATGTGTACTTTAGAAGAAGGCTAGCCTATTCGGGTTTAAAAAGCAATTATCTTTGCTTGTAAAGAATACAATGACACACACCACCTAGTGCAATCACCACAACAAAAAACTCGACAGCAACCACAGGAACATACCAAAGCCTTCTTACCAAAGCAACATCTTCATTTGCACCTCAAGTATGGCTTGCTAATTAGTTATTAATTACTTGTAAATATATCAAGCAAGGGTATCAATTAACTATCAAGCAAACTAGTACATATTAGTTACTTGGAAATTAGTTATTAATTACTTACCAATATATCAGACTAGATTAATCATAGCCAAGTGTATGATATCTTTGTATGTATGTACCATATATGTTACTCATTAGGTGGCTAAAAACTTAAAAAGTTACAAGCATTTGCCAAATTTAATTTAACCATGCTTTTAGATTCCTTTTCTCTTCCCTCCCCTCCTTGTGTTTCTATGTGTATGTTCCTTTGCATAATGACTTCTTTTCTTTTCTTAGTTCAATTGTATTATAATAATAAAATTGCAAGCACATGAACCATCATGTAAATGCCATCATTTTTAACCATGAATTCATCGAGTATATGAATAAGTCCACCATAGTCTATACACATCATGATATATAAGGGTTACTAAATATGTGTGTGTGACTATGTGTTCCTTTCCATAATGACTTCCTCTCTTTTCTTAGTTCAATTGTATTTGTATTATAATAATAAAATCACACACATCAATCATCAGGCATGTAGATGCCAACATTTTAAACCATGAATTCATCTTGTATATGAGTAAGTGTAAGTCCATTATAGTCTATACACTATACACATCATGATATGTAAGGGATACTGAAATTAATCCACCTACTAGTGGAGGTCCCTTTCCCTGCTAAATAATATTAAATTGAAGGGAAACTAATAAGCTTTCAAGATAAGAAACATATGTTTGAATTCTTTAAGATTTAGATGTTTATTGCTTTGTGAACCTTACAGCCTTGGTTTTCATATAAATTTCATTCTTTGCTTCTTTAATAAGCTAGCTTTTCTCTCTTCTAATATATATATCGTTGGTAAATATTTGTGTTATAATTTAAAATTTATAAATATACATTACTTATATTAATTCTATTTTATAAAATAAAATATTTATTTTAGATTTTCTTAAGATTTTGTTCTAATGAGTCAACTAGTTTGTTACGTTTGTTTTGACAATTGTAGGTTGGTTTTCAATAGTCATATTTTGTTGTTGCATAAATGTCTAAATATATCTCTTTCCTCTTTTCTAAAAAAGTCATAAGCAGACAGTCTCGGTTCTTTCTCTCAAAAATTTTTCCTTTTTCTTTACCTGTAAAAAACTTATTTTTTGAGAGCAAGAGCATTGGTGTTCATAAGGTTCAGGGATCCTTTCACTGCACACGATCAGAACCAACAGGTTGACATATCTTGGGAGAGGAGCGCAATCAGAATTTCTTATCCGTACAGTGGGGGTGTTTTCTCTCTAAAGATAACGTTTACACGCTTCAACTCAGGCTATTTAATTCTTTCCCTTGATTTATTTTTTCCTTGTGTTTATTATATGATATAGTGCATTGTTAATTTATGTGGTGTCAATTAAAATTATTTTGTTACTCTTATTTTTTTTATTTAATTAAAGACTTTGCATTTTTTTCTTATTTATTTCTTTCATTTTATTTTAATTTGTTCCTCACTCATTACCAATTCTAAAATTGCTATAATTCTTTGAGCTTCCCAAAGATTTCTTTTCCCCCGTAGTATTATGAATTATTCTTCAAAATAGTCATATCACTATTAAAAAAAATAAGTTTTAACATCGTCCTATTAACATCGGTTATTTTACAACCGATGTTAACAACTCGATTTAGTGCGATTTTAACATCGGTTATTTTAAAATCGATGTCGTCAGACACTTACAACATCGGTTTTAAAATAACCGATGTTAATATAAACTCTTTTTCTTTAATTATTTATATATTTTTTAAAAAATCATATATTGAGTTATTAATTATATTTTAATTAAAAATGTAATAATTAATAAACAATAACAAATTCAAAAGGTAAACATTAAAAATTAAACTAAATTTTTAGAATAAATTCTGTAATTTTAGTTTTATTATTTCATGATTATCATTTAAATATAACACACATTTATATTAATTATTGCATATTAGTTCATTCAAAAATAAAAAAATGGTTTTATTTGTATGACGCTCGGTATCAATTGGTTCTGTCTCTCTCAAGTTGGCAAATTGGCTAATTATTTTATAAATATAAAAAATTAAAAATTATTAAAATAGTTTATTTTTATATAACAATTTAATAAAATATTTTTAGTCACTATAAACTAAAATTAAAAATAGATATTATTATTATACTATAAAATATAAAAATATAATACAAAATAATAAAAATAAAATAAAGTGTATCAATTGTAACAATAAACAATTGTTAGAAATTAAAAAATTATATAGATAGAATATTAACCTTAAAATGGCCATTGAACACACATGTAGTATTAAATTTATCATCTATGATTTTACCAATTATAAAAAATTAAATAAGAAAATGAGTAGATATTTTATTTAAAAACCGCTATTAGTTGGTTTTAAATATTTCTAAGCCTATGAAGTTGGCTCACTTTGAAACCCTCTCGTTCTCTCGAACTTCGCTTCTCCGTTGTTGCCACTCTCTTGTTGATCACTGCCACCGCGTCACCATGTCTCTCGAACCAGGTTTGCTATTAGATTCTCTTTGTGGCTTTTCAATTTCTCCATCGTTCCACTTCTAATGGCATCAAATAACCACTCACCACCTCTCGAGATATTAGGTATTCACTATCACAACACAACACATTTCGATTCAATTTCATTCTCTCTAACTTTTGATTTCCATTTTCGTTCTCTCAGTTCGAGGACTAGAAGATTTGTCTCTCTAGACCATCCAGAATGTGAAATGCATCAACGCGAAGTTCAGCAACGACGGATCCAAGCTCATGGCGACAAAATCGAACTTGTTCATTAGCGTCTACGATTGCAGAACCGCCAAAGAGATTTGGGCTTTTGAAGTCCCCATAGCCATCACCGCGACTTTGTCGCCCAATGGAACTTACTTTCAAACCTTTTAGAAGCCTTTGGCGCCGCAGGAGAAGAACGTCACATTGTGGAGCATTGAGACCGGTGTTACGGTTCACCAGTAGTCGCAGAAGAACATGACCACACCCATTGCATAAATTGCCACAAATTTGATTTCTCTAAATTTGGCTGCTATGTTGAGAAGTTGAGTGATATGTGGATTTCAAAAATTTTCTTTAATTTCTCTAAATTATATTGACGCATATACAACTTAACCAGAGAGCAAAAACAAGTTGGATGAGAGAGTAAAAAAGGTAAGCTCTAATCATAAATTAATTGCAGGCTCTTTATATAATCTTTTTCTTCTTTTACTAGCTAGTACTATATGTTTATCATAGTTAACTTTCAGCTATGGTAGAGGCATTGTGTCTTGAAGACAACCATTACTAGACCTACAAGCACATGCATGTAAGTACTAATCAATTAACAAATTGGAAGAGTTACTTGTAATTTTATTTGTTTCAGTACCTTCTAGTTCCCTTAAGCCTCGTTAGACATTTCTTTATTGGAATAAGATTGTGATAAGAAGTTGAGTTTATTTCATATATAATGCTTGCAATCTGATTGTGTTGTTTGGCTAGCTTGTTCTTCTTGTTGTTATTGCTACTGCCCATGCTGCTTAATTAAATTTAAGAGATCATCCCTCTATACGGCATATAACTCGTATAATGAAAACCTTGTGCTTATAACTTACCAAATTGTGCATATTGACTCCTTATAGAAAATTTCTTGGACATGTGCATAAGTAGTCAATATGTATAATGCCTAGTTCAATGAGTTTTAAAGCATATAAAGTATTGTACACATGACTTATAATTGGAAGAAATAACCTTAACAGTAGCATATTTATAAGAGCTAGCACTAGCTTTTTCCTACACTTCTCACCTAAATTACTGGACTGCACTTAATATACTTGTTTAGTCATTATAGTAATTTATTTATTTTTTGAATTATCATGTTATTAGTATGAAATATCCATCACATGTACACCAGCCATGTTATTCTTTAAAACTGGCTTCATTTGATTCATGGTTTATTTTTTTCTATTAACGTTTAAAAAATAAATTAATGAGTGAGGGTGTATGACGATTGACAAACAAAATTGTGATTAAGTGTTAACATGTGAAAGGCAACTAATTTTAATTACCTTGTGATCTTCATCAAAGATTGCATCAAGATGAGAATCCATTAGGACTTACAAGGCAGACACAGAAACTAGGATAGGCTAAAGATGAATTGAAGTAGGAAGTGAGTGGAAAACGAAGTTCTGAGAAGAAAGAAAGTGAAAGGAATATAATATGTATGAATGAGGAGTGATTGAAGCAATGCTTGAGATGACACTGACGAAGGACACTAAGAATAATATGATGGCCTTTATAGACCCTACATGGCTACATTACATTGCAGTGCCTAAATTGAAACAACAATCACATTGTGATCTAAACCTACCAATTCTTTAGACAGCTTATTATTGATCTCGTGATTTCATCCTTTCATTTTTGCATTATTTTATTGCAGGAAGTAGGGAGGGAATGTCGGGCTGACGTGGACACATTCACAAAGAGCGATGTGTAAGTTTTAGTTTGCTCAATGCATTGAATAAAATAATACAACTCAATTATACACACAGCACCGCACAGATTAAGAGTCAAACAACACACACAATACTTAAAGAGACCGAACAACGTATCTGCTTTATTTATTTATTTATTTTTTAATTTGAGGCAAGCTGAACTGAAATCATAGTGACTATATGCAGAGACCGACTGTTGAAGTAATTGGTCACAAGGCCCATGGACCTGTTCCACAGCCTGGATCTATAGTCATTGCTCGTGTATAATATCTATGTCTATGGCTATGCCCACGTGTCGTCTAATACACTTTTCATTATGCTGTTTGTTTTCAACTGCTGCATTTTTCTTTGATAGGTCACCAAAGTGATGGCTCGATCCGCTTCAGCTGATATTATGTGTGTTGGACCAAAGTCAGTTCGAGAAAAATTTACTGGCATCATTAGGTTTGCTATTCTTATACTACTATGTGGATTTAGTTTGACTTTAGCAATTACATGGGAAATAAAAAGAGGAAGCAAAGGATTGGAGGAATTGTAGTTATTGATTATAGATCTTGTATGCTTAGAGTTTCTTCGTATTTTGATTGAACTAATTTAGTTTATATTTTTTTGTTTTTATAATTTCTCTTTATTTTAAGAAACAAATTTTATCTTCTTATTAAAAAATGGTTTTTTAAAGTGCTCACAAAAAACTACCCCAATTGTTATTATAAAAAGGTTTTTTGATATCTCATCGAAAGTATTACACATTGTTGTTTTATTTTGTTCATTGTTTATTTATATTTTAAGTGTGGACTATGGAGCCGAGCGTAAATAAATTATTTATTTAATCTTCTATCCATTTTCATTCAGGCAAAATCTAACCACAGAGAATATTGTTGGTGAAAGAACGACTATGACGGACGCAGCGTCCGATTCACGAAACGATGCAGTGGTGAAAGCCACCAACAAGTAAATTGCATGCACACCCCTTTTTTTCATCATTATTAAGCCTTAAAGCTATTTTTTTTTGTTTCATTGTATTTTGGATCATGCAATTTGGCTTGTTCCTAACATCAACTATGATGTAGCCTACGCATTGTTTTTTTTATAGCTTTTCAGCTTATTCTTTAATCTAATTTTTGTTTGCCCTGATTTTTTTTATTTTAAAATTTTAATGTAATTTTTTTATGATTTTGCTCATTGAACACCATTATAGAGATTAAGGATTAACATGCTTGAGTTGTTGGCTAGGTCTAGGTCTATCTAGAAACTGCAGTGTTGGTTGACATGCGACATAGTGGTTATATACCCCTTTTTTTAAGACAGCCCCTAAGTTTGAATTTGCAAATCCTCTTAAGTGGTTTTCTAAATAGATTTCATTTTGTTTAGTGTATTATGGGAATTGCTTCATTCTCTTAAGTGATGACTTTGTCTTTTTTGGTCATTTACTCTCTTAAGTGATGGGAATTGCAAATCCTCTTTTTTTTTGCTTTCTCCTTCTTTGGTTCTTTCTCTAAAAGTTTGTTTGTCAAGGGGTGAAGCAATAAAAGAGTTGCATTTATACTTTTGAAGATGAATATTGCATAAGGTTAAGTTAGATGGCCCCTATTGCATAAGCACTAATCAAGATGAATATTGTCTCAATACTGGAATAAGTGGAATGCTTTATGGCCATGGAATCTAGTTTTGGTTTTTGATAAAATGTTACAATGTATTGCGTGTAAAGAGGATGTTATTTATTCATGACATGGTTTTGAGGAAACATTGGCTGGATAAATTACTTTCATTGAAGTGGCTGTGAAGTTTTATATTATGAAACAAATCCAATGAAACACTTAATTTCTCTATTTATTAATTTGTTCAAATGCAATTTATGTTAAAAAATTTGCATTCTTTTATCTGTAACAACTTGATTTAATGTTTAAGAAAGTGTTGTTACATGCAGATTGAAAGTCGTAGGAGATTTCATATCATCCGTTCCTGGGATCAAGATGGGTGAGTTGTCTCTAGGTGTTTCATGAATTCTCTAGCTGTTGATCTGACTATTTTTCTTTCATGGAAATATGGATTTATTCTTTAAATGTTTTATGCAGCGAATCAAATAAACATTAAAAATGTAGTATCTAGGAAGTGATCCTAGGTCGTCTCCCAACGAGCAATGGTCAACCAACATTCATAATAGATAGTGATAAAAGAGTAACAAATTGGGGGGAGGGTTGTTTGTTTTTGTAATTTAAACAACAAGCAAATTTTAATTAGAAAATAACATAATTAAAACATGTTGTTTCCCCTTGATTCACAAGCAAGTCTCTTATCCTAGGTTATGAGGATTTATCCCTAACCAGTTCAACCACTTAATCCAATCCTAAATTAAATTACTAAGCGAAAATTAACATAAGGCTGTCATTATGTGATTAAGCAACACATACACCAATTAATCATGAACGAAACTGATCATTAAGTATGAACATAAATTGAGCGCAGAGATAATTAATCAGGCACTAAGCATGCATGGATTAATAGCAACAAATACGGAGTAATTGGTGAAGAGGAAAAACTGATCAGTATTCAATAGTAATAACAAAACCTCAAAGAGAGTTGTGCTTGATCCTCAAGAGAAAACAACGCTAGAGACTTAGCCTTCCATTAATCAACAGAAAACGAAATTGTAGATTGAAGCAGAAACGAAATTGCAAAAAATGAATTTTATTCTACATGAACAGTGCGCATGAACAGTAAAAACTGGAATTCTAAAATCCTAGAATTACTCTCCTCTCCCAAAAAAACTCCCTAAACTAAAACCTTGGTGTTGTTATATAGGTCTTCAGCCCCAAAGCTTACAAATCTGTTTTAAGTCAGAGCCTATAAATAAAATAGAATCTGGACAAGATAAGATAAGATTGGATGGAATAAAATCAGGACGAAATAAAATCTAGATGAAATAAAATCTGGATAAGATAAGATTTGATAAAATAAAATTGTCTGCTCTCTTCAAGTCCAAGCCCAATTTCGGATTCAAGCCCAATTGCTTATAATTCTCCTGAAATTAAATTAAAAACACAAAATTAGTCAAGTAGGCCCAAATGATAAAACTGCATAATTAATTTGACAATTAAGGCTAATCAGTAATTAAAATGGTGACAAAAAGGGTTAAGAAATAGGAGAAAATAATGACACATCAAATCCCCCCACACTTAGCCTTTTGCACTCCTGGACAAAATAAAAAAACAAAGCAAGGAACAAATCCAGAGACATTAAAGAGAAACAAACAAATACAAAAACAATTACATATTTCAAGGAATGAAAGGAATGGGCAACATCCAACATGTAGAGAGTTAAAGAATCAAGACAGTCATGAAAATCATCCAAGCATCTCAAACATGGCAAGATAGTCAATCAGCTCAAGAATGAAAAATGATAAAGTCTCATAAGATATGCACTCTATCTCTCAAGTGTCTAGGCTACTGTTTACTCTCAAAGCACCCATGAAACACAAACACAACATAGACTTGGCAAGACTCTAAAATTGACAACCACACCACAAACACATGCATATGAGGATCAAAAGGTCTTTTAAGGTTGTAATGGGGCCAAGGACAAGGTAGAGGAAAGTATGGGATAAGTAGCTAAAACCCCAAAGGAATAGAGGAGCAATGGGGAATAAGTGAGAACTAAGAAAAAGTAGTAAACCCCAAAACCAAAATTAAAAATTAAGCATAAAATGTAAACCCAAAACAAAGTCAACCAAGTCCTCAAACCAATCCAAGTCTTCAAACCAAGACCTCATGTATTCAACTTCATTCTTTTTTTTACCTTTTTTTTTTGGAACATGAACAGTAGCAATTGAAAGCAATTGAAAAATAAAGCAACAATTAGGCAATATATGTATATACATCAAGCATGGCCAAAATACATCATCAAGCATGGCCAATAAAAACATATCATCCAATGAAACATACCCCCCGACACTTATTCCCAAAACAATTCCAAAGCTCCAAAATTCCTTAAGGGTAGGGTGAGATCATGGTTTTTCACTTAAGGCTTGTAATGAGCTTCAAAATAAAGAAAGGGGAACATAGGCTCAAAGGGGCTATCAAAGGAATTAATTCAAGGTAGGCTCATTTGGCTAGAGGCTTATAAGAACAAAATGCCTAAATCATCTCCCAACATGCATGTGAAGCAAGAAGTATCAACAAGAGTCAAGCCAAGGCTATTGTGGAAGCAATCAATGGGGCAAAACACACCGAATAAAATAGATGATGATGGCTCAAATTCTCACCAAGGATAAATCTATCACTTCCAATTCGAACTTTCAAAACTAACTTGACATGCAGAGAAAAACAAGGATTTCAATTCACAAAATGCCAAGAAACTCCTATTTCAAAAATAATTACCCATTACCTATACATAACATATAATTCAAAGAGAAACATGCAATGTTTTACATAAAACATAAAACCAAAATAACAAAATTAACCTAGAAAACCTAAAAAAAATTAAACTAGAAAACCCAACAAAATTAATCTAGAATACCCAACAAAATTAACAAAATTAAAGAACAATCTCCCCCCCCCCAACACTTAAACAACACATTGTCCTCAATGTAGCACAATCACAAGATCAAGAGAAATCAAAACAATCAATAAATTTGGACAAGTGCAACGAAAGTAAAGAAGGAGATAGAAAAAGAAAACTCCCTAATTCATGGTGGAAGAGAAGTAGGGTGAAGTAAGGAGGTCTCCTCCACCACTACATCCACTAAGGAGGGATTTGTGAGGAATGGTTTCAGCCGGTGTCCATTGACCTTGAAGCTGTTATATGTGGATTCACTTTTGATCTCAACTCTACCATAAGGAAAAACATTAGTCACCACAAAAGGACCAATCCACTTTGACCTCAACTTACCACTCATGAGTCCGATCCTAGAGTTATACAATAAAACTTTCTGTCCAACCACGAAGTCCTTCTTAGCGATCAAACTATCATGGAACTTCTTGGTCTTCTCCTTGTAGAATTTGGAATTCTTATAGGCTTCTAAACGAATCTCATCTAGCTCACTTAGTTGCAACTTCCTTTCCTCTCCAGCCTGATCAATAGAGAAGTTGCAGGTCTTTACAGTCCAGTAGGCTTTGTGCTCTATCTCTACAGGAAGATGACATGCCTTGCCAAAGACAACCCGATAAGGAGACATTCCTATGGGTGCTTTGTAGGCAGTCCTATGCGCCCAAAAAGCATTATCCAGCCTGGTGCTCCAATCCTTTCTGTTCGGCTGCACAATCTTCTCCAAGATCCTTTTTATCTCCCTATTTGAAATCTCAGCCTGCCCATTAGTTTGAGGGTGGTAAGGTGTGGAAATTTTGTGCACGACCCCATACTTTTTGAGCAAGGCATACATGGATCTGTTACAAAAATGGGTGCCTTGATCACTAACGATGCCTCTAGGGACTCCAAACCTGTAAAACAGATTAGATCTAACAAAATCTACAACAACCTTAGCATCGTTAGCTCTGGTGGGTTTGGCTTCCACCCATTTTGAAACATAATCAACAACAAGGAGAATATAAACAAGAGCAAAAGAGACAGGGAAAGGTCCCATAAAATTTATACCCCAGACATCGAACACCTCACAGAACAACATGGGTTGTTGAGGCATTTGCTGTCTCCATGAAAGTGAGTCGCCTGCTCTCTGACAAGGCTCACAAGTGCTACAGATTCTCCACACATCCTTGAAGATGGTGGGCCAATAAAAACCGCAGTCAAGCACCTTGTGAGCTGTCATCTGTATGCCAAGATGGCCACCTGATGCGGAAGAATGACAGAATTACAGGACCAAGTCGATCTCATGGTCTGGAATGCATCTCCTAATAACCTGGTCATTGCACAACTTCCACAAATAGGGGTCATCCCAAATATAATGCTTAACATCGCTCTTAATTTTATCATTTTAAGCTTTAGATGCTAAGGGAGGAAAAACAGAAGCAACCAAATAATTCACAATATTAGCAAACCAAGGAGTGGGGAAGGAATCAGAAATACTATACAAAATGTACAAATGGTCATCCAGAAAATCATCCCGAATGGGTGAGTCCTCAGACGCACGCTCAATCCTACTCAGATGGTCAACCACGAGGTTCTATGCATCGCTCCGATCACGGATCTCCAAATCAAACTCTTGGAGCCAAAGCATCCACCTGATCAATCTAGGCTTTGATTTAGCCTTCTTCAACAGGTACTTCAGAGCTGCATGGTCAATATAAACAATAACACGAGTACCAAGTAAATATGAACGAAATTTCTCAAGAGCAAAACTATCGCTAATAGCTCTTTCTCTGTGGTAGTGTAATTCGCTTGAGCAGTATCCAAAGTTCTGGAAGCGTAGTAGATCACCCGAGGCAGTTTATCAATCTTTTGAGTAAGGACAGCCCCCAATGCGTAATTGGATGCATCGCATATTAACTCAAATGGGGTTGTCCAATCAGGTGCCTGAATGATAGGGGTGGTAGTCACCGCACGCTTGAGGCAATCAAAAGCCTCTTTGCATCGGTCATCAAAATCAAACTCCACCTCCTTTTGCAGCAGATTGGATAGTGGAAGGGCCACTTTGCTAAAATCCTTGATAAAACGCCTATAAAACCCTGCATGACCAAGAAAAGAACGAACCTCTCGCATGCAAGAGGGGTAAGGCAATTGTGAAATAACATCTATTTTTGTAGGGTCTACCTCTATGCCACTACTGGAAATGATATGCCCTAAAACTATACCTTGTTCTACCATGAAGTGACATTTTTCAAAATTTAGCACAAGGTTAGTTTCAATGCATCTACTAAGAACTCTATCCAGACTATCTAAACATGTATCAAAAGAGGATCCATAAACAGTAAAATCATCCATAAACACCTCTATGCAACTCTCTAAAAAGTCACTGAAAATGCTAAACATACACCACTGGAAGGTGCTAGGGGCGTTGCATAGGCCAAAGGGCATCCTCCTGTAGGCAAAAGTGCCAAAGGGACAAGTGAATATGGTCTTTTCTTAATCCTCAGGAGCAATATGAATTTGTAAATAACCAGAAAAACCATCAAGAAAACAGTAATGAGACTTACCTGCCAAGCACTCATGCATTTGATCAATGAATGGCAGGGGAAAATGATCTTTTCTGGTTACCTGGTTCAGCCTCCTATAATCAATGCAGACTCGCCAGCTGTTTTGCACTCTTGTGGGGATAAGCTCATCCCTTTCATTCTTAATTACTGTGAGGCCTATCTTTTTAGAAACCACTTGGACTGGACTCACCCATTGGCTGTCAGAAATGGGGTAGATGATTCCAGCTTGTAAGAGCTTGGTCACTTCCTTTTTCAGCGCATCTAGAATGACGGGTTGAGTCGCCGCTGTGGCTGCCTCACTAGATTATCTTCATCCTCTAAAAGTATCCTATGCATGCAGGTAGATGGGCTAATACCAGGAATGTCTGCTAAATTCCATCCAATGGCCATCTTGTGCTTCTTGAGCACTAGCAACAACTTCTCCTCTTGCTCAGCATCAAGGGAGGCGGAGATGATCACTGGAAATTTTTTCTTGTCCTCCAAGTAAGCGTACTTGAGGGTTGCTAGTAAGGGCTTCAACTCTGGTGTGGGTGGTGGCTGAACAGTGGGAGGAACCAGGGTAGGAGAAGAAGAAGGTTCCTCAGCCTGTACCTCATAAAGCAAGTCAGAAGTATATGTACTTCCTGCAACATGGTTAGTGCATTCTGACTCTAAAAAATCAACATCAAGAGATACAACACCATACTCAAATTCAAATTCACTTTCAGCATAAAAATCAGATATAGAATCAATTTCAAACTCAGGTTTAGAGTCAATGCATAAGGAATGACAAGTATACAAATCAGATAAAAATGGATGTTTCCTATCATGAAGAGGATCAAAATCAAACATATAACCATCAACAATCTGATCAATTATCTCAGCATGAAAAACAGAATAATCCTCAGATGGATGTTTCATGGCATCAAGAATGATAAAATGAACAACAATATCACCAAATTCCATAAACAATGTGCCAGCATAAACATCTATCTTGGTTCGGGCTGTTTTCATAAATGGTCTGCCTAAAATAATTGGAACTGAACCATGGGAAAATCCCTCTTCCATATTAAGAACATAAAAATCAACAGGAAAAATAAGTTCACCAACTCGAACCAGCACATCCTCTATAAAACCTGCGGGGTAAGCAACACTTCTATTTGCCAAATGAATCACCACATCTGTAGATTGCAAGGGTCCAAGAGATAAAGAATTGAAAATGGACAGAGGCATGACACTAACTGATGCTCCTAGATCTAGCATGACATTCTCAAATTTATTGTTCCCAATAATGCAAGGTATACAGAAAGTACCTGGGTCCTTACATTTCTAAAAAATGTGAGGAACATATTTACCTATCAATGCTGACACATTTCTGCCCATGCTAATCCTTTCATTGCCTTTGAGCTTCCTTTTGTGGGTGCACAACTCCATTAGAAACTTGGCATATCTTTGAATTTGCGTGATGGCATCTAGTAGAGGTATGTTCACCTCTACTTTCCTGAAGGTCTCCAAGATCTCCTTTTTTGCTTCTTCCATTTTTTTTCTTTGGAATTGCTCTAGGTGCGAATGGAAGAGGGATAAGAGGCTGCGGTAAGTCAGAATTACTAGAGGAAGGTCCACCTGCATGAAAGGTTTTGTTAGGAAGCTTTCTCTTTTGTGCAACTATCTCATCCTCATTTTCAGGTGTAGAATGAAGCTTGACAGGTTCAGGTGCAGGTGCTACTACTGGTGGAGGCACTTGAATTTGGTTGCCAGACCTCAAGGTGATGGCACTCACATTTTTCAGATTTTGCACAGTTTGTGAAGGTAATTTGTCAGAATTTTGGGACTGAGCTTGGTTCAACTGAGTAGTCATCTGCCCCATCTGATTTGTCAGACTCTGAATGGAGGCTCTTGTCTCTTGCTGAAATTGCATATTCTGGATGGTCATTTGCCTCACTGACTCTTCTAAGGAAGGTTGAGGAGGAGCCTCAGTTGCTTGTTGTCTTTGTTGTGACTGTTGCTACTGCTGTATTGGAGGAGGAACATATGGCTTGCTTGGACCAGCAACATTCTGGAAAGGAGGGATAGGTTGTTGATGTTGTGGAGGACTTGCCCATCTCAGATTTGGATGATTTCTCCAACCTGGATTGTATCTGTTGCTTGAAAGATCATAATTATTCTGCTATTGTTGGTTTTGCTGCTGAGGGGGTCTATTATAAATTGTTGGATCAAGTGGCCTCAGAATAATTAAGAAGAGGAGTTGAATTAATTATTAATGAACCTTTACTTATTAAAAATCTATCCTTCTTAATGTTACTAGATTCAATTAGGCTTTTACTATAATGTTAAGAAAGTAAAGAACAGAAATAGAAACTTAACCAAAAGTAAAAACAATAATTAAAGTGCACAGCGGAAATTAAAAAGTGTAGGGAAGAAGAAAACAAACACAAGAATTTATACTGGTTCGGCAACAACCCGTGCCTACATCCTGTCCCCAAGCGACCTGCGGTCCTTGAGATTTCTTTTCAACCTTGTAAAATCCTTTAGAAGCAAATATCCACAATAGATGTACCCTCCCTTGTTCTCTTTGAACAACCAAGTGGATGTACCCTCCACTTGAACTGATCCACAAGAGATGTACTCTCTCTTGTTCTCAATCATAACAACCCAAGTAGATGTACCCTCTACTTGTACCACAAAGGATGTACCTTCCAATGTGTTAAGACAAAGTTCTCAGGCGGTTAGTCCTTCGAAACTTTGTGAAGGGGATACAAAAGATATCTCAGGCGGTTAGTCCTTTGAAATCTTTTGTATAAGGGAAAAGGAAGAATCAAAAGAATTCTCAGACTGTGTCGTTTTGAATTCTTTGATAAGGGAGAAGGGAGACACAAAACAATTCAGGCGGTTAGTCCTTTGTTCTTTTGGAAAAGGGAGAAGAGAGACACAAAAAGAATTCAGGCGGTTAGTCCTTGGTGAATTCTTTTTGGCAAAGGGAGAAGAGAATGAAAAGATGAATAACACAAGTTTTTGAACAAAGAACTTTTCTTGGAAGAGAAAGTTTTGAACAAAAACTTTTAGAAAGATGAAGAGAAGATGAAACCAGAAAGTTCTGAAAGAAATGAAAGAAGATGTTGAAAGATAGATTGAAAGATAGAATGATTGAAAGAGATGATGGATCAATTTAATTCATGTCATGGTCACATATTTATAATATTTTGATGACTCAAGTCAAAGTTTGTGACTCTTGGCAATTTCTTTTAAAACTAGTCACTTAGAAAAGTTGTGACTTTTGAAAGAATCTTCAGAAACAAGTTACTTGAAGAATTGTGACTTTTGGAAATGAATTTTTCAAAAACAGTCACTGGTAATCGATTACCATAAAGTTGTAATCGATTACACATCAACAGATGTGACTCTTCATTTTGAATTTTGAAAATCTTAACATTTTAAAACATTGGTAATCGATTACTACAATCTGGTAATTGATTACCAGAGAGTAAAACTCTTTGGTAATGATTTTGGGAAAAACTTCTTGTGCTACTCAATGTTTTGAAAAACTTTTTAATACTTATCTTGATTAAGTCTTCTCTTGATTCTTGAATCGTTGAGTCTTGAATCTTGATCTTGATTATTCTTGAATCTTGAATCTTCTTGATGAAACTTGAAATTAATCTTGATCTTGAACTTAATCTTGAAATCATTCTTTGGGCTTTTTGTCATCATCTTTGTCATCATCAAAACTTCTTGAATCAACTTGATTCATCATCATGAAGCTTGCTTCTACATAAATGTTTGCAGCATAAACTTCAGGTTGCTCATTGACTCCAGATTGCTGCAAAGAAGGATAGAGATCTGTATGGTGATCAGCAGAAGAACATAGACCACAGACTCTTGCAACAGGTGCAAATTTCTTATTCATGGCAAGCTGAGTTACTAGGTTGACCAAGGCATCAAGTTTTCCCTCAAGCTTTTTATTTTTAGCAGATGAAGATGATTCCGTGGCAACCTCATGGACTCCTCTAAGGACAATAGCATCATTTCTTGCACTGAATTGTTAGGAGTTGGAAGCCATCTTCTCAATCAAATTCCTAGCCTCAGCATGAGTCATATCACCAAGGGCTCCACCACTGGCAGCATCAATCATGCTCCTCTCCATGTTGCTAAGTCCCTCATAGAAATATTGCAGAAGGAGTTGCTCAAAAATCTGGTGGTGAGGACAGCTTGCACACAATTTCTTGAATCTTTCCCAGTACTCATACAAGCTTTCTCCACTAAGTTGTCTGATGCCTTAAATGTCTTTTCTGATGGCAGTGGCCCTAGATGCAGGGAAGAATTTCTCCAAGAACACCCTCTTAAGGTCATCCCAGCTGAAAATGGACCTAGGAGCAAGGTAGTACAACCAATCTTTTGCCACTCCCTCCAGAGAATGAGGAAAAGCCTTTAGAAAGATATGATCTTCCTGGACATCAGGGGGCTTCATGGTGGAACAAACAATATGGAACTCCTTAAGATGCTTATGAGGATCTTCACCTACAAGACCTTGAAACTTGTGTAGCAAATGTATTAGTCCTGTCTTGAGAACATATGGAACACCATCATCAGGATATTGAATGCACAAGCTTTCATAAGTGAAATCAGGTACAACCATTTCCCCAAGAGTCCTCTCACGAGGTGGGGGTTGAGCCATGTTCTCAGTATAAAAATTAGTAGTTGAATTCTCAAAATCAGAATATTCAGAATCACCAACAACAGAATACTCAGAATGCTCAAAATGCACAGAATGACCAAGATGCATACTATGCCTAACTAATCTATGAAAGGTTCTATCTATTTTAGGATCAAAGGAATGTAAATCACCTAGAATGCCCCTAGTCATGCACTATATGTAGCAAATCATGTATCTCTCAACAAGCACCTAGCAAGGGGGTAAAACTACAGCTATACTCAAACGATATCCAAATGAGCTAAAATTTTGTGAGCAACACCCTAAAATCATGAAAAGATAGCGCAAAAACAAAAATTCAAAGTCTAACTATGAAAACTGCCTAAGGAAAGTTTAGAAAAATAAGACAATAATACTAAAAAAAAATAAAAAAACTTAGTAAACGGTTGATTTCTTCTACCCCAAATGCATATATAATAATAGTCATTCTGATAACCGGAGCAAAAGTTATGGCTGTTTTAAGTTTTGCTAAAAACAAGTCCCCAAAATTTTTGCCTCTCTCAAATTCAGCCACACCAAGTGTTTTTGGTATTTTTCACACAAAATATGGACCAAAAGAAACTACCACACAAAAAATCAGCCAAAAATAACAACTCTAACTATCAAAACAAAAATCGCCAATTAAATTGCAAAATCAGTCGCTAGTTCAGTGACTAATCACTATTCACAGCAAAACACAAAACTGAAAGTCACTAAAACAGTCGTAAACAGGGAACACGACTGAAATGCAAAACAGAATGCTACACAAAACAAAACAACTAAACACTATTATGAACCTTTGGCCCACTGCTCCCCGACAACGACGCCAAATTTGATCGAGGCCGCACCCGAATCAAATAAACATTAAAAATGCAGTATCTAGGAAGTGATCCTAGGTCGTCTCCCAACGAGCAATGGTCAACCAACATTCATAATAGATAGTGATAAAAGAGTAACGAATTGGGGGTTGTTTGTTTTTGTAATTTAAACATCAAGCAAATTTTAATTAGAAAATAACATAATTAAAACATGTTGTTTCCCCTTGATTCATAAGCAAGTCTCTTATCCTAGGTTACGAGGATTTATCCCTAACCAGTTCAACCACTTAATCCAACCTTAAATTAAATTACTAAGTGAAAATTAACATAAGGCTGTCATTATGTGATTAAGCAACACATACACCAATTAATCATGAACGAAACTGATCATTAAGTATGAACATAAATTGAGCGCAGAGATAATTAATCAGGCACTAAGCATGCATGGATTAATAGCAATAAATACGGAGTAATTGGTGAAGAGGAAAAATTGATCAGTATTCAATAGTAATAACAAAACCTCAAAGAGAGTTGTGCTTGATCCTCAAGAGAAAACAACGCTAGAGACTTAGCCTTCCATTAATCAACAGAAAACGAAATTGTAGATTGAAGCAGAAACGAAATTGCAAAAAATGAATTTTATTCTACATGAACAGTGCGCATGAACAGTAAAAACTGGAATTCTAAAATCCTAGAATTACTCTCCTCTCCCAAAAAAACTCCCTAAACTAAAACCTTGGTGTTGTTATATAGGTCTTCAGCCCCAAAGCTTACAAATCTGTTTTAAGTCAGAGCCTATAAATAAAATAGAATCTGGACAAGATAAGATAAGATTGGATGGAATAAAATCAGGACGAAATAAAATCTAGATGAAATAAAATCTGGATAAGATAAGATTTGATAAAATAAAATTGTCTGCTCTCTTCAAGTCCAAGCCCAATTTCGGATTCAAGCCCAATTGCTTATAATTCTCCTGAAATTAAATTAAAAACACAAAATTAGTCAAGTAGGCCCAAATGATAAAACTGCATAATTAATTTGACAATTAAGGCTAATCAGTAATTAAAATGGTGACAAAAAGGGTTAAGAAATAGGAGAAAATAATGACACATCAAATCCAGAGAGGATGGAATCCTAGAATTACTCTCCTAAAATCCTAGAATTACTCTCCTCTCCCAAAAAAACTCCCTAAACTAAAACCTTGGTGTTGTTATATAGGTCCTCAGCCCCAAAGCTTACAAATTTGTTTCAAGTCCAAGCCTATAAACAAAATAAAATCTGGACAAGATAAGATAAGATTGGATGGAATAAAATCTGGACAAGATAAGATAAGATTGGATGGAATAAAATCTGGATGAAATAAAATCTAGATAAGATAAGATTTGATAAAATAAAATTGTCTTCTCTCTTCAAGTCCAAGCCCAAGCCCAATTTTGGATTCAAGCCCAATTGCTTATAATTATCCTAAAATTAAATTAAAAACACAAAATTAGTCAAGTAGGCCCAAATGATAAAGCTGCATAATTAATTTGACAATTAAGACTAATTAGTAATTAAAATGGTGACAAAAAGGGTTAAGAAATTGGAGAAAATAATGACACATGACAGGTATCGTGTTGCAGAGGTTGAATGGATACAAGATATTATGCCACCAGAAGGAACAAGAGAAAGAGAGACTGTAAGTTCACTAAAATTTTGGTATGAATGTGTTTGTAAGGTCACTGTCATGTTGGATATAATGCTAGTTTATTTGACTATCTACATGCATATGAGATTTTTTTTTGGGTGTATAATGGTGGTAATGGGCTTGTACTTAAGATTCCATGCAAACTACTCTAACTCCCACTGTTTGGCCAACCTTAGTGGTTTGAATAATGAGATCTATGATTGCCCTTCAAGCTTATATTCTTTTATTTTTATGCTTTAGTTTTAAATGTTAAGGCTTAGCTACAAGTCTAATGACTCTTTAAATTGAATGCATTATACTGTAACAAATTGATCCATCTTTGTAAGTAATAACTTAATTGTTATGTTGTTAGAGTTACAACAACAAACATATAATGCAGCTGAAGATGCTCATTATAAATTTACATATCAACATCGATTTTTTAAAAAACCGATGTTGGTATGTAAATTTATAACTTTCTTTTTTCAAAATTCTTATCATATAACATCGGCTATTTAAATAATCGATGTTGTATTTATTAGTTAACATTGGTTTTGAAAAACCAATGTTAACGATATTACTTTCAACATCGGTTATTTAACCAATGTTGAAAGTCTTAAATAACCGATGTAAAAACTTTATTTTCTAGTAGTGTATTTGAGATACTGCATCATTAAATGTGAACACCTCCCTTAGTTGGAATTTGAATTGTGGTTCATTATGTTATAAGGGACCAGTCCCTTCATTTAGACATAACCTCATTGGTGTGCTTCCAAAAGATAGTAAAAGTTAAAACTCACCAAGGACTACACAACTCCACAAAATAGAAATTAGAAAAGGAAACAATTAGAATTGTTGATGTTGTTAATGATTAATCTTTGATCAAGGTACTAGTGTCAGAACTTGTACCAGATTTCATTATAACAAAACAACTATTATTACTTAAGAACTAGAACCAATGTTAGAATTGGTACATGGATTTACTACATATTGTAATAGTAAGGATGGGAAGCATTTGTTGTGAAGTTCATTAATCAAGATAACAAATATTAAGTTATGATAGTTCAAAATTTTAACATTGATTGGTCTTGTTATTGGAGTAAATAGAACTAATGGAAATTGAGATATTGAATGGCTCGAAATATATGAGACTTTTTGTAACTTTTGCACAACCTTAAATGTGATTAGAATAAAAAAAACCTCAAAGCCTAATTGAAATAGAAAACCATTCTTGAGTTAAAACATTTGGGAAAGGCTAGAATTTGTGATCTTTACTATATTATTTTTCTCAAATAGTTTTGGCAAATTTTAGATAAAATATTACAACTCTAATTGATAATTTGACTACAAATATTAATATTGAATCCCTTACTCTGTCTTTTCTTGAAAGCTTTAACTGAATATAGTTATTAATTTTGTCACTTTGTGTTACTGAATATAGCTATTGCTTTAATATACAAATTTATATTATGTTTTCTATATTAGATATCACTTTGGTTTTTTGGTTTTTTAATACACACGAGAGTTTTGTTCTATTAGTGGAAAGTGATATAAGAATAGTGGTTGGTAGAGATCAAGAGGAGGAATAAATTTTGTGAACTTCCTCTAGAGTGTGAGCCTAGAGCTAGAGGTAATGTGGCCTCACCTTATGTGCTAGGGCTTTAATGGTTTACATGAAAGTGGTTGTGTGCAGGAGAAACATCTAAGGAACATGCTCCCTTATGCCAAGATAAAGCACATGTTTTGCGGTCTGCTTGAGTATTGTGCAGTGTATATATGTAGTGTGTATTGATGGTGAAAGAATAGAATGCAAACTTAACATGAAGAATTGGTTAGGAATCATTCATTTTACTCGCAATTTTCTTTTTAAATTATATGAAGGTTAGACTTTATTTGTTTTTGCTTTAATTTGTTAATTTTATTAATATGTTGTAGGAATCATATGAGAATGTTGTAACAGAGAAATATGGAGAAGATAAATCAAAACATCGTACAATCAACTTTGATGTACATTTGGTTAAAAATAGTCGGTGAAAACAAAAAGGGTAGAGTCCACAACATGGGTCACAACTTGGAGCTTATTAGAGGTTCTCCATAGGGTTCATCTTCAACAGTTGTAGGTCCATCTTCCACAAATTCTACTCATTCCACAAAAGACATCAATGCAATAGCTGCACAAATGTCTCAAATGTAAAGCAGATGCAAATACAATTGAAGATATAGACATAGTCATTGTAGCCATCATTGTAGTTATAGATGCAAGCGCAAATGATGTTCTTTCGAAAAGACATATTTCTTGCCTTCATGAATCCAACACCACCACCAAACAAAAATAAATGATAATGTTGCATTTTAGTTTGATGCTTAAATTTCTTTTTTAATTTATGTTGTAAGACTCAACAATAGATGAGACTTGTTGACAATGTTTTATTATTTAGTTATCTTGAAAGAAAACTTGGTAAGTAAGAGTTTGATTTGTAGGAAATATTTAAAGCATTTTCTAATTGTTACTTTGAATCATGTTATCTTCAATGATTTTAAAATTTATAATTTAAGTTATCTTAAATCATATTACTTTTTAAAATTCATTTTTCATTGCATTAATCAAAACACGGGATAATAAATATTTTAAAAAGAATAAAATAAAATAAAATAAAATAAAATTTGTAAAGGAAAAGAAAGAGATTAAATAGCAAAAAAAAAAAAGGAAATGGCAAACTCTGGAAAAATTGTGATGGAATAAGGAGAAAAGTGGAAGGGAATATTTGTAAGGAATAGTGAAGAATACTTGTGAGGGAATAATGAAGGAATATTCGTATGGAACAACGAGTGAATAGCCATAATTTTGTGACGAACGAATTTGTGATGGAAAAGTGAGGGACTTGCGAAGGAACAATTGTAGCAGAGTTGTGACAAATTAGCAAGGAAGAGTCATCGCAAATTAGCGAAGGAATTATTCATTATAAGTCATCTATTTTGTGAGGAATTTTTCACGGGAATTGTGAGGGAGTAATGAGATTATTGAGGGAAATATTGATGCAATCCTCCCTAGGAAGGGACCAGCCACTAAAGCCATGAGCAAGAGACTCCAAGAGAATTGGGTTAGAGCTGCTGAAGAAGGCCCTAGGGTTCTTACGAACCTCAGGACAGATTTCTGAGCCCATGGGCCAAGGTTGGGTCCACTTATCTTTGTATATATTAGATTAGGATTTCATTATTTTTGGGCCTTGTATTTAGGGCTCCATAATGTAGGCATGGTACCCTAAAAATGTAGGATTTTTCAGCCCTTGTATTTTAGGGCATCTAGACCAGTTTATGCATTAGGGGTAGTTTTGTAATTTCACATGAATTAAGTGAATATTTGATGTGTGTGTTGGAAAATAAATTTAATTGAATTGGGAGAAACCCAATCCAATTAAATTTTAGAGGGGGAGGTGAGCATTTGCTTGTTACACCCCATTGTCACATCATATAGTCACACTATGTGCATGTCTTTCATGCTTTACATGCCTCATGACGCCTAAGCGCACTTAGTGGAGAATCTTGGACTTGATCTTGTTTTAGTGGGCTGAACCATACCTAAAATTCACTAATCATAATTAGTGAAATTTTGGCTCCAAAATTTGGCTCCACAAATTCAATTTCAAATTCAAGTGAAATTTGAATAGAAATTCAATTTTTCCTCCAATTTTGTGTGACACTTAGGCTATAAATAGATTCCATGTGTGTGCATTTTTTCAACTTTGATAATTTGAGAATTACACTTCAAAGTTCAAACCTCATTTGAGGCATAAAATTGCATACTCCTTCTCTCCCTCTCCCTCCACTCATCTTCTCCTACCTTCAAGCTCTTATCCATGGCTTCCTATGGTGGTGAGCTTCTTCTTGACTCATATTCTCCTTGAAGTGGCGTCTCCAATCATCTTTCTTCCTTCTGCATTCCGCTGTCATTCATCTTCAAGAAGCAAAAGACTCCATTGATGAAGAAGATCCAAGGCCTACAAGCTCCACATGGAGCTACATCATGTGGTATGAAAAACATCTTCATCTAGGTGATATTCTTTTGCTTCCTCTATCTTTTTGTTCGGAATTCACTTTAATTCCTTGTTCTTCATCTTATTCTCCATGTATATCCTCCATTTTATTGTGGTTTGGTGCTATTTAGAGTAGATTCAAAAAAATAAACCGATTAAATCTTAGATCTACACTTGTTCTTGCATTTCTATGGTTCAAATTTTATAGATATACTCTTGAATCATATTTTTGTGTTGATTTTAGGTTCTATCATTTTTCAGTCATAATCTTCTTGTGCTGAACCTTTAGATCTAAATTTTCTTCCAAAATATTTATTAGAAAAAAAACACAAAAATCTAAGTGTAAATCACTTATTCCGTGTTGTCTTAGAGTCATGTTTAGTCATAATAATTGTCACATTTTGTTCTAAGTTTGTGTAGAATTTTAATTTTGTTGATTGAATTCTAGATACATTTTTTCATGTATTCTTGTCATTCTTAGCCTATCTTTTGAATTTTGAGTCTAATTCATGCATGTTATTTAGTTTATAACATGTTCTAAATCAATTCCTAGAAGTAGTCTTATTGAACTTTGTTTTGTTTTCTAAGTTTCCTATATGATGCCTATGAAGAAATTGAGTTGCGGTGCTAAGTTGTGGCTGGATTTATGAATCAAAATAAGTCTTAAGCTCTCTTGAATTGTGTTATTCAAGACATTTGAGCATAATCAAACAAAAATTATAATTATCCAAACCTTAAGCAACATAAATACTACTCTTGATTTCTAGGTTGAAATCGTTGGTGGTGGCAGCTTGAACATATGTACTTGTAAAAATTGTTGGGAATTGGTCATTGCAAATTTTGAGCTGAAATTTTTACTGAAGTTTCTAGACATCTGGAACAAAATAATAAAAAAATAACCAAGTGATTTGGATAAATGTAAAAAATACGAAAAATCACACAAGTTGACAAGAAAATCAGTGTCCAGGAAAATAAAAGTGAAAGAGAAGTGTGCTTGTTGTTTTGGCTTGAAATTTGTTCTATAATTGGTGCCTATTCAATCCTAGTTATGAAATTTGAATTGAAAATTAGTGTGAAAAAAGTGCCAAAACTAGAGGTTTCTTGAGTCTTTTTTTTTTGTTTTTTTTACTCTACTCTAGAGTCATTCTAGGTTTCTCTTTGAGCCCTAACTTGCTTTTATGTGCTTTTCATTGCTTTAATTGTTGAATAATCCTTGAAAATTTGTCTTGTTAAAACTCTATTGGTTTAGTTTTCATTTCATTTTTTTTTGTCTTTGGTTATTGCTTGTCTCTTTGTTTCCTTGTTTGTGAGTTGCTATATAAGGAATTGGAAAGGAGGATTGGTGCCATCCCTTGAAGAATTTGAGTCAAGAAGCAAGGGGCCAACCACCTTAAGAGCTATTGGATTAAGAAGCACTCCAAATTGAGTGAATCACCAAAGGAAGAACAACCACCAATTGAGGACCGTTTTGTAATTTTATAATTGGCAATTTACTTACCTTCATTGCTTTCAAGTTTTTGTAACATAAAGGCCTTTCATTGGAAGTGTGTTGGGAGCCTCCAATAGGTTACCAAACTTCTATTTGTGTGTAATAATTTTAAGCAATTTTTCATTAGGATAGTGAGTGTTTTGTTGGCAACCTTAAATGTGGTCATCCAAACACTCTTAGGATTCGCCTAGTTTACATTTCTTGCACTTTAATTTCTTGCTTACTTTCATAGCTTATTTCCTTTACCTTCCATTGTCAAACCGCCTAGATAACTTGTCTTTTACCAATTAGTTTTTACCTTATCTTTCACACCTCCTTTAGTGTTTATTTTGGCTAGTTTCAACCATAGTTTCTTTTACCTTTTGTTTTCAAACCCCCAACAAGAAAGAACCACAACTTAGGAACCAACATGAGTCTTCATTCTTCATCTAGTGTTAATGGTGAGGGTTCTACTCCTAAGGACCCCTTGTATAAGATATTAGATGAGTTGAGATCCCTTAAGTTATGGAAAGAAAAACAAGAGAGAAAAGAAAAAGGAAAAAAAAGAATGGAAGAAATAAGTCAAGATGAAAGAGAGAAAATAAGAGAGGAAGAAAGAAAAAAAAATAATGAAAGAAATGGAAAAAGAAAAACATGTCTCCTATAGTAGTCATGACTCTTGCAAGAGCCTAAGTGAAGAACTTAGTGACTATTATAGAGGAAGGCATATGTTACATCCTAGATATCACTCCCATAGGAGAGAAAACGAAAGAAAGCCTCAAGAGGCTAACATTAACCTCCCATAATTCCATGGAAAGGACAATGTAGAGGCTTATTTAGATTGGAAAATGAAGGTTGAGCAACTCTTTGCTTGCCATCATACAAGTGAGGAAAGGAAGATTCCTTTGGCTACCCTTAGCTTCCACGGGTATGCCCTCTATTGGTGGACTTCCCTAGTTAGGGAAAGAAGGATTCATGGGGATCCTTCAGTAGAGTATTGAAATGACTTGAAAAGTGCCCTTAGGAAGAGGCACATCCCCTCATACTATGAAAGAGAGCTTATGGACAAGCTCCAAAGGCTTAGACAAGGGAGTATGAGTGTTGAAGAGTATAAGCAACAAATGGAACTACTCCTTTTGAGAGTTGGGCTTAGGGAGGAGGAAATAACAAGTATTGCTAGGTTCCTTAATGGGCTTAATATGGAAGTGAGGGACAAGGTTGAGCTCCTTCCATATAGGGACCTAGATGACCTAGTCCAACTTTGCATAAGGGTAGAGCAATAACATAAAAGGAAGCCTACTTCAAAATCTTATGGCTCTCACTCTTATTCAAAGAAAGACCAAGGTCAAGGCATCTTAGGGGCTGCACCTTCTAAGCCCAAATATGATAAGGGAAAGACAATAGAAAAATAACCCCTTAAGGTTAGTATGCAAGAGAAGACTAGCTTTATAAAGTACTTTAAATGTCTTGGAAGAGGACACATTGCTTCTCAATGCCCTACCGAGAAAACTATGATTATGAGGGGCCAAGACATTTATAGTAGCCATGATGAGGTTACTACTTTGTCTTCCTCTAGTGAAAGTGAAGAAGCAAAAGGAGAAGAATCTAGTGAAGAAATCTACTCCCAAGAAAAAGGGGACCTTCTAATGGTTAGAAGACGTCTAGGAGGTCAACCTTGTGATTTGACTCAATCTCAAAGAGAAAATATTTTTCATACAAGATGTAAAATTTTTGATAACAAATGCTCTCTCATTGTAGATAGTGGTCAAAATCAATTCATTATCACATATACTAATAAATGATTATATATGAGTGAATGAAACTAGATAAAAGTCTCAAGAGTGATTTTATTTGACATGATTGGTAATTGATAAACTGCCCAAATCAATGGAAATTGAGTTTTTTGTTTTTAGAACGAACTAGTCTTTGAATAATAAGGAAAAAAAGCTGAAAAGAACTTTTTCTTTTCATATCTATTAAAATCTAATTAAATTAAATTCTAGAGAAAATTACAATAACATTACGAGATTTTATTTAATTACACAAATATCTGTTATTTTTTATAACTATTATTACTTTTATTTCTTCTGTAGGTGTAAGGAAATATTAATATAATATTTTTAAATATATAAAATATATCAATGTAATATTTTCAAACTTAAAAAGAATTAGTGTAAGAAAAGAAAAAAAATAGAGTTATGTTTAATTAGACGAAACTTAGGATGTGTTGTTTTAATTTGCTCTAAATTCTTATCCTAAAATAAATTGCATAATTTTGTAAAAAAATAATTAAATTGTATTTCCTTTATTATATTATAATTGTGTTATAAAAGAAATAAATTATCCTAAAATAATTATTATTTTAATTTTTTAACATGATATTAATTAATTTTTTTCACTTATATCTCTTAATGATAAATAATAAAATCTAAAATAAAATGATGAAAATATAAGATTAATTTTTAATATAATATTAATTAATTTTTTTCATATATTAAATTAAATTAAGAAGAAAATTGTTTTGGAACATAGGAAAGAAAGTATAACAATATTTAGAAGACCATGAATCTATAATTATTATAAAGAAATTATAAAGAAGATAATTCTATTTTGATGTCATATTTCTTTTAAATATTTTTATTTTCAATTATTATAAATTACTAAATATTTTACTGTAATATCTATTTATTAAAACAAGTTACATCTAATTATATATAATAAATATATAGATAATTTTCAACTTCGAGCGACTTCTTACACTACTTTTTATATATAAAAAAAATTAAAATAAAGAGGGGACGTAGTTTTCAGTTTTGATGAAAACACGCTTTCTGGGGCTGGAGAGAGGAGACCTGTGAGAACTGAGAAAAGAACACACCACATATAGAGAAGGTTTGTGAGAAGTAAAGAAGACGCAGACAGTGCTTTGATTTTGATTGAATAAAAGGAACAAACCAACAAAGTTATATTGGAAACGTGCCCAACGCTACTTCTTCGCCACATGCAACAGTGACGCCACGCCACGCCACCGCGAGATCCATTCGTTTGGAATCCATCTATCTTCAAAATGTTAAGAATTTGAGAAATGGGTTTTGAAATCCAAGCAATTTGAGACGCGGGTTTTGAAATTCAAGCGATTTGGGACGTGTATTTTTGAATTTGAGGCCATTTTATTGATGGGTTTGGGAGGAATCTGAGGAAATTTCTTCAATGTCGGAGAGCGATCAGCGTCGTCTTCTCGGGGCGTCCGAGGATGACGTGGAGGTTCGAGGCTCGGAATTGGCGTTGGCGGTCGTCAATGGCAGCAGTGGCAACAACAACAACAACAGAGGTTTCAGGGATTTGCTAAGGTTGTCGGGTCACCGACACAGTTTCAAGCACATTGACAAAGAAGGGGATAGGGATAGGGATAGGGATAGGGATAGAGATAGAAGAGATCAGAATCGGCATCTCCACGATGTGGATCTTGATTCTTCTGTTGATGTGCTTGGGGACAGTGCACCTCCTGAATGGGCGTTGCTTCTCATTGGTTGCCTCATTGGACTCACCACTGGCCTCTTTGTGGCACTTTTTAATAAAGGGGTATGCCAAATTTTCTTTCTTTTTTGGTTAATCTCGACTCTCAGTAGTTTTTCTCTTACAGATCACATACAGGATAGTCCAATTTGTAGTTACCAAGGTTTTAAATTGCAGTTTCATTGCGATCCTTGATGTTGTAGACAAATGTGGCTGTAGTTGCAGTCGCGGAGAGTCCAAAAACATTGAGTTTATGCCCAAAATCTCAGTCGCAAAACATTGATAGTTTCAGAATTTTGTATTGCATACCAAATTCACCAATAGCACTTAGAGCATATTGGATTCTCTTTAAAGGAAATCTTCTATTAGGGTGTGTCTAGCAACTGCGGAAATTTGATCATTTCAATAATCAGTTATATGTATAATTAATTATAATCCGAATCAGTTTTTTGTTTGGGTAAGTTTGTTGTAAAGTAATGAACTGGGTACATACTAGAGCCACATACCCATACCATGTGCTTGGTAACTATGGTTCCAATTACTGGAGGCTGAGGGAGACCTATAGAACCTATTGACCAAACCATTAGGAAGGACTTAAGAGGTCTATAGTTTGTCAGTAGACATGATTTATGACTGAGCTTAATGGTGTCATTTGATTTATGTAGCCATCTCCATCCATTGGTGAAAGGCTTGATGGTTATTGTTGTTGTTAATCTCTTGCTATGGAATTTTTTTTGAGTTGCTTTGCTATAGTGGATTTCAGCTTGTTCTTTGCACAGGTTTCCTATAGTAGATTTACGCATGAGCATTATGTTGTCATTTGGTTCATGTAGCCAATTCCAACCATTGGTAAAAGGATTGATGCTTGATATTGTTAATCTCTCACTAAAGAACATTTTTTGAGTTGCTTGCTATACTGGTTGGGCTTTGTTGATGTGTTTCTTATACAAGTTCATACAATGGAGGCAAGATGTTCAGATTCTAAAACCAAAATGTGTTTGTCATGTATGAAATGTGTCAACATTGATCTCAATGGACAGGAACAAAAACATACTATAATATTATGTTAGGAGAAAGAGTTAGTAATAGTTAAGTTTCGATGATCCAGATCTTGTTTAAATTGTTTGTAAATTGTAATCTTATGAATTTGATCAGATGACATGTATTCATGTTGTCTTCTATCATATGTATTTTTATTGGACTGGTCACGGGTGTAGAGCTCTCAAAGTACATAAGAATTTCTCTAATGTTAAAACTTAGAAGTGAAGTAAGTACTGTCTTAAATGTTAAATAGTAGGAGGGCTGGTTTAAGAATTAAACAACCCCATAATTTATGCTTGTGGAAATTTCTTCTCATGTGCTTTGTTGGTCTGCCTCTTCATTGGTAAGAATTAAACAACCCCATAATTTATGCTTGTGGAAATTTCTTCTCATGTGCTTTGTTGGTCTGCCTCTTCATTGGTATTGGGAAAAACCCAAGAACAAATATAAAAACTCTGCATAAATCATAACTGACTGAAATGATTTCAATTTTTCTTTTTCTACTAATCTTGTTGACAGTTATGTCATCCGTAAGTCTTTTTGTAGCTGTTTTCTTTTCTTTATTGCTTCTATTGTTTAGTCGCACTTTTGTTGGTTTGGGCATGTGTGGAGACTGGAGAAGACTTACACAAGTGCAGTAAGGAGAGTAGATCAGATGGAGGGTAGCCTAGTGGTTTGAGGCAGAGGGAGACTAATAAAGTTTTTAGGAGAAACAATTAAGGAGGATTTAGAACTCTATAATTTGTCTGTAGACATTATTTACAATGGAACATTGTGATATCATTTGATCCATATACATGTAGACCTAGTGAGAAAAGGCGCGCTTGTAGTTGTATATTTTTATTTTTTAATGTTGTCTCGTAAGAACTTGGGCATTTATAAATTATGCTGCCGTGCTTGCCAAGCCATCTTTGATACTTGTCTTTTGTCTGTTTCTTTGTTACACAGTGAACACTAAAATCATTTGGTTTTGGGCTATCTGGTTATGCATATTCTATTTTTTATGTAAGGATCTTTGCCAAACCTGCCGAGGAAGATGATTTATCTGACATATAATGAAATGTGGTAATCTAGGTGCATATAATACATGAATGGGTATGGGCTGGCACTCCAGTTGAGGGTGCTGCCTGGCTTCGTATTCAGAGATTGGCTGATACATGGCATCGAATCCTTTTAATACCTGTCACTGGAGGAGTCATTGTCGGCATGATGTGTGGTTTACTGGAAATACTGGACCAAATAAAGCAATCCACTTCCTCTCAAACACAAGGTTTTGATTTTCTTGCAGGAATCTTTCCAACAATAAAGGCTATCCAGGCTGCAGTTACTTTAGGTACGGGCTGTTCATTGGGCCCCGAAGGTCCTAGTGTTGATATTGGGAAGTCATGTGCCAACGGATTTTCACTAACGATGGAACACAACAGAGAGAGGAAAATAGCACTTGTTGCGGCTGGTGCAGCAGCTGGTATTTCTTCAGGTAGCTGGCAATATTGTCAAAATCACTTTTTAAAAATCATTTTTATGTTTATTCATTTCATGTTAAAAAACTTCGTACCCCATTGCCCAGAGGCTCTTCGCTATGCGAAGGTATGGGGGAGGGATATTGTACGCAGCCTTACCCTTGCATATGCAAAGAGGCTGTTTCCGGATTCGAACCCATGACCAACAAGTCACCAAGGCACAACTTTACCGCTTTACCGCTTCATTTCATGTTATGGTCATTTAAACCTCGTTGAATGTTTTTAATGGTGATTTAACCAATGAAAAATTATTAAAAAAAAGAAGTTATTTATTGGTTCACCATATGCCTGCCATGTTTTACTCATTGTAAATTTTCCAAAATTAAAATATCCTAGTATACATGATGTGTTATTTGTTTTTCTACTTTCTTTTCATAAAAGAAGAATGATGCAGAACTGCTATATCTTAACACCATAGCTGAAAATAACCTGGCTATAGAACTGCTATTGCAGAGGGAGTTGCAGCCACTATCTGTGAAAGTTGCGGCCCTTGCGATTGCTATTCTTCACAGGCCGGTATCTCCTATTTCTGATAAGCACCCAAACACTTGGGGAACCCTCCCTTAAAAGTTAGCTATCAAAGGGGGGAGAACCAGACCACTTAGGTACCCCACTGAGCACCCCATACTACTCAATGTTGGACATAGACATCCGTAATACCCACATTCCTATCAGTGTTGTTAAATGACGGCCATGGCGGAGTTGCGTAGCGGATTTCTGAAAAAATGCCACCGAATAGCGGTGGCGTGGCGGGTTGAAGATGGCGGCGCCATGGCGGATATGGCGGATATGGCGGCGAGGCGGAAAATGGCGGAATTTGTTTTGTTTTTTTGGTCCGCGGTAGGAGTTGGGCTGACCCGACCCAACCCTACCCGGTAACTTAATGAAAACCACGACCCCTCCAAGCTTTCAGAACACAGCTGTGACCCCTCGAAGCTCCAACACACAGCGCGACCTCGGAACCCATCGACGACCCCTGCAACCAGCCACGACAGCAGCCACACGTGACCCGCTGCACACAGCAGCCAGCAGCGACGACCCACGGCGTGAACGGCGGCGACGAGCATGGCAGCGACGACCCACAGCGCGAACGGCGGCGACGAGCACGGCGTGAACGACGGCAACGAGCACGGAGGCGATGACCCAACCCACACGCAGAACATCGCGACTTATACTGGTGGGCAAAGTTTTTTTTTTTTGCTGCTTGACACCCCTTTTTTCTGTCTGTAGTTTTTTTTTTCCGTTTTTCTATTTGACACCCTCTTTTTACTTTCGACAGTCCTATTTTTAATTTTTTTTTCTATTTGACACCACAATTTTTATTTTTTTTGTTTAGTCCTCTTTTAAATGGCTGAACCATCATCCGATGCTGCTACTACAAGTGCAACGAGGAAAAATAAGGCAGACCCAGACTGGAAATATTGTCATTCACTAGTGGAAGGAGATACAAACACCATTGTTTGTAATTTCTGTGGAAAAATCACAAATGGGAGAAATAACCAGAGCCAAACAACACCTGATTAGGAAGTCGGGTAACGTTGCAGCTTGCAAGAAAACTCCACCAAATGTAGTCGAAGAGTTGAAGGAATATATGACTATAAAAAAAAGTGGGACCACTTACAGTACTTTTGGCAGTGGTAATATGACAAATATAAGAGATTTTGAATTTGGTGAACCAATTGGATGTGATGGAAGTGAAGAAGATGAGTTTGCAGACTCTTGTAATGCTGCTGCAAGTGCAAAGACAAAGTGTGGAACTAAAAAAGGACCAATGGACAAATTTTGTAAGAATCCAGAAAATGCAATCAATCGGAGAAAAATGAAGATGTTGAGGCAAATGAACATTAGAGAGTCAATGGATAAGAATGAAGTATTGAAGGTACATCAACATATTGCTCGCTTTTGGTATCAAGCAGGTTTGTCATTCAATCTCATTAAATTGAAAAGCTTTGAGAATATGGTTGCAGCCATTGGTCAATATGGGCCACAGTTGCCCATTCCTAGCTATCGTGACATCAGAGTTCCACTCCTCAAGAAGGAAGTTGAATATACTGAAAATTTGATGAAAGGCCATAGGGAGCAATGGGTCAAGTATGGTTGTACTATTATGTCCGATGCATGGACTGATCGGAAACAAAGATGCATCATTAATTTTTTGATTAACTCTCAAGCTGGTACCATGTTTTTGAAGTCTGTTGATGACTCTGATTTTGTAAAGGCAGGTGAAAAGCTTTTTGAGTTGCTTGATGCCATTGTGGAGGAAGTTGGAGAAGAGAATGTTGTTCAAGTTGTAACCGATAAAAGGAGCAACTATGTTTTAGCGGGTAAGTTGTTGGAGGAGAAAAGGAAACATATTTATTGGACTCCTTGTGCAGCTCATTGTATTGATTTGATACTTGATATTGGGAAGCTTCCCTTGATAATGAAGACAATTAGAAGGGCAATTAATCTAGTTGGGTTTATCTATGCCCATTCTAGTACCTTAAGTTTGCTGAGAAATTTTACAAACAAGAGGGAATTGGTGAGACATGCTATTACTAGATTTGCCACTTCTTATCTAACCTTGAAAAGGCTCCCCAAAGAGAAAGCAAATATTAGAAAGATGTTTACTTCTGATGAATGGACCTTGAACAAGCTATCTAAGGAGCCTAAGGAAAAAGAAGCTTCAAAGGTAGTTCTCATGCCTTCTTTTTGGAATAGTGTGGTTTACACTCTTAAAGTCATGGCTCCACTTGTGAAAGTGCTTCGTCTTGTGGATGGTGAAAAGAAACCAGCCATGGGCTATATTTATGAAGCAATGGACAAGGCAAAAGAAACAATTATCAAGTCTTTTAACAACAATGAAAGCAAGTACAAAGATGTGTTTGCAATCATTGATAAAAGATGGAATTGTCAGCTTCATAGGCCATTGTATGCAGCTGCCCACTTCTTAAATCCATTGTTCTTTTATGACAACACTGACTTGGAGTTTTATTTTGAGGTCACCAATGGTTTGTTTGAGTGCATTAAGAAGTTGATTCCACAATTTGATGTGCAACAGAAAATTCTAACCGAGTTGCATCTTTACAAGATTGGTGCTGAACACTTTGGTTCTGACTTTGCAATGGCTCAAAGAAAAACTCATTCTCCTAGTAAGAAACTTTTACCATATGACAAATACAAATACCATACTATTTTTTTATGTATTAGTTATAATTCAGAATTCTAACTTTGAAGTTATGCTCTTGGTTGGTAATTGGTATTGCAGCATATTGGTGGCGAATGTTTGGGTCACAAACTCCAAATTTGCAAAAGCTAGCTATTAAAATTTTAAGTTTGACTTGCAGTGCTTCAGGATGTGAAAGAAATTGGAGTGTGTTTGAGCAAGTAATTGTGACAAAACTCTAACTATACTTTTTAATTTTATATAATTTTGATGATCAAGTTTTATTTGGAGTATATTTGAGATTGAAATCAACATTTATTTGTTATGTTGTAGATTCATTCCAAAGAAAGAAATAGGGTTGAGCACAAGAGGTTGCATGATTTGGTGTTTGTCAAATACAACCAACAATTGAAGCAAAGATATAATGCAAGAGATGAAATTGATCCAATTTCTCTTAATGATATTGATGTGTGCAATGAATGGCTCGTGGGAGAGATGGATCAAGATGATGATAATGATGCTGGAAATGATTTGGTATTTGAAGATGATGATGCTCTAAATTGGGCAACTGTGTATCAGGCTTCGGGGGTTGGAGAGTGTAGGATGTATACTAGGCGGAAAAAGCAAAAAACAACAAGTGTTGCTGCTGCCCAAACTTCTAAAAAACAGGCAATGGTTGTTGGATCTTCATCAAGGAAGCAAAAAGCAGTCCAAGAAAATGATGAAGATCTAGATTTTGAGGAGAATATTGATCTTGAATCTAAAGAAGAAGAAATCATGGTCAATTTTGAGGCGTCTGATGGGGAAGAGGGAGAGGGAGATGCTCCATTACCATATGATAACAACAAAGATGATTATGTTGGGATTGGAGAAGATGATTAGAGCCTCAACCTTCACTTTGCACTTTGCATTATGTTTTTATCATTTTCTTATTTTGAACTCTTTAATGAGTTTATTTGGTGTTGGTACTTGATTACTGTATGAACTCGTGACTTTTTTAGTTTATTTGAATGCAATCCTTTTGGTTTTTTTCAATTTCAATGAGTTTATATATATGTATTTCTTTTTTTGTCCGCCATGACATCCGCCATTTTCCGCTACGCCATCCGCCATATTTTTATGGCGGATTTTTTGCTTTCCGCCATGAACCGCCATCCGCCATTAACAACATTGATCCCTATCATAGCATTGCCCTTGAGAGCTGATGTCTTGGTGGCTGCACTCTATGATGCTTCATTCAGCCTTTCTGGTCAGACCCTCTATAGGTAGCCCTTTTGGAGATTTGTCACTTTCTTTTAATAAAAGAAACTTTTAATTAAGGAAAAAGAGAAAGTACTGTAGAGAATTTTAAAACATCCCCCCGAAAGAAACAAGGAAAATAATTATGTTGAGAGAAAACTAAATATCTTGAAAATATGACAAAATCCTCTTGAAAATGACCATTGGCTGAGTTTTGGGGCTAAGAAAACCACCCGTATCCCATAAAAGAGGCAGAAGATGTTTTGGTTGTGGTTTTAGTTTCTTTTCAATTTTTTAATTCTAGCTTAACTCTGGTCTCAATATAATATCCTGTTGCAAAAGGACAGGGTCAGACAAGCAAAGAAACTTGGGGTGGCTTATATGATCTATTTTTGCTCCCATCTCACCTTCTTGTGCCTTAAGAGGATTCCTGATCTATCCTCTGTTCCCTTTCCTGTCATACATTATTGTTTTATAATAAAAAACCGTATTGTTGCAGGAGGCGGGGTCCTAATAAGATGTTATCTCATAAAGAGCTGAATTATTTTTGCTGATAAACTGTGGACAATTAATTTTGTTGCCAGGTCACAGGAAATAAGTTGAACAAATCATTATAAATTTTTATTGAGCAGTAAGTTTACACGCATACTATTTTAGTAACTTCTTTATGTTTTTTTAATGGAGCTCCAGATTAAATATAATAAACTCTTATATATTGTGTTCCAATGTCAGTTCTATAAAATTATGAATAAACCTCATTTGAGTGAATGAAAATTTCTTTCATACTTGAAGATTGAGTCCCTTGACAGTTTTCTTTTCTTCTATCTTGTGGCACCTAGCTTTGCTAGAGAGTTAAATCAATCTGGTCTTTCCTTGCTGATCTTGTTCCTTTTTAATAGTATGGATTTACTTTGCAGTATCTGGAATCTGGATTATTATGCTTTGGATTTCTAAATGTTGGTTGTTTTAGCTTTCAATTTTCCTTTGTTTAGGCTTCAATGCACCAGTTGCTGGTTGTTTCTTTGCTATCGAAACTGTGCTGAGGCCTCTTCGTGCAGAGAACTCTCCCCCATTTACAACTGCCATGATTATATTGGCTTCTGTTATCTCGTCAACTGTATCTAATGTTTTACAGGGGATCCAATCTGCTTTCACAATACCCGAGTATGATTTGAAATCTGCTGCTGGTACTTTTCCTTAACCTTGTTGTGTATATTATATATGGTTTCGGTTTGTCATCATATTTGCCTTTTCAAATCTGTTCGCATTTTTTGCCAGATGAAAAGGGATTGCTTTACTATTTCTGCTGAATTTATTGTTGATTGTATTGATGAGGTTATCGACACATTTTTTTTGGAGGATTTTGTTGAAAGTACTGTATATATGAATTATGAAAAGTACTTTTGATTTCATAATTCCACATTTTTTAGTATCCAATCTATTTTTATTCCCAAAAAGTGACTTTAATTTGGACTCAATAACTTGATACATGTTAATAACAAAAAAATTAATCTATGTTCAGTTCAAAAAGTTTGCTGAAAAACTTTATAAGAATTTATAAATAGGCCATTAGCAGATGTATAAATACAGCTCTATAATAATCTGTTGGAATTTAGATCTGCCCATCCCGTTTTGCTATGTGGGAAAGTGTGAGGAGAGATCTTGTGATGTTGACTTCAACTCGAGTGGTATTATTTGTCCAAAATGACTTGACTAGTTGGACTTGGCATCCCTTGCTTTATATTCACTTGTAATTTCATATTACTGACCAATGTGGGACTTCATTTTTCCAACACTCTCCTCAAATCCAATTTCAAGTAGTTTGGTTAGTCCAGTTGTGGCTTGCCTTCAATTTTAATTCTGGGCTGGTACTTCAAGTTTGAACCTCTGAGGCCCCAGGTTTACCTTCATCTATCGCCTTGACCTGTGTTCCTTTTTCTTGAGTTTCAGAGGCCTATAGGTCTGCAACATTTGCCTAGGTCTTCCTCACTGAGACATTATTCCTTTTTTTAATGGTCTCTCTCTCTCTTCTTCAATCCCTGAGAATCAGACTGATAACCATTTATTTTGGAAACAAATCATACTAATTATTTGCAGCAAATCCTTAGAAATCAGTTCAGAAATAATTCCTAAAAATGATTATGATTCTAAAAAATTCAGATTCTGATTCTAACAGATTCACTAACATCATCCATACTTGCCAGACCCACAAAACAGTGGTTCTGAAATAAGTTATCTTTGTAACAAACTTGACACATATGACATATATGCCTTAGCTTGAAGAAGAGGGTTAGAGTTGTGTTATGTCTGTCAATGTATCATGTAAATATAGTAACTAAGAAAATTGTATTGTATTTTTTTATATTCATTAATATGTGGCATAGTTGAGAAACAATTTTCATTATATGCTTCAATTTTCTCTCTCTGCAGCCTACCCTCAATAGAACGCTTTTTATTTTTTCCCCTTTGTCTTCTAAAAGGGTTTATTCAAAGCCTCAGTCCCCTGTTAATCACATTGTATAGATCTAATCTTTTTTGCCTATGCTCCTATTGAGAAAAACTCAAGTCCCAGATCAGTTAGAGATAAGACCATGATAGAATAGATACGTGAGAAACAACCCTCACCCTATGAGCTAGCTTTTGGGTTGAGTTAGGCCCAAACCTACATTCTAAGAGCTCCATTGATCCGTTTTAATAGAAAAACCTGAGTTAGTGATAGGAAATTAGCCTCTAAGTGGGATAGGCCTTTTAAGATATATTCTCGAAGGCCCAAACAACATAAGGGCTGATGCCAATTTCTGTTAGTGGGGGAGTAGTGGGAATTAGTTAGAGGAGAGAGAATCTGAATAGTGTTTCTGTTATATTGGGATTGGCAATTGATTGCAAGGGGTATGATGGATTCGGAATAGAACTTGGAGTTTTGAGAACCTTTCTCTAGCTTGGGGGAGCATTTGCTCTCATTTCGTTTGTGCACTTTCCTTTTCTAAGTTTCATTCTCTGAATTTACAGTTTCCATTGATAATTAATACCTATCAGTTAGTCACTGCTACATAAGCTCTATTGTCAACCAATATTAATCTTATTTGTTTTTCAATAGAAGAAAACCTTACCCTGATTCACATGTTGTCTGATATTTCATCATGATGTTGCATGCAGAGCTACCTTTATACCTGATATTGGGAATGCTATGTGGTGTTATAAGTGTGGCCCTGACTCGTTTGGTTGCTTGGTTCACCAAATTATTTAAGACTATTCAGGATAAGTTTGGCATTCCTACTGTGGTCTGCCCTGCTTTAGGTGGCTTTGGAGCTGGGATCATTGCTCTTAAATATCCTGGAATATTGTATTGGGGTTTCACAAATGTGGAAGAAATTCTACGCACTGGAAAGAGTGCTTCAGCTCCTGGAATATGGCTTCTGGCTCAATTGGTATTTGCTAAAGTTATTGCAACAGCTCTTTGCAAGGGATCTGGGCTAGTAGGTGGTCTTTATGCACCGAGTTTAATGATAGGTGCTGCAGCTGGTGCTGTATTTGGAGGCTTTTCTGCTGAAGTTATTAATTCAGCAATTCCTGGAAATACCGCTGTTGCTCAGCCCCCAGCATATGCTCTGGTAAGCTGAATTTACTGTAAGAGTTTTTTTTTTTTTTTTAACTGCAAAGATAATTTATTAATGATTAAAAGTACCAGTGGTACTACAGGATACAATGAAAGATTGACTTCTGAAGAAACTAAACATACAAACAACCATCACAATAACAAAACACAAACCCTGCCCTTCCTAGAAGCATTAATTAAATGCTAAAGACATTGCTGAGGACCACTGGAGAAAAGGGACACTGAAATCCCTTTCCCACCCCTTCAGCCAGGTCCACATAAGGAAAAGAGTACTATCTGCCAGTTTAGAAATATCAAAGGATTGACTATGGAAGATGATATCATTTCTGAGCTTCCAGATTGAATTTGTAGCTGCCAACCACCAGATTTTCCATCTTCTATCAGTAGCCAATGTTCCTGCAGTAGGTGAATGCTGGAGAAAATTATCCATTGGTCTACAATGGATGATTCTGACTTCCTTCACCCAGGATAAGAATTCCCACCACAGGGGCTGAATTTTGTCACAAGTGAAGAACAAATGGGATGCATACTCAGGCTTGCTGTGGCAGAATGGACATAGGTCACTGTCAGTTTGAATTTGCCTCCTAGCTAGGTTATCCTTAGTAGGAAGTCTATCCCATTACAATCTCCAGGCAAAGGACAAGGCTCTCGAGGGGATTTTAATATCCCAGAGTTGCTGGAATGCCAAGTACTGAACTTCAGAAGGCTGCTCATCTTTTAAAACTTGGTAAGCAGATTTGGTAGAGAAGATTCCATTAGTGTCAGCTCTCCAAACCCAGGTGTCCTTCAAGTTGCTATTTAACCTGATTGCTGAGATTTGGTCAATGAATTTTGAAGCTATTCCCATCTCATTATCAAACAGGTTTCTTCTCCAAAGAAGATTCCATTCCCACCCACTTTCGGAGAAGGATCCCATATCAGCCACTATGTGGTTTCTTTGAGAGGAAATTCGGTATAAATCTGGAAATTGGTCTTTGAGGGGAATCCCATCCTCAGCTCAAGCATCTTCCCAAAACAGAATTTGGTCACCCCTACCCACCTTCCAGCAGAATTGATTAGAGGCAGCAATCATACTCTGATGTTGATTAATAGCCTTTAGGTCAGCCCACCAGGTAGAAAAATAATGTTTTTGAGGCCCCTGATCCAATCCTCTCCAGCCTTTATATTTAGAGATCAAAATCCTATTCCAAAGCTGGTGTGGTTGATGAAACATCAGCCATTTCCACTTGATTAGTAGAGCATTATTTAGGATGTTAAGATCATTGATCCCCAGACCTCCCACATCTCTAGAAGCACAGCATTGTGTCCAAGATACCCAGACAATCTTCTTCCCTTCTCGGTTACCACCCCAAAGAAATTGTCTTTGAATGGCAGATAACCTAATGATCACTGGTTTAGGGGCCCTGAAAAAAGACAAGTAGAACAGAGGTAGTGCTGTTAAGATAGCATTAATAAGAGTGAGTCTGCCAGCCATGGAGATATTTCTCTGATTCCACCTGTTCAGCCTAGCCTCAAATTTCCTAATTATAGGATCCCACACCACCTTTCTTTTGGGGTTGACACCAATAGGGATACCTAGATAGCAGAAAGGAAATTGGAGCAGAGCACAATTGAGGTAGTCTGCAGCATGAAGACACCACTCCTCAGACTGACCTACAGCTCCAAATTTACTGTAAGAGTATGTTTGGTTTGGAAAAGAAAGTGAAAGTAAAGAATGTAGAAGGAAAGAAATGAGATGGAAAGAAAAGGAGTGGAAAGTAAGATGATTTTTTAGGTTTGGTAAGAAAGAAAAGAAAAGGAAAGTGTAGAATAAAAATAATTATTTTAATTAATAAAAAGTTGATTAGTAACTTTTTTATTTTTATAGTTTGATTATTTAAATTTAGAATATTGACACTACAAATCATATTATATATACTTTTTTTCATGCCCTTTTCAATAAAAATCAATTTTCCTTTTAAAAAAAGTATATAACTATTTTTATTTATTACTTTATTTTTATTCATATATGGTTGAAAATAATTTCTAAAATTTCTATTACATATTCTACATATAAAATTTGCTGCAAAATACAAAGTTTTGAAACGCTGCTGAAGACCCATCCGCTAGCTTTCCGTCCAGTTTAGGAAGGATTGCTTTTTTTTTTCATGGGTCCCACTCATTTCATTCTTTCATCTCCTTTTTTGGTGTGTTCCAAACTGTAGAAAGAATGGATTTTTACTACTTTTCATTCCTTTTCCACTCCTTCATTCTATTTTCTTTGGTACCAAACACACCATAAAGTATGTAGGTTATAGAAATGTCATTGCTGACAATAATACTGATTTGGTTGATGAAGATTCAGATAGTTACAAGTTAATCTAACTTCTGCAGGTTGGAATGGCTGCTACATTAGCATCTGCTTGTTCTGTTCCTTTGACTTCAGTTCTACTTCTGTTTGAGCTGACAAAAGATTATAGGATACTGCTTCCACTCATGGTAATCCTTCAATATAATTCTCTTACCAAAAAAAAGGAAAATTACTGTTTGTTGCATGTGTAGTTTTCCACTGTTCTACTATTTCCTATGACTAACAAAATGAGTCAATTGTAAATGTCTTCTTTTTCGGTAGCTGAATTATTAAAGATGATTGGTATACTCTGACCATGATTCCTTGTGTTCTTAATGGTTATCCATAATTCCATATCTCTTATATTACACCATGGCTAGAGAATTTGTTTCTTTACGACGCCATGGCTTTGTTGTGTTTTGATAAAGTATATGAACATTTATATCCATGCATTGAAAAAAGAACTGCATATTTTTTCTTCAAATTCATATGTATATGTGTAGCTATTCTTGTATGCAATAATTGCTTATGTAATTAACTCTTTTTAATGCAACCTTCTCTGTCTTTCACGTTAACAACTTTAATCCAACTACTCATTATGACACAGTTGCTTATTTTTATGCTACTCCCTCTAAAATTGCTCTCAAATGATCTTGCATTTTTCTTAAACTTCTTGTGGTTGGACATGATCTATTGTCTGTGAAGTGAATTAACTTTTAATGTGGTTTTGAATTCATAAATTCATTGCTTTACTCCCTCTTTCAAAATATCTATTGCTTTAGGAAGTTTGTTTTGTTAAAATTTAACTGTTGTTTTAGAAAATGAAGGTGGTGTTTTCTTTTTCTAACTTTATCCTTGTTTGGTATCTCCACTAAATGGAATAAGAGGGAGCATTATTGGTGTAATGGATGCTTTGAATATTTTAGCAAAGGGTAAATTAGCCAAATGCAGTTACATTAATAGAGGCTATTTCATAGAGTTTCTAGACTAAGAGAATTGAGAGAGAGAAAATGAAGAAGTAAAATATCATTTATTGACTCAATGACTTCAGGTTTACAAACAGTATATATAGACAATTCTGTTGGTCTCTAACAGAATTGGCTAACTACTAACTAACTACTTACAACTGACTAGCTTCTACTAGAAGTAACTAACTAGCTTCCACTAGAAGCTAGAGGAGACTGCAGTTAAATATACCCCCCCCCCCCCCGCCCCCCCCCAAAACCAAAAAAAAAAACTCAAATGAGGTTTAGACTTTGGAGGAGGCTCAAGGATATTGAGTTTGGATCTCAAGAAAACAAATCTGGTTGAAGATAGAGCTTTGGTCAAGGCATCTGCCCACTAATCAATGGCAGGAATGTGGTTGACTTGCAGCTTCTTAGCTAGAACTTTCTCCCGAACAAAGAAAATATCGATTTCCATGTGCTTTGTCCTGGAGTGAAGAACAGGGTTATGAGTGATGGCAACAGCACTTTGATTGCCACAGAAAATTGCTGGAGTAGTGAAAGGAACAGATAGTTCAGTCAGAAGAGTTTGAATCCCCACTACTTGAGCTGTGGCTTGTGCTAGGCTTCGATACTTAGCCTCAATACTTGATCTTGCAACAATTAGACCACCAAGATATAAGATTAGGGCCAAAATAAATAGCAGCTCCTGAAGTAGATCTGTGACCATCAGGGTCAGAAGCCCAGTCTGCATCACAAAAGGCCTTAATGGGAATGGGAATTCCAGGAGTAGCCGCTTTGAGAAGTAGGCCATGGTGTAAAGAGCCTTTGAGATACCTGAGAATTCTTTTCACTGCTGTCCAGTGAGATTCAAGAGGGTTGGCCATGAATTGACAGACTTTGTTTACAGCAAAACTTAGTTCAGGTCTGGTTATAGTGGAGTATTGAAGAGCTCCAACTACTGATCTATAAAGAGTAGGATCTGAGAAGAGGTCTGCTCCTGTTTTAGTAAGCTTGCATCTAGAAACCATTGGGGAAGCAATAGATTCAGCCTCAGCCATTTTAGTTTTCTGTAGGAGATCTCTTATATATTTGCCTCGAGTTAGAAGAATAGAGCCATCAGTTAGGGTCTTCACTTCAATTCCCAAAAAAATAATCCAGTTTCTCAAGTTGTTTAAGGGAAAAATTAGAGTGAAATTTGACAGTGAACTGCTGGACTAAATTGACAGAACTGCCAGTGATTATAATATCATCAGCATACACCAAAAGATAGACGATATGAGAGGTATCTTTGAAGACAAAAAGAGATGAATCACACTTGCTTGCAGAAAAGCCAAGATGCAAGAGTGTAGATTTTAGTCTATCAAATCACTGTCGTGGTGCTTGTTTGAGCCCATATAGAGCCTTATTCAATTTACAAACAAGAGAAAGATTGGGATTTTCAAATCCAGGGGCTGCTAAATATAGATAGTTTCCTCTAGAAAGCCATTTAAGAAGGCATTGTTTACATCAAGTTGAAAAAGTTCCCACTTAGTGGTTAGGGTCAGGGTGAGAATCAACCTTACTGTAACAGGGGAAAAGGTTTTGTTGAAATCAAAACCAGCCACTAGATGAAATCCTTTTGCTACCAGTCTAGCTTTGTATTTATTAACAGTCCCATCTGCATTTTCTTTGACCCTGAACACCCATTTGCAACCCACTGCTTTCCTATTGGGTGGAAGAGAAACCAAATCCCAGGTCTTGTTATTCATCAGTTCCTCATATTCTTGTTTCATTGCATTAAACCATTTTGAATCAGCCAAAGCCTGCTTCACAGATTTGGGTTCACAGTGAGCAAGTAACAAGGTTGGATTAAGTCTTGGTAAATGAATTCCAGACTTTGATCTTAAACTACTTAATAGGTTTTTTTAATTCTTGTGCAATTATCTTTTTTTTTTTTTGGTCAGCAAAAGTAGATATATTATATATATTAATGAAAGCAGTACAAGTGATACTGATTTACAAATAGCCTAGCATCAATGAGAGTAGACCTATGGTTAGCTAATACAATATACAGAATAAGTATTAGAGAACCAAAGATCGGGCTATTAGCTAGGTAACCACCCAACCTCAAAACTGTACATTTTATATACTATTCCCCCCTTGAGTACAAAAAACATCCCAAATACTGCTAGACCATGAGTGAAATGGGATATCAAATCCTCTTTCCAGGTTTTTAAACCAGGTCTAGCAGAAGAATAATGCATCCTCCATCAATTTATGACCATTAAAGCTTTCATTTAGGAATACAATCCTATTCCTATGATGCCAAGTACACCAAGTGAGTGCAATTCACCAACTCTGCCATCGTTGACCCCTAAAACCATCAGAATTACAATTAGAAAATTGAAGGAAATGGTTTTTCGGAGTTTCTGAAAATGCCCCCACAGTATTTATCCACGACATCGACTCCCACCACAACAGCAAGACTTTATCACAACTGGAAAATAAATGAGATGCATCCTCCTCATGACTTCTGCAAAAAGAGCAGCTAGCATCATTGATTTCGACGACTCTGTTGAGAAGTATATAAGCATTTCCGACTGAATACTTCCCACTTGAATCACCTCCCCAAGTCCAAGTGACTTGTTGCTGCACTTGTACTACCAAACCCTGTATATCATCCATAAAATTTGCAGTTGTAACTATTTCTCCCTCTACAAAAAACCTCCTCCACTGCAGTTGTCATTCCCAACCTGCATTTCTTGTTATCCCCATTTGTTGAATATATTGTTGAGAAATCTGGTACAGTCTTGGATACTTCTCCTTCAGCGACATTCCCTCCTCCTTCCAATCATCTTCCCAAAACAACACTTTTGAACCAGAACCTACTTTCCATTTTATGTTGTTATTAAACCAGCTCCCTTCCTCCGCTTGATTGCAAATGAAGCTTAGGTCCCTCCACCATATAGATTCTCTGTTAGATTTTCTTGTCTCATCCAAATTCCGCCAACCTCCTTATTTTGAATTCAGAACTTGTGCCCACAACTCACCTTGATGATGAAACAAGTTCCAACACCATTTCCCAAGTAAAGCATAGTTGAACTTTCTCAAATCCCTGATACCCAGGCCCTCTGCCTCCTTTGGCATACATGTTGTTCCCCAACTCACCCAGGAAATCTTCTTCTGATCTGGGTTTCCTCCCCACAAGAACCACATCTGTAGCTTTACCAACCTGTCTACCATCTTCTTTGGCACCCTGAAAAAAGAAAAGTAGAAAATTGGGATCCAGTTCAAGACTGACTTTATCAAAATCACTCTTCCCTCGAAAGAAAGATATTTTTTTCCACTTTGACAATTTTCTCTCACATTTTTTTAACTACTGCATCCCATGTCTCACTACACCTTGGGTTTGCCCCAATAGGGATACCCAAATAAGAAAAGGGTGCTTGCAACCTTCTGCAATTCAAGTAGCTGGCAGCATTGTTAATCCAACCTTCTGCAATACCAAGTGAACTTTCAACCCCACACAAAGCACATCCTCAACCTCTAATTCAGCAATCCAATCATTAAACTCCTTTACAATACTCTCATCTTGCATCCTTTGAGAAATCCCCACTCTTTCTGATGGTCTTCTAACATTGTTAAAGTCTCCTAATATACTCCATAGCTCCCCTATATTTGCAGTTCTTAGCTGTCTGATTTGTTTCCACAGATTTCTTTTTAGAACTATATCGCACGGCGAGTAAATGTTTACAATTATAACTTTTGCACCATCTGCTGCCCATGCCCCTTTCAGGTAAATGAAACCATTTCCCCTCATCTTTTTTTCTACTTTAAATGCTTCCTCATTCCAAATGCAAAGTAGTCCTCCAGCACTATTACATGCTGGCTGCATCTTCCAACTAACACCATAGTTACCCCACAAAGCCAGGCATACATTGTTTTCTATGACTTCTTTCTTGGTTTCTTGTAAACATAACACATCTACTTTTTCTTTTGTCTCCAATTTTCTGATTGATGCCCACTTTATCCCCCTCCCCAACCCCCTTATGTTGTATGTTATAATCTTTCATTAATCAACCTCATTGCTTCCCATCCTCTGAACCTCTCCCATATCCCTTTCTTCCATGCCAACCATTATACCCACCATTATCTCTTCCTGGTCACAGCAAGTAACTCCCAGTTGTTTTGCCACCTCCCAATTGCTAGCTACTTCTTTGACCAACTCACGGTTTGTTGGGCTCGAGGCTGACTTCAATGACACTGCTATATGGTTTTCCATGTGCCTTTCCTCCCAACCCGCAATCTCCTTCAGCCCACTTCCTCTAGGTATTTTTGTTGGTGTCTGTTGCCTGTTTTGATTAGTATTATTTTCCTTTCCATTAGGACTGCTGGTCTGCATTTTATTTTCCTCATGGATCCCATTTATTTCCTTGGGCCCACATTCCTTTTTGCACCCCCTGTTTCTTGAATATAGTTTCCAATTAGGGTCAGACCCTTTCTCACCAAGCTAGGAATGGAAAGAGTGTTGCTAGGTGCACCCAGCATTATTGCTGGTGCACCCAGCATTCTATAAAAATGACGAAATTGCCCTTGCTTAGTTTTCCTCTTACGGATCAAGTTGATCTGTAAGTTACGGATCAACTTGATCCGGAAGTCTCTTACGGATCAACTTGATCCGTAAGTCACTTCCGGATCAAGTTACGGATCAACTTGATCCGTAAGAAGACAAATAATAATTTATTAACTACATATTTAAAGATATTGTTTAAGGTTATTTTATACATATTAATAAAAATCAATAAATACATAGAAGATAATAATAATTTTATAAAATTAATATTATCATCATTAATTTATTTTTTATTTTTATAATTAATCATATCATTATTAATATTATAAAGAATATAAAAAAATAATTAGTATTATATTAAAAATTAAAATACTAACTACTTTATAATATATTTTTTTACATGATCATTAGTATAAGTGGGAAAATAGTAATTATAAGAGAATTTAAAAATATTAGTACGTTATATAAAATAAGGATCTTAGATAACGAATGATGTCCATTTTTTGTTTAATTTTTTTTTACACCCTTTTCAACTTCTTTATTTCAATTATATTTAAATTTATATTTTAAATTATTTTTTATTAGTTGGTAAACTAAGTTAACTAGACCATTTATAATAATTTAACACGCGTGTATATAGACACAAATGGAATACACAGTCAATGAAAATAAATAAAACTAACATTAATAATGAAAATAAATAAAACCAACAATACTCATGAAATAAGTTCATGTACAATATCTGTATATACAAGGAATATCAATATAAAATATGTACATAAATTACGCCTGATCAGTGCGCCGCCTGCGTCTACACTTAACGTATACTAGATGGTCCTGTGTCACACTTCTGGCCAATCTGAGACATTCTTCAATCACCTCATGTGTCGATGAGCCAGGCGTGACCACCCCTAGACTCAGATGGCACTCCGACCTCTTAGCAATGTCATCACAAACTTCCTGTTACATACAAAACAAACTGATTACATAAATTATTATGCAAATATTGAGGTAAATGACGTAAATTATTAGTATTACTTACCACTGCATGTCTAGGCTCCTCCGCAGATGTGGACGATGCTCCTGGCTCCGGCACGTGAGGGATATCCGTCTGCGGGGCCTGAGGGACGACTCGGGGCTGCGGGGCGTGACCATGAGGCAGAGGATCTAATGTGTGGCCTGGTGTCATGAAAGGATGAGAGATGCGGAAGAACCAGTCGATGTAGTCACTGAAACATGCCCCTGACACAACGCACACCTCACCTGCTGGTACGATATGATCCTCGTAGTGCATCCACCTGTTGTGTATATTATCATACGAGACCCATGAATCGATAGGAGGAGCAGGAATGGTCTGCGTGTAGCCAAACTGCCGCACGACCCTCTCCGGTCGGTAATAAACAGCAACAGGCCCCAGCGCAAGAGACCGGAATAGCATGATTTGATGTGGAAGTCCCGGACCTCCTGATGCTCTCCATAAGGGATCCAACAGACATCCAGAATCCGGAGTCGGTACAGGCACTCCCTGTACGACGGCGTGCGAATGCTCTTCACGGTCTTCTTCGTCGCAATCCACCTGTACGCATGCGGAGAAGCCTCGTCGTAGTCCTAATCAGCGGTGGACTCCGCGACCGAGGGAAAGTGCTCTTAAATTCAGCACTACAGATGTAACATTAAAATTATAAACATTAATAATGAAAGTGTAACAAAATTTAAAGTTGAACATTGTTTAGCCTGAATGAATGAAAAACATATTTGTTACCTACAGCAGTGTGATGTAACTGCCAAGCTGTCGACTGTGGCTCATAGATGCGTCGTTCAGCTGGTCGTACATATGAACCAGAGCAGCCACTCCCCAGGCGTACCTCTCTGTCATACTGAGATCACGAAGGGCCTCCAAGTAGACAACATGGACATTGGTTGCACTCTTGTTAGCAAACAGAGTGCAACCCAGTAGGTGAAGAAGATATGCGCGAGCCGCAACTGTCCAATGACCTGCCTAGCATCGGCGCTCATATATAACACGTACCCATTGCAGGCGTACGTACGGTCCGCGACACTGGACTGTCTCAGCCCTAGCAGACTCTGGAGAGACCATCAACAAGTCCACCAGCATCTGAACCGCATCGTCCACGTGCAAGGGCTCAAATGCGTGTAAGTCGCCAATAACGGGAAGATGGAGAAGAGAGGAGACGTCATCCAATGTGATGGTGAGCTCTCCCACCGGGAGATGAAAACTAGACGTCTCCCGGTACCACCGCTCCACAAACGCGGACAAAAATCCCCAATCGCCGGTGTCTACCGAACACGCGATCAGAGGACTTAGTCCTGTACCAGCAACAAATCCCTCAATGGCAGGGACAGGCCTACATAAACTGTTGACCTTCCTCCCATGAGAGGATAGCTTCAATTCAAGACGCTCCTGAATTGAAGTATAAAGGAACGCAAAATTCGTTAAAATCATCATTTAAAGGAAAACTAATTACAAGTAACTAAAATTAAATAGTATAAATACCTCTCCCGTCCATACGTTGCAAGCAACGTGATCTGCATACAGGGTCAACACGGATGGGTCGCTCGGACCACCCGGAAATCCCTAATGCGCGTCCTCAGCAGGCTCTGCGCCTGTGTCCGCAGGAATGTCCTCTACAGCAGTTGGTGCCTCCATCGGGTCATCCTGAACATCAGGCGCAGGGATGACTGGCTCATCGACGTGATCCACAGTCACAGCGACTCGCTGCCTCCATGCGGATGCAGTAGGCCGTCGACGCTGCGGAGCATCATCGGAATCATCACGATCTCCTCTGTCCAGACCTCTGCCAGTGACCTGACTTAAGGCACGACCTAATCCTCTAGTCCTAACCATGATCTGCAAATGAGTACCGCAAAATCCATCACTCATTTCATTTTCTCAAATTTCAAGCATTTGGTTAACTCAATTCAATTACTCTAATGGCCACTTGTTGTTTTATAATATGTTTTACTTATTAGAGAGAAACTTGCTGAGCTTTATGAATCTGACAAACAATTGTCAACAACATCTCAAATGCTTAGTGGTATTGACCTTGATTCAGGAAGGTGTTGTTTTGTGGTCAACAACATCTCAAATATGTGTGGATAAACAAACTAAGCATAAACAATGGTCAACAACATCTCAAATGCTTAGTGGTATTGACCTTGATTCAGCAAGGTGTTGTTTTGTGGTCAACAACATCTCAAATTAGTGTGGATAAACAAACTAAGCATAAACAATGGTCAACAACATCTCAAATGCTTAGTGGTATTGACCTTGATTCAACAAGGTGTTGTTTTGTGGTCAACAACATCTCAAATGTGTGTGGATAAACAAATTAAGCATAAACAATGGTCAACAACATCTCAAATGCTTAGTGGGAAACTTGCTGAGCTTTATGAATCTGAGAAACAATGATTCATGATGGAATGATGTGTGTGGATAAACGTAATAGAATCAAACCAGGATTGATGTGTTTGATGTGTGTGGATAAACGAAAATTAGGAATTAATGCTAAGATAGTGTTTGATGTGTGTGGATAAACGAAATAGAATCAAAATATACCATTTCTCAACACAATATTGTGTTTTGTTCTATTTTTATGATTGACCAAAGCTAGAATAGAACCCATTAGAGGATTGAGTGAAGGAATAAAATAGCTAACTTGAACAAGTGCAGAAGAAGACTTAAATTCTTACTAAAATGTACAAATTTGGATGACTCTAATAGAAGTAACCCACTACTTTAAACTAATTCAATTGCCATAACATGTTCACTTCATTATGATATCAATGTCAATTCCCTCCCTTGTTGGCTATCACAACTAGGACCATTCTTTGTTATACTGCTTGTGACAATTCCATCTAAGAACAATATATATTAATATATAGAACAATATTGATGTTCAGTCTGAAATAGAAATAAGAACAGCTAGTAAAAGTTGCAATCATTATAGGATTTGGATTAATTGTTCTCCTAACCCTCATAAAACTTTCTCTCTAAATGTTTTCTATATACACTAATTGATTGTCCTTATAACATTCTATCTAGAAATAATCCACGTTGACCAATATGTTTTTGTTGACCAGTTCTATAAAAAGTTAATAATGCTAGTCCTAAATATGTTGTGAACGTTGAAATTGAAGTTAGTAGTGTGACCATCGGATAATGAATGTTTTCTCCTTTTAAGACATGAATAAAATTCATTGTCTTTGTTCAAAGCAAAGGAGGTTGGGCTGCTTTTTGAAGAATGAAATGATTGCAGGCCTTTGAGCTTTAGAGGGAGCAAAAGAAATTCATAGACATTAGGCAGGTGAGTTAGGTGAAGCAATGATTTCTCATTTTCCTTTTTCTCTCAAGGATCAACATTTAATCAAGTTTTAGGGATTTGTCCTAATCATGTTACTTTTGAACTTAATTTGCTGAGGTTGTCTAGGTGTTTGAATCAGTTTTCCGATACCATATTCAGTTCTAAGTGGCAATTACATCAAAGGCAATTACATATTCGCATTAAATCAAATTGAAACAATAGATATTCTCCAAAATGACAATATTTATCAAATATTTAGCATACATTCAAAGCTGGTCCTAATAACCAAAATTCCTAATTTAAAAAAAAAAACTCACAATGTATCAAATAATTGACAATTTTTCAAATAAAATGAAGCTGTGAGTAGTTTACGGATCAAGTGATCCGTAAACTACTTAATATGCTTTACGGATCACTTGATCCGTAAGCATTTTTCGGATCAACTTGATTCGGAAAATGCTTACGGATCAAGTGATCCGTAAACAGCCCAGCAACTTCCCGACAACGTTTTCCGTTATCGCCGGCAAAAACCAAAACGCGAATGACAAACTTACCTCGAAGAAGAAGTAGAAACGCGAAGAAGAAGCACAAACGCGAAGAAGAAGCACAAACGCGAAGACCCACACCTTCCTCCTAAACACGGCAACAATGGTGGCGATGGTGGCGAAGAAGATTGGCGGCGAAGAAGAAGAAGAAGAATGAAGAAGCTGCGCGGGAGGAAGAAGAAAACTGAAGAAGCAGAACCGTTGGAGGAAGAAGAAGAGCGTGCATGGGAGAGAGAGAGGCGAGAGAGTTATTTTTTAAAAAAAAACACTAAGGACTTAAAGGACTTTTCACCATAATTGCTAGGTGCACCAGCAAAACTGCTGGGTGCACCTAGCAGCACTCGAGTGGAAAACAGCAGCAGGCCCATTTTTACCAGAGCCCAACTATTTTTCTGTGTGGCTTTGTCTCTGAACAGTGTTTTTTAAATTGTTTCCCGTAATTGAACAAGCCTTTTCTCTCTCCTCTGACACATCATGTACCTGTACCTCCTTTAATTCAAAATTCTGATTCATGAGTGGGCCCCTTTCTTCCCAATGTTTTCCATTGTCATCTCTACTTTCAGTCTTCTCTCCACCAATCACAACACTACCTTCTATTGCGTCAACCTTATTGTCCTTTTCACCTGATATCTTCCCCCTTTGCTGTTGCTTTCCATATTTCCCTGCTGGGACCCGAGTTGGTATCTGTACTCCATCAAAAAAGTGTATTGTAGCATCCCCAAGTCTGGGAACACTGTCACTGGACCTTAGATTGGTGGGTCCACATATCAATGGTTCCTGGTTATTGTCCATTGGTTCCTTTTCATTGCATTGACCACCAGACCAAAGGTTCTTCTCCCTGTTTCTCGTTTGTTCACCCTTCTCCACACCCACCACCTGGGTATCATCGGAGACTCCGACGTGCAGTGTTTTACCCGACAGCAAGCTCATCTCCTCACCACTTTCATCTGAAGATATTTCGTCTGATGACCCTTCTAAGTACCCCCTATTGCATCTGCATCTTTTTAAACTATAACATGTCTCCTCAACAATATGGACTACATTGTCAACCTCGTTAATGGACACTAGCACATTGTGGTTGATTGTTGGATGCCACGGTGTTTTCAGTAGCATTCGTGCTTGTCCAGGCGTTTGAGATCTTCAACGCGTCATCAAAGTCCACCACTTCTCCCACTCCCACCGTTATCTTCTTGATATTCTCCAGGTCCCATGCATGTAATGGAATTCCTCAGCACAGAACCCAAACCAGCCTGAAACCAGTCCTCGAATTTGGGCTCCATTTCTCCAATGAGTGGAACATGGACAACTCGCTGTCATCTTCTTCCCTGCATATTTTCTCTGCTTTTTTGTCAGTGAGACCCATGAGTAACACCATATCATCACCAAGGTATTTTGGCTTAATATCCTCCCCTCCATCCCACAAAAATTCTTCCTCCAATCTGTTGAACATTGACAAGTTCCTTAATCTGCCTACCCACGTGCCGTTGAACCATTTCCTCTTCTCCATGGATATTGTTAGCCAAATTGATGAATGGGAAGGCTTTATCGTCGCCTGAACACCTGTCGAAGGTCATCTCTTCTCTTTTGTTTTGCTACCTGTCACTGTCGCATACGAGACCGGCAATGTCTGTCGGTGAGTATAATTTTCCTGTTTTCCTCCTTTCGCTGGTGTTTGTGCTGTTATCTCCTTGTCTTTGCCATTAGCTCTGTCTACCTGCATATCCCTGAATGACCCCTGCTTATATTGATCCTTCTTGTGGAGTATCTTCGTCGTCTTCCCCTTCCATCCATGTTTCGGGAGGTTAGCATGTATTTTAAGGCCACTTATACTCAAATTATCCATCTGTCGCTCCAGTTTCTGGACATCATCAACACCTTTGAACCTCACAAAACCATATCTCCTTCCACTGTTATTTCTTTTCTAGTTCCTTTTCCCCAATATCCTCTGGGAATTGCGTGAAGTAGAAGAAACTCGCATCTGGTGCGTCCCTTCAGTTTTTCTGCCTCCCTTCCCCTCGTCTTGCTGCCACTATCGTTGCAGTATGTTGCTGGTACCCTTTCCCGCCTAGTGGAGACTAGGTGTCTCAATTACCCTCTCTTCGCTCTCTCACTTGCTCACACTCTCCCTCTCCCTCTCCCTCTCTCTCTCTCTCTGTCTTGTGCAATTATCTTAAACGGAAGATTTTTAAATCAGAGGAAATACTTTGGTGTCAACTACTGTGACATTGTAATGCATGTAGAATTTTCTATCAGCCCAGAACTTGTGGCTTTAACTTTGAACCTCAACCTTCTTGTATTATTCAGGTTTCCCATCTCCCTTGACTTGTAAATTGTGCATCTTTTTATGTAGTGAAAATTGCAGATATTTATAATGTTCTCACATTTGTCATTGTGAACCTTGCCCTTAGGGAGCTGTTGGATTGGCAATATGGGTTCCCTCAGTGACAAACCAGGTGAAGGAGAGTCAGACACCTGATTCAAGTAAATCAGCAAGAGGATATTCTCCAATTTCACATGCTGGAGATGATAATGAGGATAACTGGAGACAAGCCAATGATGGGAATGATTTAGAACTCAGTATTGTTGGAGATGGCACAGATCTTGAACCAATTGATACGGAACTGCTTCTGGACAATCTTCAGGTTGAGAAAAGATTCTTCACATTTCCTTTTGATGATTGGCATTTTGTCCATCTTACGTTGTTAACTCTGCAGCATGTTGATTTCCTTTTTTTTGTATCCGTAAACTCTGTTGTGTTGAGGTCCTTGACGCTATTATTATTGGTTTACAGGTTTCCCGGGCCATGTCAAAACAATATCTGAAGGTTTTGTCATCTTTAACTCTGAAAGATGCAATGAAATGCATGCATGACAGCCAGCAGAAGTGTGTGCTGGTAGTTGATAAAGAAGATTTTCTAGAAGGAATATTGACATGTGGTGACGTTAAAAGGTGTCTGTCCCAGAAGTCTAATGACACTTTGAAGAGCGATTCAGGGATTTTGGATGTATGTAAAAAATGCCCCTGCTATTTATATTCAAGAACCATGTCTGTTTGCAAATTGTTTTAGAACCAGTTGTTTTCTATAATTCATGAAATAAAAAAACAATTTTTGGCAAGAAACTGTATTCGGAATAATTTTTAGCAACATGAACCAACTGTTTTCTAGAGTTTGGTCTAGCAAGAACAGAATTGCTACTATCTTTTTTCTTTTGAAGTAATAAACAACGCTTTGATGAATGGATTTTAAATGTACCATTGAGAAAATACACTACCAAAATTCATGTCTGGATCTTCATGCCATACTGCTAGGATAGAATTGTCATTAATTTTTTATTGTCTGTATTTGTAGAATGTGGGTTTTGGCTTAACTCAACCTCAAAAGTTAGCTCTTAAGGTGAGGGTTACCCCCAGTCGATGTGGGACTTGAATTTTTTTCAATACACCCCCTCACGTCCAACATTTTTAGGCTTTGTGCGTGGATAACATGGTGGGCGACCTTTTCAATGGATCTAGGATAGGTTCTGATATCATCTTAGAATGTGGATTTGTGTCTAACTCAACCCCAAAAGCTAGCTCTTCGGATGAGGGTTGTCCCCACTTATATACTTTATCTTGTCACTATATCTAGTCGATGTGGGACTTGGGTTTTTTCCAATAGTATTCCATTGCTGCCAGTCTCCTCTAAATCTCTAATGATAATTCAAATTGGATATTTTACAGGCAAACACATGCCTCGTTTCCTCTGTTTGTACTCGAGGGATGACCTATCGTGGACAAGAGCGAGGAATTTTAACCTGCTATCCAAATACTAGTTTGGCTATGGCCAAAGAGTTGATGGAGGCCAAGGGCATTAAGCAATTACCAGTGGTTAAACGTGGTGGAGATCACAGTAGAGAAATGAAGAGGAGAATTGTTGGTCTTCTTCATTATGATGCACTATGGCAATTCCTCAGGTTTTTCTTAGAATCCGATACTTGTTTATTTTACTCTCACACAACACCAAATCTGGGTTTCTCTTTTCAGCTTCTAAAATGCCTTTTAGCTCTTTACTTTTATTTCAGTGACTACTTTTTTTTCCACTGCAAACTAAAAGTACTTATGGAGAAGTTTATCCAAACAGACCTAAAATAAATACTTTTGTCTAAAGTCTCAATTGCCTTCTTAAGTTTTGATCTCATCATTCTGATGGCAATGTCTAAGAACAATTTGTAGCCAAGTAATTATTGTTTCCATTCATATTTCCTTTGTTGATAAAACGTTTATGTGCAGGAAAGAGATTAATCTCCAGCAAATAGCCCATCAAAATAGAACAGATAAAAATTTGGCTGTGATAACAACAAATGGGCACTAGTTCTGTGGTCAATCTTTTTTGTTGCTCTTATGAAGGAAATAGTGAGGTTGTAGCAACAAGCTCTTTTTTGTTGCTCTTATGAAGGAAATAGTGAGGTTGTAGCAACTAGCTCCTTGGTTGCCTTCAAAAGTGAGACTATTAATTCATGTATATTCTAGTGCCAAAATATTGGTTATTTGATAAGGAAGAAAATACAAGTTAAGATCATCAAGTCTAAATCATAACATGATATTCTTTTGCATAATTTAGGACACTGCAGCGTGAAAAGTAACTCTAAGAAGCAAAAGACTACAGAATACAATGGGAAATAAAAAAGTGTTTAAACACTGAAATTCGTTCCTTTTGTAATTCTATTCTTTCCTCAACGCAAGACTTTTTTATACAAAGCAAAAACATACGCCTTAATTTCGAGACCATTATCATTTTTATGAAAATTCTGTTATGCCATGGTTCATCTTGTGAAGTTGCACAAGTCATTCATATGATGGGGGGATTTCATCTCTCCAATATTCATATATTATTTTTTAGAATTCAATAGTGAAATATGGTTGATTGAAACATGTTAAAAGGTTGTACATATTGGAGATGCAACAAGCGCTTCCCAAGTCTCTATTTCTCTGGAATTTGAAGAGACATGCATGTCTTTCACCACAAAATTAAGTAAATAAGAAGGTTTAAATATGTTAGTGTTTTTTTATTTTTGGTTCCTGTCAGTTAATTTTTCTAATTTTAATTTAGTTTTTTAAGTTAGTAGTTTTTTAATTTTAGTTCAAGTTTTTTTGTTTATTTTTAATTCTAGTAAGTTTGTCCTTATGTTTCTTTAAGATTCTAATTTTTTTTATTTATATTCTTCATAAGTTTTCACTTAATAAAAATCAAAAATCAAAATTGAGAAAACATAAATTTACATGACTTAAAAATAAATAAAAATATCTTAGAGGAATCAGAATAAAAAAACATATTTAAAAATGAATGAAGTTTTTTTTTTATAGGGATTGAAATATATGAACTTAGCATGACCAAAAATTGTTTAAGCCAAATCTGAAATTGAGTATCTTTTAACCCCGGATCTGTCTAAGGTGGGACCACCTTTCCATGTTTCTCACCATGGAAAAGTATTTTATAGCCATAGATCTTTTTCTTTTTTAATCTATGGATGGAATTTTTTGTTCTTTTTGAGTTGGGATTTTTCTCAGACTGGTAAAAAGGGGGCTCAAGTTTGGATTTGAGGATCCCACATCTATATTCATTTGGCTACATCTATTTTTACAATTTATTAGAGTTAAAATTTTATAAGTATATTTTATTTTTTTTATAACTACTAAAAATATAAAAAATTTATTCTATTAAGAAAATAATTTAAATTATAATAATTAAATAACAAATTATCATCTAACATGTCAATCGTAAGATTATTTTAATTTAACCAGAAATTTTGAGTCAAGAAAAAGAATTTTATGCCTATAGTAGTCTTACCTAATATGAGTACAATTGTCTCCTACAAAGAATGTTTGTTATCACTATGAAGTAACAAACTTAAAATCATGAATTTAACTTCAAATATTATTTAATTCTTAATATTTTATATTCTTTGTTATTTAGTAATTTTTATATATTGTTTGAATTAAAATATAATTAATGACTTAACATGTAAATGTTTAAAATATATTATTTAAAATGTATAAATAAATTAAAATTGTAAAAAAGTGGCAGGTTCTCCATGATTTCCTCGAAAACAATAAAACTTCACGAGGATGAGGTTGGGTTTAAAAAATTTTCCCCTTTAAAACTAGAACTTGAATTCATCTATTTGTCTTTTGCGATCCTAGGGATGGGGAAAGTGAGGATTATTCTTGTGCACCATTCAATTTTCTTTGACACCCAGCATTTTCAACTTTATCCTTTTTTCTTTTTTTTTGTTCCTTCCTTTTTCCTTTTCTTATTACAACATTCACTTGTGTTGGTTGTTGGCTGAGTTCCTCCTTCTGATGTGGTTGATTTCGTCGAGGTTCATTGTCACGATTGTGGGTTGCATGCTGCATTGAGTTTGTGGCTGTCATCGTGGTGGATGTTGCGATGGAAATGATGGAAGAAAATAGTTTTTTACATCTACGAATGATCCGTATGTGTCATACAGATTGATCAATCTATATGAACCTTACGAATTGTCAATCCGTATAAGTTAAAAAAATTATAAAAAAATTAATGTATTTTTAATATAAATTTGGTTCTATTTATTAATATATTTATTTAAATATTATTACATTAAATAGTTTATTCAAGTGTATAAAATATGAAATTTTAGATATAAATTATTATATATATGCTTATCAATTTTAATGTAATATATTAGTATATGTAGTAAAAAAATAATAAAATTGTGTCATAGTATATGTTAAAAAAACATATTTATTGATATATCTACATAAATGTTTTTGTCTAGTGTAGAAGATTTTAAAATAAAATTCAACATTGAATTAATTAAAAGTAATAACAATTCATATATTTTATTAAGAGATAAATTATTATTATATGTATATAGAGGTATGGATTATTATATGTCAATTTGTATAGGATGTAAGTATGAAATTTTATTAGCTTTCGTTAGTTTGTCATTGAATTTTTTTTTATGTTTTGTTAAGATGGATGAAGATCAGTGGATATATGAGAGCATTATATCTGAAGAAACTAATATGAAAGAATACAATGGAAAGGAACTAGGTGTGTTTAAAAATATTGATTGTTCCCACTTTCCGAAGATCTCTTCCCTCTCTTCGAGATCGAACATCGATTGCAACGATTCGATAAACGGCTCATTGGGATAGAGATAGATAAATAATGTACCCCCCCCTAGAAACTTCAATACTTCTCAGGTATTATATGATTTTGTATCTGGTTAAAGTAAATGACTGTCCTAAGAAGACTAAACATGTATTATCCCTTTTGTAGGAGTCTGCTACTTGTGAGGTCGTATTACAATAGGCTCGTGCTGTTGGGTATAATATTGGTTTCGTGATTGTGATAATGAGGTCAGACACATCAACTACAACGAGAATAAAGATCTCATTTGTTTTTATTTGTTGTGAGAGAAGTGAAAAATATAGAACATACAAGAAAGATTTAGTACAAACGGTGACTAGTACTAGAAAATGTTAATTAGAACTATATTTGTAATAATATTTATACAAATATAGTCCTCGTTAACATTTTTCTTATACAATATTACCTATTTTTATTATTTAACTAAAATTTCAAAAAGTTACATTATAAAAATTTTCACATTTTCTTATTTAATTATTTTATATGTAACTATTTTAAATATATAAAAGTATTAAAATAGTTATTTATATAATAATTAAAATATATAAAACTATACGGATTGCGAATCCGTATAGGTTTAATACAATAAAAAAAAGAGGGTGATAACGGAACTCACAACGACAATAGCGGGACAATGGCAGACACGACGACGGTCACAAACGAATTGATGAAGATGAATCACGGATTGATGAAGATCAAACACGGATTGAAGAAAAGAGGATGAGAGAATTTCAGAGGGTGAAACTGAAAGAAGAAAATGGTGTGAGCGTGAATGGTGTGAGAGGATAGACAAATTAAGAATCTGTATTTCACATTTTAAATGAGAGACAAATTTGGTTTTTCACTCCATATGTTGAATGTAAAAGAAATTGACTTGGTGTAGGAAGAAACTCTCGAGAAGTGATACCAACTCTTAGACCTACCTTGTTGCCATGCCTACAGGCAATGCCATCCCGTTGGTTATAAATGTTTATGTTTGTAATAGAATTTACCTAAAACATGAGGAAGTCCTCACTGCTTCTAAAGGGATGTGTATAAGGTGGTACATGAAGTGAAACAAAATACTGGGTAAAACCACATACTAATCGTGTGTTGATTAATGTTAATTATGCACATTTTTTTATATATTATTTTTCACATTTTTGACACATAAGCTACACATGATTGCTTCAAAACGGTGTGCGTTAGGTAGGTTTTGATGAGAAATCAAAAAAACATACTAAGGATGTGAACATATTATTTTTGTTGAAAAGATGAACCTGCTTTGTCCTTAAACGAGGATATATTAAGGTAAGGGGACCCGTTTTCTTGTTTGTGCTTTGTATAAAAACTAGTCGGTAACCCGTGCGTACGCACGAGTCTTTGGCTAAATGATTTTCGATGAAAGAATAAAAAGAAAGATATTGTAAAAAGATAAAAGGAGTAACATTCATATTAAATAGTTCTAAATAGTAGAGTTGATCAATTGTCAAATTGTTTGAAGATAAATATAAAGACGTCGGAAACAAACATAACTAACATTGTTTTGAAAAATAACACAATAGGTTTTCCTAGTCTATATCACTGTCATCCCAATCAATTGCACATCTGATGACAACTTCCCAGATTTTTTCAGCACGCCTATAGTAGAATGAGAGTTCGTCTGCATGGCTAAAATCACCTTCTTGGAGGAATTTATACCAAGGCTGAGTGATATACTTATCAGCAATTCCCTTATCAAGCACAACTACATTCCATTGCAGTGGAGGTCCGAATCTTCTGAGAATTGTCATGTGATCATCACAGTGGATTCGACATTGTGTGAGAGAGGGTGGAAGTTGTTGTAGGAAAAAAAAAGTTAGGCATTAAAATTAATATTTGTATAGAAGATATAAATGGATATGAATATTTTACCAGTGGATATGGTGCCCCTAGCATTGATTGGGTGATTTCATATGTCCAGATATGTTTCCTTGTTGCGCGGCGGTTTTTGCATGTCTGCTGGTGTAATGGTGGAGTGAAGTGGAGGTCAAATTTTGAGTGGTGGTCACAGGCTAGGAAATTTATGATCACTGATTCATAAATCTGCAATTCTGTCCTCATTCTTGTTAGGCCATCAGCAAAGTAAAGTTTGCCCTTGTGTTGCCTGGCTTGAATTTCGTAGGTTGCCCCATCATACTTAAATTCAACAATTTCTGGATAATTTGGTAGCCATTGGCGCTGATAGAAATCTGGTATTTCTATGGCATCCTGCAAGGGGAAAAAAGTATTTAAAAAAGGAAAAACAATATCAAAAGCAGCAAAGGATAAAGTATGGAAAGGAAGCATTTGATTTAACCTTGTCACAATGGAACGCAGCTTTAAATTGCAATATTAATGGTTGTCTGATAGCAGGGAATCTCAACTGCAGTGCAATGAAAAAAAGTGGACTTAGCATTTAAAAAACATGTATATTGACCAATTTAATTGTCTGCAGGTCTAAATTGGGGTGTTGCTGCAATGTAGTAGTAATTGGATTTAAGAGTTGTAAATTAGGATAATCAAAATAACATAAGAGAAGATGCATATAATATAACACGTAAGAAATTGGATGCAAGACATGAAAATAAGCAATACAGAACATGTATAATTCATGCAGAGTAACGAAAGTCAAAGATCAAACCATGGGTGAAGAAAATAAAGCAGAGATAAGAAAATGCACCAAAAGCAAATACAACAGCAACAAAAGTTCTTAATTAGAGATCATATGATCGAACAGATAAGAAAATGCACTTCATAATTCGAATTAAAGGCCAAAAGCAAGAAAGTTTGAAAGGGCAGAATCAGCATTATAAAAAGAATATAACAGATGATGTATATCAGAGATGATATGATCGAACAAATAAGAAAATACACTTCATAACCCCAATTAAAGACCAAAAGCAACAAAGTTTGAAAGGGCAGAGTCAGCATTATAAAAACAATGTAACAGATGATGTATATAACCGAACAACTCAAAATCTTAATACGATACTTGGAAATAATGGTAATAGAATGCTACAAAATTTAATAGGCACTTAAAAAGGTTTAACGTAATCTTCTTTCTGTTTTGTTTAGGCTGGGGCATAATCGAACAGCATACGGATAGGCTGTTTTTTCCTACATGCATGATTCAAATGTTATTCTAGATGACATGCTACCTAGGGTCCATTGACAGTGACAATATAGTAGCATCATTTAAAATTATTGGATAATTTTCACCACTCATTAGCAATGAAGAAAACTAAATTAATATTTAAATTTCTTACTATCTATTTAACAATAGAATATCAGAACCACTGGAACAGGTTTTTGAATTAGTATTAACAAAATGTCCAAACAGAACATGCATTGCCATAAAAGCTCAACATGAATGCAAAAAGTGTGAGGGGCAAAAGTATGGATTTAAGCATTACTAATATCTAAAGAGTAAGGTAGATGATAACGTAGTATGCAAGAAACCTAAGACAATGCGTTCATATAAATTAAGTAGAAGTAGGGAAAATTGAATTAGGGCTTTGGCACACGAAAGAAAGTTGAGTGAGACAATGATGGATTCAAAGGTAGAATTGTTCAATATGTCTGTCCTAAATTACAATTGGAAAAGTCACAAATACAGATGGTAAGATGTTGAATTTTGGTTTGGGATATCGATGAAAAATCTAAGCAAAGGCAAGGAAAAAATCACGAAATCAATGAACATGCAGTGAGGTATTGGGTTTAGGCTTACCTTGCTTGAGGCAGTCGATGAAGCGGAAGTCATGGTGCTAGTCACTTTGAGAGAATGATTTGGTTAGAGTTGAAGTGAAGGTGGTAGAAAAAGGAACGGTGGTTTGATGATGTGAGGTAGTGGGTGATGGAAGGGTCATTGCTTTTGGGGGGGGGGGGGGGTGTAAGTGGCGGCAAGTTAAGTGGTTTGGGAACTATGGAGCATTGAATGTTACGTTCAAAGATTGGACGTGAATTGGCAGAATGATGAGTATGAAGGACTGTGGTGGTGGAGGCAGGTGAAGAGGTATTTTTATTGCTGAATATAACAAAGAGGAAGTTAAATTTTTTTATTGTTATAAATACAATTTGCATTATCAGATGAATGACCTGTCTAATGCTGAAATCGATAATGATTTGGCATAGATAATATTTTCCAAGGGCAATTGATTATCTAACAAAAGAGAAATGGTTCTACTAAAAGAATAATAATAAGTGTATTATCCTAGGAAAACAGCCAGAATAATATATAGAATTCATTTGCTGAATGGTAGTATTTAAATTGAGATAAGCATTTTATTTTCTTTCGTGCAATTCATGAAAGAAATGGTTAATTTGAAGTTCATGAAAATGGATGAAAATTTAAAATGTAGAAAATAAGAAAATGCACTCCATAACGGAAGACTGGTTTTTTGAAGTTGATGAATTATAGATTGGCTCATTTGATGATGTTTTAATTGTATATCAGAGATCATATGAGTAAGAAGCAAATACAGTTGTGGTTAGAATTAAATTTGCAATCGTAAATAAATTGGATTTACCTTTTAATATTTGTAAAGACCTCTTTGAAAACCACATTGGTGGTTGAAGTCATTTTTTTTTGTTCTGATCATGTATTAAAATTCGAAGTCTTTTCTTTGACTTGACCCTTGATAATGCAACATATAATTGGCCATGTGAAAAAACTGGTTTTGGCAAGTAAAGTCCAACTGAAGATAGGGATTGTCCTTGGGATTTATTAATTGTCATTGCATAAGAAAGCATTATTGGAAATTGTCTCCTCAATAGCTTAAAAGGCCATGGTGATTGTGAAGGTGACATAGACATTTGTGGGATATAAACATGATCTCCGATATTTTTCCCAGAAATTATGTCAGCTGCAATAACATGTTTTGCTAGTCTTGTGATAATTAACCTAGTACCGTTACACAACCCTTGAGTTTGGTCTAAGTTCCTTAATAGCATTATAGGTGTTCCAATCTTGAGTTTGAGACAGTGATTGGGTAAGCCAGATGTTGTCAATAAATTAAGAAATTCATTTGTGAGTGAGCGGAAATGACAACTTTCAATGGTTTCGGATTTGTCAACTGAATCAGAGCTTAGATATTCCATTTGTTCACCTATCAATATTTTAGACATAAAAAAGCAAATTCATCAACCAAAAATGTAAAATCCAGGAAAGTTGACTAAAAGATGAAAAACAGAATAAGATAATTTAGTATATGATCACTTGGTATCATTGTAAGCATATAATCATTAACTTGTTGTACTGTTTCATTTGTAGAAGCTAATATTGCTCTGGTTTGGAAGTATTCACGATCATTGTGATGATGAGATAGATCTGGGAATGTAGAGCTAATTATACTATGAATAGGATCATTATATTCTGTGATTAATAGTTCCTGTGGAATTTCAATAGTAGCATAGCCATCATTTTCATCTCCAATAATACCATCACCAATATCTATAATCCATTGTGCAAAAGCCACAGTTTCTTCTTGATTTGTTGCTTGCATGTTGTTTTGTAAGCGCATGTTTTTTGTCAGTCTCAAGATCTGACAATGATCCCATAGATAAGAGGAATTAATTGTTGCGTTAACAATATCAGAGCGGCTGCCTCTTGGAATGACTGGTAGGATCTGCCGGAAATCTCCACCAAAGACCATGACTTTACCTCCAAAGATTTTATTTTCCATTGAGTTGTGTTTGATGATATCTCTAAGACTGTGATCAAGTGCCTCAAAACAGAATTTGTGAGCCATGGGTGCTTCATCCCAAATGATCAGACTTGTCTGATTTAATAGTTCAGCTAATTGAGTTCCTTGATGGATATTGCAAGTTGAGTCTTCAAAAATTGAAACTGGAATTTTGAATGTGCAGTTTTACCTCTAGGCAATAATAGAGAAGCTATGCCGCTAGAGGCTACCATAATTACAATTTTATTGTCAGCTCTTAGTGAACTTGCTAGTGTTTTCCAAATGTATGTTTTTCCTGTACCTCCATATCCATAGAGAAAAAACATATCACCTTTATCTTTATTAACAGCTTCAACAATCTGGTTGTAAATTGATGCTTGTTCATCTGGAATTATCGATATGTGGTGTTAGATTTAAACAAAAATGAATCAAGTTGAAATACTAATTTATAGATGAGAAATGCTAAGAAGGAAATGGACATAATAATTTTCAAAGGGGTAAATTGCTCTGTAGTTAATGTACCTGTCATGTGAGAAAATACATGTTCAAACTCTGATCTAAGTTCTTGATTGTTGTAATTCAGTTCAGCTAATATAAGGCTATTGTCTAGATAGGCTGGACAATTCACATCCTCTGGATATGGCATTGAAGGATAGTCTCTAAGCGATCTTTGATTTGCTTGCAACAGTTCTTCAATTTCAAGCAAGACCAGATTTTGAAGAGTTCTAGCATCAAGCTGTAATGCTAATACACAACAGGGAAAAAAGTCAAATTATGTGTCGTATCAATATTGATTTGTGTCATGGGAAATTAGCACTAACCTGGACTTGTTGATGATTTTTTATAATTATAGACAATGTCATTAGCCATCCAATGCCAAGTTTGGTCCCAAACTTGTTCAGGTTTGCTCATTGTTGTAGTTAAAAGTAACAACACAAATAGCTTTCTTATATAATGTGTTGAACCCCAGTCTTTTGCTTCTTTGATTGCCTCAATGAATTCTTTATCATCTTGCAAAAATCCCATAGAAAAACATGCTTCTTTATATGTAGGATACTGAACATTATCAACTGTTCTTAAATCCTCAAATGAGGTAGGTCCTTTACAAACAATAAGCATCATTCTCAAATAAAATAATTCCCCTGTAATTGATGGGACCCATAGTAATCTGCCAATGGTGTAGCCTTTCTTCCTAAGGTGCCAACATCTTTTCTTCTGATTGTATACAAACTTAGAAACAAATTATGCATAAGTAAGATTTCTTCCTTCAACAAAATTTTGGTTGGTGTTCATCCATGAAATAAACTTTGAATCAGAGATACTTGGCTTAGACAATACATCATCAATATCATCATGGTCTTCATAGAGAACAATATGTTGGCCTGGAAGATGGAAGTGTAATCTTTCAACAGCAGATTTTCTGCCATGTATTGGAAACCCAAATATTCTCCTAGTAGATTCACGGGGACATATGTATCTGTCAGGAAGATAGATGTAGTTGTTATAACAATGATGGTCAGATAAATTAGAGATCAAGTTTTAATAGTACCTGCAATCTAGATATTCTTTGATCTCATCATTATGAATGCCACCATTCTGAGTTTGATCATTATCTTCATGAATCAAAACAGTAGTTACTCTATCATATCCCTTGTTGATGTACTTAAATAAATATTTGATAGAAGTGCTTTGGTTACACCATTCAATATTGATATGTGCTTGGTATTTTCTGAGCAATCTTGGATGGTAAGGTACAATATACCTGTTATCAATTATAACACCATTTTTCTCAATTGAGTGACCATTGTTTCTTCTACGATAGATCGGAAAACCATCAACATCTAAAACAGTATGCGGCTGGAACATTTTAGGATAGAAACGACTGCACTTGCCTTCTTTCATGCATGGAGATCCAGGATTCAGAGTTCCACATGGGCCATGAACCATATGGTTTTTTACTAATGAATACAGTTCTGGATCATCTTGCTGTGAAGGTATCTCAGCTGATATAATTTGATCAATTTCATCCGAGGATGGGTATTTGTTATCAGGATGTAAAAAAAACAACAAATGGACATGAGGCAGCCCTCGTTTTTGAAATTCTATTGTATACATATTTGCAATTTATTAGTAAGTCTGTTAATAGACAACAATTAAAGTTATTAGATATGGTTGTGTGGTTAATATTGACAGTGTAAAATAACAATGTCACACATAATATAAATTCACCAAACTTAGAATCAACTTACATGCAATAACTTTCCCTAGCATGTGATTCTTTGTCAGGTCCATAAGCATTTGTTCATACTTTAGTTTGAAGACTCTGAAGATTATGTCTGGTCTATCTGTTGCTTTCAGATTCAACGAATTAAGCAATCTATGGATTTCAGGCCAGTTTGGATTGCAGGTTAAAGTAATAAACAGATTTGGGAAGCCCACATGGCTACATATGGCCATACCATCAAAATAAAGTTGATCCATATAGCGGGGACTGCCAACAAAAGTTGATGGCAAAATGACTCTTTTACCTTTATTTAGGTCTTTCGTGCTTCCATCATCCAATGACTGTTGTAAGCTACAAAAATTGTCAACTCAAAGTTTTTTTTCGTTGTTTTTGATGTAAGAAAGCCTTTTTGATTCAACCATAGTATACCCCTCAACAACAAATTTTTGGAATAGTCTCCTAGAATTCAACAAAGTTTTTGACTCATTTGATTTGCATTGTATCCTGTAAGAAAACCACTCCCTCATTGTAAGACGATTTCTTTTCCTTTTCTTACCATATGATCGACTGCTATGTAGGATATCAGGTCTATATCCATCTTCCCCGTAAAGAAATAAGAGGGGGTATTGTAGAGCTAGATAGCTAGAATGTAATTCATGGATCCTTTGTAGTTATCCATGCTGAGTTTCAATAATAATATCTCTTTTTGAATTTGCATCAAAATCGCCTACTATTAGTGCTACAACTTCAGGAACAGTAGGTACATTATATGTACGACCATCTTTTTCACGATTAGCAATCAATTTCAACTTGATATTATCCACTTGTGCATCTTGCAATCTATCTCTCGCCATCCTGAAAGTTTTTGCATGCACGTTGTATTCATCCAGCATCTCACTAAGTTGTGAAATAATGTGCTCTTGAATTTGATTATGTGGACTGCTGAGCAAAGCAAACAATTATATATATGATGATTGCAAGATTAGCAATGCAGAATAAACAATTGAATTCTGTTTAAATGTAACATTGTTGATCGATGTTGTGCATTTATAATAATAACAATGAAAGACTAACTATCTTATTGCATTAATCCTATTCTGCACTTCATTTTCTGTGTCAAAGATATACAATTGTGCAAATTTTGGTTCTTTCCCGGACATTGGTAACATGCTACCTATTTTATGACATGGTTGACCTTGAATTCTTATTGTAGGAGGTCCTCTTGAATGATTAATTGATTTGTCAAACTTAATACCAGCAGAAGTAAAGACAAACATCATGTTATATGTCCTTATATTCTGTTGGTAATTTTTACTATCAGATGTACCATGATCATACAAAAGTTGGCAGAGATATTTAGGTGGATTTTGTAACAATGGAAGTTCAACTTTGCCACTTCCACAACATAAACGGAATCTTGGATTTGTAGTTCTTTTATCTTTTGAGACTCTGTCATCATACCACATATTTGCATTACAGTGACTACACTGCATGAGTTGGTCACTAAGATCAGAATACCCTGAAATTGTTTAATGACATATGGCAAAATGAGGTTGGTTATTGAAAATGTTTTAGGAAAACATGTAAATTGGAACATGATAAACAAAAGCAGTTCTGTACAGTGCAAGGTATTCGAGGCTAAGCTAATAACATAGTGTTTATGAATATTAATTGTTACCTTCTCTATTAATTGCAGGCTCATTAGCTGAGGACATATAGTTTTGATTTTCAGGTGAAGAAATTGAAGCAGAGCCTATGAAAATTGCATTTAGATCATATTATAGCATTATAATGTTGAAAATTAAATTGATAAAGTAGATTTTGATTGGTACCTTGTGTTGATTCAGAACTCTCATCCTCTGATGAATCACGAATATTAACTAAAAAAGTGAATTAAATCTAAGTTTAGTGGAATTTATTTAATGTGGAATGGATTCCCATAATACTGAATGCACCTTACAACTTGCTTGTCTTTGTGTGAAAAAAAATGTGAATATTGTATTATTAAATCAATAAACTAATTACAATTATTAACTGTAATTTGGAAGATAATATTTTGAAAGCTTACAATCAATATTCTGAGCCTGATCATTAACTTTGTGCTGCTTGATACCTTTTTTCTTTATCCTGGCTTGTGCTGTATCACTATGATTTGCATGCTCATGGTCATCAATGTTCTTGATGCTTGTTGTTAATCTTGACTGAGTTATAAATTTTTTAGTGATTTCTTGTTGGAATGTTACAATACATGGTAAATTAAAATTGCAAAAGTCCATGGAGATGCAGAAAAGAAATGCTATTTCCACTCGGACCAAGACATAACTTGACTTGTTGACTAAAATGATCAATGTTGACAGCTGGTTAAATGGATCATACTTTGATAAAAATGATTAGACATGCATGTATAGCCATGATTATAGCCATGGTTTTGACGGCCACATTAAAACTTGAAAAGTAAGTTAGAAACAGCAAGCATAAGGAAAAATACTAAAATTATGAATGTTGACAGCTAATTAAATGCACTAAAATGATTAGACATGCATTTATAGCCATTGTTATACCTATGCTTTGGCGCCATCGATAAGAAATGTGATATGGAAAATGTTATGCATGACAGAAGTAGGATGCCAACCTAAAGAGAATTTTTTTTTTACTTGTCTTATTTATTGTACATCATATTGAGAGATATGATGAAAGATGGAGTAAATTTATAAAATATCCGATTCTGCATTTGTCAAAGTAAAATCAAGCCAAAAATGCCATCTAAAATAACAAATGATGCTAAACGATGATTGATAATAAAGAAATAGTTAATTACATATCATTGATGATCCAAGATCATGTTTCTCAAGACTCGAAAGCTGATACTTTTGTCTTGGTGTGTATATTCTGTTGTTAGAAAATTAATCAGATATGAATGCTGGTTTAGCTGTCCTAGTAATCGATATTTCGTGGTAATTATTTCTAACATTTTAATTTGTTTCCTGTGAATACTTTGTGCTGAGACAATTAAGGATGTACACCTTAAAATCAGATGCTTTAATGGCCCTCTAAAACTTTGATTGAAATTTAAGTTATCATGATTGTGAAGAACATGTTTTCTGAACTTTCTGTCTAGCAATTTGTGATTTGTATTTCCAAATCTTACTTGTTCTATCTCTCACGATATATTTGAATTCATAACATTTGCATAGGTATTGTATCAACTTTGAGAATTTGTCGAGTTTCTTGAAACATGTCTTTATAACCATTAATATAACCATGCTTTGTCGATATTTATTTTAACAATTGAACAAATAAGGATTTTAAAATATAGTGCAATAGTTAAGGTGACATCGGATAAACCACAGAACTAAAATCCCAGAATACTTGGATACAAAATAAGATTCAAATTTAAACAAAAGTTGTGATCAAAGTTCTAAAGGAACACCACCACAACAGAATTAAAGGTAGGAGCCAATTTACAATATACAAATAGCAGGGCAAAAAAAATTGTTCAGCACAACTTGCAAGCAACCAAATGCACTAAATTGCGCCATGTTTTTTTTTTATTTGTTGGGTGAAAGCTGTGCAGGCGAAATTTGAGAGGTCCTTGCTTCATCATCACAATCTTGAAATGCCTGCCGCTTTGTAGGCGTCAAGGGGAGTCCAAGCAGTGGATCATGGTCTGCTGTCACAGACAGGGATTGCTGGATAAAACAAATAGAAATGAATAAGTTGAATGCTAAGTTGAAAGCCATGAAGTGTCAAAATGCAAGAGTTGCAAGAAAGATCATATTAAAAAATGAGAGCAGTAATCAAAACTCACAGATTCATGTTGGGCAGAATGATTGGAATCAGAAACTGGGATATTCATTTTTGAAGATGTCTGAATAAGACATACATTGAAGATAACACAACCCATGGAAAACAAATAAGTATGAATAGAATACATAGTTTTCACAATAGTTAATGTCAAATAACTTGCATTGAACAGTACCTCAGCATCAGCTAGCATATCCATCACAACATTTATTAAGCTTGAGTCAGTTGAACACTTCAAAACAGCAAAATTCCTGAACTTGGGTTGCACCTTTATCTTGAAAGCAAGTTCATAACCCAACAGCTTATCAAGTGCTTGGGGTGAAGCATTCAAATCAACATCACCATCCTTGTGCAAAGAGAATAATTGTATCACACAAACAAAAAATAACATATCAAACATAAAGAGTTACTCTTGAATGCAAAAACACACTTCAATTTTAAGCTTATTAATTGCATAAGCTAATTGACCAATTAATTCACTGCATTCACGGTCCCAAAGCAGGAATTTTGTGCTTTCATCTCCTGGTTGATCATCACCTCAAGCCTATACCTGCTACCATATGCACCAATAGTGAAAAAATGATGAAGGTATGAAGAATACACAACATTTTAAAAGATCACAATGACCTAAGCACAACTTCCTTATTGTATTTGCCGCATGCACATGTGAAGGGCACCATCTCTGCATCACTTTTTTTTATGGCACTAAATGCAAGCTGTATAACACCATGAATGATTGTCCAGAACAATCCTAGTAATTGTGCCAACAGTTACACAAACAATTTCCTGTGTGAAACAACATGCATATCAAATGGTGAAAAAACTTCAGATAGTGCGGGGTAAAGAATTAAAATCTATATAAGATGATTACTTCAGAGATGGTGTTAATGTCATCAATAGTCTTTGCCTCAGTCTTTCCAAAGAATGGTTCCTTTGATGATAATTGGATAGAACCTGAAAGTTGTGTACTCCCTTCACCATGGGATTTAAAACCTGACCGGGCCTCAATGCCCAACTCCGCAAGCCTACAAATATAGAATCAACAACAAAAATAAGACAAAAAATGATCAACATATATTACATAACACATACAAAAAATACCATTCATTGAATTCTTGAATCTCCATCACCGGTTGGTTAATAATTAACTTTGAAACCTTGAAAAAATTGCTGACCGATGGGGGATAAGATCCTAAATCATTTAAAAAACAGAACCATAACATGCAATAGCATAAACAGAGGAACCAATAAATTCAAGATAAGGATATACCCTGAGCTTCCTTTATTCTACCATGGGTCAATAGAACTGTAATTGGACCATCACCTTCATAATCATCTAAGAACTTTAAAAACTGCAAGCAATAATCATCCCACAAAGTGCAAGATAGTAATTGCTGGCTATCAGAAACAAATAGTTATGAGACAATCAGTTAATAATAATGTAATCATAGCCACAACTTGACAAAGCATATGACACCAATTGTTACCAAGTATCGAACTTTACCTCAAGTCCTTTAGTTTAAAGACTACCCTTCTACCTTTTCCTGAAACTTGGCCAAAGACAACCTCCTCCACAACACCAATAACATCTAAAGCAAGTAGGAAAATCAAGGAATGTTATTTTATTCCAAAATGAGTATAACTTTCAAAATAAACTCAATTGCAAAAATATAAGTTAACATACCAACCAATAGCCCAGGTTCAAACTGGCCAGCCAAAACATCCGCAAATCTAGCAAACCTGTATTTTCTAAAAGGGATGTCCTCTAGAACACACTCCCTTACAACAGTAACCCCAATAAACACCAATTTAAATTGGTGATCACAAACTCTGTACTGACCATTGTTTTTTAGCACTTTAAAATTGTGCATGACATAAGTACAATTTTCTTTCAAGTCCATCTTTTCTTACTTCAGTTGGTCTTGTTTACAAACAACGTGGATCTCATCACCCTGGATTGCATTAAAGTTACAACACAATGGCCTGAACAATAAGTAATAAATCTACAAAAAAAAAAAAACACAAAATTGAAGCATACATCGGAGTCCACAAACACCATCTTAGCTTGCTCAGATTTGTTAAGCGTGCCAATAAACCATAGATCACTGATCCTCACACTAAGTTTAAGAGTTTCTTTTAAGCCATCGATGCTCTTTATCTTGTCTAGAGAACGTGCCATAATACTGCGAAAAAATGCAACAATGCCGATAACCTTGCAAGGAAGAAGTTAACAACAAAACCACCATGAAAAGAGAAACACGATAAGCTAAGAAAAAATCCAAAACCTCGTTCGACACAGAAAAATGAGAAGCTAACATACATGTAAGAAAACACACATGAAAACAGCACCAAAACAGAACATCAGAGGTAGCACGGATAGACAAACACGATAAGCAAACATGCAAACCAAACATCGTCCAACAGAGAAAAATGAAAAAATAACATGCATGTAACAAAACAAACATGAAAACAGCACCGAAACAAAAGCCAAAAACCGAAAAGGTAATATGCTTGTAAGAAAAGAAAAGCCAAAAAACCATAAGCTAACATCCAATGTAAGAAAACATACATCAAAACAGCACCAAAGAGAACCCAAACCTGGTTTGTATCTGGAAAAATGAAAAGCAAAAACCGCAAACTGAAGCATCACACTGAAATGAAATGCAAGAAACCACGTAAAGAAGCAAAGGCCAACACATGCACAATCTGTAAAATCAAACACGTGTAAAAGCCACAATTTGCAAAGTCAGACACCTGTAAGAAGCAAAAGAGTGGAAAATGAAAGGGCTAAAAGACCAAAAAACCAAGGAAATGAACAGTTGTCACAATCTTAGGTAGGGGTATTTTAGGAATTTCCAGAGGGTTCTCTTTTATAGATAATATATAGATATCGGGATGAGTGAGTTTGGGCACCTTTTCGTATCCAAAGGGAAGCCCCATCTATATTACTCATTTTCTTCGCCAACGATTTCCGCCTCTTTTTTTTCTTTCTCCAAAGCGAGCCAATGAAAGTGCATTTTATGTCTAACCCTCTTGCTCAAATTTGTACAACCTCTTGGCTTTCGGATTAACCTTGACAAATCCAAGGCCCTAACTTCCCATCGGAGAACACATTTTTACGTATCTCAATAATAAATTTTTCACTTTTACTTCTTTAGCTAATATCTTTAGTCACTAATTAGCATTTGTCTTGAAAGATTTAGAAAAAATTAAGTTATGCATTAATAATGTAAAATAATTTTACACAATCATCTAATTAAATAACACTTTATATGAAAAGTTCGTTGACTTTTGTAATCACTAGATTAAAAGTGATACTAATGATAATTTTTTTTATATTAGTTTATAGTATAAAAGGTTAAGAAAATAGTTTATCCGCTAACAATTTTATACAACATCCAATCATACATTCTTGTATATTATATATTATAAATGTGTTAACTTTGTAATAATCATCTTAAAAGTTATACTAATAAAGATTTCAATTTATTGATAACATAAAACTACTTTATACTATCATTGCATAACCATCAAATTCTAAAAGTTTTTATGATAAAAGTACAATCATTAAATTGAAAAAATTAATATTAATATTCAACTATATAAGTTTTTGAAAGGCAAACCGCGTGCTATATTATATGAACATTAATTAGCATGTAAAAATCATAATAGTCAAAGATTATATAATTATAATTTCTCCATAATTTTATAGTGCACCACCATCATGCCTATACATATTTAAAGCCACATTAACAAAAGCAAGCAACTAGCAAGATGCATCGCCCAACCAATAGTCAACCAAAATCAGGGTTTTTTTTGGAGGTTCCACGCGAAACTTGAAGATTATATTATAGGAAGATAGGAAATTTATGACGTACCACATCATATATTAACTTCATCAAGTTCATTCACAGGAAATCAAATACAAGTAATAAGAATTTATAAGAAATTACATCTATTTGTTCAATGAACTTAAGCAATATTTTAGAAAATAACCTGCGATAGTGATTTGAATCACAACATCAAGATTTTTAATTGTTTGTGAACGCAAGACATCCTAAATTGAAAGTGCATGCATCAATTAGATTTGTCTATAATTTATCACGATGTTAATAAATGCGACAAAATCGCAACGCGATCGCGTTCGATATTCAAAACAATTATTTCAAAAAAACATGTTTTCTTTACCATTGCAAAAAAGAAAAGATTTTGTTGTGAATGAACAAGATAATGAGGAATTGTCAGGACTTCACATGTCACGAATCCTCTTGAAAGAGGGGGGTGCCTCCGGGAATACGGAGACAGGTGGTAGGTGGTGCATGGTTGTCGTCAGCTCGTGCCATAAGGTATTGGGTTAAGTCCCCCAGCGAGCACAACTCTCATATTTAATTGTCAACATTTAGTTTGAAACCCTAAACACCGAGGAAGATGAGAATGATGTCAAGTCATGATGCCTTCAACATTTTGAATTTTTCTATTTTTTTTAATGTCTTGATATTTTATTAGACAATTCAATCTTTTAATTTTATTATTTTTATTGCCATTGGATATATATATCCAGGTTATTTTCTAAATTGGATTAGGGTTGCTAACTCAATGGTAGAGTACTCGGCACGGGCCACACTGTTCCCATGGTTGAGCTGGCCAAGCTTCTCGAAACACATAGTTATTCAATCACAATCCTCTTTACCACTGGCTTCCACGACCACCCTTCAGTCGACGCCTACAACCACCGCATCTCCACCTCCAATCCTTCCATCTCCTTCAACCACCTCCCTCATATCACCCCAACCATCACCTCAACCACCGTGAGCTTCGCTGCGAACGGCTTCGACTTTATCAAACGAAACACTTCCAACGTAGCCACCACCCTCACCCAAATCTCTAAATCCACCACCACCATAAAAGCCTTCGTGATCGACCTCTTCTGCACCACGGCGATGGAAGCAGCTTCTTCGTTGGGAATCCCAGTCTTTTACTTCTTCACTTCCGGTGCGGCGGTTCTCGAACTACACTCGTACTTTCCGAAACTTCACGAGGAAACCAACATGTCGTTTAAGGATATGGTCGCGGTGGAACTGCGCGTGACGGGAAACGCGCCGCTGAAGGCGGTGAACATGCTGCAACCCATATTTTGGAGAGGGAGGACCCTGCGTACTGGGACATGTTACAGTTCCGCACGCGCCTTCCAAAGGCGCGTGGGATCATAGTGAACGCGTTTGAAGAGCTCGAGCCTGTGGCGGTTAGCGCCGTCGCGGATGGCGCGTGCTTTCCAGACGCGAACGAAGCACCTGTTGTTTACTACGTCGGACCACTCATCGCTGAACCGCAACAATCAGGTCCATACTTTGAACTCGTCTTTTTCATTCAATGATTTTGTTTTACTAAGCAGTCTTCTACGTGCTTCAAGATTCCCTCTTATCATTCAATAATAATAACTTAATTAGAGAAAAAAGTCTATGTGCACCAATATTTTCATATTTGGATCCATTTTCGACTCTGTCAAGATTGTGACACTCACTATAAACTTAATATATATATATGTGTGTGTGTGTAACATTTTGAGAATTGAATTTTTTTTACGAAATTTAATTTGTTTCAATATTCTTTTCATGTTTTAAGTTCACATTTTTTTAATTGATTTTGGGGTTTAGGTCGCTTTTCTTATGTGGGCAAACGCCCACATATTCAAAAATTATTTCATTATGATAAAAAAAAAGGAGAGAGAACGAGTCTACAACACATGTTTAACATGATTCGCTCAGTTCTTTTTAGCAAAGTTTAGGGTGTTTCGATTAAAATACATCGATCTATACGTAGTATATATATCAACCTTAAGATTTATGGAATAAAATGAGAGAAATTGAGCACGAAACAGAAAGGTTCTTCGTAAAGGACTTGCAATATAATGAGGCTCGAAATTCTCTGAAATCATAACGAATATTTTGTGTAAAATTTTACAAAGCTATAAGTGAAATTGATTAGGAACTGAACTCTCAATCAATGATGTAACATGTCCGAAATCGCAGGGCATAATGGTAATGAAAATCACATATACGAAAAACATGTCAAAAAAAGAAAGTATCGATTTTGGACGATTTTTTACCATTGTTATGTCAAAATTATGAGTTTAACGGTCATGTAGTAATAATGTAATCACTTTTACATTGTCGTCGTCTAATTATAATTTTTTTTTAAAATAATTATCGTAAAGTCAATAAATTTATATAAATTGTGATTGTGTAAATTTTGTTACACTTTCAATATACTTTTTTCTCTAAAATTACTAATAAAATTAATTATAAACTAAAGAATCAAAATGACCAAAATTTAAAAAATAAAGGACCAAAATAAGTCTCTTAAAAGATAAATCACAAAAACAAATTTATTAAAATGATAAGATATCAAAAATATATTTCACCCTTAAATAATTATAAATCTTATTCAAGTCACTAAAATAATTCTTTAATTTTAGTATTGAATAAAATTTTTACTTTTAAATTAAAATATATTGCAAAAATTGATTATAGAAATATAGCTATATTTAGCATTTTTTAGTGACAAAAAAGAATTTACTACGTTAATAATACTATCTTATTCACTTATTAAAATATGCAACGAAAAAATAAAAAACATAAAACAATACGATTTCATAAAATAATAAATTATTTAATATAGGACAATTAAGTTATTATTAAGATATAATGTTAAAAAGTATAAGTTATAGGTTGTTTGACTTATTGTTTATTTAGTATAGGTGATAAGTTGTGATTTGATATTATGTAAAAAAAATTATATTATCAATGATTTTTTTCCTCTTTTATATATATATATATATATATATATATATATATATATATATATATATATATATATATATATATATATAAAAGTTAAGCATTCTAGTGATTTGTATGCATGAAGTTAAAGTATAGGATGGAGTGGTCAAATTCCACCCTGAACACTTTTTTTTTCTTTTTCTTTTCAAACCTTATTTTTGAGTTGCAAATTAGCATATTAGTATATTAGTGCCGAATAATTTCTAACCGACTATATTAGCAAAATTTGTGTTTAAATGTAATGTAACATTAACATCATTACAAATTTAATGGTAAATTAAATAGTAGACTAAATTTCATTTATTTTTAAAAAATATGAAGATTTGATTTATTGAAATCACAATAACTAAATCCCCAATTTAATAAATTACAAGGGATAAAAAAATATAGTTAATTCTACCTTTTTATTTTAACTTTTTAAAATATTTTCTACTCAATATTTTTTAAATGTAAAACTACTATAAAATTGTACAATTAATGTACTGATTATATATTTTAAAAATAAATTCGAGAAACTAATTTAAAAGTTGTCCAACTTTCAAATTAAAGGTGACAAATCACTCAAATTCTTTTGCAAATAGTCACACGTGTACAATTTAATAGTAAACAGGTTGGTCAAATTTGTAAGTAACAAATTTATGTCTCACAAATTGATTTCGATTGTCATTGTTAATTGTTAATGTAAGAGTTTTCTTGGTAGATAATCTATAAGTACTTTTGCAAACTTTTTTGAGTAAGACATGTTTTGATTCTAGTGAGTCCTAAGATCAAAATTACCTAAACTTTCTCTCATAAAAGAAATACAATTTAATGTAATTTTAAATAAATTTTTACATGTTTAATTTCACATATTAAAAAATTGATTTTTAAGTCCACAATAGATATTAAATTGAAAATCTTTTGGTAGTTTTTCATTAAATAAAAAAAAACTAATATATACTAAATTTTACTGCTCACTCATCAATGTTTTAATTCAATTTATACTGAATTAAAGATTTTGACTCAATATGACATTCAGTTAAAAGTTAAACACTTTTAGTTTAACAAAAATCAACCATCAAATCATGGTTCTTTGTTTCCAAGTATACCATATAAAAGAAATATTTATTAGATTGAAGAAAAAAAATTGTCTTTTAATTTTGATATTTGACTCAAATTGAAACACATAAAATTCAACAAATTTTCGTCATCAACAATTTCATGTTGATTAAAGCAAGTTTAAAGTGAATTTGGTTAAAAACTTAAAATCAAATCTTGAACTCACTTGATTTAAAAGTTTTGTTAAAAGTAATTTTTGTGTAATATTTTAATTAATTTCAATTCAATGTAATCAAACATAAATTTGTCGAGAGAATTTAGCTCTCTCCCAAACACAATATTAGACCGATATGAGAACTATTTTTTTTTTACTGAAACCGATGAAAACTATTAATATAATCTTTTATATATTTTTATTATTATTTGAAATTGATCAAAATTTATAAAACACGAATTTAGCTCTATTAATTGATTTTCTATCCAAGTTCCGTCTTTGACCAATATTTCGAACTCAGGCAGTGTCTCACTCACGTAACTAATATTTTCCTCATGTCCCTTTTAATAATGAATTAATATTTGGCTTAATTAAATTTTTCATACTTGAAATATTATTCGTTTTTAGATTACTATCTAACGTTTATTTTATTTTTTTTAACTCAAGTACCTGAAAATTTTTTTAGTTTCCTTTTGATGAGAACATGACCAAAAGCAAGGGCAAAGATCCACTTGAAGGACTTAGAGGACCTATGATAAGGGCTAGAGCAAGGAAAGCAAAGGAATCTCTTCAACAACTGTTGTCCATACTATTTAAATACAAGCCCAAGTTTCAAGGAGAAAAGTTCAAGGTTGTGAGTTGTATCATGACCCAAATGGAGGAGGACTAAATGGTGCCACTTCGTCTCAATTTTAGAGTGTTTAGTTTGTCTAAATAATGACCTAATCCATGTAAAGTTGGCTGACCAAAAATATGTTTTGGGTTAATAAACTAAAGGGGCTTTAGTTTGGTTTAGTTCGAGTTGTAATAAGGGCCCAATTGGCAGCTTAGGCATCAGCCTTGGGGTGACTTTTGGTTGCCACAATTTTAGTTACACTCAGCCATTAAATTCTTTTAATTCCCTAGGTTAGTGGATCATTACTAAATTTATGTGGATTGTAATTGCCTTTAATGAAGCATATGTAAAATTTGATGGTAAAACTTCTTTATAAGCTGAACCATTTTATCAATAAACACAAGTTGAATTTTATTCTTAAAAATTAGAGTTTATCTCTTTTATCTTAGTGAGAGTGATTCTCCTAAGTTCTTGAGTGATTCAAGAACACCCTGGCTATATCAAAGGTCTTTCACATCCTTTGTGTGTTGCCCTCGCTGGAAAGAGTGATTCTTTCCTTCCACCATTTCATCTTCAACCTTGTTCTTTCAAACCACAATTCCAGAAAATCCAATTCTGTCCAGAATTATCTCGTGACCATAACTCTTGATTTACTCGTTCAAATTAAGTGATTCTTGAGCCTAAATTGAAATTCAAAACGAGACCTTTCACCTCATTTTGGAATCACCTCATTTGGAGCTCTATAGCTTGAGTTATAACCATTTCTATATTTCTGTTCAGCCACCACTTAACTTACGTTTTTACCATCCCATTCATCCGTTTTATGCCAAGATTCACCTTATTAAGTCCCAGGAAATTAGCCACTGCCCAACCCTTGAATCTTGCTAATTTCCCATCCTTTTCTCAATCAATTTTCTGAATTTTCCAACAAGGTTTAATCCTAGACGATCCTAAGTCAGCCCTTGTGCAATGAGGGTTCATATCATTTGGTTATCAGAGCTCCGGTTCTAGGATCATCACTTCCTTTGCTGGAAATATTGGGTAACATCCTTCTTTATTTTTTCTTTGCAATTTATATTACCTTCTTGTTCATGTTTTTTTTTCTTTTAGGCTGAACCATTGCAAAAGTTAAGCCTTTTGATCTCTTTGTTATATATAAAAAAAAAAAGAAATTCGTATAAGCAAAAAAAAATAAAAAAAAATTGGGCTGAATGGTTCATGCTTGAAGAAATTTAAAAAAAAAACTCTTTAAGGTAATATATTGGTTGTATGAAGGATTGTTACTTGAATTCCTAAATTCTGAATTTCATTTCCTTCAATTGTGCCTAAAAACATTGTTAGCCTTTTTCTCGGTTAACCTTTTCCTTGTCTCTCTAGCCTTACCTTACACATATTGGTGAATTATTCTTTGTTGTGGCCATAATCTCTTGAATTGCCTAAGAACTCAAGGGAATTAGAGTGGTAAAAGGCAAGAGTGTTTTCATTAGAGAAAAGCCATAATTGTGTGATACACTTGAGTGGGTGAGGTATTCAAACAACGATTATAATTGTCTTGTTACGTTTGATTTGTTTGTTTGAGATGGCAGGTAATAATCCTAATGATGGAGTGGGGCTTTCGCAAGTCCAAATGCAAGCTTTGACGCAACATTTGGAGAGGTTAATGAAGCAACGGGATGATGCGCTCCATGAGAGGTTGGATCAAATGGAGAATAGAGATCATAATGAAGAAGAAAGGAGGAGAAGAGGGAATAATGGTGTTCCTAGACAAAACCGAATTGATGGTATTAAACTCAACATTCCTCCCTTTAAAGGAAAGAATGATCCAGAGGCCTACTTGGAGTGAGAGATGAAAATAGAGCATGTTTTCTCATGCAACAACTATGAGGAGGACCAAAAGGTGAAGCTTGCCGCCACGAAGTTTTCCAACTATGCTCTATTGGATCAAGTGGCCTCGAAATAATTAAAAAGGGGGGGTTGAATTAATTATTAATGTACCTTGACTAATTAAAACTTATCCTTCTTAATGTTACTAGATTCAATTAGGCTTTACTACTAAGTTATCTAACTTAAAAAAAAAGTAAAGCGTAAAAGTAAAGTGCACAACGAAAATTAAAAAGTGTAGGGAAGAAGAAGACAAACACAAGAATTTTATACTGGTTCGGCCACAACCCGTGCCTACGTCTAGTCCCCAAGCAACCACCGGTTCTTGAGATTTCTTTCAACCTTGTAAAATCCTTTACAAGCAAAGATCCACAAGGGATGTACCCTCCTTTGTTCTCTTTGAACAACCAAGTGGATGTACCCTCCACTTGAACTGATCCACAAGAGATGTACCCTCTCTTGTTCTCAGTTACAACAACCCAAGTAGATGTATCCTTTACTTGTACCACAAAGGATGTACCCTCCAATGTGTTAAGACAAAGAATTCTTAGGTGGTTAGTCCTTTGAATCTTTGTAAGGAGAAACAAAAGATATCTCAGGTGGTTAGTCCTTTGAAATCTTTTGTTTAAGGGAAAGGGAAGAATCAAGAGAAAAACTCTTGAAAAAGGAGAAGGGAGACACAAAAGAATTCAGGAGGTTAGTCCTTCGTTCTTTTTGAAAAGAAAGAAGAGAGACACAAAAAGAATTCAGGCGATTAGTCCTTGTTGAATTCTTTTTGGCAAAGGGAGAGGAGAATGAAAAGATATAGCACACTTTTGTTTTCTGCAGAAGAGCAATGTTTGAAAAACAAAAAACTTAGAAAGCTTTTTGACAAAGGAAGAAGAAGAAGAAATATGAGTAGGAAAGAATTGTAAAGGTAGTAAAGGTTTAAAGGTTTCTCAAAAAATTGTTCAATAAGATTATCAAAACGTTGTTTGAATGTAAGTCAAGGTCTTGCTTTTATAGACTCTTCATATCTGGTCAAGAAAACCATTGGAAGAGTTATAACCTTGAGAAAATCATGTCATAAGTTACATCTCTTGACCTTTTATTCAAAACTTGTCACTGGTAATCGATTACCATAATCATGTAATCAATTACACAATGCATTTTATGAAAAGATGTGACTTTTCTCAATTGAATTTGAATTTCAACGTTCAGATACACTGGTAATCAATTACCAATATATTGTAATCGATTACACCATTTAAAAATCATTTGGAACGTTGCAAAATCAGTTAAAGCTTTTTGAAATCAAATTTTATCACTGGTAATCGATTATAGGAAACTGGTAATTGATTATCAGAGAGTAAATACTCTGGTAATTTAGAAAAATTAGAGAAAACTCTTTTGTAAAACAAAATTGTGCTATGTTTGGTTTTTGAAAAATTCTTTTCAATACTTCCCTTGTGAAGTCTTGACTTGTTGCTTCTTGATTTCTTCTCTTGAATCTTGAATTCATCTTCTCTTGAATCTTGATTCTTCTTGATTTCTTCTAATGAAACTTGAAATTAATCTTGATCTTGAACTTGTTGACTTAATCTTGAAATCATTCTTTTGGGCTTTTTTTCATCATCAAAACTACTTGATTTATACTTGATTCATCATCATGAAGCTTGCTTCTACATGCTTTTGTCTGGTGGAACAAGCTACAAAAGGAGAGAGCAAGAAATGAAGAGTCAATGGTTGATACATGGGCGGAAATGAAAAAGATCATGAGGAAGTGGTATGTGCTGGCTAGTTACTCAAGGGACTTGAAATTAAAGCTCCAAGAACTAACCCTAGGAAACAAAGGGGTTGAGGAGTATTTCAAGGAAATGGATGTGCTTATGATTCAAGCAAAGATTGAAGAAGATGAGGAGGTAACTATGGCTCGATTTCTTAATGGTTTGACTAATGATATCCGTGATATTGTTGAGTTGCAGGAGTTTGTTGAAATGGATGATTTGCTTCACAAAGAAATCCAAGTAGAGCAACAATTAAAAAGGAAAGGAGTGGCTAAAAGGAGTTCTACCAACTTTGGTTCTTTTAGTTGGAAAGACAAAGGCAAGAAAGATGGGGCTGCTACTTCTAGTAGTTCCACACCTACCCCATTAAAAACTCGTTCAAAGTCCCAAGAGGAACCCTCTAAAAGGAGTAGAGATGTGAAGTGTTTCAAGTGCCAAGGCCTAGGACACTATGCTTATGAGTGCCCTAACAAAAGTTCCATGGTTCTTAGAGATGGAGAATATATAAGTGAATCCGATGTTGAAGAGGAAGAGGAGAGTGAGTACGTAGAGGAAGAGGAGACTCTGGAGGGAGATTTGTTGATGATTAGGCGGTTACTTGGTGGTCAATGGAAAGGTGTGCATGGTGATCATTGATGGAGGTAGTTGCACCAATGTGGCTAGTGCTAGATTAGTGTCAAAGCTAAATTTAGCTACTAAACCACATCCTAGGCCATACAAACTTCAATGGCTTAGTAAGGATGGGGAGGTGCAATTGAGGCAGCAAGTTGAAGTGGACATTTCCATTGGGAAATACAATGATAAGGTACTTTGTGATGTTGTTCCTATGGAGGCCAGCCACTTACTTTTGGGGAGACCATGGAAATTTGATAAAAGAACCAACCATGATGGTTGCACCATCAAGATCTCTTTCATGAACCAAGACAAAAAGATTGTGCTCAAACCATTGAGTCCAGAAGAAGTGTGTGACGATCAAAAGAAAATGAGAGAAAAATTTCTACAAGAGAAGAGAGAAAAAGAAAAAGTAAGCAAAACACTTGAGAGTGAGAAAAAGAGGGAAACACTTGAGAGGAAAAAGAGTGAACAAAAGAAGAGTGAAACACTTGAAGTGAGGGAGAGCTATTTAGCCACAAAAATTGAGGTCAAGAGGTTGTTTCGTGCTAAACAGTCACTAAGTTTTTAAAAAGTGAAGTGGTGCATGTTACTTCTCTAAAATCGATTTAAAAAGTGGATACAATCAAATTAGGATTAGATAAGGGGATGAATGGAAAATCGTTTTTAAAACAAAATATGGTTTGTATGAATGGTTGGTTATGCCTTTTGGTCTAACTAACGCTCCTAGCACTTTCATGAGATTAATGAACCATATCTTGAGAGATTTCATAGGAAAGTTCATTGTGGTGTACTTTGATGATATTCTTATCTATAGCACTTCACTTGATTTGCATATTGATCATTTAAAATTTGTCTTGAATATGCTCAGAGAAGAACAATTGTATGCCAATCTTGAAAAATGCTTCTTTTGTACTAACCATGTTGTGTTTCTTGGTTTTGTTGTGAGTTCAAAAGGAGTGCAAGTTGATGATGAGAAGGTTAGGGCTATTCAAGAATGGCCTACACCTAAGTCCGTGACCGAGGTAAGGAGTTTTCATGGCTTAGAAAGTTTTTATAGACGATTTGTGAAGGATTTTAGCACATTGGCAGCACCTCTCAATGAAGTGCTCAAGAAAAATGTTGGTTTCAAATGGGGAGAGAAACAAGAAGAAGCTTTCAATGTTCTTAAGCAAAAGCTAACTAATACCCCCATACTTGCGTTGCCAAACTTTCAAAAATCTTTTGAAATTGAGTGTGATGCTTCAAATGTTGGGATTGGGGCTGTGTTGTTGCAAGAAGGCCATCCAATTGCTTATTTTAGTGAAAAGTTAAGTGGTTCTACCCTTAACTATTCAACTTATGATAAGGAGTTGTATGCCTTAGTGCGGGCTTTGAAAACATGGCAACACTACCTTTATCCCAAGGAATTTTTCATTCATAGTGACCATGAGTCCCTCAAATATATCAAGGGACAAGGAAAGCTTAACAAAAGGCATGCCAAGTAGGTGGAATTCCTAGATCAATTCCCTTATGTTATCAAACATAAAAAGGGAAAAGGTAATATTGTAGTCGATGCTCTTTCTCGGTGTCATGCATTACTTTCTATGCTTGAAACAAAATTTATTGGTCTTGAATGTTTGAAAAGCATGTATGAAAGTGATGAAACTTTTGGTGAAATTTTTAAAAATTGTGAAATTTTTTCAGAAAATGGTTTCTTTAGACATGAAGGCTTTCTTTTCAAAGAAAACAAGTTGTGTGTGCCTGAATGTTCTACAAGAAACTTGCTTGTTTGTGACGCACATGAAGGAGGTTTAATGGGGGCATTTTGGGGTCCAAAAGACTCTAGAAACATTACAAGAACATTTTTATTGGCCTCATATGAAAAAGGATGTGTAGAAATTTTGTGAACATTGCATTGTATGTAAAATGGCAAAGTCAAAGGTAAAGCCTCATGGATTGTATATTCCATTGCCAATTCCGGAGTATCCTTGGATTGATCTATCCATGGATTTTGTTTTAGGGCTGCCAAAAACAAGCAGTGGTAGAAACTCCATTTTTGTGGTCGTTGATAGGTTTTCTAAAATGACTCATTTTATTCCATGTAAAAAAGTTGATGATGCTTCCCATGTGGCTGATTTGTTTTTCAAGGAGATTGTGAGACTCCATGGTTTACCAAGGAGCATTGTTAGTGATAAGGAATCCAAGTTCCTAAGCCATTTTTGGAGGACTTTGTGGGGCAAGTTGGGCACTAAATTGTTATTTTCAACCACTTGTCACCCACAAACCGATGGGCAAACGAAAGTTGTTAATAGGACATTGGGAACTTTGCTTAGGACAGTTTTGAGGAAGAACTTAAAAACTTGGGAAGCTTGTTTACCCCATGTTGAATTTGCTTACAATAGAGTTGTTCATAGCATAGAGCTGTTCATAGCACTACTAATAGTTCTCCTTTTGAAGTTGTTTATGGTTTTAACCCACTAACTCCTCTTGATCTTTTGCCTATGCCTAATGTTTATGTTTTTAAACATAAAGAAGGTCAAGCAAAGGCAGACTATGTGAAGAAGCTTCATGAGAGAGTCAAAGATCAAATAGAGAGGAAAAATAAAAGCTATGCTAAACAAGCCAACAAAGGAAGAAAGAAAGTTGTCTTTGAACCCAGAGATTGGGTTTGGGTGCACATGAGAAAAGACAGGTTTCCGGAACAAAGGAAATCAAAGCTTCAACCAAGGGGAGATGGACCATTTCAAGTGCTTGAAAGAATCAATGACAATGCTTACAAAGTTGAGCTACCCGGTGAGTATAATGTTAGTTCCACCTTCAATGTATTTGATTTATCTCTTTTTGATGTAGATGGAGAATCTGATTTGAGGACAAATCCTTCTTAAGAGGGAGAGAATGATGAGGACATGACCAAGAGCAAGGGAAAAGATCCACTTGAAGGACTTGGAGGACCTATGACAAGGGCTAGAGCAAGGAAAGCAAAGGAAGCTCTTCAACAACTGTTGTCCATACTATTTAAATACAAGCCCAAGTTTCAAGGAGAAAAGTTTAAGGTTGTGAGTTGTATCATGACCCAAATGGAGAAGGACTAAATGGTGCCACTTCGTCTTAATTTTAGAGTGTTTAGTTTGTCTAAATAATGGCCAAATCCATGTAAAGTTGGCTGACCAAAAATATGTTTTGGGTTAATCAACTAAAGGGGATTTAGTTTGGCTTAGTTCAAGTTGTAATAAGGGACCAATTGGCAGCTTAGGCATCAGCCTTGGGGTGACTTTTGGTTGCCACAATTTCAGTTACACTCAGCCATTAAGTTCTTTTAATTCCCTAGTGATGTGCCATTATTTTCTCCTATTTCTTAACCCTTTTTGCACCATTTTAATTACTGATTAGTCTTAATTGTCAAACTAATTAGGCAGTTTTATTATTTGGGCTCATTCAGCTAATTTGATGTTTTTAATCTAATTTCAGGAAATAATGAAGCATTGGGCTTGAATCCAGAATTGGGCTTGGACTTGAAGAGGGCAGCCTATTTTATTCTGCCAAATTTTATCTTATCTAGACTTTATCTTATCTAGATATTATTTAGATTTGATCTCATCTAGAAATTATTTCATCTAGATCTTATCTTATCTTATCTAGATTTTATTTTATTTATGGGCTTGGATTTAAAACAGATTTGTAAGCGTTGGGGCTGAAAACTATATAACAACACCAAGGTTCTAGCTTCTCTCTCTTCTTTTCAACCTTGTAAAAATCCTTTTACAAGCAAAGATCCACAAGGGATGTACCCTCCCCTGTTCTCTTTGAACAACCTAGTGGATGTACCCTCCACTAGAACTGATCTACAAGAGATGTACCCTCTCTTGTTCTCAGTCACAACAACCCAAGTAGATGTACCCTCTACTTGTACCACAAAGGATGTACCCTCTAATCTATTAAGACAAAGTTCTCAGGCGGTTAGTCCTTCGAAACTTTGTGAATGGGGAAACAAAAGAATTCTCAGGCGGTTAGTCCTTTGAAATATTTTGTTTATGGGAAAGGGAAGAATCAAAAGAATTCTCAGACTGTGTCGTTTTGAATTCTTTGACAAGGGAGAAGGGAGACACAAAAGAATTCAGGCGGTTAGTCCTTCGTTCTTTTGGAAAAGGGAGAAGAGAGACACAAAAAGAATTCAGGCGGTTAGTCATTGGTGAATTCTTTTTGGCAAAGGGAGAAGGGAATGAAAAAGATGAATAGCACAAGTTTTTGATCAAATAACTTTTCTTGAAAGAAAAATTTTTGAACAAAAACTTTTTGAAAGATGAAGAGAAATGAAACCAGAAAGTTCTGTTGAAAGAAATGAAAGAAGATGTTGAAAGATAGATTGAAAGATAGAATGATTGAAAGAAATGATGGATTTGAATAATTAATGTTTCATGCCTAGGTCACATATTTATAGTTTCTTGATGACTTGAAGTCAAAACTTGTAACTCTTAGCAATTCCTTTAAAACTAATTATTTAAAAAGTTATGACTTTTGAAAGAATCTTCAAAAACAAGTTACTTGAAGAAATGTGACTTTTGGAAATGAATTTTTCGAAAACAGTCACTGGTAATCGATTACCATAAAAGTGTAATCGATTACACATCAACAGATGTGATTCTTCATTTTGAATTTTGAAAATCTTAACATTTTAAAACCATTGGTAATCGATTACTACAATCTGGTAATCGATTACCAGAGAGTAAAACTCTTTGGTAATGATTTTGTGAAAACTTCTTGTGCTACTCAATGTTTTGAAAAAAAATTTAATACTTATCTTGATTAAGTCTTCTCTTGATTCTTGAATCTTTGAGTCTTGAATCTTGATCTTGATTATTCTTGAATCTTGAATCTTCTTGATGAAACTTTCTCTTGAATCTTTCTCTTGATTCTTGAAATGTTCTTGACTCAATCTTGAAATCATTCTCTTAGGCTTTTTGTCATCATCTTTGTTATCATCAAAACACCTTGAATCAATCTTGATTCATCATCATGAAGCAATGAAGTTTGCGTCTACAATCTCCCCCTTTTTGATGATGACAACCCTGAAATCAAGAAACTCATACACACACTTTTTCCTAGTCGATCACTCACTTAAATTCTCCCCCTTTGTTTTTGAGTTTATGCTTCACTTGAAATTAAGTTGATTACTTATGTGAGTTCTTGATTTAATTCATATTTCTCTCCCCCTTTGGCATCAACAAAAAGCCAAAGTGCGTAACAAGTATAAGACAAACATATACTATTAATCATTCACAAGACATACATTGAAGAATATAAACCAATCATGAAGCAAGAAACATGAATAGATATATAAAAACCACATAGTCATATAACATAATTCATAATTGTTCAATCAAACCATGCAAATAAAGAAATACTAACTTATCCAAATGTCATAATATAGCCAAATACACGGCTAGAAAACAAAGTACTAGTAAAATTAAATAATAGAAAACTAAGATGATGGTGGCGGCGGCGGTGGTAGATCAAAGCTTGTACGAATATAAGAAACATCTTCTTCGACCTTGGTGATTCTTGACACCATCTCATTGAAGCGCATGTCCACTTGTAACTCCAAAGTATCAAACTTTTCACCAACAAAGGTTTGAAGACCATCGAACCCATCCAAAATCTTTTGAAGAAGAGAGGAATCTTCTCCACCTTGTCCTTCTTCATCAACAGGTCGAGCACCCTTTTTCACCCAAGAGCCATCATGCTCTTTTTGATAACCAAAGGATGCAATGACAGCAACACCTATTAGAAAGGATCTCTTGATTGGAACATAAGGTTCAGAATCAAGAGGGACGTTAAAGTGTTGAAGGAAGAGGGTGACTAGATGTGGATATGACAATGGAGCATTTAATCGCAATGCCTTATGCATGCGATATCGGACTAAGTGTGCCTAATCAATTTGTCGGCCTTTATGAAAAGCCCACATAACAATAAGATCTTCTTCAGAAACCTGTGCAAGGTTTGAAGATCTTGGAAGCAAGATACGAACAATAAGGTAATGAAAGATGCGGCTCTCAAAAGCCAATGAACCGGCAAGAAGCCTTCTGGTCATATCCGCTTGGTTGGTGCAAACCAACCGGCGGGCATCATGCACAGAAAATTCATATTTCCAATCATCAATCAGTGTACCTTGAAATGGTACACCTTCACTGGATAATTGGGTTAACTCATAGAATAGAGATTGGTCAATGACCATTTTAATCCCATAAACTTCAAAAATTAAAGTGCCTTCTTGGGTTTCAAAGTTTGAATAGAAGGCTTTGACTAACTCAGAGTAAACAGGAAATTTTAAAAACATGAAAGGAATAAGATTGGAGTTTTCAAATGCCTGAATGCATTCAAAACTCTCATTTGAAAAGAAATCCATATCAATGAATTTTGGATCAACAATAGAATGAGAAGAAAAGAGATTTGTGTACCGTATCCGCTGTTCTTCGGATGAAACAATGAGGCAGAGGGAATAGAGGAAGGAATCGACGTTTCCTGAGTCTCGGAATGCCGTTGACTCTGACTTGAAGAACCCTTTCGCTTCTTTGATGGTTCCACCATTAGAAGAGATTTTTTGAAATTTCAATCGGTTCAAATGAAAGAGAATGAAAAAAGATGAAGTTTGGGCTTTGTGGGAAGTGATTTGGACAAGAAATGAGTGAGATATGGCAGAAGAGAAAATTGGGAACGAGGGTTTTTGAAAATAAGAGAGGTTGCAGATTTCTGATTTTGAAATTTGTATATATAGGTGTAGAGACGCGTGGTAATCGATTACACTAATATGGTAATCGATTACCAATGAGCATATTAGCTAAAAATAACTGCCTGTAATCGGTTACACTAATATGGTAATCGATTACCAGAGAGCTTTTTAGCCAAAAAATAAAAGCTGATTGATTTTTAAAGAAAAATATGAATGAGTATCAAAATACTTTCTTAATGAAAATATATATATTTTTTTAAATATATTTTATGAATGAATCTTAATCAAGTAATACATATTCAAAATCATGCATAATTAAAAAATCTTGTAGACATGAAATTATATCAAAAATAATCAACACAAGTATTGAAGAATAATAATCATAGACATTATCAAAATACTTAAAAGTAGTCTTCATGCTTTGAGAAAGAAAAAAATAACTCAATCAAGAAAATTTAACCACATACTCACAATTTCAATCAATCAAAGATAAAAAAAAAATTGTTAGTCATCATAATCAAATTAATTGAAAGAGAAATGTCAATCAAAATAAAATTTCAAAAGAGAATGGTTTTGATGTTACCTTTTTCATGATTAAAGGTGTCTAGATCTTTGAAGATGGAAGTCATACTTTTGCTTTTTGTTTAAACTTCTTGAGAGAAGTTCTCATCACTCTCATAATCCTTGGTTAGAAGATTGATCTCCTTTTCTGAACCATCGGATGAATCATTGTCGTCCCATGCAATGTAGGCCTTCTTGGTTCTTCTTTCATCATACCTTTTCTTATCACTTTTCTCAGGCCATTCTTCATTTGAAGGACAATTAGCTTTGATGTGACCAAGTTGGTTGCATTTGTAACATCTAAGAACTTGAGAGTCTTCTTGTGATCTTCTTCCATTGATAAAGTTCTGACGCCTCTCTATTCTTCTTCTCTTGACAAATTTCTAGAACTTCTTCACAAAGAGTGAGAAGTCTTCTTCATCATCTGAATCTTCTTCTTCATTTTCTTCTTGTATTGAGGATGAGGCTTTAAGTGCTATACTCCTCTTCTTTTTGTCGGTTTCTTCATTTTGATTAAGATGTTGGAGTTCCATTTCATGTTCCTGCAATTTTCCAAACAAAGTAGCAAGAGACATAGAAGAGAGATCTTTACTTTCAGAAATAGCAGTTACCTTGGGCTGCCATTCCCTACTTAAGCATCTTAAAACTTTATTAATTAAATCTTCATTAGGGAAGATTTTTCCTAAAAAGGCAAGATGGTTAACTATATGTGTAAATCTTTTCTGCATGCTATGGATGTTTTCATTGGGGTTCATCCTAAACAATTCATACTCGTGTAAGGGTATTGACTCTAGATCTTTTTACATCAGTGGTTCCTTCATGTGTAAGTTGGAGAGTATCCCACATCTCCTTGGCATTTATGCAATTTGACACTCTAAAATACTCATCTATTCCTAGGGCTGAAGTAATAATGTTTTTGGCTTTAAGATCATATTGGATTCTTCTTCTATCTTCTTCTGTCCACTTATCTCTAGGTTTTTGTGTTGTGGTGCTTGTGCTTACATCTACTACAGTGGGTATGTATGGTCCTATTTCTATTGCTTCCCAAATGTTTAAATCTATGGCTTTAATGAAAATCTGCATACGGGTTTTCCAATATTGGTAACCCTCACCATTGAAAATGGGTGGTCTATGAATGGAATTTCCTTCAGGAAACAAAGGATTTGAATAGGCCATGAATCTTGAAGTTGTTAAACTTTCTACAAGAAACCTGCTCTGATACCACTTGTTGGATCAAGTGGCCTCAGAATAATTAAGAAGGGGGGGTTGAATTAATTATTACTGAACCTTTACTAATTAAAAATCTACCTTTCTTAATATTACCAAAAGTAAAAACAATAAATAAAGTGCACAACGGAAATTAAAAGAGTAGGGAAGAAGAAGACCAACACACAAGAGTTTTATACTAGTTCGGCAACAACTCGCGCCTACATCCAGTCCCCAAGCGACCTGCGGTCCTTGAGATTTCTTTTCAACCTTGTAAAAATCCTTTTACAAGCAAAGATCCACAAGGGATGTACCCTCCCCTGTTCTCTTTGAACAACCTAGTGGATGTATCCTCCACTAGAACTGATCCAAAAGAGATGTACCTTCTCTTGTTCTTAGTCACAACAACCCAAGTAGATGTACCCTCTACTTGTACCACAAAAGATGTACCCTGCAATGTGTTAAGACAAAGTTCTCAGGTGGTTAGTCCTTCGAAACTTTGTGAATGGGGAAACAAAAGAATTTTCAGGCGGTTAGTCCTTTGAAATCTTTTGTTTATGGGAAAGGGAAGAATCAAAAGAATTCTCAGACTGTGTCGTTTTGAATTCTTTGACAAGGGAGAAGGGAGACACAAAAGAATTCAGGAGGTTAGTCCTTCGTTCTTTTGGAAAAGGGAGAAGAGAGACACAAAAAGAATTCAGGCGGTTAGTCATTGGCGAATTCTTTTTGGCAAAGGGAGAAGGGAATGAAAAAGATGAATATCACAAGTTTTTGATCAAAGAACTTTTCTTGAAAGAAAAAATTTTTGAACAAAAACTTTTAGAAAGATGAAGAGAAATGAAACCAGAAAGTTCTATTGAAAGAAATGAAAGAAGATGTTGAAAGATAGATTGAAAGATAGAATGATTGAAAGAAATGATGGATCTGAATAATTAATTTTTCATGCCAAGGTCACATATTTATAGTTTCTTGATGACTTCAAGTCAAAACTTGTAACTCTTGGCAATTCCTTTAAAATTAATTATTTAAAAAGTTATGACTTTTGAAAGAATCTTCAAAAACAAGTCACTTGAAGAAATGTGACTTTTGGAAATGAATTTTTCAAAAACAGTCACTGGTAAACGATTACCATAAAGGTGTAATCGATTACACATCAACATATGTGACTCTTCATTTTGAATTTTGAAAATCTTAACGTTTTAAAACCACTGGTAATCGATTACTACAATCTGGTAATCGATTACCAGAGAGTAAAACTCTTTGGTAATGATTTTGTGAAAACTTCTTGTGCTACTCAATGTTTTGAAAAACTTTTTAATACTTATCTTGATTAAGTCTTCTCTTGATTTTTGAATCTTTGAGTCTTGAATCTTGATCTTGATTATTCTTGAATCTTGAATCTTCTTGATGAAACTTTCTCTTGAATCTTTCTCTTGATTCTTGAAATGTTCTCTACTCAATCTTGAAATAATTCTCTTAGGCTTTTTGTCATCATCTTTGTTATCTGCAAAACACCTTGAATCAATCTTAATTCATCATCATGAAGCAATGAAGTTTGCTTCTACAGGCTAAGTCTCCAACGTTGTTTTCTCTTGAGGATCAAGCACAGTTCTCTTTGAGGTTCTATTATTACTATTAAATTCTGATCAGTTTTTCCTCTTTACTAAATACTCTGTATTTGTTGCTATTAATTCATGCATGCTTAGTGCTTGATTAATTGTCTACTGCGCTTAATTATGATATTTTCTAATTCACATCTATTCGCTGTTTAATTTACAAAAGCAAACAACCCCCCCAATTCGTTACTATTTTCCTACTATCTATTATGAACATTTGGTTTATCATTGCTTGTTGGGAAACGACCTAGGATCACTTCCTAGTTATTGCATTTTAATGTTTATTTGATTCGGTACAGCCTCAATCAAATTTGGTGCCGTTGCCGGGGAGCAGTGTCCAAAGGTTCATAATAGCTAGTGATTCGTGATTCGTGTTTTATGTTTAGTTGTTTTACGCTTTCGTATGTTGTGTTAGTGTTGTGTTAGTCTTGCTTAGTGTCTTGTTATTTTGTTTAGTGTGGTGTTTTGTTTTAGTTTTTTTGTTCAGCACTTCCCTTGTTTCAGTTTTTGCGTTTTGCTATGAATAGTGCTTTGCGACGGATTTAGTGACCACTTTTGCTGATCTAGAAAATAGAGTAGTAGTGCAAATCCCTTAGCAACTAAATTAGCGACTACTGCTGACAATTTAATTGGCGATTTTTGTTTTGATAGTTAGGGTTGTTATTTTTGGCTGAATTTTGGTGTGGTAGGTTCTTTTGACTCATATTTTGTGTGAAAAATACCAGGAACACTTCTTGTGGCCAGATTTGAGAGATTCAAAAAAATTTGAGAACTTGTGTTTACCAAAACTTCAAACGAGCATAACTTTTGCTCCAGGTATTAGAATGACTATTATTATATATGTATTTGGGGTAGAAAAAAATTTCCCATATTTTGGAAGCTTGCCAAAGGCTGGCTGAGGTCTCTAGCTAGCCAAAATCGCCCGTTTACTAGTTGTTTTTTTCAAGTTTTATTGTTTTATTTTTCTAAACTGTCCTTAGGTAGTTTCCATAGTTAGACTTTGAATTTTTGCCTGAAAATTTTTGTGCCATCTTTTCATGAATTTAGGGTGTTGTGCACAAAATTTCAAGTCATTTAGATATCATTTGAGGGTAGCTGTAGTTCAAACCTACATTGTTACTTGCATAAGAAGGCAACTGGTTGTGCATGCTTAATGTAGTGTATGACTAGAGGTAATCCATCTGACTTACAACCCTTTGATCATGAGATAGATAGGACATTTCATAGATTATTTAAGCATCATTTTATACCTTTTGAGCATTCTGAGCATTTTGTTAGTGGTGATTCTATGCATTCTGTTATTGGTGATTTTGAACATCCTGATTTTGAGCATTATAATTTTGAACATTCTGATTTTAAACATTCTGAGAACATGACACAACCTCCACCCCGTGAGAGGACTCTAAGGGAAATGGCTGCACCTGATTTCACCTACGAAAGCTTGTGCATCCAATACCCTGATGAGGATGTCCCATATGTTCTTAAAACTGGACTGATTTGCTTCCAAAGTTTCATGGCCTTGCAGGTGAAGACCCGCACAAACATCTAAAAGAATTCCATATTGTCTGCTCCACCATGAAACCCCCAGATGTCCAGGAGGATCACATATTTCTGAAAGCTTTTCCTCATTCTTTAGAGTGAGTGGCAAAGGACTGGCTATATTACCTTGCTCCAAGGTCCATCACGAGCTGGGATGACCTCAAGAGAGTATTCTTAGAAAAAAATTTCCCTGCTTCCAGGACCACGACCATCAGAAAGGATATTTCAGGCATTAGGCAACTCAGTGGAGAGAGCATATATGAATACTAGGAGAGATTTAAAAAACTATGTGCCAGTTGCCCTCACCACCAGATTTCTGAGCAGCTTCTTTTCCAATATTTTTATGAAGGACTCAGTAACATGGAGAGAAGTATGATAGATGCTGCCAGTGGTGGAGCCCTTGGAGACATGACCCCTCCTGAAGCCAGAAATTTTATTGAGAAGATGGCTTCAAACTCCCAGCAATTTAGTGCCAGAAATGATGCTATTGTCATTAGAGGAGTGCATGAAGTAGCCACGAATTCATCTTCATCAGCTGAGACTAAGAAGCTTGAAGGTAAACTAGATGCCTTGGTTAACCTGGTAACCTAGCTGGCCTTGAATAAAAAATCTGCACCTGTTGCCACACTCTGTGGTTTATGCTCCTCTGCCGACCACCACACAGACCTTTGCCCTTATGTGCAACAATCTGAAGCAATTGAACAGCCTGAAGCTTATGCTGCAAACATCTACAATAGACCTCCTCAACCACAGCAGCAAAATCAGCCACAACAGAACAATTATGACCTCTCCAGCAACAGGTACAATCCCGGGTGGAAGAATCATCCCAACCTTAGATGGTCGAGTCCTCCACAACAGCAGCAACAACAACAACCTTATTTTTAGAATGCTGTTGGCCCAAGCAGACCATACGTTGCTCCACCAATCCAGCAGTAACAACAACAATAGCAACCGCAATAGCCCCAGAAACAGCAAACAGTTGAGGCTCCTCCGCAACCTTCCCTTGAAGAACTTGTGAGGAAAATGACTATGCAAAACATGCAGTTTCAACAAGAGACCAGAGCCTCCATTCAGATCTTAACTAATCAGATGGGACAATTGGCTACATAGTTAAATCAACAACAGTCCCAGAATTTTGACAGATTACCTTCTCAATCTGTCCAGAATCCCAAAAATGTGAGTGCCATTACATTGAGATCGGGAAAGCAATGTCAAGGACCTTAACCAGCAACATCTTCCTCATCCGCAAATGAACCTGCCCAACTTCACTCTACTCCAAAAAAAGATGATGACAAAAATTTAAAGAGTAAGTTACATAACAATTTCTATGCAGGTGAATCTTCCACTGGTAATTCTGATTTACAGAAGCAGCATATCCCTCTTCCATTCCCTCCAAGAGCAATTTCCAACAAAAAAAAGGAAGAGGCAGAGAAGGAGATCTTGGAAACATTTAGAAAAGTAGAGGTAAACATACCTCTATTGGATGCAATAAAGCAAATTCCAAGATATGCTAAATTCTTGAAGGAGCTGTGCACTAATAAGCGGAAGCTTAAAGGAAGTGAAAGAATTAGTATGGGCAAAAATGTCTCTGCATTGATTAGTAAATCTGTTCCCCAAATCCCTGAAAAATGTAAAGATCCAGGTACATTCAGCATACCTTGTATTATAGGGAACAATAAGTTTGACAATGTCATGCTAGATTTAGGAGCTTTTGTTAGTGTTATGCCTGTGTCTATTTTTAATTCTCTATCTCTTGGTCCTTTGCAGTCAACTGATGTGGTAATTCATTTAGCTAATATAAGTGTTGCCTATCCTGTTGGTTTCATAGAGGATGTCTTAGTTAGAGTTGGTGAACTGATTTTCCCTGTTGATTTTTATATTTTGAATATGGAGGATGAATTTTCTAAAGGATCGGTTCTCATCATTCTAGGCAGACCTTTTATGAAAACTACTAGAACTAAGATAGATGTATATGCAGGCACACTATCTATGGAGTTTGGTGATATAACTGTTCATTTTAATATTCTTGATGCTATGAAACACCCATCTGAAGATCTTTCTGTATTTCGTGCTGCAATAATTGACCATGCTGTTGATGAATACATGACTGATCTTCATTCTAATCTGCATGCCTATCACTCTTCATGCATTGAATTTGAATTTGTACTTGATCATATGTTTGAATTTGATGCTGAGAGTGAATCTGAATTTGATATTGATTACATGTCTGGTGATGTTTTACCTCTTGAGATTGATTTTATAGAGTCAGATAGAACTAACCATGTTTCAGGAAGTACACATACCTCTAACTTTCTTTATGAGGCACGGGCTGAGAAACCATCTCTTTCTACCACTACCCAGTCGCCCACACCAGAATTGAAGCCTCTGCCATCAAATTTAAAATATGCTTACTTGGATGATAACAAAAGTTTTCCAGTAATTATATTTGCCTCCCTTGCTGATGAGCAAGAGGAGAAGCTGTTATCTGTTCTTAAGAAGCATAAGAAGGCTATAGGCTGGACCCTGGCGGACATTCCTGGTATTAGCCCATCCACATGTATGCATCGAATAAATTTAGAAGATGGGGCTAAACCAGTAAGATAGCCACATAGAAGACTCAACCCGGTGATTCTTGATGTAGTGAAGAAGGAGGTAACCAAGCTTTTGCAAGCTGGAATCATTTATCCTATCTCCGACAGCCAATGGGTGAGTCCCGTCCAGGTAGTCCCGAAGAAAACCGGCCTCACCGTGATAAAAAATGAGAAGGAGGAGTTGATTCCTACTCGGGTGCAGAACAGTTGGAGAGTCTGCATCGACTATAAGAGGCTGAACCAGGTTACCAAAAAGGACCATTTTCCCCTGCCATTCATTGACCAGATGCTTGAACGCCTGGCAGGTAAATCTCACTACTATTTCCTTGATGGTTTTTCTAGTTATATGCAAATCACTGTTGCTCTTGAGGATTAGGAAAATACCACATTCACCTGCCCCTTCGACACTTTTGCCTATAGGAGGATGCCTTTCGGCCTGTGCAATGCCCCTGGTACCTTCCAGCGGTGCATGATCAGTATTTTTAGTGATTTTTTAGAAAATTGCATAGAGGTGTTTATGGATGATTTCACTGTATATGGATCCTCTTTTGATGTTTGTTTGGATAGTCTGGAAAAGGTTTTGAATAAATGCATTGAAACTAACCTTGTTCTAAATTTTGAAAAATGTCATTTTATGGTTGAGCAAGGTATAGTTTTAGGCCACATTATTTCCAATAAGGGCATTGAAGTAGATCTTGCAAAAATTTATGTTATTTCACAATTGCCTTACCCCTCTTGCGTGCGAGAGGTGCGATCTTTTCTTGGTCATGCTGGATTCTACAGGCGCTTTATAAGAGATTTTAGCAAAGTAGCCCTTCCACTATCCAATTTGTTGCAAAAGGAGGTGGAGTTTGACTTTAATGATAAATGCAAAAAGGCTTTTGATTGCCTCAAAAGAGCACTGACTACCACCCCCATCATCCAGGCACCCGACTGGATAACCCCTTTTGAGCTTATGTGTGATGCATCAATATTGCATTGGGAGCTGTCCTTGCTCAGAAAATTGATAAATTGCCTAGGGTGATATATTGTGCTTCTAGGACTTTAATTATACTACTACTGAGAAAGAGCTACTAGCCATAGTTTTTGCTCTTGAAAAATTTCGTTCTTATTTGCTTGGTACTCGCATTATTGTTTATACTGACCATGCAGCTTTAAAGTACTTGTTGAAGAAGGCCAATTCAAAGCCTAGGTTGATCCGATGGATGCTCTGGCTCTAAGAGTTTGACTTGGAGATCCGTGATAGGAGCGGAGCACAAAATTTAGTTGCTGATCATTTGAGTCGGATCGAACATGTGTCTGATGAGGACTCACCCATTCGAGATGATTTCCCGGATGATTATTTATATATATTGTATAGTATTTTTGATTCTCTTTCTACTCCCTGGTTTGCTAACATTGTCAATTATTTAGTTGCTTTTGTTTTTCCTCCCTTAGCATCTAAGGCTCAAAAAGATAAAATTAAAAGTGATGCTAAGCATTTTATTTGGGATGACCCCTACTTGTGGAAATTGTGCAGTGATCAGGTCATTAGACGATGCATCCCAGATCATGAGACTGACTCAGTCCTGCAGTTCTGCCATTCTTCCGCACCGAGAGGTCATCTGGGTGTTCAAAGGACAGCTCGCAAAGTGCTTGACTGTGGCTTTTATTGGCCCACCATCTTTAAAGATGCATGGAAGATTTGTAGCACTTGTGAGCAGTGTCAGAGAGCATGAAGTGCACTTATATGGGGACAACAAATGCCTCAGCAACCTATGCTATTCTATGAGGTGTTTGATGTCTGCGGCATAGATTTCATGGGCCATTTTCCTGTCTCTTTTGGTTATGTTTACATTCTCCTTGTAGTTGATTATGTTTCAAAATGGGTGGAAGCCAAGCCCACTAGAACTAATGATGCTAAGGTTGTTGCAGATTTTGTCAGATTTAATCTGTTTTGTAGGTTTGGAGTACCTAAAGCAATCGTTAGTGATCAAGGAACCCATTTTTGCAACAAATCAATGCATGCCTTGCTTAAAAAGTATGAGATTGTACACAGGGTATCCACACCATACCACCCCCAAACCAATGGACAGGCAGAAATTTCTAACAGGGAGATCAAGAGAATTTTAGAGAAGATTGTGCAGCCAAGCAGGAAAGATTGGAGTACCTGGCTTGATGATGCTCTTTGGGCACATCGGACTGCCTACAAAGCACCCATAGGAATGTCTCCTTATCGGGTTGTCTTAGGAAAGGCATGTCATCTTCCAGTGGAGATTGAGCACAAAGCATACTGGGCAGTGAAGACCTGCAACTTCTCTATGGATCTAGCTGGTGAAGAAAGAAAGTTGCAACTGAGTGAGTTAGATGAGATTCGCCTAGAAGCGTATGAGAATGCCAAGTTCTACAAAGAAAAGACCAAGAAGTTCCATGATAGCATGATAATTAAGAAGGACTTCATGGTTGGGCAAAAAGTGTTATTGTATAATTCTAGGCTTGGACTCATGAGTGGTAAGTTGAGGTCTAAGTGGATTGGTCCTTTTGTTGTTACTAATGTTTTTCCTTATGGTACAGTTGAGATCAAAAGCGACTCCACAAACAAGAGCTTCAAGGTCAATGGACACCGACTTAAGCCATTTCTCACAAATCCTTCTTTAGTGGACATAGTGGTGGAAGAGACTTCTTTACTCCACCCTACTCTTCCCCCACCATGACTTAGGGAGTTCTTCTTTTCCTATCTCCTCCTTTACTTTTATTACATTTTTCAGATTCTATTTGATGGTTTAATTGCCTTTAATCTTTTAATTGTGCTACATTGAGGACAATGTGTTGTTTAAGTATGGGGGGGGGGGGAGTGTTCTTTGGTTTTGGTTTTGCTAGTTTTGTTGGATTTGTTAATTTTGTTAGTTTTTTTGGGTTTCTAGTTTAATATTTTAGGTCAATTCTGTTTGCATGTACAACTTTGCGTGTTTTTCTTTGAATTATAGGATATGTTCAAGTAATGGGTAATTGTTTTGAAAATAAAGTCTCTTGACATTTTGTGATTTGAAATCCTTGTTTTTCCTCTACATGTCATGATAGTTTTGAAAGCTCAATTTGAAAGTGATAAGTTTACCTTTGTGAGAATTTGAGCCATCCATCATCATAATCATTTGGTGTGTTTTGCCCCATTGATTGCTTGCACAATAGCCTTGGCTTGATTCTTGTTGATGCTTCCTAATTCACATGCATATTTGGAAATGATTTAGGCAATTTTGTTCTTATAAGCCTCTAGCCAAATGGACTTACCTTGAATTAATTCCTTTGATAACCCCTTTGAGCCTATGTTCCCCTTTCTTTGTTTTGAAGCTCATTACAAGCCTTAAGTGAAAAACCATGATCTCACCTTAACCTTAAGGAATTTTGGAGCTTTGGAATTGTTTTGGGAATAAGTGTGGGGGGTTTTGTAGGATAACATGTTTTGTTGGCTATGCTTCATGATGTATTTTTGGGCCATACTGATGTACATTGTATATGGGTTAAATGTTGGACATGCTGCTGAATGATATGCTAGTTCTCAAATGTTACTGTTAAAAAAAAAAGCAATAAAGTTGAGTGAATAAGATCTTAAATGAAAAAAGAATGACAAGACTCTTGGCTCTACTCTTTGCGTTTAAAATTTTATCTTTAGGTTTTCTTATTTTTTTTCTTAATATGCACTTATTCCCCATTGCTCCTCTATTCCTTTGGGATTTAGCTACTTATTCCATATTTTTTCCTACCTTGACCTTGGCCCCATTACAACCTTAAAAGACCTTTTGATCCTCATGTGCTTGTGTTTATGGGTTGATTGTCAATTTTAGAATCTTGCCAAGTTTATGTGGTGTTGGTTTTCATGGGTGCTTTAAGGGTAAATAGTAGCCTAGACACTTGAGAGATAGAGTGTATATCTTGTGAGGCTTTATCACTTTTCATTCTTGAGCTGATTAGCTATTTTGCCATGACTGGGTTGCTTGGATGATTTTCACGAATGTCTTGACTCTTTGAATCTCTTCATGTTTGATGTTACCTATTCCTTTCATTCCTTGATGTTCATTGAGAAATATGTAAATGTTTTTGTTTGTCTCTCTTTGATATCCTTGGATTTTGTTCTTTGTTTCATTTTGCCCAGGAGTGCAAAAGGCTAAGTATGGGGGGTTTTGATGTGCCATTATTTTCTCCTATTTCTTAACCCTTTTTGCACCATTTTAATTACTGATTAGTCTTAATTGTCAAATTAATTAGGCAGTTTTATTATTTGGGCTCATTCAGCTAATTTGATGTTTTTAATCTAATTTCAGGAATTAATGAAGCTTTGGGCTTGAATCCAGAATTGGACTTGGACTTGAAGAGGGCAGACTATTTTATTCTACCAAATTTTATCTTATCTAGACTTTATCTTATCTAGTTATTATTTAGATTTGATCTCATCTAGAAATTATTTCATCTAGATCTTATCTTATCTTATCTAGATTTTATTTTATTTATGGGCCTGGATTTAAAATAGATTTGTAAGCTTTGGGGCTGAAAACTATATAACAGCACCAAGGTTCTAGCTTCTCTCTCTCTTCTCCTCTCTCTCTTTTCCGTTTTAGTCACTTTTCATTTTAGCAATAAAATTTCGTTCTTCATTCTATAATTTCGTTCTCTATTGATTAATGGAAGACTAAATCTCCAGCGTTGTTTTCTCTTGAGGATCAAGCACAGTTCTCTTTGAGGTTCTATTATTACTATTAAATTTTGATCAGTTTTTCCTCTTCACTAATTACTCTGTAATTGTTGCTATTAATTCATGCATGCTTAGTGCTTGATTAATTGTCTACTGCGCTTAATTTACGTTCATGCTTAATGATCATTTATGATTAATTGGTGTATGTGTTGCTTAATCACATAATGAATGCCTTATGTTAAATTTCGCTTAGTAATTTAATTTAGGGTTGGATTAAGTGGTTGAACTGATAAAGGATAAACTCTCGTGACCTAGGATAAGAGACTTGCTTGTGAATCAAGGGGAAGCAACGTGTTTTAATTCTGATATTTTCTAATTCACATCTATTCGCTGTTTAATTTACCAAAGCAAACAACCCCCCCCCCCCAATTCGTTACTATTTCCTACTATCTGTTATGAACATTTGGTTTATCATTGCTCGTTGGGAAACGACCTAGGATCACTTCCTAGTTACTGCATTTTAATGTTTATTTGATTCGGGTATGGCCTCGATCACCTAGGTTAGTGGATCATTACTAAATTTAAGTGGATTGTAATTGCCTTTAATGAAGCATATGTAAAATTTGATGGTAAAACTTCTTTATAAGCTGAACCATTTTATCAATAAACACAAGTTGAGTTTTATTCAGAAAAATTAGAGCTTATCTCTTTTATCTTAGTGAGAGTGATTCTCCTAAGTTCTTGAGTGATTCAAGAACACCCTGGCTATATCAAAGGCCTTTCACATCCTTTGTGAGTTGCCCTCGCTGGAAAGAGTGACTCTTTCCTTCCACCATTTCATCTTCAACCTTGTTCTTTCAAACCACAATTCTAGAAAATCCAATTCTGCCCAGAATTATCTCGTGACCATAACTCTCGTTTTACTTGTTCAAATTAAGTGATTCTTGAGCCTAAATTGAAATTCAAAACAAGACCTTTCACCTCATTTGGAGCCTTGTAGCTTGAGTGATAACCATTTCTATATTTCTATTCAGCCACCACTTAACCTACATTTTTAACATCCCATTCATCCGTTTTATGCCAAGATTCACCTTATTAAGTCCCAGGAAATTAGCCATTGCCCAACTCTTGAATCTTGCCAATTTCCTATCCTTTTCTTAATCAATTTTCTGATTTTTCCAACAAGGTTTAATCCTAGACGATCCTAAGTCAACCCTTGTGCAATGAGGGTTCATATCACCTTTTACCAGCTATCGTTAATTGTCTTTCGTTAAATGATAGCGTGCCTTGTCACGAACACCTCATTACCACATCATCACCTTTAATGATGTAACAATGACGTATCAATGACAAGGCGTAATGACATTACACTCTATTTGTCACGTCATCATTTAACGGAAGACGACTAACAACATATAGTAACATGAAAATAATTTTATTTTCAAGTAGTTATTTGACAAAAAATGAATTTTTAGGTAATAATCACGAAACGATTTACTTTCCATGTATTATAAACTTAATTAAGTCAATTTGGAAAACAATTTTTTAGTTAACAAATGATAAGGACGAGTTTTATCAAAATAAATAATTTAATTTCAGATAAAATGATAAATTTATTATTTTATTGAAAGAAAATAAAAATGATAATCATAAATTTAAGTTATGTTTAAAAACAAATCTTACAAGTCAATAAGAAAAAATTATTTCTCAAACACTTTTATTTGATCAAATATTTATAAACTTGTAAAAATAACTAAAAATTAATTAAAATAACTTGATGAACATATATGTAATTTACTTTATCCTATTTATTTGTTTAAGATAATTTCTCATTTAAAATAAGAATATACATTAAATTAATAAGATTTTTTATTGGTAGAAATAAAAAAAAATACTTTTTGAAATTTATAATAACTCGCCTATTAACTTATCATGTTTAATCAACTGAACTAGATTAATAAGATAGTATTAAAGGTAAAATTAAATAGTCAAGATACGTATATTTAACATATGAACAAAGTCAAAAGAGAATCCAGAGAATACTAAAGAAAAGAGTGAAGGAAGACATAACATGATACATGTGTTCATTGATCATAAATCGCAAATCACCAATTATATATTGTTTCAATAAGTTTTTTATACCTAGAAAATAGACAATTTTTAGATTACTACCTAAAATTTCATTTTTTTAACCAAGTACCTGAAAAAAATTTCAATTTTATTTTACTACCTATCATTAGTAGTCTTCCATTAAACGATGATGTGACAGATGAAGTGTCACGTCATCACGTCTTGTCACATACATGTCATTGCCATGTCATTGAAGGTGATGATGAGACAATGAGATGTTTGTGACAAGGCATGATGACATGACACTTTGTCTGTCACGTCATGACTTAACGAAAGACGACTATCGACAGGTAATAAAATGGAACTGATTTTTTTTTTTCAGATACTTGAGTGAAAAAAAATGTTAGGTAATAATATGAAAACAAGCTATATTTCAGGTATGAAAAATTTAATAAAGGCATTCAAAAATGATCTTTGAACATCCATTAACCTACTTGACATGTTTAGTAAAAGAGAAAAAGTATATAATAGATGGGTTTGATAATTTTTTGGTGTACAATGGTGAAACTAAAAATCGAACCTAATTAAGTCCTCATTCATGTATTCCTACCGCAATCACCAGACCCGACATATATAGAAAAAATGATGAATATTTAGGGTGTTTGGAGATAGAATCCTTATTTTTAGACACCAAAAAAATAAAAACAATCTTTATGTCTCTTTTATCTATATTCATTCTTATCATATGATTCACTTTTCATATAAATCATTTATCTCTTTTTTCTTCTTAATTATTTCTATGGATCATAAACACCACACATATATTTATCCTTAGAGAAAATCACTACTCATCTAAATTACCCAACCAACAAAAGACCATAAGCACACTATTCAAACTTAACCCTCCCCAACTTGTATATAAAACAACATTAACACCAAATTCACTAGCAATGTTTCACCCACCCAACCAAAACCAACAAAAAAATGGAGAAAGACAATAGTGTTGTATCCAGCACCAGGCATAGGCCGCATTATATCCATCACTACTAGAAAAAACGCTTTTAACATCGATTATTTTGGACATTCAACATCGATTTTGAATCGATATTGAAACTACTGACGTTAAAAGTATCAACGTTAACATCAGTTATAAAAAACCGATGTTAAAATACACTATAGAACATCAATTTTTACAAAAAGCGATGTATAGTAAGAAATATATAAAAAAATGCAAAAAACAACGTCGATTTTAACCAAAACCAATGTTGTTTTGCTACTATACAACATCGGTTTTGACCAAAATTGATATTGTATGATGCATTACAACATCGATGTCAAAAGTGATGTTGTTTTTGTATTTTTTTTAATATGTTTGTTTCGTTAATTAACTCAAACCTACAAATTAAAAACAACACCAATTCAGGCAGTATTCAGGAAGTACAAATGTATACATATTTAAACATTTTGAACTTTACATAATTTTAAATTTATATCAAACCATGCTAATATATATATATATATATATATAATAAATGAAATCTGTTAAGTTTATACTATTATTGAATAAAATGTTAGTATAAAGCCCAAAAAAAGAAAAAATAGAAAGTTATAATAATATGCCTTTAAATATGTGTTCCTTCAAGAAAAAGGTGTGTGCTTATAATGGTGGGTAAGTCAACATGTCATATTGTCACTCATTTTGGTAGCAACAAAATTGGAAATCAACTAAATAATTATCTTTTTGGTGAAAATAATATAGTATAAATATGTTCCTTGGCCCCGTTTGAACGTAAGATTGAGAATCTAGCTAGCAAGGTAGTAGAAAGTAGGAGTGTCAAACCGGGTCAAGCCCGGCGGGCTGGCCCATCCCGTTCTCCAAAAAAGTTGGGCTAGGCTGGGCTAGAATTTGACACCCATAAATCGTTTAGGCCCGCCCCGTTTAGCCTGCAAGCTCGGCGGGGCAGCCCGCGGGCGGGACAATTATTGGATAATTATTTTGTATTGTGGACTTTTAGTTTATCTTTATGATTTATAAATTAGAATAATTTAGTTTAAGTTTGTATATATAAATATTTTTTTAATCTGTGTAAAAACCTTAAATACTAGAAGTTTTGAAATAGAGGGATTAGAGGCACACAAGGTGATAAGGTCATCTAGATTCTAGATATTGAAGTTTGTGATAGATTTTATTCTTTTATTGCTTACTACTAGTATATTATTATTTTTAGTTATAAAAAAAATATAAAGAGACAAGATTTAGATTCAAAATTGATGTTACCAACAACGATAAAGGACAATGCTAAATTGATGTTAACAACAATGATAAAGGACAAACAAAATCTGGAAAAAAAATAAATATATAAATTGGCGGGCTGACGGGTGGCTTGCGGGCCAAGTGGGCTAGCTTGAAAAGGGTCGGGCTAGGAAAGGTAGCCCGTTTTGCTTAGCGGGGTGGGTCGGGCTGGCCAGTTTATGGTGGGCCAAAACGGGCCGGACCGGTCCATATTGACAACCCTAGTAGAAAGTCAAAGAGTGTGAATTCCATTAAGAATATCAGAATAAGAGAGATAGAGATGAGCATCTACAATTAACGGACTCTAAATCATTTTTCACAACAAAAATGTAAATATGAATCAAAATTAACAGAATCTAAATCAAATCTCAGTCAAGAAGAATTATTCCCTACTTTGTTGAGGTCAGACCTATGTAACTACCATCTAAAAGGAACTGCAATTTATAGTGTAATTGACTCCCACATTAGAGTAAGATAATCTAAATAAGAGTAATATAAAGTAAAAGTATAAGAAAAATTAGGAAATATTGAGGTCAAATGTGTGAATGTATGAATACATGATTTTGATGATGTCAAAGAATAATAAAACAAGGTTGCTTTCAAGATCACTTCAACAAGCATTCAAAGGTTAAACATTGCTTCAAGATTAAGACAAGGTTGCTTCAACAAACAAGCATTGCTTCAAGATTCATTCAAGATCATCTTTTGCCTCAAAACACATTGTTTCCAACATGTCAAGGCTCTGGTAATCGATTATCAAGCAGTGTAATTGATTATCAGAAGACAAGTTTGCAAATCAGCTTCTTAAAAGGGTTTGAAATTTGAATTTTGAATATGTAATCGATTACCATTGATATGTAATCGATTACCGGCAATGGAACTCTTGAAATTCAATTTGAAAAGTCATGACCCTTCAAAATATAACTGTGTAATCGATTACCAGAAACCTGTAATCGATTACCAGTGAAGAATTTCAGAAAAAGCTTTTTGAAAAGACACATCTCTTCAAACCATTTTGAAAAGGCACGAAGGACCTATATATATATGTGTGTCTAACTTCAAAAAGTAAGAGAGAGATATTCTAAGAGAACTTCATTGTCAAATGCTCTCTCAACAACTCTTGGGCAAACACTTGCAAATCTATTGAGAGTTCATCCAGGAACATCAAATTGTATTATCCATTCTAAAGGAGAGAAATCTTTTTGTTCATCTCAGAAAGTAAGTTGTAATGAAGAGACTGGTTGTCTCTTGAATTGTGAGTTTCCTGAACATAAGGGAAAGGGATTCCTTGGGTGTTCAGAAGTTGTAAAAAGGTTTTTTTTACAAAGTTAGTGAAAATCTCAAGTGGGTTGCTTGAGAACTGGACATAGGCACGGGAAGTGGCCAAACTCATATAAATCAAGTTTGTATTTTTCTCTTCCCTTATCTCAGTTATTTTACTGCAGTTTACTTTGTTTTGCACATTTAAAAGGACATTGTTAAATTGATTGCTTCTTCTTCTTCTTCTTCTTCTTCTGCATTCTGAAGCCAATCATTTAAATAGGGGTTAAAGTTTGTTAGTGGAAAAAATTAGAAACTTAATTCACCCCCCGTCTTAAGTTATTGAGGCCACTTGTCCAACAAAATGTAACAATGAAAATGTAAAACATACAACCAAGAATATCTTGCTTCAATTTAAGTGCAGAAAAAGATGTCCTCCATCTTTTAATTGATTTGCATATATCATCCTTTAACGGTTTTGTAATATCCTGCAAGTGGCAATTAATATATTAAATAGTTCAAAGAAGCATAAAGTAGACGTATCAGATTGAGTAGACCTAAAAAAAACAATGACTACATAATTTTAGAATATTATGGAGCGAACAATTGGTGAAACTCCCCGGCATGAAAATACTGCTCAATTTATACTCAAATTCAAGCTATTGTGGAATGAATCTTATTAATAGTTGAGGCAGAGCAATAACTAATCATACAAATCTAGGTTGATCATTAAAAACAATACACCCAACTCCCTTAATTAGGGCATAGAGCAGACCTTGCAAAGATGGAAAATCCAATTTCACGGTAATATGTCCATTTTGTGTATTAGTGAAATAACATACTAGAGAAGACTCAAGATTAACTTATCTGTGAGGAACATTTGTACAACCTATTTACTCAAGGCTACAAGTTGATTAATACAAACCAAGAATCAAAATGAGGCTCAGTTTGTCTTTCAGGAACTCAAACACTTGGATGAAATTCAGAAATTAAAAAAAAATCCAGAATTAGATATATGAGTATCACTGCCAAAAAGTGTAGAAAAAGCAGTACAAGATTAACTATTGTAATCTCTCAAAATACACTTTGCTTATGACAAAGAAACAAGGCAGCATCACCAATTATAATTTCAGGGCCAAATTGGATAAATCACACTCCCCCTACCCTCTTGATAGAGATGTTTAAATCACATCTTCCTCCCCTTTATTTCAAAAGAATATAGCCCCTCCCCCAAGAGACTTACATGTTATATTTTAGTTCATTTTAAACATCTATAGACCCTAAACTAAATAAATAAGATATTTTACAAAAGCTACATAAAATCTGGCCTCAATCTGCTGGAGCTTGGCTTCAAAATGTTTTTCCCCATCCTCATCCTGTGACAAAACAAGTTCAATTTAGCAAGACATAGATATGTATTAAAGTGACATTTTGGTAAGCAGTTTAATTAAGTGCTTATTGAATAACTACTTATCATATAAGGACTTATAAGTTGTTTTTATAATCAAAGAGGAAATAAGGTGAAATTGTTTTCATAAGCTATCCTAGAGAGTTTTAATTGAAATAAACTGAAAACAACTTCAGAACGTATCATAAGCTATTTTTATACGCTTATGAACACATCACAGATTAAAAAACGTAACTCTTACCACATAGTTTGTCAATGTTTCATAGCCAAAGAGCCAATCTTTCTATGAATACTTGGGAACAATTGCAAGAAGGGTGGTTAAATTTTTTGAAGTTATAATATCCTCAGGTTTTACCAAGTTGGAAAGATCACAGACAGCTAAGCTAAAATACGCAAATAGGTCATTTAAGTCAGCTAAGAAATATGTATTATATTAAAAAGTCATGATTGTTCAATAAATAACATTCACACCTTCCAGTTTGCTTTCGGTTGATGGCATTAAGCTAACTGCAGATATTGTTATACTCGGAAACATGAACCTGACATAAAACACAAAGATTTAAGGGGAAAATAGAAAATTCAATTTACATTATGCAAAATGGGGATTCTGTATTTTCCTTTGTTCATCAACAAAGAACAATGTCATTCATTTTCATGATGGGCATTAGCAACAACTCTATTGAATTTATGCAAGTTTAGAATAGGCTCTGCTACCATGAAAGTAACTATTATTTAATCTTTGTCATTATAAGCTACATGGTCAGAGTGATAAAGCCATAAGAAAAGAAAACCTATTAAAGCTTCACCTATACTTGTTCATTTTCAACAAAATTAAAGTATTATCAATCTGTTACCTTCGGGTACCAATCAAGAAGAAAAGAAAAATCGAAATGCCCATAAAAAAGCAAGAACTTAGCATTCCTCTATTGTAAGCAAGACCATTAAATCACCACAGCATATACATCTCAGTAAAGAAATAGCTTATGCATTTGGCACTCACAAAAGCTAATCAAATTATGTCTAAGAAACATGAATAACCTTGAGATCATCCTCATTCTTTGCCACCTGACCGTGAATTCCATCGATGATCTCCTTCAATGGCAACATAGTCGGGTACCTAGTTTCATCCTAAATAAACTTGCATCCACCATAAAAGCACACTAAATCCTCATCACACAACACAACAACAAGATCACCAGATAGAAACATATCATATATTCGATAGTGATCGAATAGACCGCATTAAGTAAGAATCAACGGGGACTCCATCCACCATCAAACCACTGATCACCATGCCAGACACTCTCTAGCTCCTCAATCTGCCGCCTGATCATGTGCGACACTCCCTCCACAAAACAGATCAAGCATAATGAAATTGCAGCCACATTTATCCATAATTTTCCACAATATCAAGGATCGCAACGAAACCGCAAATCTAAATAGTCGAATGTTTTGGTGTGATTGGGAATTTGACGTACCTTGACGATATTGTTGCTGAGGGAAAGGAGGGAGTCTAGGGTTCTGACGCGGAGATTAGAGGGGAAATGAGAGGAAAAGTAAGAGGCGCATTGGTTGTTGCTTATAAAAAAATATGATGTGTAGATTGAGAGAAAGAATACTTACTCTGTAGAGAAGAGTGTCGAAGGAGTGTTCGGAGATTTGTTCCTGCAATTTGTTCCAGAGAGTGGATGCGGAATTTTGAATAGGGAGAGACACTACCCTATACCTCGTCACCATAACACTTGTGACTCCGAATGATCGATCACGAGGTGAACGTTGTGTAGACCTCGTCCATTTTGTGATTTATGAGGTACGGGAGATGGAAATGGAATTAGTAGGCATTCAGCGGACTCTGACCCGTGGGAACCGAATTGAACCCGCCTCGACTTTGACAGATAAAAACCGGATTGTCCGGATTCAGGGTCGGATTCGGGTTTTCCCCGATAACACAAAACAGGGGTGGGGGCGGGTATGAGATTACTGATATCCGCCACGACCCCGACCCGCCTGAAATTATAGAGGAAGAAAACTAGAAAAGGTGCCGATTTTGAAAACCTAATTTGCGTCGATGCAGCTCCTAAGTCCTCTCCTCACTCTATTTACCTCTTTCTGTCTCTCACAAATTCACTAATTTGTGCTGCTCTAACTCCTCAGTCCTCACTCTACCACTCCTGTACTTCAATCTCTTCTCCGATCTCGATTCCGCCATAGATGAGGACACTAAGGTTTCTCTCTCTCTCTCTCTCTCTCTCTCTCTCTCTCTCTCTCTTAACCATCCATGGCATTGCTCTGGATAATTTTATCTCTTTTTAACTTGGTTCCTTTGAACACTTTACTCTGCCCACTTGCTTTTCTTTTTCAAATCCATGATGGCAGCTTTGTTCAACAACAATATAAAGGAAGGTGGAAGGAAGGCAAAAGGGTATCCTGAATCTATCATCCTTTTTGGCACATGCTCGAGGCAAGTTTGACATGCACAAGAGTCTCTCCTAGTGAATTCTTTCCTTGTTTTTGAATCTATTGTTCAAGTTCTAGTTAACTACTCATCATGGAACTTTCTTTGTTTATAAGTATCACCCCTCTGTAGGGATTGTTAATAAATAACAACAGAAATTTTATCCCAGCTCTACCACTATCCTTATGCTTGATGAACTTGTATATTCCCTTTCCATGTCTCATCTAAAAATTCCTATTTGGCTCAAACTATACGACTGCTATGTGTGGGATAAGGTTTTCGATTGTCTTTGGGTAATATTAACTTGTATAAAGAAGGGAAAATTGCAACCGTTAGTCTGAGTGTTGTAGCTTGATAAATGTATGAGACTATTCTAAGCCATTCTATTCATTTTATATTGGATATTGTTGGCTGTAGTAATTTTTTATAAAAGCAAATTCGATCTAATTATAGATGATACCTTGGGTGACAACAAGTCCAAAACATACTAGTCACTCCTTCAACTAATTAATTGGTAAAATCTTGCCTGATGTTCATAAGCTTGAAACTTGAGAAATTTCCATGTTAATGACCTCTTTCTGTTAGTGTTCTCTATCATGGACAAACTCTTATATAGAGTCTAGTCATTAATAGAAATTAATAGAGACTGGTGATAATTGAACAATGAAAACTTGATCTTTAATAGTGTGGTTCAATCGTTTAAGTAGATTAAAGAATAAAAAATGTAAAAATGTTGGAGAAAGTAGATATATTAAAGTGTAGCATATATTAATATCTCACGAGGATGCTAGATTTAAAAGGAGAGTTGCGTAATTCAAGCAATTTACGAAAAAGGTTATTAATGACTATTTTTAGGTGGAAGGGAGTGTAATTTACCTTTTTAATGACTTTTTTTTTCATATTAGAAATGTAAGAAAGGTTAATTAATTTACTTTTAGCATTGTGGTGTTGTATTTTTTAGGCTCTTCCAACATTAAAGTAAAGTGAAGGATGACGCGACTGGAATAGTACATACAGTGGTTGCACACAATATTTCTTCAGCTTCTACCTTATTTATTGGAAGAATATTGACTTTCTTTTTGTTGCTATCTGCCATGCTAAACAATTAAATTAACTTGGTCTTGATATAATAGGGATGAAATTCATTCAATTTTATTGTACCATAATTCTTGTGCAGTGTGATTAAGATGGTATAGTCAATCATTACTAGTGTAGATAGAATTGAAAAAGGGGCAAATATTTCTATGTTTTTTTTTCCAGTATTTTTTGTATTATTTTTAAATTGATTACCAATGAATGTATTGCCTTGATTTTTTAAATAATTAGTTTACTGCATATAGTTTACTGCCATGTTGATTTTTCAAACAGAGGAGCTTAATTCAAATTTTTTTCATTCTAATGTATAATTAAAAAATCTACTTGTTTATCATTCTACTTTCAACATTTATCATACTACTTGTTTGGGAAAAACTTTTTATGATATTAGTGTTTTTTTTTTTCTTTCCAGGAAAGTAATGGAAGATATTAGTTTTTCACCAGAAGTAATTTACCCTATTCCTTCACCAATTAATGAGTCTCCTTCACCTTCACCAATTGATCAAACTCCTTCACCTATTCAAGTTGATCTTGCACCTTCTCCTTCACCTATTAATGTTGATCATACTCCTTCACCTCATGAAGATGAAGTTAATAATATGGAGGCGCAAGGAGGAATATGTAGGCTGAAAAGTAAGATTTGGTAGCATTTTAAAAAAAATTAAAGTCAATAGTTTGGACAAGGTTGGATGCAAGTATTGTAAGAAACTTCTTGGTGGAAAATCCAAAAATGGAACCAAGCATTTGTGGTAGCATAATGAGATTTGTGTTCAGTACAAGATTTTTATGAGAGGCATGAAGGGCCAAACATTTCTTACACCTAAGGTCGTGCAAGGAAAGCAAGAGTTGGGTGCGGGAACTTATGATGCAATGTGCAAGGGAAGAGGTAGCAAAAGCAATTATTAAGCATGAGTATCCACTATCAATTGTGGATCACCTTGGTTTTAGGAGATACTCTGTTGTCCTCCAACCTGTGTTTTAGGTTCGCTAGCAAAACCCCTCCAACCTTGGCTTTAGGATATATAACTATTTTTATTTCTTTCATGAACTTTTCATATGTTATATGTAACTACTACCATTTTTTTGGAAAAAAACTGTTATCACTATTTTCTTTAACTATTTTTAATAAAGATAAAGACATGAAGTGTCTCTTTTTCAGCTGGTATATTATAAAATAAAATATAGTGATATTTTCAGGTTCCTATAGAAAAACAATTAAGAAGGAGATAATGAAAATCTATGAGAATGAACGAGCAACAACTTTGAAGTTGTTGGATAGTCTTGATGGAAGAGTGGCCATTACATCAGACATGTGGACTTCGAGTCAGAAGAAGGGGTATATGGATATCACAACTCATTACGTTGATGGTTATTGGAACTTACAAAGTTAGATTTTGAGGTAATAAAACGATTTGAAGTTTTTATATTATTAGACCTTTTATTTTATAAAATGATTGAGTAAGATTATATTATATCTCTTTTTGTGGTTGTTTTTATATTATATCACTATTTTTATGTTATGTTCATTTATGTTCCTGCTCCTCATACAAGTGATAGACTTTGTAATGTATTGACTGACTGTTTGATGGATTGGAATATTGACACAAAACTGTCCACTATCACCCTAGATAATTGTACCATAATGATGCTATGATTGATAAAATTAAGGATAAATTGCACTTGGGTAATTTGCTTAGGGATGGGTCTTTACTTCAAATGCGTTGTTATGCTCACATCCTTAATTTGATAGTAAAAGATGGGCTGGAAGTGGTGAAAAAAGGTGTAGAAAATATTCAAGATAGTGTGGCATATTGGACAGCAACACCTAAGAGGAAGGAAAAATTTGAGGAAACGGCTAAACAGTTGAGAATCCCTTACACTTAGAATTTGGTATTAGACTGTCCAACTAGATGGAACTCAACTTACAAAATGCTTGAAATTGCCATAGGATATGAGGATGTATTTTGTCAATTAAAGAAACGAGAGTCTCAATATACTTGTTTGCTAAGTACTTTACAGTGGCAATTTGCAAAGGATGTTTATGGGAGATTGAAGTTGTTCAATACTATCACTGAATTATTTTCTTCTACTAAACATCCAACTGCTAATTTCTATTTTCCAAATATATGTGAGATTAAGTTGGTAATCAAACAATGGATTACCTCTCCTAACCCAATAATTCAACAAATGGCAAAAAATATGATGATCAAATTTGATAAATATTGGGGTGTGATTCATAATATGATGGGAGTTGTCACTGTTTTAGATTCTAGGTACAAGATGGAGTTGCTTGAGTATTATTATGAAAAGTTGTATGAACATGACTCTTTTTCTCAAGTGAGGTGCATTCAACAATTGTGTTATGACTTAGTTTCTGATTACCAAATGAAAATGAACAAAAACTCTTTTGGTAGTAATGTTAGTGATGTTATTGGTTGTGAAGTTGTTGGTGATGCATTATCTAAGTATGATAGATTTATTATAAGGAAAAAAGGCTAGAAGTTATTATGTTAAATTTTGAGTTAGACCACTATTTAGAAGAAGAGGTTTTACCAAGAGCTGTTGACTTTGATATTTTGATGTGGTGGAAGTTTAATGGTGTCAAGTATCCAACATTTCAAGCAATTGCTAAGGATATATTAGCTATTCTGGTATCTACCGTAGCTTCAGAATCTGCATTTAGCACTGGTGGTCAAATATTAAGCCCACATCGTAGTCGACTTCAATGGACTACTTTAGAGGCTTTAATGTGTGCTAGAAGTTGGTTGTGGAGTGCTGAAAATAGTGGTAAAGTTTTATTCATATAGGTTGTTAAATTGATATTTGTGTTTATTCAAGAACTAATACTTGTAATGTATTTTTATAGGTTTTATGAGCTATAAAGTTGTTGCTGAATGTGCTAATGTAATGAACTAATTGGTTTCATATGATGAAGGTAAATAATGTTCTAAATTTCATTTTTTTGTTATTATATAAATAAGCTTTTGTTCTAATTTTTATTTCTTTTATGTAGGTGGAATGACGGGTGCTGGTGTCACTAATTTGGAGGAATGATTAACATTTATTTGCTAAACAATTTAAGTTGTTTCTTTTTTTATTATGTAATTTGAAAGAATGAAATATGTTTAAGTTGCAGAACAAAATCATATGCTAAACAGAATGAAACATGTTGAAGGACAACCAACATAGTATATTAGTATCTCTGTTTTTGTTAAACAGAATCATATGCTACCTATTGTTGGGACAACATATATTTAGATGGTACTATATTTTGGGGGAAAATAAATATGTATGTCCTTAATTCCTCATGCAATACCCAAATTTTATAATTTTAATTGAATTGATTGATTTCTTTTAGTAATTTTTTAAATTATGATAATGATCCCATATTTTGAATTTGGCTTTGTTATTGTTTTTTTTGCTACGTAACTGCATTTTTTTCAATAAGTTACAATACCCGTCCGGGGATGGGTACGTATTTTTAATCCCGACGGGGATCGGGGGCGGGGTCGGGGATCAATTACAAAGTTGGGGGCGGGGTGGGAAATGCAATACCCGTCCCTGTTGCACCCCGTTGCCATGCCTAGGAATTAAGGCTATTAATTTAACAAACATTACAAGATTGGTTTTTATGTAACATCGATTTTTGTATAAAAAAGATATTGAAAGATATTGGCATATACATACAATATCGGTTTTTAACAATTGATAAAATAACATCAGTTTTTAAAAACCAATGTTAATATCGTCACATTAACATCAATGTCACTGGCCTTTTCGTTAACATTGGTTTGGTTAAAAATTGATGTGAAAAACATTCTTTCTAGTAGTGCATGGTTGAGCTCGCCAAGCTTCTCGAAATACATCTAATCTAAATCCTTCTCACCATTGGCTTCCTCAACCACCCCTCCATCGATGCCTACGTTCATCGCATCTCCACCACCCACCCTTCCATCTGCTCCCATCACTATTAGAAAATACACTTTCAACATCGGTTATTTACGACATTCTACATCGGTTTTAAAATCGATGTTGAATGTATTATTGTTAACATCAGTTTTGAAAAACTGATGTTAACATAAAAACGTTAACATCAGTTATTTATGAATAACCGATGTTATATATAACTAACTACAGCAAAATAAGTGTATAGATGATGGACGTTGCCATCGGTTTTCTAGAAAAACCGATGTTAATATGTTAGTTAACATCAGTTTTCTAGAAAAACCAATGTTAATATATTACCTAACATCGATTTTCTAGAAAAACCGATGTTAATGTTATAGATTAACATCTATTTTCTATAGAAAA